>NC_091248.1:103607500-104232500 GCF_042477335.2 Ovis canadensis
GAAGGAATGAACATTTTAGTTGTTTTTAGTAGTGAAATAATCTAAGCATTGTCAGGGAGTATCTGCAAGCCTGAGGCTTTTTATGGAGCGTGATGTGAATAGATTTCTTTTAAAATTAAAAATGACAGACCTATTCCTGTAAAAGAGCAGCTAAAATAGGTTTTAAGGGAAAGATAAGGTTTAAAAGAGATACTTAAGAGTATCTCTTCTAATAAAACAAAATTGGTTTAACCCTTTAAAATGTATTATTTTAGTTATTAATGCCAAACAATGAAGAATGCCTGAGTTCCCAGTTTGACTGATTGTTCAAAAATATCTCTTCTTATAAAGCATGGCTCTATGGTGTGTTTTTGTGATCCAAGTCCAGCTTTATATGTGGATTTTTAGTGTATCAGACATGCATACATAATGCGTATAATATTGCTGATTGGATGTACACTGAATGGTAATTATTAGACAGCCTATTTTATTCTTTGGTTTTATAGTACCATTAGGGCTTCCCAAGTGGCGCTAGTGGTAAAGAACACACCTGCCAATGTAGGAGACCTAAGAGACATGGGTTCAGTTCCAGGCTGGGAAGATGCCCTGCAGGAGAGCATGACAGTCCACTCCAGTATTCTTGTCTGGAGAATTCCATGGACAGAGGAGCCTGGCAGGCTATAGTTCATGGGGTTGCAAGAAGTTGGACATGACTTAGCACAAATAGTACCATTAAGACCTGGCCTAAAGCTTCATTTCTCCAAAGGCCACTTAGTTCTGCACAAAGGATATATAGTTGCATAGAGCCATTGTCTGCACCTTTAACCTTATCTAACTGTTGTCCAAAAGTGTTGTATTGGGCAAGAGAGTTTCTATCATGGAAACAAAACTAAATAGAATAGAAAGGACCTCCATTCCATTCTCACTACCCAACTCAAAATACATGTGCTGATTTGCAATATTTTTACTTTATTTCTGCATTTTTGGATACGAATATCAATTTAATCATTGTATTCTTTTTTAGTTTTTTTAATTTTTATTTTTACTTTATTTTACTTTATAATACTGTATTGGTTTTGCCATACACTGACATGAATCAGCTACGGGTGTACATGAGTTCCCAATCCTGAACCGCCCTCCCACCTCCCACCCCATATCATCTCTCTGGATCATCCCCATACACCAGCCCCAAGCATCCTGTATCCTGTATCAAACACAGACTGGTGATTCGTTTCTTACCTGATAGTTTACATGTTTCAATGCCATTCTCCCAAATCATCCCACCCTCTGCCTCTCCCACAGAGTCTAAAAGTCCATTCTATACATCTGTGTCTCTTTAACATTGTATTCTAATTTTAAAGTTGTTTTAATGAAGAATAACAGATATGCGGAAAAAGAATCACTGACTGTATATCTCAATAACTTATTTTGAAACGAACATTTCCATTTAGTCACTCCCCAGGTAAGCATGATCTTGCTTTCTAAGTCTGCTGTCTGTTCCCACCTCCCCCACACCCGTGCTTGGCTGTTACGAATAAATCCATACTCACACTTTTGTTGGTATAATCGGAGGGATGGAAATTGCTACATCAAAGCATAGGCTTATGCTTAGTTTAAAAACAAAACGCTAAATCATTTTTCAAAATTCATTGTTTTCTTTTATTGTTTAGTCACTAAGCTGTATCCGACTCTGGCAACTCCATGGACTATAGCCCACCAGGATCCTCTGTCCATGGGATTTCCTAGCCAAGAAAACTGGAGTGGGTTGCCATTCCCTTCTCCAGGGGAACTTCCTTACCCAGGGATTGAACCCAGATCTCCTGTGCTGAAGGTTAAAAAAAAAAAAAAAAAAAAAAACACCTTCCGAGCCATGACTAAAGCCCTTGTTTTCTCTTACACTCCTACTAACAGTATATGAGAGTTCCCATTGCCTACGTCCCTAACCAACCTTCTTATAAGCTACGCGGAGCTGATTTTTACTGTTCTATGAGTTTGCCAGACATTTTCTTCTCATTGGAGTATCTCATACATTTACACTTAATGTAGTCACTGGTCTTTTGTTATATAAATCTGTAATCTATAATTTGCTTAATTATAATGAGAAAGATGGAGGTGCAGCTCTTCCTCTAGCTTATGTCAGTCAGATGCTGAGCTCTGCCTCTTCACTTTTCAGTTTCCTCTTCTAGTTTAATCAGGGTCACTGGGGAAAAAATGAAGTCCCAATGATAATTTTTAAAAGTACTTGACTATGCATATTTATATATTTAGTGCCTTTTATGTGTTAGGCATTTTATATACCTTATCTTATTCTCTCTTCTTTTTCTCATATAAAAATTTTATATGAGAGAGAGAGAGAAAGGGGACAGAGGACAGGAGGAGACTGGGGTTGAGGGGACGATAACGAGGTTAAGTATTGTAGCCAAGGTCTGATCCATAGATTTAAGGGCTGGAGAGAGCTTAGGTTCACCATTGTTTAATCTCAAAGTCTACTATTTTCAGAGCATCACAAATGTCTTTTTGGTAGCAGACTGCTCACAGCCACCTGTTAAATATAAAAAGTAATCATAAAGCTAATAGCTTTTATAATTTTCCATGACAAATGGTTCTTTCTTTCTCTAAGAGTTTTAACTATAATTTTCAAATTCTTTTAATCAGGAAATCTGTGCATTTGTACATTAAACACACACATATGTGGATATACTTACTATATATATATATAAAATTTGGAATGTATTATTTCCCTTTCATTATATATATACATAATATACATATAACATTTAGAATGTATTTCTTCCCCTTCCTCTCTTTTTAAAAAGATTATAATCAAAGTCAACTAGTCATACATATGTTTTAATTTTTTTCTTAGATAAAAGATTTCTATCAGACCCAAGGATTTTTAATTAAAATTAAGATGATTTCAGGAAATCCAAAAT
The DNA here is from genome assembly GCF_042477335.2 of Ovis canadensis. Classification (NCBI taxonomy): domain Eukaryota; kingdom Metazoa; phylum Chordata; class Mammalia; order Artiodactyla; family Bovidae; genus Ovis; species Ovis canadensis. The sequence continues at coordinate 103,610,413 of NC_091248.1, forward strand.
ATTTTCAATAGTAATATTGGCTTTATTTCTTAAAATATGTTTTTTTCACCATAGAAGATGTTAACCAGAATTAAATAATTTATGTGTTCAGATATATGATGTTGCTAAAAGTCCAATACCTGAAAATTGTCAACATTAGCCAAAGTAATCTAAAGTCATTTTCAACTTCAAAATAGCAAAATAGCCAGTTAATATTGCTACTTCCATTTTGAATGTTACTATTATACTTTTATACATCCTCCATTTTCTTATCATTAAAAATCATCTTAGAAACAATCAATTCTAATTCTACTATTTGTTACCTACATTGGAACCTTAGTATTGCACAAATTTAATATTACAGTTGATGATGAAATAGTTGACCATGACTATGAACTTGATGTGAAAGTCAAGCAGGATATTCTAAGAGGATTATACCTGTTTAAGGTCCAGACTGCAAGGAGATCCAACCAGTGCATTCTGAAGGAGATCAGCCCTGGGATTTCTTTGGAAGGAATGATGCTAAAGCTGAAACTCCAGTACTCTGGCCACCTCATGCGAAGAGTTGACTCATTGGGAAAGACTCTGATGCTGGGAGGGATTGGGGGCAGGAGGAGAAGGGGACGACCAAGGATGAGATGGCTGGATGGCATCACTGACTCGATGGAAGTGAGTCTGAGTGAACTCCAGGAGTTGGTGATGGACAGGAAGGCCTGGTATGCTGCGATTCACGGGGTCGCAAAGAGTCAGACATGACTGAGCAACTGAACTGAACTGAACTGAAGGTAAATATAGGACAAAGAGATGCATCAACATCAATATCAGAATAGCACAGAGAGGGACTTCCTTGGTGGTCCAGTGGTTAAGACTCCATGCGGCCAATGCAAGGGGCGCAGGTTCCATCCCTGGTTGGGGAACTAAGATCCCACAAGCCGCATGGACAAAATAAAAAGCTGGTCTTGAGACTCTATGGGAAACATTAAAAAAAATTAAGTTAAAAAAAGAAGAGAAAAGAAATTCTCGGAGTAGAGTGTGTTCTTGCTGGTCTGGTTTGGACACAGAATTCTTGGAGGGCTACACTGAGAGGCTTCTTTTCTCTCCTTCGTCCTCCCCTGGGCTCCACCTGGCACATCACCTTGCTCTCAAATTCCTGTGCTCAAGTTCCCATGGCCAGAACTGTTACTATTGTTTGCAACAAACATCCAGAAGAATTGAGTTGTGCTTCGCCACTTTTTTTTTTTATTTAAATTTATTTATTTTAATTGGAGGCTAATTACAATATTGTATTGGTTTTGCAATACATCAACATGAATCTGTCATGGGTGTACACGTGTTCCCCATCCTGAACCCCACTCCCACCTCCCTTCCTGTACCATCCCTCTGGGTCATCCCAGTGCACCAGCCCCAAGCATCCTGTATCCTGCATCGAACCTGGACTGGCGATTCGTTTCTTATATGATATTATGCATGTTTCAATGCCATTCTCCCAAATCATCCCACCCTCTTCCTCTCCCACAGACTCCAAAAGACTGTTCTATACATCTGTGTCTCTTTTGCTCTCTCGCATACAAGGTTATCATTACCATTTTTCTAAATTCCATATATATGTGTTAGTATACTGTATTGGTGTTTTTCTTTCTGGCTTACTTCACTCTGTATAATAGGCTCCAGTTTCATCCACCTCATTAGAACTGATTCAAATGTATTCTTTTTAACGGCTGAGTAATACCCCATTGTGTATATGTACTTTCTTATCCATTCATCTGCTGATGGACATCTAGGTTGCTTCCATGTCCAGGCTATTAGAAATAGTGCTGTGATGAACATTGGGGTACACATGTCTCTTTCAATTCTGGTTTCCTCGGTGTGTATGCCCAGCAGTGGGATTGCTGGGTCATGAGGCAGTTCTATTTCCAGTTTTTTAAGGAATCTTCACACTGTTCTCCATAGTGGCTGTACTAGTTTGCATTCCCACCAACAGTGTAAGAGGGTTCCCTTTTCTCCACACCCTCTCCAGCATTTGTTGCTTGTAAACTGTTGGATCGCAGCCATTCTGACTGGTGTGAAATGGTACCTCATTGTGGTTTTAATTTACATTTCTCTGATAATGAGAGATGTTGAGCATCTTTTCATGTGTTTGTTAGCCATCTGTATGTCTTCTTTGGAGAAATGTCTGTTTAGTTCTTTGGCCCATTTTTTTGCTTCGCCACTTTAAAAGATTTTCAGGTTAATGATTTTCCTGTAATTTTTAAAAATGCAATTTTAATTTTACTCTGGCGTTTAGTGAACATGTGATAAATATTTTAAAAATTCTATGTCTGAACTTAAGATAGAACCTGGATTATCACATTAAGGATGACTAAGATATTAATTCAGCTTTAGCATAGAAAGGAAGTTATGGACAGTTGAAAACACAGACAAGGAAAAATAATTATTTTTTGCCTATTTCATGGTTGCTACTATACATACATACATTACCTTACATAACACTTACAAAAACTTCAGAGTAGTTACCATCACCTCTGTTTTATGGACCAGTAAGTGGGTATTAAAGAAAGCAAGTATCAAGTTTTATAGCAAATGGCTAGAGATGAGGATTCAGAGGAGCCTGCTTCTAAAGTCCCTGCCTTCTTCACAAAACAGTCACCTTTTCAGACTTGTAACTAAAGTTGATGTCTATTAATATACAGACAAAATTAGAATAAATGTATGCAAGCATTTTTTTTTTCTAATCTGTTTGTTTCCATGCACAGAAAACAAGATGGTTCAATGGTGGATAAGAGCACAATTTTTGTTATTAAGTGAGCATAGATTCTAATCTTGACTCTGGTGGTGGTGATTTAGTCGTTCCATTGTATCTGACTCTTTGTGACTTCATGGGGTGTAGCCCCTAAGCCTTTGCTGTCCATGGGATTTCCTACGCAAGAATACTACAGTAAGTTGCCATTTCCTTCTCCAGGGTATCTTCCTGATCCAGGGATTAAACCCATATCTTATGCATTGCAGGAGGATTCACCTCTGAACCAAAAGGGAGCTCAATCTTGACTCTAATACCTAATAATTACTTTACCCAAATGGCAGCCCACTCCAGTATTCTTTCCTGGAAAATCCCATGGACAGAGGAGCCTGGCAGGCTACAGTTTATGGGATTGCACAGAGTTGGACATGACTGAGCACACACGTACCTGTTAAAGAGTTAATTAAGCTAAACCAGACTGTATGAGGCTCTGTTTTCTCATTCATAAAACGGGAATAATAGCAGCACCTCCACTGTAAGGTTGTTTAAGTTATAAATGAGATAGTGAAAAGGAAGTGAGTGACATAGCTTATAGTAAGAAGGCAAAAAATTAGCTATAATTAATAGTATATATTGTGAACTTTGAACATACTTAAAAACTGCTTAAAAAACCTGTCTCTTAGTACGGGGAAAAAGTAAGTCATGAATCACTACTGTGCTGGATCTAAACAGCATAATTGATGTGCTGAAAATCACTGAAAAAGGCATTTCAGTTCAGTTCAGTTGCTCAGTCATGTCCGACTCTTTGCGACCCCATGAATCGCAGCACGCCAGGCCTCCCTGTCCACCACCAACTCCTGGAGTTCACTCAGATTCATGTCCATCGAGTCAGTGATGCCATCCAGCCATCTCATCTTCTGTCGTCCCCTTCTCCTCCTGCCCCCCAATCCCTCCCAGCATCAGAGTCTTTTCCAATGAGTCAACTCTTTGCATGAGGTGGCCAAAGTACTGGAGTTTCAGCTTTAGCATCATTTCTTCCAAAGAAAACCCAGGGCTGATCTCCTTCAGAATGGACTGGTTGGATCTCCTTGAAGTCCAAGGGACTCTCAAGAGTCTTCTCCAACACCACAGTTCAAAAGCATCAATTCTTCGGCGCTCAGCTTTCTTCACATTCCAACTCTCACATCCATACATGACTACTGGAAAAACCATAGCCTTGACTAGATGGACCTTAGTAGGCAAAGTAATGTCTCTGCTTTTGAATATGCTATCTAGGTGGGTCATAACTTTTCTTCAAAGGAGTAAGCGTCCTTTAATTTCATGGCTGCAGTCAACAACTCCAGTGATTTTGGAGCCCCCAAAAATAAAGTCTGACATGGTTTCCACTGTTTCCCTATCTATTTCCCATGAAGTGATCGGACCGGATGCCATGATCTTCATTTTCTGAATGTTGAGCTTTAAGCCAACTTTTTCACTCTCCACTTTCACTTTCATCAAAAGGCTTTTTAGTTCCTCTTCACTTTCTGCCATAAGGATGGTGTCATCTGCTTATCTGAGGTTATTGATATTTCTCCCAGCAATCTTGATTCCAGCTTGTGTTTCTTCAGTCCGGCGTTTCTCATGATGTACTCTGCATATAAGTTAAATAAGCAGGGTGACAATATACATCCTTGACATACTCCTTTTCCTATTTGGAACCAGTCTGTTGTTCCATGTCCAGTTCTAAGTGTTGCTTCCTGACCTGCATACAGATTTCTCAAGAGGCAGGTCAGGTGGTCTGGTATTCCCATCTCTTTCAGAATTTTCCACAGTTTATTGTGATCCACACAGGCAAAGGCTTTGGTATAGTCAATAAAGCAGAAATAGATGTTTTTCTGGAACTCTCTTGCTTTTTCCATGATCCAGCAGATGTTGGCAATTTGATCTCTGGTTCCTCTGCCTTTTCTAAAACCAGCTTGAACATCAGGAAGTTCACGGTTCATGTATTGCTGAAGCCTGGCTTGGAGAATTTTGAGCATTACTTTACTAGCGTGTGAGATGAGTGCAATTGTGTGGTAGTTTGAGCATTCTTTGGCATTGCCTTTCTTTGGAATTGGAATGAAAATGGACCTTTTCCAGTCCTGTGGCCACTCCTGAGTTTTCCAAATTTGCTGGCATATTGAGTGCAGCACTTAAGCATCATCTTTCAGGATTTGAAATAGCTCAACTGGAACTCCATCACCACCACTAGCTTTGTTCATAGTGATGCTTTCTAAGGCCCACTTGACTTCACATTCCAGGATGTCTGGCTCTAGATGAGTGATCACACCATCATGATTATCCGGGTCATGAAGATCTTTTATGTACAGTTCTTCTCTGTGTTCTTGCCACTTCTGCTTCTGTTAGGTCCCTACCATTTCTGTCGTTTATCAAGCCCATCTTTGCATGAAATATTCCCTTGTTATCTCTAATTTTTCTTGAAGAGATCTCTAGTCTTTCCCATTCTGTTCTTTTCCTCTATTTTTTTGCATTGATCGCTGAAGAAGGCTTTCTTATCTCTTCTTGCTATTCTTTGGAACTCTGCATTCAGATGCTTATATCTTTCCTTTTCTCCTTTGCTTCTCGCTTCTCTTCTTTTCACAGCTATTTGTAAGGCCTCCCCAGACAGTCGTTTTGCTTTTTTGCATTTCTTTTCCACGGAGATGGTCTTGATCCCTGTCTCCTATACAATGTCACGAACCTCACTGCATCGTTCATCAGGCACTCTATCTATCAGATCTAAGCCCTTAAATTTATTTCTCACTTCCACTGTATAATCATAAGGGATTTGATTTAGGTCATACCTGAATGGTCTAGCGGTTTTCCCTACTTTCTTCAATTTGAGTCTGAATTTGGTAACAAGGAGTTCATGATCGGAGCCACAGTCAGCTTCTGGTCTTGTTTTTGTTGACTGTATAGAGCTTCTCCATCTTTGGCTGCAAAGAATATAATCGATCTGATTTCAGTATTGACCATCTGGTGATGTCCATGTGTAGAGTCTTCTCTTGTGTTGTTGGAAGAGGGTGTTTGCTATGACCAGTGCATTTTCTTGGCAAAACTCTATTAGTCTTTGCCCTGCATCATTCCGCATTCCAAGGCCAAATTTGCGTTACTCCAGATGTTTCTTGACTTCATACTTTTGCATTCCAGTCCCCTATAATGAAAAGGACATCTTTTTTAGGTGTTAGTTCTAAAAGGTCTTGTAGATCTTCATAGAACCGTTCAACTTCAGCTTCTTCAGCATTACTGGTTGGGGCATAGACTTGGATTACTGTGATATTGAATGGTTTGCCTTGGATACAAACAGAGATCATCCTGTCATTTTTGAGATTGCATCCAAGTACTGCATTTTGGACTCTTTGTTGACCATGATGGCTACTCCATTTCTTCTAAGGGATTCCTGCCTGCAGTAGTAGATATAATGGTCATCTGATTTAAATTCACCCATTCCAGTCCATTTTAGTTCACTGATTCCTAGAATGTCTACGTTCACTCTTGGCATCTCTTGTTTGACCACTTCCAATTTGCCTTGATTCATGGACCTGACATTCCAGGTTCCTATGCAATATTGCTCTTTACAGCATCGGACCTTGCTTCTATCACCAGTCACATCTATAGCTGGGTTTTGTTTTTGCTTTGGCTCCATCCCTTCATTCTTTCTGGAGTTATTTCTCCACTGATCTCCAGTAGCATATTGTGCACCTACTGACCTGGGGAGTTCCTCTTTCAGTATCCTATCATTTTGTCTTTGCATACTGTTCATGGGGTTTTCAAGGTAAGAATACTGAAGTGGTTTGCCATTCCCTTCTCCAGTGGACAACATTCTGTCAGACCTCTCCACCATGACCCACCCGCCCTGTGTTCCCCCACAGCCATATTGAGTTAGACAGGGCTGTGGTCCTACTGTGATTGTATTGACTAGTTTTCTGTGAGCATGGTTTCAGTGTGTCTGCCCTCTGATGCCCTCTTGCAACTCCTACCATCTTACTTGGGTTTCTCTTACCTTGGGCGTGGGGTATCTCTTCACGGCTGCGCCAGCAAAGCGCAGCTGCTGCTCCTTACCTTGGACGAGGGGTATCTCCTCACCTCCACCCTTCCTGACCTTCAATGTGGATGTCTCCTCTAGGCATTTAGCACTACTTAAAAAATAAATAATCTTTATTTGGGGAATAGAAGTGTCAGTACAAGTTTAGTTGCATTTGCTTATAGGTTGGAAAAGACTTTTCAGAGACCCTTGGACTCAAAGGAGATCAAACCAGTCAATCCTAAAGGAAATCAGTCCTGAATATTCACTGTAAGGACTGATGCTGAAGTTCCAATACTTTGGCCACCTGACGGGATGAGCTGATTCATTAGAAAAGACTCTGATGCTGGAAATGACTGAAGGCAGGAGGAGAAGAGGATGACAGAAGATGAGATGGTTGGATGGAATCACTGACTCAATGGATATGAGTTTGAGCAGGCTCCAGGAGATAATGAAGGACAGAGGAGCCTTGTGTGCTGAAGTCCATGGGTCACAAACAGTCAGACGTGACTTAATGACTGAACAACAAACTCCTAGTCATTCCTTTAGAAAAAGCATTCCCAAACTCATCCACTAAAACTGATAGTGCAGTATGCTAACACCTGCTTGAAAAAGTAATTCCTTGACAAAATATATTTAAATCATTTTAAGTTATATACATGTAATCTGATAAGATATCCATAATTGTGGTCTATATACTCTCAAATTACCAATGCATAATTTATTTTGACAAATTCATGTCACCATTAACAATATTGAGTATTTATTTATTAATCCAAATCATCCTATTATGCCTATGCATCAAATAACTATAATAGCAGATTTACATAACAAAATTAATATGTTGCAGAATTTTTGTACGTTCATTAAAGGAAATGAATACTTTCTTTGAAGTGTCAAAGAAGCATGCTTTTGAAAATAACCTGGTGACAATGTTTTATAAAGTCAATAATAGTGGCAATAAAGTATGATGAGAATCATAACTTCATTTCTTAATCTTTTGAGCCTCAGTATCTTCCATAATTAAAAAACAAAAATGCCTTTTCATGGTTTTATGCAAATTCTTTGTAAAAAGTGACTGGCTAGAAACATATAAAGGATTATTACTTAAATAAGGTAACTATTTCAGAATTCAAAAATTGTAAGTTCAAGCATATATTTTAATATATGTACACATTTAAGTGAAACACATAAGAGGTTATCAAATTTATTAAAAATTGGAAATTGTGTATTGGAAATAGGGATTTCTTTGAAAGTGTGTGTGTTTGAGTATACAACATTGGATAGACGTGTATATTTGCTAAAAGTTTAAATTTATACTTTGAATATATAATTTCAACAAATTTGCCTAAAAATCTTTTAAACCCAGGGCTTCCCTAGTGGCTCAGATGGTAAAGAGTTTGCCTGCAATGTGGGAGACCTGGGTTTGATCACTGGGTAAGGAAGATCCCCTGGAGGAGGGCATGACAACCCTCTCCAGTATTCTTGCCTGGAGAATCCCCATGGACAGAGGTGCCTGGTGGGCTACAGTCCATGGGGTCACAAAGAGTCGCACACAACTGAAAGACTAAGCACACTTTTAAACCTAAGTCTTTTCATAAGAAAATATATATGCGCTTGTGCTGGGAAATATGACCCAGTTTTTCAAATTAGCATTCATGAAAGTGGTGGCTGAGTCTTAGCAGAACATATTGAAAATGTAGCTCTAATTGTTTACAACCCTTTCTACTCCTATATTTTGTAATATCAGCATTTAGAAAGCCCCTAAGGATGTATTTCTCTGAATTAAAAGGACCTAAAATCACATGGTTAGGTGATTGCCTTTTTGCTCTGAAGATTTATTGTTACAAAAACAAGTTTATGTTTTATTGCTGATTAAATTAAAAATTAATGCATGTTCACTTTTTTAAAAGTGGTAACAATAAAAGATAAAAAGAAAACAAAAATTTACACATTATCCCACTCATCCAAATAAAAGCACAGTTACTATTTTGGTGAATTTTGGATCCATTTACATTGAAACTACTGAAATTTAAATTTGCATAACATTTGCATACTGATGGTTTTAACTTAATATTATGCCCAAGTCCTTTTTTCCAGCATTATCATACAGGCTGTTAAAACATCATTGTAGCAGTCAGGGCTTGATCAGAGGATAGAATAGGAAGGCATTTATTATCAGGATATGATCTTATGCAACTGAGAAAAATTAAACATCCTAGGTGAAGTTATTCTTTGGCTGGTGCAAGAACTTGAAGACAGTTGGGCAAGCAACCTAGAAGGAAGGATAGCCATGAAGTAAAGGAGGAGCACAGTAAGCTGTGAGGATGGGCTGTGACTGATATGGCTAAACTGGAATGAGCGTACCAAGTGCCGGTATCTCTTTGAAATGAGATATTGTATTCCTTTAGTGGGAATTACTAGAAGTGGGATTACTAAAGATTTAAATGTAGGGCATGGCAGCTGTAGTCAATAATACTCTATTGTAGGGACTTCCCTGGTGGTGCAGTGGTTAAGAATCTGCCTTGCATCCGTATGTCTTCTTTGGAGAAATGTCTATTTAGTTCTTTGGCCCATTTTTTGATTGGGTCGTTTATTTTTCTGGAGTTGAGCTGCATAAGTTGCTTGTATATTTTTGAGATTAGTTGTTTGTCAGTTGCTTCATTTGCTATTATTTTCTCCCATTCCGAAGGCTGTCTTTTCACCTTGCTTATATTTTCCTTTGTTGTGCAGAAGCTTTTAATTTTAATTAGATCCCATTTGTTTATTTTTGCTTTTATTTCCAGAATTCTGGGAGGTGGATCATAGAGGATCCTGCTGTGATTTATTTCTGAGAGTGTTTTGCCTATATTCTCCTCTAGGAGTTTTATAGTTTCTGATCTTACATTTAGATCTTTAATCCATTTTGAGTTTATTTTTGTGTGCGGTGTTAGAAAGTGATCTAGTTTCATTCTTTTACAAGTGGTTGACCAGTTTTCCCAGCACCACTTGTTAAAGAGATTGTCTTTACTCCATTGTATATTCTTGCCTCCTTTGTCAAAGATAAGGTGTCCATATGTGTGTGGATTTATCTCTGGGCTTTCTATTTTGTTCCATTGATCTATGTGTCTGTCTTTGTGCCAGTACCATACTGTCTTGATGACTGTGGCTTTGTAGTAGAGCCTGAAGTCAGGCAAGTTGATTCCTCCCGTTCCATTCTTCTTTCTCAAGATTGCTTTGGCTATTCGAGGTTTTTTGTATTTCCATACAAATCTTGAAATTATTTGTTCTAGTTCTGTGAAAAATGTGGCTGGTAGCTTGACAGGGATTGCATTGAATTTGTAAATTGCTTTGGGTAGTATACTCATTTTCACTATATTGATTCTTCCGATCCATGAACATGGTATATTTCTCCATCTATTAGTGTCCTCTTTGATTTCTTTCAGTAGTGTTTTATAGTTTTCTATATATAGGTCTTTAGTTTCTTTAGGTAGATATATTCCTAAGTATTTTATTCTTTTTGTTGCAATGGTAAACGGAATTGTTTCCTTAATTTCTTTTTCTACTTTCTCATTATTTGTGTATAGGAATGCAAGGGATTTCTGTGTGTTGATTTTATATCCTGCAACTTTACTATATTCATTGATTAGCTCTAGTAATTTTCTGGTGGAGTCTTTAGGGTTTTCCATGTAGAGGATCATGTCATCTGCAAACAGTGATAGTTTTACTTCTACGGATGGCTAACAAACACATGAAAAGATGCTCAACATCACTCATTATTAGAGAAATGCAAATCAAAACCACAATGAGGTACCACTTCACACCAGTCAGAATGGCTGCGATCCAAAAATCTGCAAGCAATAAATGCTGGAGAGGGTGTGGAGAAAAGGGAACCCTCCTACACTGTTGGTGGGAATGCAAACTAGTACAGCCACTATGGAGAACAGTGTGGAGATTCCTTAAAAAATTGCAAATAGAACTACCTTATGACCCGGCAATCCCACTTCTGGACATACACACTGAGGAAACCAGAATGGAAAGAGACACATGTACCCCAATGTTCATCGCAGCACTGTTTATAATAGCCAGGACATGGAAACAACCTAGATGTCCATCAGCAGATGAATGGATAAGAAAGCTGTGGTACATATACACAATGGAGTATTACTCAGCCGTTAAAAAGAATTCATTTAAATCAGTTCTGATGAGATGGATGAAACTGGAGCCGATTATACAGAGTGAAGTAAGCCAGAAAGAAAAACACCAATACAGTATACTAACACATATATATGGAATTTAGGAAGATGGCAATGATGGCCCTGTATGCAAGACAGGAAAAAAGACACAGATGTGTATAACGGACTTTTGAACTCAGAGGGAGAGGGAGAGGGTGGGATGATTTGGGAGAATGGGAATTCTAACATGTATACTATCATGTAAGAATTGAATCGCCAGTCCATGTCTGACGTAGGGTTCAGCCTGCTTGGGGCTGGTGCATGGGGATGACCCAGAGAGATGTTGTGGGGAGGGAGGTGGGAGGGGGGGGAGTCATGTTTGGGAACGCATGTAAGAATTAAAGATTTTAAAATTAAAATTAAAAAAAATAAAAATAAAAAAAAAGAATCTGCCTTGCAATGCAGAGGATATGGGTTTGATCCTTGGTCTGGGAACTAAGATCCCACATGCTGCAGAGCAGCTAAGCAGAGTCCAGGAGCTCCACAGCATATGCAACTAAAGAGTCCATGCACCACAAAGAAAGATCCCACATGAAGGAACAAAGATCTCAGGAGCCACAAATGAGAGCCAAAGAAACCAAATAAATAAATCAATTAATAACACTCTTGGAATAGCACTATATACTTGGAATTTGCTGAGAGTTGATCTTAAGTGTTCTCAACGACGCATGCACACACACACAATCATAATGCTGTGAGATAATGGATGTGGCAATTAGACTGATTGTGGTAATCATTTGACAGTGTATTCAGTTCAGTTCAGTTCAGCTGCTCAGTCATGTCCGACTCTTTGCGACCCCATGGACCACAGCATGCCAGGCCTCCCTGTCCATCACCAGCTCCTGGAGTCCACCAAAAACCAATGTCCATTGAGTTGGTGATGCCATCTAACCACTTATACTCTGTCACCCCCTTCTCCTCCTGCCCTCAATCTTTCCCAGCATCAGGGTTTGTCAAATGAGTCACCTCTTCCATCATGTGGCCAAAGTATTGGAGTTTCAGCTTCCGCATCAGTCTTTCCAATGTTCCAGGACTGATTTCGTTTAGGATGGACTGGTTGGATCTCCTTGCAGTCCAAGGAACTCTCAAGAGTCTTCTCCAACACCACAGTTCAAAAACATCAATTCTTTGGCACTCAGCTTTCTTTATAGTCCAACTCTCACATCTATACATGACCAAAGGAAAAACCATAGCCTTGACTAGATGGACCTTTGTTGGCAAAGTAATGTCTCTGCTTTTTTTAATATACTGTCTAGGTTGGTCGTAACATTCCTCTCAAGGAGTAAGCGTCTTTTAATTTCATGGCTGCAATCACCATCTGCAGTGATTTGGGAGCTCAGAAAAATAAAGTCTGACACTGCTTCCACTGTTTTCCCATTGATTTGCCATGAAGTGATGGGACCAGATGCCATGATGTTAGTTTTCTGAATGTTGAGCTTTAAGCCAACTTTTTCACTCTCCTCTTTCACTTTCATCAAGAGGCTCTTTAGCTCTTCTTCATTTTCTGCCATAAGGGTGGTATCATCTGTATACCTGAGGTTACTGATATTTCTCCCAGCAATCTTGATTTCAGCTTGTGCTTCCTCCAGCCCAGCGTTTCTCATGATGTACTCTGCATAGAAGTTTAATAAGCAGGGTGACAATATACAGCCTTGACACACTCCTTTTCTTATTTGGAACCAGTCTGTTGTTCCATGTCCAGTTCTAACTGTTGCTTCCTGACCTGCATAGAGATTTCTCAAGAGGCAGGTCAGGTGGTCTGGTATTCCCATCTCATGAAGAATTTTCCACAGTTTATTGTGATCCACACAGTCAAAAGCTTTGGTATAGTCAAAAAAGCAGAAATAGATGTTTTTCTGGAACTCTTTGGCTTTTTCCATGATCCAGCGGATGTTGAAAATTTGGTCTCTGGTTCGTCTGCCTTTTCTAAAACTAGCTTGAACATCTGGAAGTTCACAGTTCACGTACTGCTGAAGCCTGGCTTGGAGAATTTTAAGCTTCAATTTAGTAGCGTGTGAGATGAATGCAAATGTGCAGTAGTTTGAGCATTCTTTGGCATTGCTTTTCTTTGGGATTGGAATGAAAACTGACCTTTTCCAGTCCTGTGGCCACTGCTGGGTTTTCCAAATTTGCTGGTATATAGAATGCACCACTTTCATAGCATCATCTTCTAGGATTTGAAATAGCTCAACTGGAATTAAATCACCTCCACTAGGTTTTATTTACAGTGATGCTTCTTAAGGCTGACTTGACTTCACATTCCAGGATGTCTGGCTTTAGGTGAGTGATCACACCATCATGGCTAACTGAGTCATTAATATCTTTTCTGTATAGTTCTTTTTGTATTCTTGCTACCTTTTCTTAATATCTTCTGCTTCTCTTAGGTCCCTACCATTTCTGTCCTATGTTGTGCCCATCTGTGCATGAAAATTTTCCTTGTTTTCTCTAATTTTCTTGAAAAAAACCTCTAGTCTTTCCCATTCTATTGTTTTGCCCTGTTTCTCTGCATTGATTGCTTAGGAAGGCTTTCTTATCTGTTTGCTATTCTTTGGAATTCTGCATTCAAATGGGTATATCTTTCCTTTTCTCCTTTGCTTTTTGCTTCCCTTCTTTTCAAAGCTATTTGTAAGGCCTCCTCAGACAGCCATTTTCTGTTTTTGCATTTCTTTTTCTTGGGGATGGTCTGGATCCCTGTCTCCTGTACAGTGTCACAAACCTCTGTCCACAGTTCATCAGGCACTCTGTCTATCAGATCTAGTCCCTTAAGTCTATTTCTCACTTCCACTGTATAGTCATAAGGGATTTGATTTAGGTCATACCTGAATGGTCTAGTGGTTTTCTCCACTCTCTTCAATTTCAATCTGAATTTGGCAATAAGAAGTTCATGATCTGAGCCCTACTCAGCTCCCAGTCTTGTTTTTGCTGACTGTATAGTGCTTCTCCATCTTTGGCTACAAAGAATATAATCAATCTGATTTTGATGTCAACCATCTGGTTTGTCCATGTGTAGAGTCTTCACTTGTGTTGTTGGAAGAGGGTGTTTGCTATGACAATGTATACGTATATCAAAACATTACACTGTATACCTTAAATACATACAATATTTATTTGTTGTTTACCTCAATAAAGCTGAAAAAGCTAAAAAATGTTATCTGAAAGTGAAAGTCGCTCAGACGTGCCCGACTCTTTGTGACCCCATGGGCTTTACAGGCTATGTAATTCTCCAGGCCAGAATACTGGAGTGGGTAGCCTCTCCCTTCTTCAGGGGATTTTTGCAACCCAAGGATGGAACCCAGGTCTCCCACATTGCAGGTGAATTCTTTACCAGCTGCACCACAAGGGAAACCCAAGAATATTGGAGTGGGTAGCCTATTCCTTCTCCAGGAGATCTTCCTGACCCAGGAATCGAACCAGGGTCTCCTGCAATGCAGGCAGATTAGGGTAATTACAACTTTTCTTTCATTACAGGAAAACAGAGATGAATCTCAAAGTAAGCTAGAATACTCAAATAGCACTGGTAAAATTTTGATACATCAATTAAAAGCAAATGCATAAAATGATTAATTGCCTCCCTTTCTCACTGGATAATTTTATATTTGGTGGGCTCTAAGGTTTAAGATAAACAGCTGTGATTCCAAGTGCTCTTCTGTTTTAGATTTGCTCCGGCAGTTGAACTTTACTGTGCTCTCCATCTCTGACAGTTAGATTCCAAGATCACTTATCTCTGTCAGACCAGCTGCCTGGAGCCACAGCTGGGAGATGGATCTACCCTGATGGTGACAAGGTGAGGGACAGTGGGAAGTAGTGGTGTGCCTGAAGGTACCCACCTGGAAATATGATAGCTCATTCTTCCTCAAATTTGGGATCTTTGTGTCTTAAGCAACAAATCCCAGTGAATGTGTCGGCCATTAAACTAGAATAAACAACTCAGCTTACTTAACTATTGAATAATACAGTGAGATTTTTATTTTTATTGGAGTATAGTTGATTTATAGTGTTGTGCTAGTTTATGCTATATAGTACTCATACATACTGTATTATTCAGCTGATTGAAATTAAGTGAAAAGTAACACATGAGAATTTGCTAAGATGGTTGATCTTGGACTATAGAGCTTTGAAATATTATCTTTGTCACTTATGTATTCTCCAACACATTTGTGCAAGATGGTGGAATAGAGGATGTGCTTAATTTTATTTAGAAGTGCCTTTCCTCTAGAAGAAGGATTATAATTTAGTAGAATAATTTCATTCTTCCTGTGTGGTTTCAATTGCACTGAGGGATAACTTCACTTTGGATTCACTTCATTTCATTGTACGGAACACCTTTCTGCTGTCTGGTACCTCAGAAGAGTGACATTTGGTTCTCAAAAGGTAGAGACTGATGTGCGGCATATAAAAAGACTAGGGAGAAAAGAATCATGACAGCTGATGATTATTGCTGCTTCAGAGTCCAGCACTTTCATCTCCAGATCATTATCTTATTTCTTTATTCCCAACACATAGAGCATAGAAAACAATCAATAACTTTTCAAACAAAAGAAAGGGCAGTAGAGCCTGGTAGAAAATAGGCATTACATTGAAAAGAAGCTTACTGCTGGTATTTCTGGGAATTTGGATAGTCTGATATTTATTCTTGAATGCTGGTGTTTTATATGGGCTGGGAGACAGGGGATAGAGCAAGATGCCACTTACTGCATGCTGCATCACCCTGCCTGCCAGGCAAAAGTTGAAAACAGCAGGATGCTGTGAAGACTCCTTGGTCCTTCATGATGTGCGTGCATGGTACCTCACCTCTTGTTGCTCTTCTACTTCCGCCTCTTGCAGAGAGCATCGCTACATTCCCTCCTAACTTTCGTCAACCTCCTTTACTTATTTAGAGCTTTGATTTGCTTATTTAGAGACTTGCTTTAGAATTATGGTAGAAGAACAGAGGTCCAAACCACTTTCCCTTTATCGTTCTTTTTTAATAGGTAAAAAGTAGATTTATTTATTTTTAATTCATTAATTCTTGGCTATGCTGGGTCTTCGTTGCTGTGAGCTTTACTCTAGTTGCAGTGAGCGAGAACAGGCGCACAGGCTTCTCATTTTGGTGGCTTCTCTTGTTGCGGAACGTAGGTTCTAAGGGCGGGCAGGCTTCCGTAGTTGCGGCATGTGGGCTCAGTAGTCGTGGCACACAGAACCAGTAGCTTTGTGGCATGTGGAATCTTCCTGGATCAGGGATCAAACCCATGTCCTCTGCATTGGCAGGCAGATTCTTAACTGCTGGACCCTCAGGGAAGTCCCCACTTTTCCTTTAAAATGCTGCTCATACACTATAAACTGGAAGAAAGGCGATACCATGGTCCACTTGTGGTGACTGAAAGAAAATGAGTAATTGGATATGAATCCACACATGTAATAGAACCACTAGGCCCTGGCTCTTCCTGTTAATTCACAGGAGAGCAGGGGAAAATGATAAGGTCTCCCATCTGTACATCTGATAAATTAAAACTAATTCAAATGCTGTTTTTCTCAATTGCAAAACCTATTTCTAAAGGATTGGATGTAGTGCTCTATTTAGATTCTGAATCATTCCAAAAAGAGGTTTGATTTGGATTGCATATATAAGTATAATACAACCAGTTATACATAATGAGTGGTACATTAAGAGAAAATTTGCAATAAAGTTTGAAAAATAAGGTGTAGGAGTAAGGATAGTCTACATGCAGAGGATAGGGCCTCGTGATAAGATTTTTTTGGTGTGGAATTGTTAGAATTGATCTGTAAATTAGTCTCTTGTCTTTCCAATGGTCAGGATGTATAGCTTCATAAAACGAATTCCTATGGATTACCAAGGAAATAGACACATTACTGTTTCTGGTCTGAAACTTGTAAGACATTTTCTTATAAAGAAGAGATAGGTTAATGCATTTAACATTTCCATAATAAATGTAGTGATGAATTTCAAATAACTGGTCCTCAATGATGGCCCGGGTCACAACACCAAAGCATGGTTTAATGAAGGCAATTCCATGAGAGGCCAAAGAATTTTGGCCCCCCAAACACCATTTTCCATATCTAGATTGATCCAAGGATAAATTTAGTCTATAATACAATGGTTAGTATTATACTCCATAAGGATAGACAAATATCAGTGGAATATTAAAGAGTTCAAACATAAACTTACACTTATATAGACCATAGATTTTCAACAAAGCGCCAATGAGGAATAAAAATTTTTTCAACAAATGGATAGCCACATGGAAAGAAAAACCTTTACCACTACCTCAACACTATATACAAAAACTAATTTGTGATGGTCATATACCTAAACTTAAAGCTAAAACAGTAAAGCTTCTAAAAGAAAATCCAATAAATTATCTTCATAATATAGGAATTGATCTAGGTTTGCTTTTTCAGTCACTTAATGTGATTACTGCTAGAGAAGGACTTACTATTGCCATTTTGATCATTGCTTTCTGTCTGTCTTGTAGGTTTTTTGTCCCTCTCTTCCTTTGTGATTCATTTAATTGTTTTTTTGTATTGACAAGCTTTGCTTTTATTCTCATTTTATTTTTTGCATCTTCTATAGGTATTTTATTCGCATGTACCTTGGGGCTATATAAAACTATATATAGCCATGGGGCTATGTAGCCATAGTGTTAGTCATTCAGTCATGTCCGACTCATTGTGACCCCATCGACGGTAGCCCGCCAGGCTCCTCTGTCCATGGGATTCTCCAGGCAAGAGCACTGGAATGGGTTGCCATTCTCTTCTCCAGGGGACCTTCCTGACCTAGGGATCGAACCCAGGACTTCCACATTGTAGGCAGGTAGCCATGGGGCTGTATAAAACATCTTATAGTATAATAATCTATTTTAAACTGATAGCAACCTTAAATGAGCACAAAACCCTACACTTTTACTCTTCCCATAGGAACTTAATGATGCCACACATTATAATCTTTTGTCTTGTGTATCCATTAACATATTGTTACTGCTATTTTTTTTGAAGACTCAATTTTTCTGAAGCAGTTTTAGGTTCACAGCAAAATCACTCAGAGGAGCCACTGAGAGTTCCCAGGTACTCCCATCTCCCATACATGCAATGCTTCCCTCACTATCAACACCCCCCACAAGAGTGGTGCACTTGTTACACAAATGGTGAACATGCATTGACACATCATAATCACCAAAGTCCATGGTTTCCATTAGGTCTCACTTCGTGTTTTATGCGTTCTGTGAGTTTTCACAAATATACAATGACATGTACCCATCATTATAGTATCATACAGATATTTTCACTGCCTCAAACATTCCCTGAGCTCCACCTCTTCATGCCTTCAACCTCCCAATTCCTGGAAAGCACTGATCTTTTATAGTTTTACCTTTTAGAGAATGTCACAGAATTGGAACCATTACAGAGACACAAGAGACACCAGCTTGATCCCTATGTCTGGAAGATCCCCTGGAATAGGAAATGGCAACCCACTCCAGTATTCTTGCCTGGAAGATTGCATGGACAATGGGCCTGGTGGGCTACAGTCCACGGGGTAACAGAGTCAGACATGACTGAGCATGCACACACACATGCTTTCCTTCACTTAGCATTAAGTTTTTAAGCTGCTTCTATGTCTTTTCAAGGCTTGATAGCTCATTTCTCTTTAGTAGTGAATAATATTCCACTTTCTAAATGTACTGTAATATATTTATCCATTCACCTACTGACAGACATCTTGGTTGCTTCCAAATTTTGTCAGTTATGATAAAAGCTGCTATAAACTTCCTTGTCCAAGTTTTTGTGTAGCCATAAATTTTCAGTTCCTTTGGATAAATACCAATGAGCATGAACTCTGGATTATATGGTAAGAGTGTGTTTAGTTTTATTAGAAACCACCAAACTCTCTTCAAAGTGGCATTACCATTTTATGTTCTCAGCAGCAATTAATGAGAGTTTCTATTGCTTTACATCCTCATCAGCATTTGATGCTTCAGTTCTAAATTTGGCCATTATAGTAGGTGTGTAGTGATATTTCATTGCTGTTTTAATTTTCATTCCCTGAGATTCCAGGGGTTTCTCAAACCTTTTATGTGGATGTATTATCTCCACTGTTGTTGCCAATTTTTTTAGTTGCTAAGTTGTATCCAACTCTTTGGGAGCACATGGACTATTGCCCACCAGGTTTCTCTGTCCATGGGATTTTCCAGGCAAGAATACTGGAGTGGGTAACCATTCTCTTCTCCAGGGGATTTTCCTGACCCAGGGATTGTACCCACATCTCTGTCTCTTGCATTGGCAGGAGGTTTCTTTACTGCTGAGCCACCAGGGAAGCCCATTATTTCTACTTGCTTTCAAATTCAAAATTAGAGGTGACTGCCGGTTTCCCTTTTCAGAAGATTTTAACCCTTGTTCCCTCTGGTATCTATCTGAATTACTGTAGGTTCTCTGGAACTACCAAGCTATCTGCCTGTCTTTTATTTTCTGTGTCCCCAGGCTTCCAGAATATGCTGGGTACCTTCACTAGTCTGAGTTGAGTGAGACAGAAACCAGTCTCTTAGAGCAGCCCCTGAAAAGTCTGAACACTTGTTGTATAGTCAAGTCTCTCTCTCTCCTCAGGGAGAAGCTGGGAGCTGGAAGTTTTCTCCTGGCGGTGTGGCCTGAGCTGAGGGATGAGACTACTGTGGATGAATGCCATGAATTTTCCTGTTGATTTTGGTAAGGCTGGTGTCAAGGGCCCTAGGGTCCAGGAACCTCTAAACTGGCTTTTGGATTTCTCACAAAGAGTATCATTCCATGTATCATTGTTGAGTCCATGTCCCTCTAAGGGGAAGGATGATCCTCCTCTATCCAAAATATTGAGTGTTCCTTGGGCACCCAGCACTGTAGCCCTGTGAAGAGTGGGCTGGCTTTCTGGCTGTTGTTATCACTGTGAAAAGTTAGCAGATTCAGCTTCATCGCTGTATACTTACTTTACTCAGATCCTTACTCATGTCTGTGAATGAGATTAGAGAAACTGGAAAAGCAGAAGTATGGATTAACCATTATGGCTTTTTCTCAAACTGGATGGATATCTTTTGGAAGTGAAAACCAATATATCTCCTTTGGGAAATCAATTCCTATTTTTCATACTCACTAGATGTGATTAGTACCTAATGAGGCCAAAGTGAATAGCTTTTCTTTATACTTCCTCTAGTTTCCTTTTCAAAGTGCCTTTAGAGGTCATCGAACTTTTTTTTTTCCCCTAAGAAAGCAAAGGATCTATATAGGCTAATTTAAAGGGACAATATGTACTCTAAACTCTAACCTTTAAAAAGTAAAACTTGTTAGTAAGTGCCTGCTTCTCTCTTTTCAGTTGCTAGACCTATTACAAACTCAATCAGTAAATGATTTTGTGACTAGCAGAAAGTGGGGAAATAACATTTCTAGTGAGACCTTGAAGGACACAGCAGATTGGCAAATGAATATATGTCAGAGTAATATTTGGTTGTTTTCTGGAAAATTTTATATTTAATACATCTGCCTGCATTAGTAACATCCAAGTTTCAGCAAGATTTGCAACACATCAGGGAAAAAATTAGAAAGCCAAAAATCATTTGAGTATCTTTAGTTATTTAAGAAAAACATGGCCACAATCTGAAAGTTAAGCTTAGAAAAATGCTTTGCCAAATTGCTTAGAAAATGGAACTTGAATGTCATTGGTTTAGAATTCATCTACTAACTTAATTATTTACAAACATTCCTCCAATACTGTGTTCTTATATAACCTCTCTTTAGGCTGTAAGAGCAATATGAGGAGTAATTCTATGATTCATATGCAAATAACTATAATAAACTTCCTAATGGAATTAATACCATGGGAAAAATATAATGTGTTACAGAAATTCAGAAGATGGAGTATCCATTCCACTGGAGTGAACAGGCTGTTAGCTCCAGAGGGAAGAAACCATGTTTATGTTCTATTGTATCACTGGTGTGTATCAGAGGAGTCCAGGAATGGTTGAACAACATGAATAAGAAGGTACTTCTTTGATAAGATGGTTCAATTTAAACTGTGTTATGAATTTCAGAGAAAGAAAGAGACACTTTAGGCAGAGTAAGTAGTAGTACACTATGAGCCATATTAGAGGAAACTATAGAACATATTCTGAAAGCAATTAATTCAGTTTAAGTGCATATTAGATGTGATAAGGCTGGCAAGGTAGACGAGAGCCACTTTATAGAGGTTTTAAACTGTTGCTCACTAGGAAACTGGGGACTAAGGAGGTTTTTTAACATAAGAGTAACAGGATTAGATATTCTTTGGAAAAGTTAATCTGATAGAAATTTATAGGATAGATTGGAGGTAAGAGAAACCCATTAGATAATTGCATTGTTAGCAGTAAGAGTTAATGAGGGCCGAAATTTAAGTTGTGATAAGTAGAAGAGAAAGATATGTATGAAAGTATATAATGGAGGAGGAACTGTTAAGATTTAGTAACCAACAGGATGTAGAATAGTGAGGATTGTAAAGTATCATGTATATCCTTATATATACATACATAGATATCATTATAGTGGCTCAGAGGTAAAAGTGTCTGCCTCCAATGTGGGGGACCTGGGTTCGATCCCTGGGTCAGGAAGATTCCCTGGAGAAGGAA
Source organism: Ovis canadensis (assembly GCF_042477335.2). NCBI lineage: Eukaryota > Metazoa > Chordata > Mammalia > Artiodactyla > Bovidae > Ovis > Ovis canadensis. The sequence continues at coordinate 103,632,001 of NC_091248.1, forward strand.
ATGGTAACTCACTCCAGTATTCTTGCCTGGAGAATCCCATGGACAGTGGAGCCTGGCGGGCTACCAGTCCACGGGGTTGCAAAGAGTTGGACATGACTGAGCGAATTCACTTCACTTCATATTTTATTAAAAGCAATTTCTGTGTCATTTGTTTCTTGCTTAAGTTATATGCCAATTTAAAAGCAAAATATTAACTCACAATTGATATTTTATATCATCCAAAAGTCTATCTACAGTTGTCTGTAAATTATTAATTATATCTTAATAGTTTTTAATCTAATAAAACAATATTAATGTGTGTTTATAATATCCTAAACACACACCCAATTGTTATGAAAAGTTCATCAAAGAGAGGTCGTTAGAGTTACTTTTTCATTTAGTATTCACATATCTGATTATTTATAATAAGTATTTTAACTTTAGATACAGCAATAGCCAGTAAAAAATAATGAAAAGTGTGAAATAGTCAGTGGGTATTCAAAAACACTGGCCTGGAAAAGTTTCTATAATTAAAACCAAAGCTTTCCTCTGAATCTAGTCTAAACAGATGTAACACTGAGTTACAATAATCTCATTAGATGAGAAATGAAAGCATGACAATTCACTAAAGGAACTAATTCTGGTGTCTAAGAGAGATGTCATCTTCATATAAATTATTTTCAATCATAATTTTACAGAAATATAAAGGCCATTCAAAAGACCATTTTCACAGAGCCATTCTTAATACTGACCCTTATTGAAAGTGAAGAAAAATGGGTTTATTACAAAATTACAATTGTGCCAAGGCAGTTGCAGGTTCAGTAAATTAGTGGTCCTAGGTATGTAGCTGTCTAGTATTCTGACCTTATGTTGGGGTGAGACTCATAGAACTCCATTCTAAAGGAAAGTGTCTTAACACTTCCCTAGCCTATTCTTAGTTTGTTCGTATACACTAGATTGTTTCAGACTTATTGAAACAATAGGATGTTTTCTCACATCCTATTTTTCAATATATATATTTTTTCCTTAACTAGAAGGTATCTATGATGAGATATACAACTATCGGGAATTCACACACATTAATGAATCTCGCATATAGTATAGTGGCCATATTTATCCACTAACAAAGGGGATGACTATAAAATGCAACTAAAGCAATTCCAGTTGGATTGAGACACACTTGTTTTACGAGTTAGCAAATAATGCAATGAACAACTAAATGGGGGAGGGGAGAGAAATATGTAGTTTTTTAAAACTGAAAAAAAAAAAAAAGTTCAGTTAAGCGTGCTTTGGTGTGGACTTGTGTGCCTGTGGCACAAGCAAGTCTTCTCCCTGGGAAGAAGACTCATATATTTATTCATTAATATTTCTTAGGATGTCATAAGATAATCATAAAATTTAGTTCCTAAACTGAGACTTTGGGGAATTGATATTGTTGTTCAGTTGCTAAGTTGGGTCTGACTCTGCGACCCCACGGATTGTAGCATGCCAAGCTTCTCTGTCCTCCACCATCTCCCAGAGTTTGCTCAAATACATGTGCATTGAGTTGATGATGCTATCTAACCATCTCATTCTCTACTGCGCCTTCTCCTTTTCTCCTTTTGCCCTCAATCTTTCCAAGGGACTTTATTAATTATGATGCCAAAGAAATAAACATCAATTGGGATTGTCAAGGGCACATTAGACTCACACTGTGATCCAGAAAAAATGGTTTACTTTCAATTAATTAGCTATTTAAATAAAGCTTTTTGATTTCTATAGCTTCTCTCTGAGGTGATTAATTTATAGATGATTTAATTAGAGCTCTGTGGCAAGACTTTGGACAGAAAGGAATATTCACACCTTCAGCTCCCTATGCCTAGACCGCTCTTTCTGCATTATTTTCATCCTTTGTTCACAGTGAAATTATCACCTTCTGTAAATCTCTTTCTCCTTCAGTCTAACACAGCCCCACAATTTGAGCTCCAAAGTAAATACAAAGAGGAACACTCTTCTTTTCAGTAGAATGTAAACACACACATGTAGAAGCAGTGATATAGTTAGGATAAAGATCTCTCTGGAACCATATCTAGAAATATATATATGTGTGTATGTCTGTGTGTGTGTTTGGGTGTGTGTGTGTTTGTGTGTGTGTGTAGACAGGGAAAGGAGGAAGTGAAGAAGGAGAAGGGAAGAGGAAGAAGGGAGAGAGGAAGAAGAACAAAGAAGGGGAGGGCAGGGAAGTAGAGAGAAAGAGAGAGAATAATGTGGCAAGATATTAACAAAACAAGGCTATGGTTTTTCCAGTAGTCATGTATGGATGTGAGAGTTGGACTGTGAAGAAGGCTGAGTGACAAAGAATTGATGCTTTTCAAAGTGGTGTTGGAGAAGACTCTTGAGAGTCCGTTGGACTGCAAGGAGATCCAACCAGTCCATTCTAAAGGAGATCAGTCCTGGGTGTTCTTTGGAAGGAATGATGCTAAAGCTGAAACTTCAGTACTTTGGCCACCTCATGCGAAGAGTTGACTCATTGGAGAAGACTCTGATGCTGGGAGGGATTGGGGGCAGGAGGAAAAGGGGATGACACAGGATGAGATGGCTGGATGGCATCATTGACTCGATGGACGTAAGTTTGAGTGAACTCCGGGAGTTGGTGATGGACAGGGAGGCCTGGCGTGCTGCAATTCATGGGGTTGCAAAGAATCGGACACAACTAAGCGACTGAACTGAACTGAACACAGGTGGAAGTGCTTATGCGTGTTTATTGTGATGCTTTTGCAAGTTTCCTGAATGGCTGAAGCTGAATTTTTTAAAATAAAAATTTTAATAAAAAATTGAGCAGTAGCCTCTCTTCTTATTATTGTCCCTTATAGTGCCATACTGTCTTCCTGTAGCACTTACTACACTTTGTAGATTATTTACTAGCTTATTTATCATTCATGGGGTTTATTTGGTTGAAACTTTATGACTCTTGTATGACTTTTTTGTATTTCTTCTTTGTGCTAGTTGAATGCCAGAAAAATTAAATGTATTTAGTAGTATTTACCAATCATACAGGAAAGGTTTGGATCCTTAATCTGATATGGAAGTGACAAACAGTGTCATAGTCATTTGACTTTATAAAAGACAAAAAGAAATTCAACTTTTTCCAAGCAGGAAACTCTCCATTAATTTAATTTTCTATGTTGGGATGCAGACTACAGTAATACATACTATGCTTGTCTTTCTGTCTAGTTTGTGTAATTTCCTGTGTTAACAGTGTATCTCAGTAATATGTTTCTTTCTTTAACTCTTTAATACACTCCTGTGGAGACATTAGTAAAGTCACCACCAGTGTTGGAAAGATCACTGAGTTATGGATTTGTAAATTACTTCATAATGTCTGAGACAACTTTAATTTTTCAAGATTAAAATTGATACTAAAGATTGTGTGTGTGTATATGTGTGTTCTTCTCTGTATCTTAAGGGTCATTTGCTTTAGTGGTTTCTAATCAGAGACCTCTGAACTGTAGCGAATTGTGGAATTAGTGCAGACTTTCCAAACTTCCTCTGTGCTTGGCACATTGCCCAAGCACCACATTAATACCTTTGTCACATAGCTTTTAAATGCTAGACAGATGCTATTAAGACTGCTAAAATCCATTTATGAAAGTGTTACCTAATTTAAGGCACCAGTTTACCATGAATAAATACTTAATTTCCAACTATGATCCTATAGGAGTGTAAAAAATTGAAATATTTAGAAGAAGTTCTTTCATTTTTGCCTTTGAGGAGGGACAAAGTGATGCAGTTTTGAAGGAGGGAAATTTGTTTTATTATGAAGGAAACGTGACAAACTGCTGATACTTGTTACAATTGTTGTGTGGAGTGCTTAAAGATTAAACATGGTTTAAAATGTTAATCTTTGAAACTATACCCTTATTCTTGAAAACATGGGCACATATATCCTTTTATCCCAAAAGTTCGCAATGTATTGTCCTGGAATCCTTGGGATCCCTGAATAAATTTAATGGGGTCTACAAAGTCAAAACTCTCTTCATAATAACACAAGATTGTATTCCATGGTAATGCAAGACTTTATTTGCCTTTCTTTCTCTTCCCTCAAGAGTTTGCAGAGATTGCATGGTATGTGATATTACAGCAAATGAAATGCAAAAGCACATATGAAGATCCACCTATCCTTTATAAGAAATAAGATTTGGGAAAATAAAAACCAATCCCACTACTTCCCTATTTTTTTATTTTAGCAAATGCAGTTATTTTAATAAATACATTATTACATCAGCATATAATAGGTTTATCATTATTTTAAATAAATGCATAAACAAATGTTTTACATTTTCTCAGTTTTAATTTCTAATATAGTAAATATAGATATGTACAACAACACAAACAACGCTCTTTCGGGTTCTCAGTATTTTTAAAAGTGTGAAGGGGACCTGAGACCAAAATGCTCTAGGACCACTGTTTTAGTTTATGTAAATTTACTTGTCTGTCACACTTCCAGAAAGAGGTTGAACCCGGTCCCTATTTGGTAATTTCAACTTCAAGAACTTGTAAAGAACATTGAAATAAAGTTTTCAATGTTTTAAAAATAAATAATTCTGTAGTGTTCTTGATTTTTGGACCTCAAAGTCCTGTATAATAATTTATTTGGTAACATGAGAAAGCAGAAGCTTATAAGCTTCTTTTTATTCCCAAAGTAACTCAGTAAGCATCAAAATAGGATTCTCTACTAAAAATTCAACAGTCCTTTCATTCCACCAAATATACCTGTCTGCGAGAAGGAGGTATTATATAGCTAGTGATTTCCTTTATTTCGGCTTCATAGGAACTTGAGCATAGCTTTGTAATCTGGCTCAGTTCAGTTCAGTCACTCAGTCATGTCCGACTCTTTGCGACCCCACGAATTGCAGCACACCAGGCCTCCCTGTCCATCACCAGCTCCCGGAGTTCACTCAGACTCATTTCCATCGAGTCAGTGATGCCATCTAGTCATCTCATCCTCTGTCGTCCCCTTCTCCTCGTGCTCCCAATCCCTCCCAGCATCAGAGTCTTTTCCAATGAGTCAACTCTTCGCATGAGGTGGCCAAAGTATTAGAGTTTCAGCTTCAGCATCAGTCCTTCCAATGAACACCCAGGACTGATCTCCTTTAGAATGGACTGGTTGGATCTCCTTGCAGTCCAAGGGACTCTCAAGAGTGTTCTCCAACACCATAGTTCAAAAGCATCAATTCTTTGTCACTCAGCCTTCTTCACAGTCCAACTCTCAAATCCATACATGACCACTGGAAAAACCATAGCCTTGACTAAATGAACCTTTGTTGGCAAAGTAATATCTCTGCTTTTCAATATGCTATCTAGGTTGGTTATAACTGTCCTTCCAAGAGTAAGCAAGTTTTAATTTCATGGCTGTATTCACTATCTGCAGTGATTTTGGAGCCCCCCCAAAAAAAGTCTGACACCGTTTCCCCTGTTTCCCCATCTATCTGGCATGAAGTGATGGGACTGGATGTCATGATCTTCGTTTTCTAAATGTTGAGGTTTAAGCCAGACTTTTCACTCTACTCTTTCATTTTCATCAAGAGGCTTTTGAGTTCCTCTTCACTTTCTGCCATAAGGGTGGTGTCATCTGTATATCTGAGGTTATTGATATTTCTCCAAGCAGTCTTGATTCCAGCTTGTGTTTCCTCCAGCCCAGCATTTCTCATGATGTACTCTGCATAGAAGTTAAATAAGCAGGGTGACAATATACAGCCTTGACGTACTCCTTTTCCTATTTGGAACCAGTCTGTTGATCCATGTCCAGTTCTAAGTGTTGCTTCCTGACTTGCATACAGGTTTCTCAAGAGGCAGGTCAGGTGGTCTGGTATTCCCATCTCTTTCAGAATTTTCCACAGTTTATTGTGATCCACACAGGCAAAGGCTTTGGCATAGTCAATAAAGCAGAAATAGATGTTTTTCTGGAACTCTCTTGCTTTTTTGGTAATAACTTAATGCTAGATTTCATGGTCATACAGCTTATTACTGATTAGATGTCCTTTTGACATCAATTTCCATTTACTCTGATGTTTATTGATGTCATATATGACTCCAGTTCAATCTAATGGCTAAGGATAGACTGGATCAAATAGTCTATACTAATAGGCTTGCCATTAGTTTATATGAGATGATGCTCACAATTCAGTATGACTTGCTTTCATGAGAGAATAAACGTGTTACTTCCCAGGAAGATGCAAGGGGAATGAATTCTGCCTTTCAGGAATTCCTCTGTTCTTGGTCTGCTGAGCAAAGAACTGCTGATATCTTTTGTGATATCTTAGTACAACTCATTCAGACCATGGTCAGGAAAGCAAAGAAAATGTGCAAAGAAAATGATACATTTTAGGTGCAAACAAGAATGCTGCTGAAGATACTCAAGTGGTAGTTACTCAGGTGGGTAAGTAGCCCTGTTAAAAAACCATATTCAAGCCATTATAGAACACAGCTTACCAACAGAGTCAAGGCAGAGAAACAAAAGGAGATCAAGAGCAGATTGTACACAAAACTTGAGGGGTGGCGAGTGGAAGGAGAACTGTATGCTGACCACATGCTTGTGAACTCCTTTTGGGCAAGGGCTTGCATCATTTCTGGCATATCTTGAATGTAAAAATGAGTGAATGGATGAATGAACTAAACCATTAGATAAATACAAAACAAGGAAAATAAACTTATACAGGTCCCATGGACAGAAGAGCCTGGTGGGCTACAGTCCATGGGGTAACAGAGTCAAACATGACCTAGTGACTAAACCCCCACCACTGATGGAAGAGTTTGAAAAGCTAAGGGTGAGAAATGGGTAAGGGTAATCAAGATTATTCACTATTTCTGAGAAGTGGCACAAAATGAACAGTTAAAAATATTTTTGAATGGGGTTCTAAAGAGTTTATTTGTGGCTGGAGCAAATAGTATTCAATAGAATGGTATGGAATTTGAAGAGAAGCAAAAGAGTAGTAAGGAAAAAATGATTGTAAAGGAAGTACATGACTATATGGTGACTACAGATAGTTCTCTCAAGAATCTTGGTGGAACAGTGTAGTGAGAGATCATAGCAATTTGCATATACAGCAGGTACAGGTAATTTATTACAAAATGCTTTTAAATTTTTAGAGTGAAAGATATAAGAAACTTTTCTGTTACAGTTTAAAAATTAGGAATCTTGAAGAAAATAGAAGGATAATGTACATGCAGTATTTTTAAACCTTTATAACCATAGCAATATGAAACTCTGCTTATCTAGAATGAGAGTTTCCGCAAGCGTGCTTAGGGAACAAAAACAGGATGAAGAGAAGTTTGGAAACTGCCTTATTAGAACTGCATACACTAGAGAAGGCTGAGAGTGTCATGGTAGTTGGTTTCTATTAATAATGAACACAACATGGAAATATTATAAATTTAGATATCAGCTTTACATTTAGACGTCCCAGTGGACATATGAGAGGCTTCCACTCTTCAATTTCCAATTTTGTGAAGAGGATTTGAAAGAATATGAAAGAACCATGTTTACTATGGTTGACATTCAACAATTTTCTTGGAGGGAAAACCCAAAGAATAATAAAATAAAAAATCCATTAGAGAAGTTTTGGAATTCTTTCCTGGCTGAAAGATGGTCCCAGTTTTCTGACCTCAATCTGCACATCAATTATTTCCCATGCAATCAGGTCACTCACTCTTCTCTGAGTCACTGGTGTCCAATAAATAAAACTGAATTTTAAAGATTTTTTTTTAAAATTTTCAGACTACATAAGGGTTTTTTGGGCTCCTCTGGTAGCTCAGTGGTAAAGAATCTGCCTGCAAATACAGGAAAAAGATACAGGTTTGATCCCTGGGTCAGGAAGATCCCCAGGAGAAGAAGGAAATGACAACCCACTCCAGTATTTTTGCCTGGAAAATTCCATGGACAGGGGAGCCTGGTGGGCTACTGTCCATGGGATCACAAAGAGTCAGACACAACTTAGAGACTAAACAACAGCAAGGATTCTTTGGAGTATTAAAAGTTGCTGCATTGTTACTCCAATAAAATTACACAGTGGTTTGGCATTTGGAATATGCCAAAGGTTTAGCTTATTATTGTAGTCCTGCAAATCTTGGGTTTCTCAAACTAAAATATGTCAAATTAGGAAACTATGGTCACCCAAGAGCTTCAATCAGTTTTATGCTTTGACAAATTTATTATGCCAATATTTAGATTTACAATTTGAAGCCCTAATTACTGTAAACAGCTATGTAGTTAACAGTGTCTCATGTTATGAGTCTTTGATGACTGCAAAGACCCTTAACTGAACCAAAGGGACATTTTCTTCCATGACAGATGTTTCTACTGCTGTGCATAATACAACAGGTGCAATAAATTATTGTGGCCAAAGAAAATGTATTGAAATTTTAATTCCAACTTGATCTGATGACCTTCCATAATTTGCAAGACCATATTTAACTGCCATTGCTGTTGTAGTTACCCCTTCTTGTACATAAATTAATATTATTTAAAATTGAAATTAATAGCTAAAAAGTAATAGTGCATCAAAATTTAGGACTATTTGAGTTTTTTATTAGCTTTCATTCAAATAAAATAATCATGTTTTCTTATAGACAGAAGTAGGCTTAAAATCTATATCTAATCATTTTACAGATAAGTAAACATATCTAAATTTAAAAAGTTACTAACTTTATTATTTCTAGTATTATTAAGTTAAAGTTAAAAAATAAATTAATAATAAAAGCAGACCTTAAATTCTTATTCCTGAACTTTTTACTGATGGTCTTTCCATTACCATATACTGATTCAGTTCAGTTCAGTTCAGTTCAGTCGCTCAGTCATGTCCGACTCTTTGCGACCCCATGAATCCCAGCAGGTCAGGCCTCCCTGTCCATCACCACCTCCTGGATATCACTCAGACTCACATCCATCGAGTTAGTTATTACCTTTATTTAAAGGTATTTTTCATCCTAAGGTCCCCTATTATTAACTGACTTAGGAACAAAGGTTTAATTTAATCATCAAAGTCTATGAAATTTTAGCAAAGCATTTTAATAGCATTTCAGTTTTACTTGTTAAAAATATAATCTATTATGAAGATGATAAAGCACAGTTATTATAAATGATCCCTTATGTTTGTGACTAAGCTAGCAATGCCATACATACAAATATATGTATGCATACATGTGTTTATCTTTCAGAAGTATCATCCTTGCATAAAGACAGAATTTTATTTATTTTTTTTTGAAAAATAAAAATATTGGGAATTAGGCTAAAGGGATAAAATATTTTATAAGATATAATTTTTTATTCTATGGAAATCTGTGGGTGTGGAAGTGAATTTAAACCAAAAAGTGATACAAAACATATAGATATTGAGTTGGCCAAGAAGGTCATTCAGGCAATGTTATTGCTTCTCCAGACCTGAGGGAATTGAAAGGAATGGGAATGATCTTTAATTTGTACAAGGTTTCTTTTCTGAAAGACAGAATTTTAAAATTAATATAATTAAAAAGTATCAGGAATGATGCTTGTTGAAAGAAATCCTATATTTAGAATGTTGAATATTTAAGTAGGCTGATGAAACAGCTGGAAAAGCTGGGAAGGAGGTTTGTTCCATTTTGTTTTCTTTCAAGGACAGGATGGAAAGTGATGTGTGAAGTTCAGAGCTACATTTCTTGGTTCTGTATTGAAAGATCTTGGGATCACAAGTTGATGTAATTTGAAGAATGTGTATCATTTCCATCATTTAGAGTATTTTCGGGAGGTGTTTCCTCTCGTCTTCATCTGTTAACATGTTCACGCAGCCTGTCATGCGAGAAGGAATTTTCCCTGGCGGCCATGACCTAATTTCAAGGTTCTGGCAGACAAATGCAGGCAACTGACAGCCCAGGCTTTCCTATTTAGCATATTGATCGCCTATATTTTTAGCATACAGCCATGATAAAAGGAAGTGTGTGGAGACTATTCCAACCTTTTTGAAAACAAGCTAATGGTGCCACTCTAGACCTCAGATTTTCTGGGCATAATTTCTTTTTTGTAAACATCTCTGAGCTTCCAAAGTTTCTGTCTGGTGTTTGACTTAAACATATGCTGTGTATAAAGAAAGTGATTAGATTCTAGATGATGACAGAGTTTACTAGCATGTTGCCTATGCAAGAGTCTGTTGATGACCTTTATTTTTTGTTTATTTCCTTTCATACTTATTCCTGTAATTCAAGGAAAAGTATGTCTTTCTTCTAAGAGCAGAAGTAAGCGCTTATGTAGAGGTGAATGAACCACTACACTATTCTATTTTCTGACCATTTGCATTCTTAGAAACAGAATAGGAGAAATTTTATTGAATCAGCATTCAAAAATATATTACTTATGTTGGGTAAAAAGTCAATGTTCAAAAATGTTATGGAGTCTATTGTATGGGAAAACCTTTGGGCTTTTTGGAAAATTTTTCCTATTTGATTTCTTGGTAAATACTGTTAAATGTTTGCTTTTTTGCATTTACTGGTGATAGGAAATGAAACAGACCATTGTTTCCAGAAGAAACTATTGTTTTGGGACTCATTTTATTATTTTTGATTTGCTTTGTTTGACGTATGATCTTTAGCCAAAAAGATTTTTTCCTCTTTCAAGTAGTCTTGGGCTATTATTTCTCTCCAAAAGGAAGTTTAGTAATAAACATACCAGCATTTTTAACTGCCAAGGTGAAGATTTTATTTCTGTTTGGGAGTTTAGCTAAAGGTCAGTGATAAAACTGATGACAATGCAAAGGACAGCTCAGAGAAGTTGTGTTCATCTTTGACTTTGCTCCTAGAGGCATTTACGGAGGGAAATAAGGAGAAGGACTCACCCAACAGGGCCAATTTGAAGAGAGAGGTAGTTGATTAGAAAGAAGGCAGAAGAATTATCTGCTGGTAGTCCAGATACTGGAAATTTTCTAGACTTAAGAATAAAAGATTGGGTAGATGCAAGAATGGATTTCTTAAAGATCACCAGCTAAAGTTTGGGATTGTTCACTCTCCTGTTCCCTAGGACAGTCATATTTTGCCATTTTATACATAAATAAAAATGACTACCAGGCTTATTTCATTGCAGACTGAATTACTGTGTCACAGGATGACAAGCCATGACAAATAGATTCCCTGTAATGAAATGTCTGGCAGACCCTGGGATCTCAGTAAGACACGGTAAGAGGAAACAAGGCAGATTTTCCTTTCATTCACACTGTTTTACATGTGGGCTAGAGTACCGTCAATCTCCATTATATCATTAGGTCACCTGTAAAGTCTTAAGCTTGACAGGGCAATGTTAAGTCTCAGGGTAATTTTTCTGACTAGCAATCTAAGGCTAATGTGGCAAAATTTGAAAGATCAATTAAATTACAGAAAAGGCTTGCATAACATAAATGTGTTTTGCCCACTTGTCAACATGGGTAGAGACATTCATATTCTAATAAGAGCAATGACAGAATTCCATTTTCAGATTCTAGATGTTTTAACAGATGCCATAAAAGTTATTCAAATGACGGGTTTTGTTTCTTTATTAGTTTTTTGTAAAACTTGGCAGTCTTTCCATACACTGCAAATGTTCCAACAGCACACTGACTCTATGCGTTAGCTAAATTGCCCAGGCTCTCCCTCTAAATACAACTTACTCCTGGAAGTAAAAAGACAGTGTGAGGACTGCAAGAATGGAATGTAGTTCTTGGAGGTAAAGGGCTACCTCATTTCATGTTTGTGGTCCCCTGTTTGCCACATAAGAGTGAATTAGCGAATATATAAATTTGTGAATTAATAAAGACATTTCTCTAGAGAGGAAGATAAGAGACCTGAATTCTTGTACACTTTAAGTGACAGTCAGCATTAAGTAGGTGAACTTGAGTAGCTTGAAAGTGAGGGTACTGAGGATGAAGAAAGGGTATTTTTACTGTTCTTAAATAGGAGATGCCATTATGTAATATTTTCCATTTAGACTCAAAAAAGAAAGTGACTTTTTCTACAAAAAAAGGAAAATGTAAATCTGTTTCCTTCTTCACCATATGCCACCAAAAAAAAAAAAAAAATCACAGATGTCAAGGAGAAAACAGGCTGGAGGGAGCAAGCTAGCTAGTTATAAGGACCAGGGTTCTTCCCAGTTACAGCTCAACAATAAATCAAAATTCAAGATTTGTAAGTATATTAGAGAGGAAAAAAGTTTTTGGAAGATATGTGTTTAAAGTTTACCTGTAACGTACATACATCTCCAGAGACATTACTCTGCTGACCAAGGTCTGTATAGTCAAGGCTATGGTCTTCCCAGTGGTCATGTAAGGTTGTGAGAATTGGACCATAAAGGAGCCAGGGCACCATATAATTGATGCCTTCAAACTTCAGTGGTGAAGACTCTGGAGAGTCCCTTTGACAGCAAGGAGATCAAAGCAGTCAACCTTAAGGGAAATCAACCCTGAATATTCTTTGGAAGGACTGATGCTGAAGCTCCAGTATTTTGGTTACCTGATGGCAACAGCCGACTCATTTGAAAGTCCCTATGCTGGGAAAGATTGAGGGCAGAAGGAGAAGAGGGCCACAGAAGATGAGATGGGCTAGATGGCATCACCAATGCAATGGACATGAACTAGGGCTAACTTCGGGAGATGGTGAGGGACAGGGAGGCCTGGCATGCTGCAGTCCATGGGGTCACAAAGAGCTGACAAGCCTGGGCGACTGAACAGCAACATGCATCTCTAGACCTTAGATTTACCTTTACCCCTTGGACTTTAAACACATTTCATTTGTCTGGAAGTCAAGTTCTCTGTCCTTCTATTGTTCTAATGTATCCTTTAGAACCTATGTCTGCATCACTTCCTGAATCCTTCCCTGCTTTCCTGGAGCTCAGTTTCCATATCCTCTAGCAGCATATTACGTATGCCTTTCTCCCTTCTTCCATGTTCTTTTACTCTATCTTTCTTATGCTTTTACTCCAACTAGAATTTGGGCATCTTGAGGCATGAAAGTGAATGAAAGTTTCTCAGTCATGTCCGACTCTTTGTGAGTCCACGGACTATACATTCCATGTAGTTCTCCAGGCCGAATATTGGAACCTGTAGCTGTTCCCTTCTCTAGGGGATCTCCCCAACCCAGGAATCGAACTTGGGTCTCTTGCATTGCAGGTGGATTCTTTACTGTCTGAGCGACCAGGAAAGTCCATAGATTGTGCCTTATTTGTTATAGCTCCTCCAGCTTCTAGCATGCCACTTGACACATCTAGGAAACAAATGTTTATTAAATAGTTGTGTTTAATTAAGTAAAATCCAAAATTCACTAACAAGAACACATAATCAAGGAAAGGAAGGTCCTAATGCTGGCAAAGGGGACACAGCAACCATTAGATAAAAGTCTAGGAAAAGAAACCAGAACAGAAAAAATATCCTTTTTTTGTTCAATACAAAAATATTTTGATTCAAGTTAAAAATATTTTGATTCAATTTTAAAATTTCCCACTTTTCATATACAATTTTTTTATTTGTGAGTATATAGATGTGTATTTTAAATTCTAAACTATTGGCGACTTTCTAGCTATGCTGTATTGATGCTGAACTTAATTCCATCACAGTCAGAGAACATGTAATTTTGATTTCATTCTTGGAAACTTACTGATATTTGCTCTTTTCTTAGCAAATGTCAGTTTTATTCTTAAGTTTCTTGAAAAGATTTTGTAATGTGTAGTCTGAGTATAAGACTCTATATATTCAGTTAAGTAAAAATTTTGTTTACAATACAGATTTATATTCTTGTTGACTTTTTTGGTCTGCTTGTTCTTTCAGTTAGAAAATTGAGAAATTTCCATATTGTTTTTTAAAGTATTAATTTATTTTTATGTTTTGGACACGATGCATGTGGGATCTTAGTTCCCTAACCAGGGACTGAACCCATGACCCCTGCACTGAAAGAATGGAGTCTTAACCACTGGACTGCCAGGGAAGTCCCCCATCCTATATTCTAATATCCTGCTCTAATGTGGGGTATTCAAGCTCCACAAAGGCAGAGATCCTTACCTGTTTATCTACTGATGGGTCCTAAGAGTTTTGAAGACTACCTGGCACAAAGTAGTTTTCAATAAACTGTTGTAAAATGGATTAGTGAAATACATTGACTGAAAATATCACCTGCTCCTTAGAAAAAACAGCTAAAAGTTAATATCAAAATGCTCAGGACAGCATAACTTAGTTTTTTGGGGGGGGTTGTTAAGAGATATTTTTAAAACTCTATAAAGTAGTCTCACTTATTTTCAATAAATCATTTATTTTTTTTCATCAAATTCTTAAATAAAGAATTCAGAAGGGTTATAAGGATACCACACTTATAGATATTTTTCTGATCATTATGTGAAGATTTTGGTACTCAGCGAGCAAAAATCAGAAGTCCAACTAGATAAGGCTTGTTTTTGCCAGGATGAATTAGACATTATATTTGTAGCCCTGGCATCAATTGCCTGTGTAATTAAAGTAGGGAATATTCATTGACTAACTTCTGTCAACCAGGCCTCATATCCTTCTACTTAAATGATTTTTTTATCAATAACTCCTTGAGATATGATTACTATTCCTGCATATAGATGAGAAATTCTGACTCAATAGTTACTTAACTGTGCCATCTGACATTTTCAAATTTCTTTTTTTTGCTCTTCTGCTAATGAGGGTTGTTCTTTGAACTCGCAGATTCTCAGTTTAGGAATGTAAACTTTAGCCTGGTTTGTCAAGAATGTAACTTGTCAAGAATGTAACTTGCCAAGAATGTAACTTTAGCTTGGTTTCTTAGACTCTTCAGGCCATAGGTTTTCTTTACCTGTAAACAGTGAGGATTAAAATAGCTGCAATTTTTGTACAAAGATCATCCTGATTCCACCAGATTAGAACAGATGCAAAGAGTTCAAAGTCTGCCTCTGTTTCATCTAAGTTTATTTTTCCTTTTTTCTAACTTTCTCTGGTTGCCATCAACTTTCCTATTTCCCCTAAAGGCTGGAGAAAAAGCTGGCGGGGGGTGGGCAAAAAATGATTCACTCAGAGTTCTCAATAGACATATAATTCATTTTTTTATTCAAAGGTAATTATTTTATTGAATCCCAGACTATCAGGACTTTAATTATAGTAAACAAATTCCAGCATTTTTAATCATTTAAAAATGGCTTTCTTTTTCTCCCACAGTATTTTATTTTAGCCTTTAAGCAATCCTGTGAGGTAGCAATTATTACAGTTGTATTATAGATGAGGAAACAGGCACGATAAAATATTTTATCCACCCAAGACTTCACTATTGCAGGACAACTCCAAATATATCACTTTTTTGATACCACATGACTACAAATGGAAAATAAGAAATTGCTATTGGTGTGTCCGATTATGCTTGACATAGAATGGAGGAAAATAAATATGGTAAAGAGCAGTTTTCTTACAGAATAAACAGTGATTTGATTAAGCTTTCCCAGTTTTACTACCCAATAGCCTTCCCTTTGTTTGATATGAATTTTAGAGCAGAGAAAGAAATAACTGATTCATTTCTGCTTTAGAAGTTATCATGGATGGCAAGCTGAAAATATTCTTTTGATAACTTTGTAACCACTTTCTTTATCCAATTTCATTTCTGAAGTAAAAATCAGAACACTTTGCCTTACTAATGACTAATAGTTTGCTGATTTTGTTTTTAACCTAGAGAATTTCTCCAATCAGTTCAGTTCAGTTCAGTCACTCAGTCGTGTCCGACTCTTTGCGACCCCATGAATTGCAGCACACCAGACCTCTCTGTCCATCACCAACTCCCGGAGTTCACTCAAACTCATGTCCATCGAGTCGGTGATGCCATCCAGCCATCTCATCCTCTGTCATCCTCTTCTCCTCCTGCCCCTAATCCCTCCCAGCATCAGAGTCTTTTCCAATGAGTCAACTCTTCGCATGAGGTGGCCAAAGTACTGGAGTTCCAGCTTAACATCTCTCCTTCCAAAGACCACCCAGGACTGATCTCCTTCAGAATGGACTGGTTGGATCTCCTTGCAGTCCAAGGGACTCTCAAAGGGTATACTATTTTACATAATGTCTAAACTCATATTTAAGAGAATTTGGGAAAGTAATCCTGAAAATGATACTCATATACTTTTCAACATATCTATTCTTACATCAATAATCTTACATCAATGATCATAACAAAATTTATGGAATTTGAGAAAAAAGATAAATTTTATCCTTATTCTCAAGCAATATTTCCTATAAAAAATTTTAAAACACATGTGAACAAAAATTAGAAAATGTGATGCCAATATTCATTTACATTAGGGGTAATAACTTAATATCTTGATGAATAATTATATACACCATTATGAAAATGGAATCCGTCTCTGCATACTGGTTTTTGATTTTGTTTTTTGCCTAAAGTGTATTTCTAACATCTTTTTAAGTAATTACATATTTTTCTAAGATTTTTTTGCTACATTTGCATCTATTAGTATTTTTCTTCTATGATATTGCTGTCTTGCCATCTGAGGTAATTGCTATGCTAGATTCTGTATTTTATGCTCTTTCAACTTAAAAAAAAAATTTGCATAGTAACACATCTAGAAAAATGCATAATATGTAATGAAAAGACTAATATGGTCTTTAAAAGTAATCTTACATGGAAATAGCATGTGTAAATACCACCTTGATGCATCTCTGTTTAACCTCTAATGCTCTGCTTAACACAGATTAAAGTAACTTGGACACAGCAGCATAGAAAGGGTGTTTACAGAAAATAACTCTAGTTAAGGAACCTGGAAATCAATAGTCAGAAGGATAGGAAGAGAAGCTACAGGTGAGAATAGTGTCATGCTAGATCACAAAAAGGGCTGAAAAGATAAGCACAGTAGCACAAAGCAGGAATCAAACCCACATCTCTTAGGTCTCCTGCATTGGCAAGTGGGTTCTTTATCACTGGTGCCTTTATCTGGGAAGCCTTTGTTGTTCAGTCGCTCAGTTGTGTCTAGCTCTTTGAGACCCCATGGGCTTCAGCACACCAGGCTTCCCTGTCTTTCCCATCTCCTGGAGCTTGCTCAAACCTGGGAAGACTGAAATCCTCAAAGGAGTCAAGAAAGATGTAGGCTGAGACTTTCCCACTGGATTTAGAAATTAGCAGGACACTTATGACATTTTTGCCAGGTAGCTTTGGTGGAGTAGATGGAGAGGCCATCAGATGGAAATAGAGTGAATAGAAGGCATAAAGTTTTAAGAAGCTCAATAAAGAAGAAGAAGAGAAAAGAAAGAAACAAGAAGACAGTATTTAGGCAGGACAGTTTAATCACAGAAGTCTGTTGGTTTTGTTTGTCTGTTTTTTTTATGAGAAAAGAGATTTAAGTGTTTCTGTAGTCTGAAGGGAAAAGCCAACAAGTAGTAATGTGGCAGATGTGGGCTGGAGGGGACAAGAATCAGGCAGTCGGGGCAGGAGTTGCAACTGGAGGGCGCTCCACTGGCCTGAGAGTGAAAGGGAAAAGAACATAGGATATGTGTGATCAAGCTCCATTTGAAGCTGAGGGCATTTTCTACTGCATCCTGTTTACTTGGTGAAATAATTTCCTAATATTGATAAGGGTAACCTCAATAATTTGGAATATTTTAGGAGAATGGGAGATGGTACCATAGAAATAGTGTAAAAGAAGGAAAGACAAAAGTTGAAAGAACATAGCTGGAAAACATGAATTGGTATTTGTACCAACCACTTTTTTTCCTGCAGCACTTAAGCCAAGTAGGGCTGTGAAGTGTGGATTTTTTTTTTCCATGTTGGGGGTACATATGTTAAGTGGGTAAGGAGACAAGGAATCTTACTTTACATGATCAGTCATGGAGTCTCAACTGGGTGGGGAAGGATGTGAGGCCAGAAGTATATTGATAGGGGGAAGGATCAAGAGATTTGAGATCTGTGTAGCCAAAAATCAAAGACTCCTGAGTGAAGCAGTGAAAGAGCTAGATGCAGATAACAAGTCTCATGGTTAGAGTTTAGAATACATGCATTCAGGCTTCCACATATTTTAAGTTAAAGCTGGTGCTATAAACACAGAAGGAAAAAAAAAATTGCAGTCTTTCTCAAATATTGTTTTAAAAGAAATCAAGCTAAAATTGTATTTTAAATTGATGAGGCACTTGATTGACACCTATAGGTTAGTAATATATTTATTTCAATAGTATTAATTTCCTGAGAGATCAGAAACTTGCTAATAAGTTTGGCAAATAGTAACGCCATAAACAAAGAATTCTTGGCTTTAGAATACTAAAAGAATAAAAAAACTTAGGGGAATAGATACAAAAGAAGATGGGTAGAGATCAGTTTTATTAACTTTACAATGTACTTTCTAGGCTGACTTTCTGAAAGTCCCTGAAGTTGTCTCCTGGGAAGCTGTGTGTTGCTGCTGTATATTTGTAACATGCATAGGACAGAGGAAATGCAGTTTTTGAAATTGCTAATTCAAGTTGAGCATAAAAATATTCACTGACCTGGCACCATTCTGTCAATTTTCCTCTCACTTCCTGTGATGCTAGAGATGTAAGTACCCTAAAAGGATGGGTGGAAGCTATTAGTAATCTGTCATGAAAAGAAATTGATCTTTTTTTTTTTTTTGAAATTTTAAAAATGCATCTCACCCAAGAGCTCTTTGGTACTTTACAGAAATTGAAGAGCTCAATAATTTATTTACAGTGAGTTCAGAGCTAGGTAAGCTCAAAGAAATTTCTTACGTGGTCCCAGGATGATTTAAAAATAGGAAACTAAGAGAATGTTAGAAATAATTATTCCATGCAAATATTCTTATTCACTTAATACAACTATATATTTTAACTAACCTCACAGGGTTTGATTATCTAGATACTTGATTCAGTCACTTTAGAAAACCACCGAACATGACAAGTGTAGAATGTCACTACAAATATTTATCATTATCAACTACATAGTAGTGGATTCAGTATCTAGGATCAAACACATGTTATCAAGCAATGTTTTTTTGAGGTTCTCTATGCTCTAGCATTTTGACTGTTTAATCTAGAAAGACTGATTTTTTTAGTCTTAGTAATATAATTTATTAAATACAATTTTGACATTTTAATTTTTGAACTTGGAATCCACATTAAAAGTATATTGACTGTGCTTCCTGCTTGCTTGTCTTCTCTCTCTTTTTCTTTTTTTCTTCATTTTCCTCCTTCTTCCTTTTTCCTTTCTGAATAATTTAGATTAAAAGCCAGAGGACGAGGCTAAGGTTTTCAAGCAGAGCTGTGGTTGGTCCTCCTGCCAGAGTTTAGACCTTGAGCAAGAAAGGTGACCAAAGGTCAAAGCCCAAGTGGGAAAAGTAATTATTTGGGACAGTGGCCTCGTGGAGTCAAGAGATTGGTTACATAGGGAATATTGATTAAATAGGTAAATATGTTCAGAACAGTAGCAGCTAGATTTCTCATTGCCAGGGAAGAAGTTATAAATCTGGAAAGATGGAAAATATTGCCATAGAATAAGTATGTTGTAGCATGCTGGAATTGAAGGTGTTCGGAGAATATATAATTTTCAATATGCACAAGTAAATATGGAAAAAAATAGATGTTTGTGTGTATTTATTTTTCCCATTCTAGTCCACAAATAGGGCCTCATAGCAGTGACACCCTGCAGGGGCAGACATTTTTTCTTCTTCCCTTCTAGGTTCTTTGGCTGGTCTAATAATTCAATAACATAAGACAGATTAGTAGAAGGAAAACTAATTTTCTACATTCAGGATTCCCAAAGATATGCTCAAAACAAGTACAATAATTGTGACTTATAGACCATCCTTAGCTAAGGAATGGGGTAGGAGCCTGGAACATGATAGGGGAGGGGGGCAACTTACAGGGAGATAAGAAGAGAAGATATTTGTTCTGTCATGTAGGGAAATCTTTCAAATAAAAATTTTTTCTTTCATAACTGTTCTCTTTCTGGGCCAGACACCCCCAATGGCTATACCAGGTAAATAATCATCTGTGAAAAGATCTTAAACTCAATTTATTAAAACCAAGTAACACTAAGCCAACCCTATAGGTTAAGTAACATTTGAGACTGATATTTGGTTTATATTTATGCAATATGCACCTGTGTGTAACTTTGTCCCAAAGCTCTAGTATTAAGTTGTCTAACCTACCTAACAAACCTATGAATTAAGATATAATTATTTTCCCCTTTCCACAGATGAGGAACTGCAGCATGGAGAGGTTGAGACAGATTAAGCAACTTCTCCAAGGTCATACTGCTGGTATGGCAAAAAGCCTGAATTCTCACGTAGGCAGCCCAGCTTATGTTGCCAAGCATTATTATTCCATTGCTAGACATCTCTTAACTTAAATTGTTAAATAACAGAAACATTTCAAGACTCCGTATGACAGACAAATCAATTCTTCCTAAGGTTTATTTCTTCCCGCAGGAACAATAGGCTTAAAGAACAAAGTCCTTCTGCTGTTCAACTGTGTGAATGAGTTTAACTGTAGACTGAAGGGAATGGCAACCCACTCCAGTGTTCTTGCCTGGAGAATTCCATGGACAGAGGAGCCTGGTGGGCTACAGTTCATGGGGTCGCAAAGAGCTGGACACAACTAAGCAACTAACACACCCGAGTGTAGACTGAGCCTTCTTTGTAAGTTCTTTCTATTTCTATAAAAGCCTTTTCTCTGCAATCTTTTATCCTATTATCCCCCTCCTTAAAGACAGATTTCTTCCAAGTACATTTAACAGTCATGACCTCACTTTTCATCCTCTCATCAATTCACTGCTTTACGGATTCTGTGTCCATGACTCCTTTTAAACTTGTCTCTAAAACATACGGAGATTTCTAAAGGGTCAGATCTCTTGGGGTCATCCTGTTTAACCTCTCTTCAGCTTTCAACTTGGTTGAAAATATGTTCTTTCCAGCGTTCCCTTTTCTACTTATTCTTGCTTCTTTTTCCCAAAGATGTTTGAGGTGTTAAAGATTTGTATTCCCCAGGCTTTTGTCCCTAGCCTTATAGCTTGAACTGTCACATATATACTAAGACTCCTGATTCTATAACTCCAATGCCAGCATCACTTCCAGTGCAGTTCTACAGCTCAAAGTGTCTAATAAACACTTTTTCCTGGTGTCTCATAGACCTTGAAGTTTGTGTGTGAAAATATCAATTTTACCTGTAATCTTCAATGGTGAAATGTGTGCAGCTATGGCCCACATCCAGGCCCTCATAATTTCCAGCGTGTTACTACCATATCCTTTTCTCTTTGCCTTCAAAAGCACATTTTTTTCCACAAAAACATAGAAAATGCAAATTCCCTACACTGAAAATTGAGTGACATTAAAGTTATTGTCAGAAGGTGGTAGGATTTTTTTTAATTAATCACAACCAGATTAAATAGGAATGAAAATCCACACACTCTTCCATTCCTACTTTATATCCAGAACAGAGAAAACTTGGCCAGGTAAATACACTTTTTACCATCCCTTTGCAATGTGTGGCTCTTAAATAAGAAAAGGGACTGTTCTAAACGGGACACCTGGCAGCCATTCTTTTATGGCCAGATGGAGTTTTTTGTGGGCAGTTGAGAGCTGTTCATCATTTGTACATCAATCTTTCTCTTTCCAGAAAACAGCTGGGCAGGAATCACGTGGTAATTGAAGTGCCACACTGCCGCCCAAGAGGCTGCTCTGTAAGTGGTGCACACTGAGGGTGAGATTTTCATGTATGTGCCCTCATGGTATCACAGCACCAGGACACATTTATAAGGAATGATTTCAAGCGGTAAAAGAAAGCCTTGCAAACACCAGGAATTGAAAGAGAAACTGCTTACATCTATGAATTTGTTTATCAAAATAACACTATGCTGAATCCACTGCAGATGAGGAAATATTAGAGAAAGAGAAGTTCCCAGGAAATAATTATTCCAAAGGTTGAAATAAAATTTAGAAAATGTATTGATTCTCACTAATGAAGAATCACTACAGATGGTGATTGCAACCATTAAATTAAAAGACGCTTACTCCTTGGAAGGAGAGTTATGACCAATCTAGATAGCATATTCAAAAGCAGAGACATTACTTTGCCAACAAAGGTCCGTCTAGTCAAGGCTATGATTTTTCCGGTAGTCATGTATGGATGTGAGAATTGGACTATGAAGAAAGCTGAGTGCCGAAGAATGGATACTTTTGAACTGTGGTGTTGGAGAAGACTCTTGAGAGTCCCATGGACTGCAAGGAGATCCAACCAGTCCATTCTAAAGATCAGTCCTGGGATTTCTTTGGAAGGAATGATGCTAAAGCTGAAACTCCAGTACTTTGGCCACCTCATGCAAAGAGTTGAATCATTGGAAAAGACTCTGATGCTGGGAGGGGTTGGGGTCAGGAGGAGAAGGGGATGACCCAGGATGAGATGGCTGGATGGCATCACGGACTCAATGGATGTGAGTCTGAGTGAACTCCGGGAGATGGTGATGGACAGGGAGGCCTGGCGTGCTGAGATTCATGGGGTCGCAAAGAGTCGGACACGACTGAGCGACTGAACTGAACTGGACTGAATGAAGAATCAAGGAAGTGTTTATTAAACAACGATAGAAATCCCCAAGGGGAGGGCTGAACTACATGGATAAGAATATGAGTTATAAAGGTATGTAAGAGACATAAAGAAGAATTACAAGGTAAATAAAAGAACAATAGAAGGATTTCAAAGCCTATATCAGAAGCATTACAGGTTAGAATTGATAGTATACAGTAAAATAATAGATCTGAAGAGCTCTCCTAGAATGCAAAGGGTAAAGATAAAATTAATGAAAGAAAACATATTAGTATAAAAGCATATACATAATAATAAAAACAGAAAATGAGAGTGCAACTTAAGCATTATTGGTAAGTAAAAAGAAGGCATTTTGAACAATAGGAAAGGAAGAGGAAAATATAACTCAAACAGATTTTTCTGAAGTTAAAAAAATGAATATCATAAAGGCTAAGTACATTCTAGACAATTTCACCAAAAAGCATCCTGGTACATCTGATCAAAAGTGTTTAAGGTAAAAAAAAAAAAAATTAGAATCAACCATTAAGTGGTAAAATATGCATTCTCTTTTCCCAAAATATAAATACACGTCTTAAGTCAAAGGAGATGCATCTATATACAATTTCAAGGTTTGCATCTTGAGAATGTATTTGTACTCAAGTTGTCTTTCCTAAGTAAAAGAATAGATAGTCTTCTGTATGAGTGCTGTGAAAGTACACTACCCCCATGCTCTTTTAAAAGGCTTTTGAAGGTTTGTTCCAGTCATATAACACCAAAATGCAGATCTTAAAATGTAGACAATGTAACTAGAAAAAGATTTTGCATTGAGACTATTGCTGGCAAAAATAATAGCATAACTATTCAGGCAGCTGGATGGATAATATACAGACAGTAATAGGAAATCACAGAGAATGTAAAGCATTGACAGAATGACAGAAGAGACATCAGACATCACTTTTATGGCCCATTCACTCTATTTCTCACACCCCTCAAAAGGTCTGCATAGGAAACTAGACAATACATTGTTATTCCTATCAATACACCCCTTCTCAATACTATCAGGCTCACCACTGCAAACCCACTGAAAGACCAACCCTGTAAGTCTCTATATTTATATCTGTGTGCCCCATAGATACCACCAGGATTAACTTTATCATGTCTTATTTTCCTATACACTTTAGCTACCACATGGAACCCAAGCTTCCCAGATTATCATATTATTAGAAAAGGAATACATGAGCAGACGAAACACTGACCTCAGAAGCTCCAAGGGAAGTTCAACCCTGCCATTCCATCCTACCTAGTGGTTCTCAACCCCATCAGATCCAAAGTCCTGCTTCTATAACAAATATTTTATAGTGCTTGCTTTACTCTCCTGAAATGAAATTTGTAAGCAATTATAACCTACATGCACACATAATTAAAAATAATCATCCTGGGGTAATACAAAGGGAAAAAATAAGGCCAATTATTTGTAATATAGTATAATATAGTGTAATATAGTGTAATATAGTATACTATATTACAGAACCTGTGCTGTTCAGACACAGCAACACTAGAGGACGAATGACGGGTTAGAAGCTTACCATGATGAATAGAATCATCAGAATGTGATGACTGCAAAGGAAGACTGAGACTGGAGTGTCTTACTGCAGCTCATAAACAGAGCAGTAGTGTGGTTAGTGACGTGATTTTTCTAAAATGTTGAATAAGGGCTGGTAAATTTACAAAAAAAGGATACTACAATCTTCCTTCAACTTAAATGGTAGTTCCCGTTCCCAGAAGATTTACCATTAATTAAATTTCTACTTTAAATGCAAAGGTAGACAGAAAACCTTTGTATTTATTTGCAAAATAGAGATAATGGATACATGTATACGTATGGCTGAGTCTCTCCATTGTTCACCTGAAATTATCAAAATATTATTAATCGGCTCTACTCCAATATAAAATAAAAACTTTTTTTAAAAATGGAGATAACCTGCTGCTGCTGCTGCTGCTGCTGCTGCTGCTAAGTCGCTTCAGTCGTGTCCGACTCTGTGCGATCCCATAGACGGCAGCCCATTAGGCTCCTCTGTCCCTGGGATTCTCCAGGCAAGAATACTGGAGTAAGAGCAGATTTTTCATCTATATTAAAGTTCGGTAGGATATTCCAAGTTTGTATGTTGGTGTGTGATAAAGAAGTTTTGGGGGCACTGTACCATTCATTGCAGGATATCAAGCAGCTTTAGCACTCTTCCATTAATTGGTTCATGGGAAATAGATGGGGAAACAGTGGAAACAGTGTCAGACTTTATTTTTCTGGTCTCCAAAATCACTGGAGATGGTGACTGCAGCCATGAAATTAAAAGACGCTTACTCCTTGGAAGGAAAGTTATGGTCAACCTAGATAGCATATTAAAAAGCAGAAACATTACTTTGCCAACAAAGGTCCGTCTAGTCAAGGCTACGATTTTTCCAGTGGTCATGTATGGATGTGAGATTTGGACTGTGAGGAAGGCTGAGCGCTGAAGAATTGATGCTTTTGAACTGTGGTGTTGGAGAAGACTCTTGAGAGTCGGTTGGACTGCAAGGAGATCCAACCAGTCCATTCTGAAGGAGATCAGCCCTGGGATTTCTTTGGAAGGAATGATGCTGAAGCTGAAACTCCAGTACTTTGGCCACCTCATGCAAAGAGTTGACTCATTGGAAAAGACTCTAATGCTGGGAGGGATTAGAGGCAGGAGGAGAAGGGGACGACAGAGGATGAGATGGCTGGATGGCATCACTGACTCGATGGACGTGAGTCTGAGTGAACACCGGGAGTTGGTGATGGACAGGGAGGCCTGGCGTGCTGCGATTCATGGGGTAGCAGAGTCGGACACGACTGAGCAACTGAACTGAACTGAACTGACTGACTGATTGACTGACTGAACTTATGGCTCTGCTGGTAAAGAATCTGCCCTTAATACGGGAGACTTGGGTTGGATTCCTGCGTTGGGAAGATCCCCTGGAGAAGGAAAAGGCTACCCACTCCAGTATTCTCGCCTGGAGAATTCCATGGACTATATAGTCCATTGGGTCGCAAAGTGTCGAACACGACTGAGCAACTTTCACTTACACATTAATTATAAGTGGTACCACTCCAATCATGGGGACAATTAAAAATAATACTCACAAATTTCCAAAATATCCCCTAGGGGGCGATACTGCCCTTGTTGAGAAACTGTTCAACCAGGATTAGTCTGAGTACTGAGCGACTAACATATATACCTAGGAAAGCCTATTGGAAGCCTTTGTTGCTCTTGTTCAAGACTTCCCTTTTTGTTTAACGTAAGCTCTAACTCTGGCTTTATCTGCAAGCACATGCAAACGTATCAATGTGAATGAAAAGCAGTTTGAGATATTCCCAGAAAAAAAACAAAACAAAACAAAAATCCGAACTATTTGTTCTCCAAATTTTATTACGTTTAAACTCAATTTTCAGAATTAGTTCTTTGTTTTGAAGTTTAAAAAGGACTTCTACATTATAAATGATTACTCTTAAATTCTCTAAAAGCTGAATATCATCAAAAAATTTAACTGTTAGAATAGAAATTGTTTTTAACATTTTTAATGGGATGGGTGGATGGCATCACGGACTCGATGAACATGAGTCCGAGTGAACTCCGGGAGATGGTGATGGACAGGGAGGCCTGGCATGCTGCGACTCATGGGGTCGCAAGGAGTCAGACACGACTGAGCGACTGAACTGAACTGAACTGAACTGAAGGGAAAGAAACATTATTTTGCTGGCAAATATGGTATCTTTAGCTTATAATACCAAATCATTATGAGTATATGAGTTTTAAATTATACAAAATAATAAAACAATTCTTTGATAATCCAAAAGATGTCGTAATTCTTTTCTTTTTTTTTAAGATGCCCTAATTCTAAGAGCAGGTAAAAAAATTAATGTTTGTAACATAATATGGAAAGTAAGTGCTAAATGAAATGAGTAATCAGAATGGGGTAAAATTTAATGGAGAGACATTTTTGCATAAAACATTCTAAAACTAAACTGGTAAGTATAAATGTTAGAAAAAAATAAGGCTGTATTTTGGAATGTGAAAAGACATAAAAGTAGAAAATTGTTAATGAGGTAACAATTTGTAGAATGAAACAATTCTTTGATTACTAAAAATCTAAAAGGTGGAATTCAATTACATGTTCTTTTAAAAAGGTTGATTTTTTTCTTTACTTGATATTTTTTTATTTATTTCACCTGGGCATCAAAAAAGTAGTCTTGGCCATATTAACTAGGCATTTTATTTTTTATTTTTTTAGCAACTTGATTGCTCAGCTGAAGGCATTTACCATCACTTCATGGCAAATAGATGGGGAAAGAATGGAAACAGTGACAGACTTTATTTTCGGGGGCTCCAAAATCACTGCAGATGGTTACTACAGCCATAAAATTAAAAGACACTTGCTCCTTGGAAGAACAGCTATGACCAACCTAGACAGCATATTATAAAGCAGAGACATTATTACTTTAACAACAAATGTCTGTCTAGTCGAAGCTATAGTTTTTCCAGTAGTCATGTATGGATGTGAGAGGTGGACTATAAAGAAAGCTGAGTGCTGAAAAACTGATCCTTTTGAACTGTGGTGTTAGAGAAGACTCTTGAGAGTCCCTTGGACTACAAGGAGATCAAACCAGTCAATCCTAAAGGAAATCGGTCCTGAATATTCATTGGAAGGACTGATGCTGAAGCTGAAACTCCAGTACTTAGGCCACCTGAGTCAGTTCAGACCCTGATGAAGTGAGTCAGACCCTGATGCTGCGAAAGATTGAAGGCAGGAGACTAGGAAGACAGAGGATAAGATGGTTGGATGGCATCACCGACTTGATGGACATGAGTTTGAGCAAGCTCTGAGAATTGATGATGGACAGGGAAGCCTGGCTTGCTGCAGTCCATGGTGTCGCAAAGTCAGACAGGACCGAACAACTGAACTGAACTGACTGAACAGTAGCCTGCCAGGCTCCTCTGTCCATGGGGATTCTCTAGGCAAGAATACTGGAGTGGGTTGCCATGCCCTCCTCCAAGGGATCTTCTGAACCCAGGCTTTGAACCCAGGTCTTCCGCATTGCATTGAATTCTTGACTGTCTGAGCCACCAGGGACGCCCAAGAATACTGGACTGCATAGCTTATCCCCTTTCCAGGGAATTTCCCAACCCAGGAATTGAACCAGGATCTTCTGTATTGCAGGTGGATTCTTTACCACCTGAGCTACCAGGAAAGCCCACGGCAACATTTGGAACGCATTTATCCCTCTAGGGATTTTTTGAGACATAACAGAGACTATCTGATTACTGAAGCATAATTCAGGACACTATTCTGGACCACAGTAAAACTGTGTTTGCTTCCAGAAACATCAATGATTCAATTTTGAAGTCTTGAACAAATAACAAACACTTTAACAATTACAGTTACTGGAATTCTGATTATGGGCTTTGCATATTTGTGTTCTACTAATTTAATTTTAATGTCAAATTATTCACTCTCTGTATTTCAGTTCTCAAATAAAGCAAATGTTTGGTTATACTAAAACATATATATATATGTATATATACGTGTGGTGTATGTGTATATGTACATATCTATATGTATACATACATATGTATGCCATATATATACACATTATATATGTATGTATGTGTATCACATACAGTGAATATGAGTCAAATTTAGTACAAAAATAATTATACCCATATACTGGGTTAATAAAGCATCTGCTTCTTAAATTGTAAACTTTCTTTTAAAATACTTCTAATTGCTCACTAGTGTGGAATAATGTAAATCAAAGATATACAAAGGAAGAAGCTACTTTATCAAAACACTATTAATGCCCCAAACAAATTATACCAATTCATGGAACTCATGGAAAAGCTTTCTAGAATTATAAGCAAAATAAAAAGGTGGCAAAATGTCAAATTTAAAATAACCTTGTCAATTCAAGGACAAAATGAATTGTTTCAATTATCCCAGCATGTTTGGTGGTCTGGTCTTTGTCTGGGCCCCCTGCTTTCCCCATCCTTATCACCTGGTTTCTCACATTCATACCCATAACCATGTCTTTGACCATGGTATTGTTTAAGAGCACTGTGATTTCTAAAAGGATGTGTGTGGAGGTCATGTTTAGACCTTTGTCAGTTGCTATTATAATTACAGTGATTGTTTTCTAGTGAAAGCTTTTTTGGCAGATTTCCACCAGAAGGCTAAAACTTGCATCCAAGTTTATTTTCATTAAGCTATTGGGGTTTGCCATTCTATTTTAAAAGAGATTTAAATCCAGTTTAAAAAACTAATGTTAGCATTATTGAATCCCAACACTATCAAAAAGGGCTTCTGAATTCATTTAAAAATAAGTTAACTGATTATTTTAAAATTGTCACAAACCAGGACATTAAAGTCATGTCTGACTCTTTGCCACCCTGTGGACTGAGGCATGCCAGGCTTCCCTGTTCTTCACCATCTCTAGGAGTTTGCTCAAACTCATGTCCATTGAGTCAGTGATGCCATCCAACCATCTCATCCTCTGTTGTCTCCTTCTCCTCCTGCCTTCAATCTTTCCAAGCATCAAGGTTTTTTACAAGGAGTCAACTCTTCGCTTCAAGTGGCCAAAGTATTGGAGCTTCAACTTCAGCATCGGTTCTTCCAGTGAACATTCAGGATTGATTTCCTTTAGAATTGACTGGTTTAATCTTGCAGTCCAAAGGACTCTCAAGAGCCTACTCCAACACCACAGTTTGAAGGCATCAATTCTTCGACCCTCAGCCTTTTTTTGTTGTCCAGCTCTCACATTCGTACCTGACTACTGGAAAAACCATAGCTTTGACTATATGGACTTTGGTAGGCAAAGCATGTCTCTGCTTTTTAACTGTCTAGATTTCTCATTGCTTTTCTTCCAAGGAACAAGCACCTTTTAATTTCATGGCTGCAGTAACTGTCCACAGTGATTTTGGAGCCCAAGAAAATAAAATCTGTCACTCCATTCATAGGTAGCTCCAATAGGAGAATGATTCCTTTGATAAATTTTACTTTTGTTTACTAGTAACTACATATAAGGAAAAGTTAATGGATTTATAAGACAGCTATTCAGTAATCAGAATTTTAAATGGTATGCTATTATATTTTAAAAATACAGAAAAGTGGCCCATTATCTGAGAATTTTGTTTAGTCCATTTTATTCTGTATTTGCTTATATACACTGAGAGGAGAGAGAAAGAAGATTAAAACAATACCACCATTATGAAAATTAAAGTCCTGCCCACTCTTGTTCTTCATGGGTTTCCCAGGTGGCTCAGTGGTAAAGAATCTGCCTGTCAATGCAGGAGCCACAAGTTCAATTCCTTGGTCCTGAAGATCCCCTTGGAGGAGAAAATGGCAACCCTCTCCAGTATTCTTGCCTGAAAAATCCCATGGACAGAGGAGCCTGGCGGGTGATAGTCCGCAAGATCAAAGAGCTGGACAAGACTGAGCGTGCACACACAAGATCATTCATTAAATAAACTCTTTTATCAGAATTATCTTCTAAGCAAAAGCTCAACACTTAACTTCGTTTAGATAAAGAAATGCATGAAAGTAAAACAGATAAAGATCCCAGACTGAAGGCTACCTCGTGGCAAGATACTTGGAAATACTTGGAAAAGTTCTTCTTTTTGCATTTCTAGAATTCATATATGCTTTCCAAATTGCTTGTTTGTGTGACTTTTAGCCTTTTAAAGTATAGCCATCCCTTGGTATCCTCAGGGGATTATCTCAAGGAAAACCAAGAATACCAAAGTTTCCAGATACACAAGTCCCTGATATTAGAAGGGGTAGTACAGCCCATCCTCTGCATCTGCAGGTTCTGCTTCCCCAACCAACCAAGGATCAAAATGCAGAACCACAAACATAGACAGCCAGTTTTAGAAAAAAAAATTTTATATTCACTAGCACTTGACAAGTTATGATGCATATTCACAAACATTTCCTTTCAAATACAAGACAATCTTTATATCATGCATTTCTTAAAATGTTATCTAATTTAAATTTAACCCAATGGCATCAACTGAAAAAAAAGAGAAGACGTTTGCTTTTCCTTGATATCTTTTCATCATTGAACAAGAACTAGCTCTTTACTACTGAGCAAATATTTCAGATTTACTGAAGTGGGAATACCTGAACATGAAGATATTAATCATCTATGAATGTATCTGTTAATGCCAGTTTATATATCTATTAAAAGATGAACTGCAGCATAATAAATATTTTAAGAATTCATTTGAGAAAAAAATCTATTCCAAAATGACAATATAAAACAAGAAATTGAAAGGGGCACACTTTGCCCACAGGAGCCAAGGGAAAATTATATGGCCACCCCTCAATATCCCATAGGTGTTGATTCCAGGATCTCCATGGAAACCAGAATCCAGAGATGGCCATGTCCCTCATATGAGGTGACCATCAGTATATGTGGGTTCTGAATCCACAGATATGAAGAAATGACTTTATATTAGTTTCAAGTCATTGTCTTAAGAAAAGATCCTTTGAAACAATGCATTTGGGGAAAGAATTTTAATCATCCTTTAAATTATCTCTTCTAAAAGTATTTATGGCAACTTCATCATAATTTTTAAAAAATCTACTAAGTGTGATTTTTTCATGGATAAATATTGATTGGAATAGTCTAAAACACAGATTCCATATTGCTTCATTTATTTTTTAAAATGTTAGTTTTGTCTACCTCCTTTTCCTAGGGTCAGACAGTTTGACCTTATTTACACCTATTTTGCCATTAAAAAGAGTATTTGATATGTATTTGATAAACTAGTTAAATGCCAAATCATTTTGACATGATTCTCATCACATCCTAGAATCTTTATGCTTTAAATGTAAGATTGACAAATAGAAAATAGCACTGGAAGAATCATAAGTTAATTCTTGGCTTGTAATAAAGTAAGCAAAGAGAAAGGAAAGAAGAAATGCTGATACTTTAGGTCAAAGAAGCAGAGAGAATGGAAAGGAAATGGGAGAAAAATCTGCTGTGTTTCAGTATGCCATTGTTTTTAAACAAGAACAATGGAACATTGACCTCAAATGGCTTAATTAAGCCCCAGTCACAGCTTCTACTGTTGCTCTGGGTTAAAGCTGACATTTGATGACCATGGACGATATTTATCTCTTGGTAATCTGTTGTTTGGATTGGCCTTACATTTGTTGTTATCGTTAAAAACCTTAAGGGATGCAGGTTCTCAGAGAATCTCAAATTGGAGTAAACATGGAACAATATGTTCTAGACCACAGAGCATTTCTATATATATGTAATCCTAATATAACGTTAATAATCCTTATATAATTTTTTTATGTAGGAAAGACACCTCATTTCAGACCAAGATGATCATACCATCAACAGTAAATACCAAGAGAAAAACAGCTATAGTTTCAAAAATACAATTTATATAACAGATGGATGGTTCTAACTCCAAGTTAATGTGTGTATATATATATATATATTTTTTTTTTTTTTAAATTAGCTAGTACTTATTATGGTGGCTCAGATGGTAAAGAATCTGCCTTAATGCAGGAGTCCTGGGTTTGATCTCTGGGTTAGGAAGATCCTCCAGAGAAAGGAATGGTTACCCACTCCAGTATTCTTGCCTGGATAATTCCATGGACAGAGGGGTCTAGTGGGCTACACTTCATGGGGTTGCAAACAGTCACATACGACTTAGCAACTAACACTTTTCCACCTATTTTAGGTTTGTATTTTGTTCTAAAACTTTAGGTATAATATCTAAATGCTTGCTCTTGCTAAATGATATGGTTCAGTAAAATCAACTAGTTGCTGGTGATAGCGATGAAAAAGAAATTTCAGTTTTGCCAATTAAAGAAATGGAAAAGAATTTGAACTAAAATGCACTCCTATAAACAGTAAACTTGGCATGTTTTGTGTTTCTATAACATGGAATGAACATAAAGTTAAACACCTTGAAAACTTGAACTGAGAACAGTAGCATGTACCTTTTTTCACAGAAGGGGCATAAAAAATTGTTCACATTGTATATATTGCCTGTATAAATCTCAGTGCAAAAACACATCTTCCACTGATATTAAAATGAGATGAAGACAAGTCAAAGTAATTTGTCAATTAGGAATGTTTCTTAAGTGCTTAACAATTTTCCTTTCTAACTATAAATCACATCATTGAATACAAGCTATGCCAACTACACTGTGGACAAAGGATATTATAAGATATTTCTATTCATATAGTCAGCACCTGATGGTACCTAGAAAATGATAGACATGTAGTAAATACTTAAAATTGTTTATTGATGTATGAATATGAATTTATAAGGAAACTGTGCAATAATAAATGACCTGAATTTTTTTTTTCTTGAAAGCAAAGATGTTTTCTTTATTAATTTTAGTGGTTTTAATTACATATTTTTTTTATTTTTATTTTTTTTAATTTTGAAATCTTTAATTCTTACATGCGTTCCCAAACATGACCCCCCCTCCCACCTCCCTCCCCACAACATCTCTCTGGGTCATCCCCATGCACCAGCCCCAAGCATGCTGCACCCTACGTCAGACATGGACTGGCGATTCAATTCTTACATGATAGTATACATGTTAGAATTCCCATTCTCCCAAATCATCCCACCCTCTCCCTCTCCCTCTGAGTCCAAAAGTCCGTTATACACATCTGTGTCTTTTTTCCTGTCTTGCATACAGGGTCGTCATTGCCATCTTCCTAAATTCCATATATATGTGTTAGTATACTGTATTGGTGTTTTTCTTTCTGGCTTACTTCACTCTGTATAATTGGCTCCAGTTTCATCCATCTCATCAGAACTGATTCAAATGAATTCTTTTTAACGGCTGAGTAATACTCCATTGTGTATATGTACCACAGCTTTCTTATCCATTCATCTGCTGATGGACATCTAGGTTGTTTCACTGTCCTGGCTATTATAAACAGTGCTGCGATGAACATTGGGGTACATGTGTCTCTTTCAATTCTAAAATTATTTTCACTAGAGATATTCTTACAAATATACACCTTTAAGAGACAATTGAATAATATACAATGTTAAGAGGTAATAATAAAATTATAAATGCAGACTTGTAAGGGGAACAGAATTAATATTTGCCTTTTCATTTTACCTAATCATTATTTATTAATGTACATACAAAGGTATCAATTTCTAGACAAGTGAGTCAGTAGGAATTGTGAGCTTAAGGGTAGAAGGGGCTGATGGTGCCCATGTCACCCTAGAAAGTATAATTCTAACAAAAATTGCTAAAGACAAAAGAAGCATGCATTTCCAAGTGAAGGATGGAGAGCTGAACTGGAAATTGTGCACATCATCTCCTAAGTAGAGAATGTGATCAAGACCTAATGAAAAGAGATGCACACTATAGACAGCCCACAATTTTGTTTGTTGAAAAATTTTCCTCTGTCAACATGAGGTATAACTAACTGCATTCTGTTGAACAAGGAAAAGAAAATGACCTCTCAGAGAGTCAGAGGTTTTACATTGGACCCCATGACACTGATGAGAGAGAGTATGAGTGTCAGGCAGGTGAGGTGGGGGGCTTGCCTAACAGTGGGGTGAGGGTATCTAGATAACTTCCTGGGTGAGTGATAGCTTCTCTGAAAAGAGGGTGGTTGACTCAAGAGAAGGACAAACTTTTCCAGTGCTGGCTATAATGTCATTTGTAATCTTGAATTCTTGGTCTCTCTGAGGAGATAAGAAAAATAGCACAAATATGAACTTTTTCTTACAGAGAGAATTTAAGGATTTTTTTATATGCAAAATGGGAAAAATAGAAATGAAAAAGCTCACTTTATGGTTTTATTAGTGTTAGGGACTGAATGGTGTCCCCTCCCTCCCAAATTTGTATGTTAAAACTATCAGCTTCAGTACCTTAGAATGTGACTGTTTTGAAGCTTCTTTCAGAAGTGACTAAGTAAAATGAGGCCCTAAGAGTGGATCCCAATCCAATCTGACTGGTGTCCTTTATAAGAAAAGGAAAATTCGGACTCAGAGAGACATGAAGCACACTCATACACAGAAGAAAGATCATGTGAGGACACAGAAGCTGCCATCTGCACACCAAGGAGAGAGGCCTGTGAAGAAAGCTAACCTGCAGACACCTTGATCTTGAACTCCCAGCCTCCAGAATTGTGAGAAAAATGAATTTCTGTTATTTAAGCCAATTAATGTGTGGTATTTTCTTACCGCAGAAAACTAATCAGACTAATCACGTGGACCACGGCCTTGTCTAACTCGATGAAACTATGGGCCATGTCATGTAGGGCCACCCAAGATGGACAGATCATGGTGGAGAGTTCTGACCAAATGTGGTCCACTCTGACCAAAGGGAATGGCAAACCTTCAGTATTCTTGCCCTGAGAACCCCATGAACAGTATGAAAAGGCAAAAAGATAGGACACTGAAAGATGAACTCCCCAGGTTGGTAGGTGCCCAATATGCTACTGGAGGAGTGGAGAAATAACTCCAGAAAAAATGAAGAGATGGAACCGAAGAGAAAACAACACCCAGTTGTGGATGTGACTGGTGATGGAAGTAAAGTCCAATGTTGTAAAGGACAATATTGCATAGGAACCTGGAATGTTAGGTCCATGAATCAAGGGAAACTGGAAATGGTGAAACAGGAGATGGCAAGAATGAACATCAACATTTTAGGAATCAGTGAACTAAAATGGACTCAGATGGGCGAATTTAACTCAGATGACCATTATATCTACTACCGTGGGCCAAGAATCCCTTAGAAGAAATGGGGTAGCCCTCAGAGTCAACAAAAGAGTCCAAAATTCAGTACTTGGGTGCAATCTCAAAAATGGCAGAATGATCTCTGTTCGTTTCCAAGGCAAACCATTCAATATCACAGTAATCCAAGTCTATGCTCCGACTAGTAATGCTGAAGAAGCTGAAGTTAAATGGTTCTATGAAGGCCTACAAGACCTACAAGACCTTAGAACTAACACCCAAAAAAGAGGTCCTTTTCATTATAGGGGACTAAAATGCAAAAGCAGGAAGTCAAGAGATATGTGGAATAACAGGCAAATTTGGCCTTGGAGTACAAAATGAATCAGGACAAAAGCTAACAGAGTTTTGCCAAGAGAACACACTGGTCATAGCAAACCCCCTCTTCCAACAACACAAGAGTAGATGCTACACATAGACATCACCAGATCATAAATACCGAAATCAGATTGATTATATTCTTTGGAGCCAAAGATGGAGACGCTCTAAACAGTCAGCAAGATGCTCTAAACAAGATCAGGAGCTGACTGTGGCTCAGATCATGAACTCCTTATTGCCAAATTCAGACTTAAATTGAAGAAAGTACAGAAAGCCACTAGACCATCCAGGTATGACCTAAATCAAATCCCTTATGATTATACACTGGAAGTGACAAATATATTCAAGGGATTAGATATGATAAACAGAGTGCCTGAAGAACTATACATGGAGGTTCGTGACATTGTACAGGAGGCAGGGATTGAGACCATCTCCAAGAAAAAGAAGTGCAGAAAGGCAAAATGGTGGTCGAGGATGCCTTACATATATCTGAGAAAAGAAGAGAAGTGAAAAGCAAAGGAGAAAAGGAAGGATATAGCCATTTGAATGCAGAGTTCTAAAGAATAGCAAGGAGAGATAAGAAAGCCTTCCTCAGTGATCAGTTCAAAGAAATAGAGGAAAACAATAGAATGGAAAAGACTAGAGATCTCTCCAAGAAATTTAGAGGTACCAAGGGAACATTTCATGCAAAGATGGGCACAATAAAGGACGGTAATGGTATGGACTTAATAGAAGCAGAAGATAATAAAAAGAGGTGGCAAGAATACACAGAAGAACTGTACAAAAAAGAACTTCATGACCCAGATAACCACAATGGTGTGATTAGTCACCTAAAGTCAGACATCTTGGTGAAGAGGGCCTTAGGAAGCATCACTATGAACAAAGCTAGAGAAGGTAGTGGAATTCCAGTTGAGCTATTTCAAATCCTAAAAGACAATGCTGTGAAAGTTCTGCACTCAATATGCCAGCAAATTTGGAAAACTCAGCAGTGGCCACAGGACTGGAAAAGGTCAGTTTTCATTCCAATCCCAAGCAAAGGCAATGCCAAAGAATGTTTAAACTACCACACAATTGCACTCATCTTACATGCTAGTAAAGTATTGCTCAAAATGCTCCAAGCCAGGCTTCAGCTGTACATGAACCATGAACTGCCAGATGTTCAAACTGGATTTAGAAAAGGTAGAGAAACCAGGGATTAAATTACCAACATCTGTTGGATCATCAAAAAAGCAAAAGAGTTCCAGAAAAACGTCTATCTCTTCTTCATTGACTATGTCAAAGCTTTTGACTATGTGGATCACAACAAACTGTGGAAAATTCTTAAGGAGTTGGGAATACCAGACCACCTTACCTGCCTCCTGAGAAATCTGTATGCAGGTCAAGAAAAAACAGTTAGAACTAGACATGGAACAAAGATTTAGAACATGGTTCTAAATCGGGAAAGCAGTACATCAAGGCTGTATATTACCACCCTGCTCATTTAACTTCTATGCAGAATGAATGAATGAATGAAGTCACTCAGTCGTGTCCGACTCTTTGTGACCCGATGGACTGTAGCCTACCAGGCTCCTCTGTCCATGGGATTTTCCAGGCAACAATACTGGAGTGGGTTGCCATTTCCTTCTCCAGTGGATTTTCACTATCCAGAGATTGACCCTGGGTCTCCCGCATTGTAGATGGACGCTTTACTGTCTGAGCCACCAGGAAGTCTCCATTCTATGCAGAATACTTCATGCCAAATGCCAGGCTGGATGAAGCACAAGCTGGAAATAAGATTGTCAGGAGAAATGCCAATAACCTGGATACGCAGATGATACCACCCTTATGGCAGAAAGTGAAGAGAAACTAAACAGCCTATTGATGAAAGTGAAAGAGGAGAGTGAAAAAGTTGGCTTAGAGCTCAACATTCAGAAAATGAAGATCATGGCATCCAGTCCCATCACTTCATTTCAAATAGATGGGGAAAGAATGGAAACAGTGACAGACTTTATTTTCGGGGGCTCCAAAATCACTGCAGATGGTTACTACAGCCATAAAATTAAAAGACACTTGCTCCTTGGAAGAACAGCTATGACCAACCTAGACAGCATATTAAAAAGCAGAGGCATTATTTTGCCAACAAAGGTCCATCTAGTCAAAGCTATGGTTTTTCTAGTAGTCATGTATGGATGTGAGATTTGGACTATAAAGAAAGTTGAGCTCCAAACAACTGATGCTTTTGAGTTGTGGTGCTGAAGAAGACTCTTGAGAGTCCCTTGGACTCCAAGGAAGTCAGATGAGTCCATCCTAAAGGAAATCAGTCTTGAATATTCATTGGAAGGACTGATGCTGAAGCTGAAACTTCAATACTTTGGCCACCTGATGGGAAGAACTGAATCTTCTTCAGTTGGAAAAGACCCTGATGCTAGGAACTATTGAGGGCAGGAGGAAAAGGGGACCAGAGGATAAGATGGTTGGACGGCATCACTGACTGGATGGACATGAGTTTGAGCAAGCTCTGGAAGATGGTGATGGAAAGAGAAGCCTGATGTGCTGCAGTCCATGGGGTCAGAAAGAGTCTGACATGACTGAGCAACTGAACTGATTTTCTTATGGCAAACTATATAGTTAGTAACCAAATTCATAAAAAGTCTCTGTAAATGTAACAGGTTGCTTAAAAAAACAAAACTAAACTAAACTATTTTGAACCACTAATCTGTTCTCTTTTCTAAGAACTGACTCATTGGAAAAGACTCTGCTGCTGGGAAAGATTGAAGGCAGGAGGAGAAGGGGACGATAGAGGATAAGATGGTTGGAGGGCATCACCAACTTGATGAACATGAGTTGATCAAGCTCCTAGATGGTGATGGACAGGGAAGCCTGGCGTGCTGCAGTCCTTGGGGTTGCAAAGAGTCAGACACAACTGAGTGAACAAACTGAACTGAACTGAATCTGTTCTCCATCTCCACAACGGTAGTGTTTTAAGAATGCCATATAAATATAATAGAATCAAATATCATCTAAACTTTCAGATTGGCTCTTCATCCAAGATAATTCTCTTGAAATCCATCCAAGTTCTTATGTGTAGTAATAGACCATTCCCTTTTATTGTTGAGTAATATGCCACAATATGGATGCATCACACTTTATTTAACCCTTCACTACTGAAGGGCATTTGAGCTGTTTCCAGTTTGGAGCTATTATGAATAAGCTGCTACTAACATTAATGTATATGTTTCCATGCAAATATGTAAGTTTTCATTTCTCCGGGGAAAATGCTCAAGGGTGTGACTGCTGAATCATATGGTAAATATTTTAACATTCTTAAGTGTTATACTATTTTCCAGAGTGACTGCACCGCTTTACATGCCCGTCAGCAATATGTGAGAGAAGTCTAATTTATCTACAATAGGAAACAGCTAATGTATGTGCCATATAAAAATTTCCAGAGCACCAAACTATAGTTATCTGCTTTTATTTTATGAGGTTCACATACCTGTACACCTAAACCCAATAGAGGGCCAGTAAGCTAGCTCTTTGGAATTTAAGAGAAAAGAAAGTTCCTAATTTATAGCAATTTCCTCTTTGCAAATGATCTATTCCTGGTTGCTTTTAAACAACATATGACTTCATTGAGAGCAATGTTGGGAAGACCTGCATGCAAGTGGTCCTCACAAGTTGGCACAACCTATTCCAGCATACTGCTGCACAGAAATACATGAGCACACAGAGACACACACACACCAGATTTACTCCTTCATGAATATGGATAGAAAATTAAATAAAATGGTGGTATGAGTTTAATAACATGATGACATAAACAAATGCAAAGACAGATATAAAATTAAAAGTATGTTAGAGTACAATTTTAGGAAAAAAGCATATATAAATTTATAAATATATTTATAGAATCAAAGGAGTTGAAAACTCCAAAATGTTAATAGTTTTATTTCTGGGTAGTTGAATAATGAATGATTTTAGAGATTTCATGATTGTGTTTTCTCTGTATTCCAAATTTTATTAATGAACTTGTTTCCTTAATCAGAACTAAATAATGTATTTTATTATATTTAAAAGTCTAGAATCTGAGGGGTCAAAATTATCAATGAACATAGAACAAAACAAAACATAGATAAGTGATAATGTCGCATAATGGAGTACAAAATGAGCTCAGAAAAGGTGAAGTTGATTTTAAATGGAAACTAAACAAGACCATGGAGTGAATTAGATGCTTCCAGGAGAAAATAAATTTGAGCATGACTTTCCCTTTCTTCCTATCTGAGGAAAATTCTCAAAGAGATTCCACATGTGCCTATGTTTTTGTCTATGTCAGAGAAGGGAAGAGAGATGGGTTTGGGGAGACAGCTGTTAAAAAAGAAAACTAAGCCAGATAATCCTGAATTTGAATACTCTTCTTCTCTATCTATGCTATTTGGGGCAAGTCATCCTCTTGAAGCCTCAGTTTCTTCCTCTACCATCTGGTCAATATTCCTGCTTCATTAAAAAGTCAAATGATAAAATTGTTCAAAGAAGACTTTCCTGCTGTTATCTCATTTTACTTGAAATTATAAGCCACCGAAATTCCAACACAAGTTTTTATAACCATGACATTGAAAATTATTGGGCTAGGAGATGCTTCACTTTGAAGAGATAGATGGGATTTCAATTTTATGATTTACATTGTAGGAAGAGAGATTATATAATGTTTAAAAGATGTGTATTATATTTTTAAAAACCAGTAACAGAAGGTAAATTTTTACTTTGTATGTAATCTGCTCATTTGTTCATTCACTCAACAGATATCTATAACGTACAGGCTCAGTGAAAATCAGCCATTAGAAAGTCACGAGAAAATATAAGATTAATGACACCTGGGGACAAGAAGTTTTCAGGAACTTGAGTAGATGGCACCATGCACGTTTCAGAGCAGTGCAGGTGGCAATGCTGGCCCTGTTGTCTCTGTGCCTACTCCTTCTGTGATAATATGATACCTGCAGGCCCAACCAGCAAGTGCCTGAAGTTAAGTGCTTATTCAGTCTGATAATAAAACAGAATGTGTAAAATGTACAATGACTATCCAAATTTATACTCATCTATTTCAGAACTACTCAGTCTCTGAGTTAACATCTTGAGGTCAATACTCTTCATGTCTTCCTTCCTGACTCTCTTTCCTCTAAAAGAGATAAGTGGTACTTTGTTTTCTGGCAACGCTTTCCCCACCAGTTACCCATGACCACTGTATGAGTCTGCTCAGACTGCTGTA
Organism: Ovis canadensis; assembly: GCF_042477335.2. NCBI lineage: Eukaryota > Metazoa > Chordata > Mammalia > Artiodactyla > Bovidae > Ovis > Ovis canadensis. The sequence continues at coordinate 103,672,851 of NC_091248.1, forward strand.
ACAAAATACTATAGATCAGGTGCCTCAAACCAGACATTTATTAATATGCTGCCCTGTTCTGGATCATAGAAGTCCAAGAGTCGAAATCTCCAGCAAATGAAGAGCGAATAGCCCACTGGCATCTAAACTGCTACAGTGAGGAGGGTAAGGATAATAAAGTAGGAAGTATGAGTTTTAAATATGCTGGCATTTCCAGGAAGAGGGAGTCACTGTCTAGAGATGGAAATGAAAAGCAAAAAAGCCCGGTAGAATGTGTGAGAGAGATGGACAGTCATGATTTGAAAAGTCTCTACAGGAATGCATATCATCAGAGGAGGGCCAGATGCCAATTCAGGAAGGAGGATGAAAGCTAACTTGTAAAGAGTTGATAGAGGTTATAACGAAATTTGCTGATGAAAATTGTGGCTTCCAGAGGTTATCCTCCAGAATGGATTTCAAGAGTTGGGATGGAATGGGCGATGGGCTCAGAATAAAGGCTATCCTGGGCTGAATGAACATGGGTTTCTGGGTCTTAGAGACAAGTCGGAAAGCCTCAGCCTTCTCTCTTAGGCTTGTAAAGGTAACACAAGTAAAGAGGGATAAGCAATGTCATGAAATCCTCTTTGCAATCAAGGACCTAGACAGGAATATAAAGGCTGCCAATTCAGGGGAAGGATAAGGATCTTGCCATGAGTGTGTGGAACCTCAAAAAAGATGAGCAGATTGGAAGTGTGGCAAAATTACCAGGAACTTGTTGAAATCAGAGGAAATGCTTTTCGGCTGGAAACTATTAGCAATGACTTAAAAACATTATCAGTAAAGAGATAGTTCTGCTGAAACCTTTTAAAAACAGTCATATGATACCAACACTAATACTGCTAAAAATATATGTGATTATAATTGTAAGTGTAATACACTGTAAGCGTAAAGTGTAAAGTGCTCAGTCACTTCAGTTGTATCCAACTCTTTGCGACTCTATGGACTGTAGCCCACCAGGCTCCTCCATCCGTGGGATTATGCAGGTAAGAATACTGGAGTGGGTTGCCATGTTCTCCTCCAGGGAATCTTCCAACCCAGGGATTGAACCCGTCTCCTGCCTCTCCTGCATTGCAGGAAGACTCTTCACCCACTGACTCAAAAATTAATACATGTAGTAAAATCATCTAACTATAATTTCCCTATTGGAAACTATATAGAGAAATATGATAAACTTACATATACTACCACTGAAATTAATAAATGTTAGCAGTATACATCATTTATTTCAGATCATTTTTAAGAAGGAAATCTCAATGATACTCCTATGTACATTTTGCCAGACTCACTCCTCTTGCTTCTTGTCCAAGGCAAACACCGTCATGAATTTTATTTATTCTTTATACATATGTTCTGTTTACATTTTAACATAGATATATGCCCATGAAGGCATGTAATATTTTGTGAGTTCTAAAAGTTAACATTAATTTTATTGTATAATTAATAAATCATGTTATCTTTACCTGCCAACTTGGAACTAGCTCCCTTTCATTTAGTATTAATATTATACTGTTCTGCTGCTGCTAAGTCGCTTCAGTCGTGTCTGACTCTGTGCGACCCCATAGACAGCAGCCCACCAGGCTCCCCCGTCCCTGGGATTCTCCAGGCAAGAACACTAGAGTGGGTTGCTATCTCCTTCTCCAATGCACGAAAGCGAAAAGTGAAAGTGAAGTCGCTCAGTCATGTCCCACTCTTAGCGACCTCATGGACTGCAGCCCACCAGGCTCCTCCGTCCATGGGATTTTCCAGGCAAGAGTACTGGAGAGGGGTGCCATTGCCTATTATACTGTTCTATTCCCTCACATAAATATACCACAATTTATTTATCCATTCATCTGTTGATAACATTTTGGTTGCTCTAGTTTTTAAAATTTTAACAATGTCACAATGAATATTTGTGAATATGTCTCTTGAGTACATGCGGGAAAATTTCTCAAGGGCTTTAAAAGGTCTTCCCTAGTGGCTCAGTGGTTAAGAATCTGCCTGCCAGTACAGGAGCCGTGGATTCGATCCATGGGTTGGGAAGAACTCCTGGAGAAGGAAATGGCAACCCATTCTAGTATTCTTTTCTGGGAAATCCCGTGGACAGAGGAGACTGGGGGGCTATAGTCCATGAGGTCGCAAAGAGTTGGACACAACTTAGTGACTGAACAACAACAACATACTTAGAAAAGGAATTGCTGAGTTGAGCTATGGATATTTTCAACCTTTCTACCTATTACAAAATTATTCCTCAAAAAGGTTATACCAATTTCCACTCCAACCAGCAAGGCTGAAGAATATCCATTTACCTATATCTTTGCTTACATTTTGAATTGTCAGACTAACCTATTTTTTAATTTTATAGGTGACATAATATATCTCACTTTTATAATCTGCCTTTCCCGAACAATCAGTGAAGTTGGACATCTTATCATCTTCTTTTTGACCATTCTTGTGTCCTCCTTTGTCAATTTCTTGTCATACCCAATACACTAATAGATAAACAATATAAATATTTATATCTGTGTGTGTCAAGGTTTTAGTGTCTAGTTTTATCTTTTATGGTGTCATTTGGAAGGTTTTCAATGTGATATAATTGAATTGATCAAAGTTTTGACTTAAAATCTTTGCTTTTCTGTCTGATTTGCTTAAAGTCACTAGTCAAATAACTTAATCTTTAATATCATCTTGATCTTTAATATCATCCATGGAAATAGCTCACACTATTATTTCATGAGTAGAGTTTGCTCAGCAAGGAACATAGAGTCATCAAAGTTGTATGAGCAGACTTAGTATGACCATTTTCTAGACAGAGTACTATAAACCCTATGAAAAATATGTTACTGCTCACAAAATCCTGCAAAGCAGACAGGACTGTAAATGCTGAAGAGAATAAGTATTTCCTGTTGCTTTGCCTTGTACATGTTTTATGTATAGGATAAGTTGGATTTATGAGCTTGTAAAGTCATTAAAGGAAATGGTTGGAGCAGGTACAGACAACAAAATCAATAGCGTCTAGATAGACTGAGAGCATATGAACAGATTTATTGTCTTGACCTTTCACTCCAAATGCCCTGTCTTATTTTGTTGTAATAAAAGTTAAACACATATATAAAATGACAGAGAATGGATAATTCTGATGTGACAACATTACTGAAATCTCAGGGTTTGTATACAATCTGTGATCTCAGTACTATTTTTAGATTTTTAAAAATATTTCTGCTCCTAGATTAAGGTCATTTCATGCTTTCCACTGCCCCACTGACTTGTGGACTCAATATAACCATCTGCTCTATTTTTACAGTTTTAGTGAAATTACTTTTTAATTTAGGCGTAGGTTAAGTTAAATTTGGGTTTCTTAGAATTAGTTGAACTTGTCTGAAGTCTATGTATGGAGGGATTTGTTAAAAGGCAGGACAATTATAAAAAAAAGTTTTCCAATGCATATGATTTGTTTTCAATGAACACACATAATTCTGCCTATGTATGTACTTACACACATTCTGTTTTTTAACTTTTCATTTTGTCTTTTCTCCTTTGGTGGTTTCATCAGCCTCATGACTTAAAAATATCTGTTTGGTGTGATTGCCTCAAAATTATTTCTTTACTCTTTCCAAAATTATTTCTACTAACTATACAACATATCAATGACCTACCAACATTTCCACTTGCATTTTGAATAAGACTATCAAAGTGCATGTTTCTAAAACTGAGTCCTGACTCTTCCTTCCACACCTAAACACCTGCAACTCCCAGGATCTTTCCCATTGCAGGTGTAATAATTCCATTCTCTTAGTTGTCCAGGCCAAATGTGGCCTCATTCTTTATCTTACTTCTTTCTTATGCCACTCCATTTACAAGAAAAATTCCATCAGGTCCACCATTCAATATTTAGAACCAAGCACTTTTCATACCTTTGCTGGTACCATCCCAGTCCAAGAAACCATCAGATAACCAATAAATGACTTTCTGTTGTCATTTCCTAACTACACTTGGAGTCAGCAATGTTTTTGGAGGTGAGAACTTGGACCAATACTGAACAGGGTTGCTACAGTGACTGGACGTCATGTCTGTTTCACAGTCAGAAGAGTTCACTGATCAAGGAAGCAACATGTGATGGTTAGTTTTATGTCAGCCAGATGGAGGTTTTTGGTTAAATGTTATTCTGGATGTGTTTATGAGAGTTTTTTTTTGGATGAGATTAACATTTGAATCAGTAGACTGAATTAAGCAGACTGCTCTCTCTGAGGTGGGTGGCCTTCGCCCAATCAGCTGATGGCCTGAATAAAGCAAAAAGTTGAAGGAGGTAGAATTTGCTTTCTCTGCCTGACTGGAACATTGCTTTTCTCCTTCCTTTGAACTTGGATTCAAAGTGGAACTTTCATCATTGACTCTCCAGGTTCCCAGTCCTATGGACTTAGGCTAGAATTATACCATTGGCTCTTTTACATCTCCAGACTGCTGACTGCAGATCTTGGGACTTCTCAGCCTCCACAAATACATGATGCAATTCTTCATAATAAATCACTCCCTCTCTCGTTCAATGAGGTCATGAGCAACTTGTAACTAAAAGTTTTCAACTTAAAACAGGCTGCCCCTCTGTTTCAGAGGGATATGGTATGGCATCACCAACTTGATGGACATGAGTGAGTAAGCTCTGGAAGTTGGTGATGGACAGGGAAGTCTGGCATCCTGCAGTCCATGGGATCACAAAGAGTCAGACACGACTGAGCAACTGAACTGAACTGAACTGAACTGGTATGGTAAATGGGAGCATATATATGTCTAATGGGTAGGTGAAAAGAAGGAGATACTAAATTATATCCTTTCTTTCTTCTGAAAACATACTGAAAATAAAACACCCAAATAAGAAAAAGAGACAGCAAAGTATCGTGCACATAGCAGATGGCCAATAAATCTATGTAAAATTAATAAATTAACAATTGTAATATGTTATAATGCTCAGAGGATCATGGAGACGTTGTTTTCTCCAACATTGCTGAAGGATTTAGTTATTCAGGCTTCTTTACTTGGAGATTACAAATTCTTCCAATACATTTTGGGAATTAAATTATTTTAACTTTTTGCTAGACTTCATGCAAATAATAGCCTGATAAGTCCCCAAATTCTAGCACTGTATTGACTGTGTCATTGTGTGACCTATAAAATAAACATTAATATATGCAAACAAAATACACTAAAATAACAATGTCGTTTTTCTCAGTAAAATACCCCATGGAATTCACTACTTGGTTTTTGACATTTTGTAGAGAATTTCACATAGCAGCTGATGAAATCCAATAAGCTAGATACATTAGGGATTTTCCATACTTCCTTGAAAATAGATGTAGTATAAATAATCATTTTTCTTTGTATACCTCTGTCTATATAGTGTTTTAAAGTCTTAATACAGTTGAAACTTATTTTCTGAACACTTTTTATTAAAAAGGGTAAAAAAATCCCTTGAGATTATATATTATCTAATATTAAGTTTCAGGGACTTCCATATAACTCAGATGGTAAAGAATTTGCCTGCAATGCAGGAAACCTGGGTTTGATCCCAGGGTCAGGAAGGTCCCTTGGAGAAGGAAATGGCAATCCACTCCAGCATTCTTGCCTTGGGAATTCCATGGACAGAGGAGCTTAACAGGCTACAGTCCACGGGATCTCAAAGAGTAGGACACGACTAAGGGACTAACACATACAATATTAAATTTCAGTAGAGGGGTGGGTGGGACAGAGGTCCAAGAGGGAGGGGACACGTGTTTACATATCGCTGATTCACTTCTTTGTAGAACAGAAACTAGCACATTGTAAAGCAACTGCTGCTACTGCTGCTGCTAAGTCGCTTCAGTCGTGTCCGACTCTGTGCCTCCCCATAGACAGCAGCCCATCAGGCTCTGCCGTCCCTGGGATTCTCCAGGCAAGAACACTGGAGTGGGTTGCCATTTCCTTCTCCAAAGCATGAAAGTGAAAAGTGAAAGTGAAGTCGCTCAGTTGTGTGCGACCCTCAGCAACCCCATGGACTGCAGCCTACCAGGATCCTCTGTCCATGGGATTTTCCAGGCAAGAGTATTGGAGTAGGGTGCCATTGCCTAATAAAAATGATAAAAATCAATTTCTGTTTTGTATTAGTCTTTATAAGCAGATTGAATGATCATTTGGAATACAAAAATGGGTTCAAACTATCTGCTATAAACTACCTCTATGGCTTCACAGCCAAATGTTTGATCCTTTCCAAGCCTTGTTTAGCTTAATGCCATAGAGACAGTCCAATAATTCATTTTATCCAAAGTACTGCTGATGCCTTTCTATGACTGTTCTCTTGTAATGAACAAGTGATGTTGCATCTTTTTTGAACTGAAGCTAGTTTTACCTCTTTTTACATCTTTAGTTTCCATAAACTTCAGAATACCATACAGCTTTTGAGTTGAAACAAATTAAAATCAACCTTATTTGAAAAATTTTACAATTGTTGAAAGAATTATAGCAGTATGTAGTATTGTTAATAATTAGCAGTGATTCCTATCAACTGGCAATTTTATTTTATGGTGAGATAGCACTCTCACATCCATCCATCCTTTTCAAATTTATCCAATTCAACTCAACAAGCCCCTTGAACGAATTTGTTACTGAGTTTCTCCCAAGAGAATATACAAGACTGAGAGTGTTAGAAACTTCGTTGGACATTAAAAGATTGTCAAGGATCGCCTTTACTTTTAGACTTTGACAATCTTTATCAAGTCTAAAGAAACATATTGAAGATGCACAGTGTCTTAGGGCTAGCTCATCTTACCTGAAACTTTATTGATAAAAAAATTAAGGGCAGTCTTAAGTCATTCCAGTTACCATTAATCTTTTTCAGAGAAGCATCCCAGTTAGTAACTGAGCTATCAAGAATTAAAAAAAATAAAAAATAAAAAGAAATACCTTCCTGCTACCTTTTCCTTTGGTATCCTGTACTGTGTTTCTAGGGAAATAGGAAAAAAAATCCAAAAATTAGTGAAGTGGAACAGACATACAGTAATGTCATATCAACATTTATTTATGGCCTGCCAGTTACGATGGATAAAATAAAAAGTCCAGAGGATTTTAAAAGCAGTACTTGCAAGGAATTCCAGGGCAGCTGGTACATCTCACTTGTCACACTGGAAATGGAAAATGTGCAATCTATATCTGTAATTATTTGCTTGGGTTCACCATCCATTTTCCCAGATCCTACATTAATCATTTTATTTCTACTCGTCTGACATGGCCTTCCAACTTCAGTACAGAAAACTCTGTATTTTTATTAATCTCTTGTATTACATGATTTCCACAACCTTATTTGTTTTAAGAGATGCTATTCATTTTAAGTATAACAAGCTCTACCTAATGACTGACATATGTTGTAAAGGTCTGTGGTGTTATTCAGCTATTTGGAATTTGGAATGAATTTACCCATAATGCTGTGCTATGAATGCATGTTAAATGTTTATGACTAATGGTGAAATTACATCTATTCTTTATGCACCAGAACTGTAGCTCCAGAGGTAACATTTCTTTGTGTAAATCATAATTTATAATTTTGCTTCCGTAGAGAGACAACATTTCCAGGCAGGTATCCAACCATCTATTCATTGATTCATTTAAAAAATATTGTACCAGTGATGATAAGTGTCAGATGTTGGAGATTTAATAGTGTAAGAAATACTATTTCTGTTCTTCAAAAGCACAGGTGACATAGAGTATTAGGCAAAAGAGTACATTATGTTAACACCCCCTTCACTGCAGTTTGATGCAAGTCAACAAGCAGAAAGATCAGTGCAGGGGATATTCCAATAATTCAGGAGAAATATGATGTTGACAGAGGAGATAAAAATCAGTGAAAATGGTTTCAAGAGATATTAAGGATGGGAAAGAGTCCAATATGAAACCCAAGATGTTGTGACTCTTGGACAGTGAATTAGAGAGAGTTTATAGTCCAGTTACATTTTCACAAGAGAAATTACCCTTTTATAAGAGTAAGTACCTGAGTCCGAGAGAGCCAGTTCTCTTGTCAGAGTGACCATTGAAAACGAATTTTTCCTTGGTGCTACCAAATTTTTACTAAAGATTTTCTAATCCCTTTATTACTAGTTATATTAATTTATGTAACCAAACAGTAAAATGATGATGAGATTTATCCCTGATGGAACTGAGTTATCAGGTTGAGATCACTGAATTAGTTAAAATGCATTATCTTTTCTCTGACATAAGACAAACTATATTATTCATCTACCCAAGGTGTTCAAAATCGTTTGTAGTTATTAACTCTTGGACCTCTTTTCCACCCCTTCCCACCCATCTAGGTCACCACGGAGGACCCAGCTGAAGGGAATGCAATTTTTAAGAGCTGTATATCTTGCGAGCACATTGTCCCTTCAGTTGCGTCCGACTCTTTGTGGCCCCATAGACTTTAGTTCATCAGGCTCCTCTGTCCCTGGGATTCTCCAAACAAGAATACTGGAGTGGGTCGCCATACTCACCTCCAGAGGATCTTCCCAACCCAGGGAACAAATCGGCGACTCCTGAGCCTCCTGCATTGCAGGCAGATTCTTTAGCACTGAGACACCAGGAAAGCACCTTGTGCAGCTTGCATGACCACCTAAAACCAGTAAGAAGCCCATTTTATATTAAAGGCTGTTTTCCTCTTTACAAAGGAAAGTAAGTAGCAATTTAATTACAGAGATCAATCATTGAGATCTTCTTCTGCACCTAGGATGGTGTGAAAGTATAATGATGACATGAAGCTAAGCACTAAACCTAGAATAAGAGGTTTTGAATTTGAATCTCTGCTTTACCATGTAGTAACTATATGGTATGAGACAATATAACTAACTTTTTGAGATCATTGATTTTCATCAACCATGAAAAATGATAGCCTTTTTGATTACAAAGAATGTGAAAAATATAAGACCGTGTTTATGAAAAGTCTATACACTTCCACAATGATATTATACTTATTCTACTAACCTCCCTCAAGCAGGTTTCTCCTAGTATGTTTACTTCATACAATTCAAGCACTAGTCTTGGTTTCCCTGGACTCTTTGAAACTGGAGAATCATTATTCACCAATATTAATGTTAGAACCACCAAAGATCCACCTTGATATCTTCTACATACTTACAAACTGTATGTATTTACTCCATATTCATAGGCAATTCCATTTCAACCATCCCACCCCCACCTTGTTCTTATGTAGACTAAATACTTCAGGCTGACTATGTAGTGGAATCTACCACTGGTTTTAGAGATAGGTATTCCTTTTCAATGACATAAACATGATATCCCCAGTATATATTTCTTAAACAGCAGCTATTTCAGAAGTGTTCAACCCTTATGATAAATCAAAATCTCTGCTATTTGGAGAAAATAGTCTGCTTCTGGAATAGTGAACTTGATTTTAACAGATGAGATTTAACATGAGATTTCCCTCGACGGACTGATGTGAGCTCTAATCTGAAATCTAATTTTTAACTTTTATCTCTACTTCACATCCTTCTTCTTACTTTTTCTTATTGCCCATTGCATCAGCATATCTACAAGTAGAAAAAAGTTTATTAAATTTATTTATCATATGATCCATAGCTGCAGTGATTAAACTATTTAGCAACTGCTTTAGCGTGAGCATTGTCCAATTAAATAGGACACTGACAAGTTCCTATATATAAAAATAGTACAACTGAATGGCAGCAATGCTTACCAGTAACCCTAACAAAAGTTTGTCAATGGAAAAAGTTGTAAGAAATACATACAACTATAAAAACAATTACAGCAATTACTTTTTTCAGTATAGGCATAAGCCACTTAAAAACTGCTACTGGTCTTATCTCAAATTACATGAACAGGAATTCTCAGAGGTATATGTTTTAGACAAGGTTTTCATATATTTTCAAACAGGATTTTACATTATGTAAAACAGATAAAAGTGCAGCTGCTCTTGTTAAAGCAGCAGTAGGAATTTCTGGTACTTTCTCAGGAATAGCTCCAGGGAATACCAAGATTGTACCTAATATAACAATTTGAAAGTCCCAAAACCTGGGGACACTTTCAACCCCTAAAATCTCAAATCTTATTTATTTCTTTCAATAGAAAAATAAGCAACAACATTTGTGAAAAATGTTTTTTGATACTTTAAGCAGAAATTTTAACATGTAAATATGTTGATTGAAGTGGACTTTCTGGTACAATTCTTCAAAATCCAAAAATCATGAAATTTTAATACATTACAATTTGCTACATATATATACATGAAATGAAATGTTAGTGGCTCAGTCATGTCCAACTTGTTGAGGCCCCATGGACTATAGTCCACCAGGCTCCGCAGTCCATGGGATTTTCCAGGGAAGAATACTGGAGTGAGATGCCATTCCCTTCTCCAGGGGATTTTCCCAACCCAGGGATCAAACCTGGGTCTCCCACATTACAGGCAGGTTCTTTACCATCTGAGCCAGCCAGCAGGGAAGTTCAGATATATAAATATATATAGGACACAATCAAATAAAGCATTCTATTTTGATCTCCAGCAGATTCAAAGTTAAAGAAACATAAGCCTTGAACTCAAGGAACTTAATTATTCTAGTAGATTAAAGGAAATCAATAACAGTAATCAAGGCATCCAATCTTCCTTGATTTCTTAATTAGAGTATCCCATTATTGTTGTCTTCTGCCAATATTAATAAGAATTTTGTTCTTCATTGAGATAATTATGCCAAGGAAAAGGCTATACAAGCCTCTATAACTTTAGGGAAAAAAAAATCTTTCTGAAGGTGCCCATCCGTTCATAAGCCTCCCTCACAGCAGGTACCACTTGAATGTTTGTGCCTGAGCTCCTATCACGTATTCTATATAGAAAGAAAACCCACTCATCAGCACAGGAGAGAGGATAAGAGATCTTAGCATATCATCCACAGATGTCAGCTCTTAAGAACCTTCCTGAAATTTTTATGCTTTATGTTAAATTTATAATCGCACTAAAAAACAAAGTTTCTGTCAGTTTTTGTTGGCAAGCTGGTTCTTAGAAAGCCATTTTGTGACTTTTTATTGTTGTTCTTAAATTCTACCTTACAGATGCTTGTCTTTGGGGAGACTGTAGCAATGTTAGTGTATGAAATCTGTGTTTTCTTTCTCTTTGTTTCAGTCTATATGGATCTAGTCACAGCACACAAGCATTTAACTGGGAACATTTTCCACACAATTTAACCATAGGTTTTTACTTGTTAGTTTCTGAGCATATTAATATGGGTTTGCTGTAAGACTATATAAGAAACAGGTTTTTTTTGCATATGTCCATAGGTAATGGAGTGAGGTGGGCCTATACTTGGCACAGACTGAAATAGGACAGGATGATAAATCTCTCTGCAGCTGGCCCATCTTTTATAGCAAGGTGTTACCGTTCAGTCTACCCTCTAATTCCCCTGGCTATGGGCAATTTGCAAGTATTAAATGGCCCTTATCATTTCCTATAATTAGGGTGTTGCCACATGATTGAGGAAATATTTTTTGAAGTAACATATGGCTAATTAGGGATTCCCTGGTGGCTCAGACATTAAAAGCGTCTGCCTGCAATGCAGGAGAACCAGGTTCAGTCCCCAGGTTGGAAAGATCCCCTGGAGAAGGAAATGGCAACCCACTCTAGTACTCTGGCCTAGAAAATTTCATGGATGGAAGGAGCCTGGTGGGCTACAGTCCATGGGGTTGCAAAGAGTCAGACACGACTGAGAGACTTCACTTTCACTTTCATGGCTAATTAATGCCTTGTTGGTAAGTTTCACCCAGATAATAAAGAATTAAAAGTTTGAATTATGTGCCATTGGTTGAATTTACTCCATTTTGACTATACTCCGTAAGTTTAAGCTCTTGCCTGTCTTAATTTTTCAGCTTATATGTCCATACTGCATATAAGTATGATCTAAATTAAATGAATGTCCAAACATATATCTGCATATAGAAATTCCAGAGGGATGATAATCCTACAACATTAGTCAAAGAAATAGAATAACCTTCCCTAGATATCAAATAAAAGCTATAAAGTATTAAGTATTTGGCTTATTAAAATGAACGTAAATCTTAGAAAGGCAATTTTGTATTTTTTACATGAAATTGGCAACATGTCGGAGTGAATGCTGGAGAAAATAAGTCACACTATAACTAATATGATGAAGGTGCACAAGATCTCATTTTTTTCCAAACAGATACCATGAGTTGTCTTACAAGTGTTTCAGAGTATTAATGAAGTAAATTGTAGACATGGGCAATACACTTTGCTCAGTGAATGGAATATGGTCTCTGGGTCACCACCGATGATCACACAAAGCAGAACTCGAACCCATGGTGCCATCATGGAAAGTTTGTTTCTGAATGTGGTATGCGGGAGACTTTTGAGAATGCTTATGCATGACCACCGCTACATGTGGATATAGCAACATTCATCAAACCCAAAATTTGCTGGGTTGGCCAAAAAAGTTCATTTCCGTTTTTGTCACCATTTTACCAAAATAATGTCAGCAGACCACACTATAATCAATTCCTATGTATGTATCTACTATACTTATAATCATTCAAATGGTTGCCTGTGTCTATATAATGCACTAAAATAATAGATGTGAAAACTTTTCACTCACAAGAGTCAACTCAACCAGCAAAGCCAAACCCCTTTAAAACAATAATTTATCTTATCTCAGAACAGAAAATTCATCTTAAAGATTTATAGTTTTTTCTAAAAGTTTTTTTTTTTTTGACTAGTATAACTTTCCTCTATGTGGAAAGTACAGTTAATTCATTCAAGGACATTACTTACTATGCATAGAATATTTTCTATAACATGGGAACACAATAGCCTTTATAAAGAACACAGAGAAGCGAGGCTTTAAGAATAATACCCCTAGAGCTTTGATAAATAAACTTTTCATAACAAATACCCTACCTGTAACATAAAAAAGGAAAATTTTGAGGGTATTATGTGTGTGTGTATATATATATATATATATATATATATATTTTTTTTTTTTTAAGAACGAGAGTGGGCTTAAAGTCTCGCTCGCTTTCATTTTTATACACACAAAAAATCTCTAAAAGGAAGTAAAGCAGGGCTCTGGGACCAGGCAGAAAGCCTGGTGAAAGCCCTGGTGCTACAACCTTGACCTCAGCCCTGCCAGTGGTTTCCTCCCTTCCTGCCTCGTAGGTTCAGTGATCTCAACAGATGTCTCAGACTCTTTTGGAAACCGTCCATCTGGGCTCTGTCACTCTATAGAAGCTGATATACTACACATATCCAGTAGATCTGCTATATAAAGGAAATCAAGTGCACCAGGAACAAGAGTTCCAAAATCAGCAAAACTCAACTCCCAGATGAATAACTCTTAGACATTTCCTGAATTGTTTCCTTTATTTTATTTCTCCATTGTGGACCTTCAATTCTTACTTTTACACTTTGGGCAATTTTAATATCAGCTTTTCAGGTCAACTTAGAATTCTACACAAGTCTTCCACTGTGAGATTTTAAATATCTGTATACATAATTCAAATACTCAAATCAGTTCAATCACTTCTCTTCTTCTTCCTTCTTAAGACTGAAGCTAAGAATTCATCAAACACAGACCCTTGAGACATTGCCCGTTGTTGATGCCTGTTCATTCCTCTGTACTCATCCTATGCTACATCCAGCAATCTTAGCAACCAAAATATTTTAGAAACTGTAAGGGCAGAATTCGAATCCTTTCATTCTAGACACTTAGACTCCTAATAAGCTATTCTTTCACACAAAGAAAGCATTTCTTGCTTTTATATATATATATATATATATGTATATATACATTTGTATATGTATTATATATATATTTTTTTTTCTGAAGTCACTCTTTTTTTCTTTTCAGCATTCTCAGAATTCCTAGGTCTGAGGAACCTATAACTCGGTGCTCCTGGTTTCTCTCATTATTTGGATCTCTTTTTTAAAAACAGTTTTATTTTTAAAATTTTTGATGGATCCTCTTCAGTACAAGCTTCTCTCTGCTTTTCAGGTAACCCACAGCCCTCATAATCCCAACAGCTTCTCCTGTCTCACACACTCTAGACTGTTGTGCATTACTCAGCAAACTTTGGATCTAAGTTATTGTCTATTTTCACTTGTTTTAATTTTATTAATCCCTTTTAAATTTGATTAATTAAATTTCTTAATAGGCCACTTTTCAGAACTGGGAAAGGACTCAGGATTAAAATGTATGCCAGAGTTGGATATAGCACTGGGGAGTGACTAGGAGCAAGGATGACTGCCTTCTGCACCATCCAGGTCTTGAATTAGTAAGACTAAAGTATCTCTTAATTAAAATTAGGCTCATTTCCACATCTGGGAGTTTCCCTGGTGTCTCAGTGGTAAAGAATCCGCGGCAATGCAAGAGACACAAGAGACGTGGGTTTGATCCCTGGGTTGAGAAGATACCCCGGAAAAGGAAACGGCAACCCATCCCAACCCAATCCCAACCCAAGCCTGGGAAATCCCATGGACAGAGGAGCCTGGTGAGATATAGTCCATGAGGCTGCAAGAGTGAGACATGACTTAGCGACTAAACCACCCCCACCACATCTTAGAACAGTGTCACCCACCCATGGAATTCAGATGGCCCTACCTGGAAAGAAAAGAAAGGGAAAGGGTCAGGAAATGGAGACAAGCCCTATCTATATAATACTAAGTATGTCAAGGGTTTGGGTAAATATGACTTATCATACCTAAAATATTATCAAGTGTGACTATACAAAAAAATCTTGATGAATCAAAGAAATATTCTTAAACAAAAACAATCTTAAACCTGTTTTGAAGAAAAAAATCTTTGTCATTCTTCATTTCCAAAATGGAAAGGAGAAAACAATAGAGGCGTCATTTGGAATAATGAGTCTTACCCTCCTTCATGAAGGAGGACATAGGGAAGAGAGCTTGCTTTGAAATCACTGTTCTAGAGTGTGAATTTTATATTTATTTATTTTTGGTGATGCAAACAGATCAGAATACAATTGCCATTGAAAAAGTAGTTTGTTATACTCACGGATCACAACAGAAGGGGATGCTGATCTGAAACAAATAGACCATTAGGTCTTCCCCCAGAAAAAAAATGGGTTTATTTGGCATCAGCAGAGAACTGCAATTCAGGGTCTGCAACTATGGCAAACCGTGTGCGAGTCTCTGCACAGCAAGGAAAGGAGAATGCTTTATAGGGAGGAAAAGGGAGTTAGGAGGGCTCTAGTAAAGGGAGTCCATGATATTTCTGTTTTTTGTTTTTGTTTTTAAATTGGGGTATGGTTGCTTTACAATGTTGTGTTAGTGTTTACTGTACAAAGATGTGAATCAGCCACATATATATGCATATATCCCCTCCTCCTTGGACCTCCCCTGCCTCATCCCACCCCTCTAGGTCACAGAGCACTGAGCTGAGTTCCCTGCGCTATGCACCAGGTTCCCACTAGCTACGTTTTACACACGGCAGTGCACGATTGTCACTCCAACCTCTCAGTTCATCCTCCTCGCTTCCCCACCCCAGTGTTCACAAGTCCACTCTCTACATCTGTGTCTCTACTCCTGCCCTACAAATACATTGATCTGTACCAGTTTTCTATATTCCACATATATGTGTTAACATACTTTGTTTTCATTGGCTGAGTCGCTTCCAGAAAAGCAGTCTTTGTTCTTGTTGGTCCCTGCTGTCTTTGTAGGGCATGAGGGCTCCCCCTTCTAGTCTCCCAACTCCGCTTAATTGAGTTTTCTGTTTATTAACATTGTACAGAGGCATGGCACTCCATGGAGGTGGGGGAGAGCAGCGCATAAGGAACTTCAGTTCAGTTCAGTCACTCAGTCGTGTCCAACTCTTTGCGACCCCGTGATCACAGCACGCCAGGCCTCCCTGTCCATCACCAACTCCCGGGGTTCACTCAGACTCACGTCCATTGAGTCAGTGATGCCATCCAGCCATCTCATCCTGTGTCATCCCCTTCTCCTCCTGCCCCCAATCCCTCCCGGCATCAGAGTCTCTTCCAGTGAGTCAACTCTTCTCATGAGGTGGCCAAAGTACTGGAGCTTCAGCATCAAGGTTAATCAAGAGGCAGAGGAAGTGAGCAGAAAGTGTGGGCAAGAGCCTTCACTGTGGTTTTCGTGGGAAAGTATGGGCAAGGCAAGGTGATAAGGTTTAGGACTGGCTAACTTGAAGCATTTCAATAGGTTTGGGGACATAGAGCTATTTCTAGTAGTCTGGAACCTGGTCCAAGAGTCATTAGGGAAGGGGGACAGTGTTCCAAAGTGAAAGAGGAAGATGAAGGAGGTTGTTTGGGGTACTGGCACTGGATTGGTTGGTTTGTATCTTAATCATACACTAGCAGGCAAGTCTTTTTTTATCTGTAGGAATAGGTAGTCCTTGCAGGGGTGGTCTCTCCAGAGTCAGTGAGGCCCCAAGATGACAAAGCATAAAAAATACAGAATGAAAAGGCACGATGAATACAATCAGCCACGGATCCCACTCACCTATATTTTCCTGAAATCACTTCTGAGCCAGGAGCTTGCTCTGTCTATACAATCTCGAGGAGAAGATCTCCTCCCGTTTCTTCTTGTTTTGATTAAAATTTCTTCAAACTGGACCTTGAGCTTGCAGTATTGAGGGGTGGGATCCCATTTACCATTTTTTTGCATCCTTCTCCATTCTCTAAGCAAGCAAACAGACAGATTTTCTATTATAAAATATGTTGTTATTTTTTGAATAGTGGGAATAGAAGGAAACAAAATAATAACTAAAGGTAAGTTACAAGTTCACCAGAAACCTTTACAACATTTTTTATTATCATCATTACTGGACTTTATTTGGTTAAGGCAAGAAATAGACTTGACCTTTCTCAGCAGCTTTTCCTGAGAAACATTTCTTGATGTTTTTTTCATGTATCAGCCCTGTTTAATTCTCTAAATTCCATTTTATCCCAGGGTGATCAGTCCAGATTTTCTCCTTCACATCCACCTTGTTGGGTCTATTGAAGTCTCTTTAGGAAGTGAAATAAAGGCAAGCTTTCACTACTTGGGGATGGAATTGCCTTCATAAACAACTCACAGATGTGTATTTGTAGTCCAGACATATCAGTGAATTCATCTCCCACCTCAGTGTCTTAACATGCCATAGGGAAATTCTTAGAACTTGGGAACCCATGCCTTGTCTTTCAATGTAGATGAATATGATTTATTTCCAAGTCATGGAACTTTTTATGATCCTTTTCTGGCAAGAGCAGTGGCTTCAAAGGACAAACCAGAGCTCCTGTAATGACTCCATGAACTATAGGTAGGGGCTGGAGATGTTCCTGAGGGTAATGCAAGAACATGATCCCCCTGGCAGGGAAGCACAAAAGCCTTCTTGGGGCTAACACATGAATTAGAGTTCAGGGGTGTTTCTAGTAGGTAATGAAAGTTAACCAACTGTAAAATAGACTGGGAGCTCTAAGTCCTAAGGAATGGTCAAAAGGACATTGTCTGAAAGCTGAAGTTCAAAAAAACATTTATTCAGCAGACATTAATTAAACATGTCTTATTTATATTCATATCCTCAGTATTCAGACAATGGCTGATGCATCCTGACATGGCTAGATTGAATGAAAATACATTAGAATCACAGGAGAGAGTGCTGAGCAAACTGAATTGTTTCAAAAACATTAAATCCTAGCCAGGCTCATTTTTAAATATATCTTGCTTATAATTTTTCTGGCTGTAGTTATATGAAACTTCAAAATCTTAGCGACATGGCCGAAACAGAAGGGTCATGACTAGGGATCTAGGACTGAAGTTAAGTATTAAATAACCTGAGGAAACGACTCAACAGAATATTTCTCCTGAAGAGGGCAAGTACATTGCTAGGGACAGGACTGTTGTCCCACACAATACCTTTTCCTAAAGTTTTCTTGATCAGACATTTCAAAATATACCACTTGTATAATTAACAGATGCCTAAGAATGGAGAAGGAAATGTCAACCCACTCCAGTATTCTTGCCTGGAAAATTCCATGGGCAGAGGAGCCTGGTGGGCTACAGTCCATGGAGTGGCAAAGAGTTGGACACCACTTAGTGACTAAACGCTTTCCTGGTAGCTCAGCTGCTAAAGAATTTGCCTTCAACGCAACAGACCCAGTTCAATTTCCCGGTCGGGAAATTCCCCTGGAGAAGGGATAGGCTACTCACTCCAGTACTCTTGGGCTTCCATGGTGGGTCAGCTGCTAAAGAATCTGCCTGCAATGCAGGAGACCTGGGTTTGATCCCTGGGTTGGGAAGATACCCTGGACAAGAGAACGGCTGCCTACTCCAGTATTCCGGCCTGGAGAATTCCATGGACTGTATAGTCCATGGGGTCGCAAAGAGTCAGACACAACCGAGCAACTTTCACTTGGTGACTAAACAAGAGTCAGTAAAGGAACCAGAAGTGGTTGACTCTTTTGAGTAAACCATCATTTCCCTGTGTTAGAGAATCATGAATATTTTTCCACTGTGTCATTCTACTGTGTCATTTGTTGTGTAGATGTTTGAAAAGGGAGGAGTGAGAAGGCTGTGAAGTGTTGGGATGGTGTTTTGAAATACAGCACTCACACAGAACAATAATAATCCTTCAAATCTCAGCTCAAACCCTATAGTTTCTAGGAAATCTTTTATTTCTTAAATTCTTAGGACACTCTGTATGCTCTGAAATACAAGAGAATGTGTTCTACTTGTAAAACATTCTTCATTTTGTAATTATCTATTTGGGTCCATGACAGAGTTCTATTCTGTTTGGCACAAGAGTCTCCCCTCTTCCCACGTCCACTCCCCACACAACACATGCACAGTCCCGCCATCACGAAACATATTGCTGCTTCGCAATCATCTGCTCTGCTTCCCTGCCCGCAACACACCCTGCATTCTTCCCACAACTCCCTGCCTTGTAGGCAATCACCTAGTGCAGAAAGCAATGCTGATGGTTTGTTACGATTGCCTAGACTTTCTACGAAAGACGCAATTTTCTGCCACTTTTTGTTACAAAATCATTTGGCTAACTCAAATGATTTTTTTGGTAAACAACAATTAAGTAGGCATATCCTGCACTGCCCTTCTGGAGTCAACTCTATCTCATTCTTATTTTGTAGTCTCTTGGTGAAAAAGAAAAGAAAAACTTATGCTGCGTTTATGTAGAAATTGTCTTAAGATTACATCATCAAGTCTGCCTTGTGTGTTTTTCTAATTAATTTTTATTGGAGTATAGTTGATTTGCAATGTTGGGTTAGTTTCTACTGTACAACAAGTGAATCAGTTATACACATACATATATCCACTCTTTTTTAGTTTCTATTCCCGTAGAGGTCATTACAGGGTTCCGAATAGAGTTCCCTGTGCTCTAGAGTAGGCCTTGCTTTTTAGTTTTAAGGTTAGAGCTCAAATTGCTAACACTAATGTGGCAAGACAGAAATAATCTCCTGACTTGTACTAACTGCATGTAGAAAGCAAAACCAAGGTGAGATTCCACAGCAAGGTGACTCTAGGCAGTCAGAGGTCAGTATCTGTGGACATGTATGTAGGAGAGAGACAGTGGAGACACTATTAATTCTTCCCTGGAATGTTTGTCTGGTTAGACATATGGACTCTGAAACCAGCTTGACTGGATTTAGAGAGCATTTCAGCCATTTCCTACGGGACTTTGCGTTAAACGAGGACAAAATGGCAGCTGCCTCCGAAGGCTGGTTAGGACTAAATGAGTTAGGACCTGGAAAGCACTTAGAGCAGTGCCTGACAAATGGCAAGCATTCAATAAATGGCAAACATTGTCCAAGGACACCCATCAGAGGAATACTGCATTGAACTGAAACTGCATCTTTGTCAAAGTTAGTTACTGGGAGGTGGTCAGTCGCTCACTCGTGTCTGACCCTTAGAAACTCCGTGGGCTGTAGCCCACCAGGCACTTCATGGGGATTATCCTGGCACAGATACTGGAGTGGGCTGCCATTTCCTCCCCCAGTTTTCAAAAGTAAGCTGACATTCCCCCACCGTTTGCAGTGTGAATTATAAAGAATGAAGAAATTGAGATTAAAACTAAAAGTTACTAACACGAGTGTTTCTCTAAACTATTGGAAAGGGCTGGCAATGGGAGGGCAGGTTTTTCAGACGGGCTGGGCAAATTCCTCAACTTCACCCAAACTTCAGCTTATCTGAGTTTACACATCACTAGATGGCAGTGTAAAATGTCTAATAATCTCTAAATAAGTTAATTCTGTCAGGCATCCAAATATCTCAAGAATCACATGAAAAATGCTGAAATATTTTATCATTAATGTCTCTAAGCGATTAATAGTAAATCCATTTAGAGAGAGAGAAGTAGTAATTATAAAGACAAAGTATATTTACAAGTTTTATATATATATATACACATATATATGCACATTAGAAAGTACAAATGTGATTAGGAAAAATGATTTTAGTGTTTAAGTTCAGTCTGTGGTTTACTATATTTGGATAATAAAATTCCACCAGCATTATACATGACTTATGAATTCAAAAATAACTTTTTAGTTGCAGCCCTTGAAATGTGTGGGTGGGGTGAAAGGACCCTATGAGAAGACTAATGATAAGTCTCACACTCTTCATAAGGAATATCACAAATTAATCATATAAAGTAGGCTCCTGCAAACGGGACAACAATCTGGTAGGAGCTTTATTCCCAGCAATGTACAGCATTAAAATAGAAATAGAAAGCATTCAGACTTAGGAGAACATATACTCGGTAACCATATTCATATTGATCAAGTCTTGAGGATAAATGATGTCTGAGATTTTACTAAGATAGTTCCACACTCAAATATAGCCATATAACTAGGGTAACGTGGCCTCATGTGCTCAGCTGTAGGCCTCTGTGCTCAGACTTAGATAGAAAATGATTATTTTTATAGTGATAAGCTTCCTTTGAGAGTTTGGATCTCTTTCACTTGCTGATGGTCAGCTCTCCTGTCACTTTATCCCAAACTGGAAACTATGGTTACAGCAGGGGCTGGAAACTCTTATTGTCTGTCTCCACCACCACCAGAAATGTTTATAACAGGGGTATCCAACATCATGACATGACATGACATGCATCCTTCAATTTTTAATTACCAAAGGGAGACGAGGATTAGGTTTTAGCATTACTTCTCTGAGATTCTAGGTGCTGATGGGGAAAAACAGAGCTGTGAAAGTTGTAAGTGGTGGAAAAGGATCTGTAGTAGAATATCCTTTCTCTGGGATTTGTCTGATGTTTTCTCTAAATCAGACTGGGCCATGGGCTGGGGGGAGGAAGCCACAGAATAAACTGTCAAATTCATCACATCATATCAAATGCATAAACTGCCAACATACTTTATCATTGTTGAATCAACAAACCTTGATTTGCTGTTCAGTCTCTCTGTCATGTCTGACCATTTATGACCCCATGCACTATTGCATGTCATGCTTCCCTGTCCTTCACCATCTCCTGGAGTTTGCTCAAATTCATGTCCATTGAGTTGATGATGTCATCTAGCCATCTCAACCTCTGTCACTCCCTTCTCCTGATCTCAATATGTCCCAGCATCAGGGTCTTTTCCAGTGAGTCAACTCTTCCCATCAGGTGGCCAAATTATTGGAGCTTCAGCTTCAGCATCAGTCCTTCCAATTAATATTCAGCATTGATTTCCTTTAGGATTGACTGGTTTGATCTCCTTCCAGTCCAAGGGACTCTCAAGAGTCTTCTCCAACACCACAGTTCAAAAGCACCAATTCTTTGGTGCTCAGCCTTCTTTATGGTCCAACTCTCACATCTCTACATGACTACTGGAAAAACCACAGCTTTGACTATACAGACATGCTTTTGTTGGCAAAGTGATGTCTCTGCTTTTTAACACTTGGTCAAGTTTTGTCATAGCTTTTCTTCTAAGGTGCAAATGTCTTTTACTTTCATGGCTGCAGTCACTGTTTGGAGTGATTTTGGAGCCCAAGAAAATAAAATCTGTCACTGCTTCCACTGTTTCCCCTTCTATTTGCCATGAAATGATGGGACCATATGCTATGATCTTAGTTTTTTGAATGTTGAATTTTAACTCAATTTTTTCACTGTCCTCTTTCACTGTCATCAAGAAGCTCTTTATTTCTTTTTCACTATCTGCCATTAAGGTGATGCCATTTGCATATCTGAAGTTGTTGATATTTCCCTCGACAATCTTGATTCCAGTTTGTGATTCATTCAGCCTGGCATTTCACCTGATGTACTCTGCATGTAAGTTAAATAAGCAGGGTGACAATATACAGCCTTGACATATTCCTTTCCCAAATTTGAACCAGTACATTATTCCATGTCCAGTGGGAATGTTGGGATATTCTAATTCCAAGGTCAAATGTGCTCTGACAGTGCCTGGAAAGTTTGTCAGTACCACACAAGGTAGATTTGTGTGGAGGAAAACCTATGGAGTTTTCCACAGTAATTTTCCTATGTATAGTGTTACTGCCTTCCTTGTAGACTCAGTGGTAAAAACTCCACCTGCCAATGCAGGAGACGTGTGTTCATTTCCCGAGTCAGGAAGATCCCCTGGAGACGGAAATGGCAACCCACTCCAGTATTCTTGCCTGGCAAATCCCATGGAGAGAGGAGACTTGTGGGCTACAGTCCATGAAATCACAAAAGAGTCAGACGTGACTTAGTAACTAAATAACAACACAAGCTCACTTGTAGCCCATAAACGTATATTTAAACACACATGCACACACACTGTGTATATCTGGATTACAAATCAAAAAATAATGCAAACTGAATTACCAAGCCAGAGTTTACTGGATAACACTCATCTGACAAGCTCACGGCTAACCTAAAACCCTAAAACCAACTGTTAATAATTCAATTGATTGTTTATAATTATGCTCTTTATTTCAATTTAAAAAATTCTAGTTGTCAACTAGGAAGCACGTTCACAGATAAACACCTTAGAATGTTAAGACTTCTAACCAACTATTTCAGATCTCAAATTCTGTACTTGGAAACAAGATACTCTTAGTTTCTCAGTCTGCAAACAATGCATAGCTGTAATTCATCAGCTAATGATCATGTCTCTACTTTCTTAGGCCTAATCAGTCACAGTGCTTTGTGTCTATGGCCTAGTATTGTTTTTCAAATTGTGTTTTTAGCTTTGCGATCAAACTTTGGGGCTATACAACTGCTTTTCAAGAAGTCATTAGCCTCTTTTCCAGATATGATTGTTTATAATATCTGACTATTGTTGATGTAGCAAACATTATATTACCTTGTGTGCTACTTGAAAGGGGGATGAGATCTTATTCATCTTTGAATGTTTTACAATAAAATACATCAGTTCTTTGCAGATAATAGGCTATTTAGTGACTGCTATTATTGAACAGATCATTTTGATAAAGCATAGAAACATAGTTTTTATTGAAGTTGTATCCATTACCTTAAACCCCAAATGAGCATCAGTTCAGTTCAGTTCAGTCGCTTAGTCGTGTCCGACTCTTTGTGACCCCATGAATCGCAGCACACCAGGCCTCCCTGTCCATCACCAACTCCCGGAGTTCACTCAGACTCACTTCCATCGAGTCAGTGATGCCATCCAGCCATCTCATCCTCTGCCATCCCCTTCACCTCATGGCCCCAATTCCTCCCAATATCAGAGTCTTTACCAATGAGTCAACTCTTCGCATGAGGTGGCCAAAGTACTGGAGTTTCAGCTTTAGCATCATTCCTTCCAAAGAAATCCCAGGGCTGATCTCCTACAGAATGGACTGGTTGGATCTCTTTGCAGTCCAAGGGACTGTCAAGAGTTCTCCAACACCACAGTCCAAAAGCATCAATTTTTCGGTACTCAGCCTTCTTCACAGTCCAACTCTGACATCCATACGTGACTACTGGAAAAACCATAGCCTTGACTAGATGGACCTAAGTCAGCAAAGCAATATCTCTGCTTTTGAATATGCTATCTAGGTTGGTCATAACTTTTCTTCCAAGGAGTAAAAGTCTTTTAATTTCATGGCTGCAGTCACCATCTGCAGTGATTTTGGAGACCAAAAAAATAAAGTCTGACACTGTTTCTCCTGTTTCCCCATCTATTTCCCATGAAGTGATGGGACCAGATGCCATGATCTTCGTTTTCTGAATGTTGAGCTTTAAGCCAACTTTTCCACTCTCCTCTTTCACTTTCATCAAGAGGCTTTTTAGTTCTTCTTCATATCTGCCATAAGGGTGGTGTCATCTGCATATCTGAGGTTATTGATATTTCTCCCAGCAATCTTGATTCCAGCTTGTGTTTCTTCCAGTCCAGCGTTTCTCATGATGTACTCTGCATAGAAGTTAAATAAGCATGGTGAAAATATCCAGCTGTGACGTGCTCCTTTTCCTATTTGGAACCAGTCTGTTGTTTCATGTCCAGTTCTAACTGTTGCTTCCTGACCTGCATACAGATCTCTCAAGAGGCAGGTTAGGTGGTCTGGTATTCCCATCTCTTTTAGAATTTTCCACTGTTTACTGTGATCTACACAGTCAAAGGTTTTGGCATAGTCAATAAAGCAGAAATCGATGTTTTTCTGGAACTCTCTTGCTTTTTCCATGATCCAGCGGATGTTGGCAATTTGATCTCTGGTTCCTCTGCCTTTTCTAAAACCAGCTTGAACATCTGGAAGTTCACAGTTCACGTATTGCTGAAGCCTGGCTTGGAGAATTTTGAGCATTACTTTATTAGCATGTGAGATGAGTGAAATTGTGCAGTTGTCTGAGCATTCATTGGCATTGCCTTTCTTAGGGATTGGAATGAAAACTGACCTTTTCCAGTCCTGTAGCCACTGCTGGGTTTTCCAAATTTGCTGGCATATTGAGTGCAGCACTTTCACAGCATTATCTTTCAGGATTTGAAATAGCTCAACTGGAATTCCATCACCTCCACTAGCTTTCTTCATAGTGATGTTTTCTAAGGCCCACTTGACTTCACATTCCAGGATGTCTGGCTCTAGATGAGTGATCACACCATCATTATTACCTGGGTTGTGAAGATCTTTTTTGTACAGTTCTTCTGTGTATTCTTGCCACCTCTTCTTAAAATCTTCTGCTTCTGTTAGGTCCATACCATTTTTGTCCTTTATTGAGTCCATCTTTGCATGAAATGTTCCTTTGGTATCTAATTTTCTTGTAGAGATCCCTAGTCTTTCCCATTCTGTTGTTTTCCTCTATTTCTTTGCACTGATCACTGAAGAAGGCTTTCTTATCTCTTCTTGCTATTCTTTGGAACTCTGCATTCAGATGCTTATATCTTTCCTTTTCTCCTTGTCTTTTTGCCTCTCTTCTTTTCACAGCTATTTGTGAGGCCTCCCCAGACAGCCATTTTGCTTTTTTGCATTTCTTTTCCATGAGGATAGCCTTGATCCCTGTCTCCTGTACAATGTCAAGAACCTCATTCCATAGTTCATCATGCACTCTATCTATCAGATCTAGGCCTTTAAATCTATTTCTCACTTCAACTATATAATCATAAGGGATTTGATTTAGGTCATACCTGAATGGTCTAGCAGTTTTCCCTACTTAAATGAGCATAAGAAGCAACAATTCTGGTCTCTGCCAACAGGAGAGAGACTAAAATATTTAATTGAATTAGGGTTTTTTAAGACTTTTAAGCTATTAACC
Source organism: Ovis canadensis (assembly GCF_042477335.2). Taxonomy (NCBI): domain Eukaryota; kingdom Metazoa; phylum Chordata; class Mammalia; order Artiodactyla; family Bovidae; genus Ovis; species Ovis canadensis. The sequence goes on from NC_091248.1 coordinate 103,698,530, forward strand.
ATTCCTTACATCTTTCTTCTTACTTTATTTGGATCAGTGGTTCTTAACATTAGTTGCACATTAGAATTATTTGGGGGAAATTTGAGAGGTTTTAATGCCCAGGTCATTCAAATTAATTAAATAAGAATTTGGGGGAATGGTATTCAATCATTAGTAATTTTTAAAACTCCTTAAGTGATTCTAATAATAGTGAGAAGAGATAAGAAAGCCTTCCTCAGCAATCAATGCAAAGAAATAGAGGAAAACAACAGAATGGGAAAGACTAGGGATCTCTTCAAGAAAATTACAGATACCAAGGAAACATTTCACGCAAAGATGGGCTTGATAAAGGACAGAAATGGTAGGCACCTAACAGAAGCAGAAGATTTTAAGAAGAGGTGGCAAGAATACACAGAAGAACTGTACAAAAAAGATCTTCATGCCCCAGATAACAACAATGGTGTGATCACTCACTTAGAGCCAGGCATCCTGGAATGTGAAGTCAAGTGGGCCTTAGAAAGCATCACTACGAACAAAGCTAGTGGAGGTGATGGAATTCCAGTGGAGCTATTTCAAATCCTGAAAGATAATGCTGTGAAAGTGCTGCACTCAATATGCCAGCAAATTTGGAAAACTCAGCAGTGGCCACAGGACTGGAAAAGGTCAGTTTTCATTCCAATCCCTAAGAAAGGCAATGCCAACGAATGCCCAAACTACAGCACAATTGCTCTCATCTCGCATGCTAGTAAAGTAATGCTCAAAATTCTCCAAGCCAGGCTTCAGCAGTACGTGAACTGTGAACTTCCAGATGTTCAAGCTGGTTTTAGAAAAGGCAGAGGAACCAGAGATCAAATTGCCAACATCCGCTGGATCATCAAAAAAGCAAGAGAGTTCCAGAAAAACATAGATTTCTGCTCTATTGATTATGCCAAAACCTTTGACTGTGTGGATCACAGTAAACTGTGGAAAATTCTGAAAGAGATGGGAATACCAGACCATCTGCCCTGCCTCTTGAGAAATCTATATGCAGGTCAGGAAGCAACATTTAGAACTGGACAGACTGGTTCCAAATAGGAAAAGGAGTACATCAAGGCTGTATATTTTCACCCTGCTTATTTAACCTCTATGCAGAGTACATCATGAGAAACGCTGGACTGGAAGAAACACAAGCTGGAATCAAGATTGCTGGGAGAAATATTAATAACCTCAGATATGCATATGACACCACCCTTATGGCAGATGTGAAGAGGAACTAAAAAGCCTCTTGATGAAAGTGAAAGAGGAGAGTGGAAAAGTTGGCTTAAAGCTCAACATTCAGAAAACGAAGATCATGGCATCTGGTCCTATCACTTCATGGGAAATAGATGGGGAAACAGTGGAAACAGTGTCAGACTTTATTTTTTTGGTCTCCAAAATCACTGCTGAGTGTGACTGCAGCCATGAAATTAAAAGACTTTTACTCCTTGGAAGGAAAGTTATGACCAACCTAGATAGCATATTCAAAAGCAGAGACGTTACTTTGCCAACAAAGGTCCATCTAGTCAAGGCTATGGTTTTTCCAGTGGTCATTTACGGATATGGAGAAAGCTGAGTGCCAAAGAATTAATGCTTTTGAACTGTGGTGTTGGAGAATACTCGTGAGAGTCCGTTGGACTGCAAGGAGATCCAACCAGTCCATTCTGTAGGAGATCAGGCCTGGGATTTCTTTGGAAGGAATGATGCTAAAGCTGAAACTCCAGTACTTTGGCCACCTCATGTGAAGAGTTGACCTACTGGAAAAGACCCTGATGCTGGGAGGGATTCGGGGAAGAGGGGAAGGGGACGACAGAGGATGAGATATCTGGATGGCCTCACTAACTCAATGGACATGAGTTTGAGTGAACTCCGGGTGTTGGTGATGGACAGGGAGGTCTGGCATGCTGCGATTCATGGGGTGGCTAAGAGCTGGACATGACTGAGTGACTGAACTGAACTGAACGGAACTGAATACATACATACAATACTCAGTTGATATCAAGGTCACTGGTTTAGAGGAAAGTGAAGAGTAACTTGACAGTCATTCTTCTCCGATCTTTCCTCCTTATATCTTGAAACAAACATCAACCCTTCCATAACTTGAGAGGGTTAGAATAGTATTTGTTTTGATTAACCCTGAACATAAACCTCTAAGTTTCCTAAAATTAAAATGTGATCTGGGCCACTTGTGGCCATTGTCCAAATATGGAGAACACTTAGTACCATAACTTTAAACAGAAACTTTAAAGTTTTTCAGCAGATTGTGTTTCAAATTAATTAAACCTTTATCAGCATATGGAAGTTACAAGTTACAGCTTCCTTTTGGCTCCTTTTTTTATTCATTCTGTTCACACATATTCTTGATGTGAGAGGTATTAATTTACAATGGTTCTTCATAATTCATCATTATCCAGTTATCATTATCTTGGGCTTTAATTACAGCATTCAAATGTTTATCTGAATTTAACAATGTAATACAAAATAGTTCTTTCAAATAGGATAAAGGATTTGCTAGAAATGATAACAGTATCTCTCTAGGTCAAATGAATTCTCTTGCTGCTGGTACATGTTTAAAACAAGAAATCAGTGTATATTAGAGATACAAATTATTCATCCTGTAGTTGTTTTTACTCTGTTTTCATCTTTCATCTAAATCAGCACATTTATGAGATTCTTCTTCACTGGAAACCTCGACATTAGTCAGAATGTTGCAAATCATTTTTTTTTTTAAGAAGCTAAAATGCTTCTGACTCCATGACAAAGCAATTTTTAAAAAATTATAAGCTAACTTGTAGTACATGTTAGAAATTCTCCCCTAGTTTCTCCTGGGTGCTATTTTTGTATCTCTTGGAAATGAGAATTGATTAAAGACAAAAAATGATTTTGCTTGGCTGTGATCTGATTGAGAGAGTCAGTTCTGAGTAATTCAGTATAGTATCACCTGAAGATACAACTAAGAATAGTTATTTTTAATTTCAGGATAAATACCTAATGACAGTCTTCTAATAGAGGCATTGCTTATAACTTGTAACAGGGTATTAATTTTAGAGCAAAGCTGCTCAATACAGACAGCCAGCAGACAGTATACTTAGATACTTGTTCACTTATTTATTTCATGAGTATTTGTTAAGTATCTACATTATTCCAGGTACTTTCTCCTAAAGTTACGAGCTTGAAAATTATCGAGTCTCTTCTCCAAGTTTATGATGTAGTACAAGATACCACATCCTGGTGAAAGCTCACAAAACTGAGATGTGGGAAAGGGTTTCTTTGATAAAATTGTCTGTATACAATCATTTCTGTTACTCTGTTCTTATGCATATACAATGCTTGGAAACAGAGTGGAGATTTCATATATCATTGCTTTAAATGTATAGAGAAATGTTATCATCAGGTTGTTTTGAATGTGAAGATACCGCTTTAAAAAAAAAAAAAACATTAAAAAGGCTTTCGTATGACTCTGATGATAGAGTCTTCATATAGTTCCTTTCTGGAATTTCATCAGTGTCAACAACATTGTTTTAATATAAGAAAAATTGTCTTTTTTTTTTCTATACAGCTCATCAGTTGTTATAGTGAAAACATAGAATAGTGCTTTCCAAAGTAGTCTGGGAACATACTTTAGAGCAATGATTCAGAAGAAACTTCAAAGCAGCTACTGTAGACACAGTTTGTAGGGATAACAAACACTGATGTAGATGCTTCATGGAGAAAGTCATGCTTGTTATCATAGAGAAGAAATGAAGGTCTGGGGGATATGGAGACTGAGTCAATAAACGTTTACTGATAATACAGTTTTATTTGATTCTGCGTAACTCAGGAAAGCTCATTTTCCAAACTAGAAGCCAAATGGGGATGTTACTCACTTGAAAGAGTTAAGTCATGGGGTCTCTGTGTCTGCTCCCAATGAAACAATGAGACCTGTCATTTCCCTGTGATTGAAGGAGCCCCTGCAGGCTTTAGTGACACCTTGTACATCATATAATGCTGGCCCACTATGTCCAGATGCAAAATCAACAAGGGGTCTTCAGATGAGCCAAGACCACACACATGCCATTGGTTGCCAGAGAACTTATGTGTCAAGTTGTCAAACTTTTCTGGGTTAGAATCTGGTAAGGCATCATTCTGTGAATGACTTAAAGATGCAAGTTGGCCATAAGCAGCATTGAACTTCTGATCCACTCCTAACCATTTAGCGAGGTGATGGACCAGGAGAATAAAAACAATCATTACTAACACTTACACAGTGAAGAACATATGCCAGGCCCTGCTCCAAGCACTTTCTGTATCTTAACTCATTTAATCTTTAACACAGCCTTGTGATGTTGGGACTATTATTATATTTATTTTATAGATTAGGACACTGAAACAGAGAAAGGCCTTGCTTATGCAAGACTTGCCTATGTTTCCCAGACAATAAGTGGGGAAACAGGGCAGTAAACCTAGGCAGTCTGCCTCCAAAGTGCATGTGGTTAACCACTACACAACAAAAATACTGTTAACAGCAATCTGCTTCAAATTTAAAAATAGACTGTTTACAACTGTGGTTTCAGAGTAAGGAACAAACTTAACAGTCAAATAAAATTATTGGGAAGATGTAAGGAAAAGAGAGAAAAAGACAACAAATTAACAAATAAATCCTCAAGCCTGGGGGCAGGCAATAACTTAAACTCTAAAATAAAGATGATAGAATCCTAGTAAAAAGATGATACATAATTTATTTTTAAAAGTTCATTGACCTTTTTTAAGAACTTTAAGAAGATACAGAGTATCACAAAAATCAATGATATGGCATTATACCTTTATAAATTTAGGAATTACTTTATGCTTATGATATACATATTAATTTCCTCAATATTTCTTTAAAAATTAGTACATCTTAAAGTGGATGAGGAGACAAGTTTGGAGCAAAGAGTGAGAGCTTGACTCATGGAACTTCACTCAGGATTTGTCTGCCCATACACTTGTGGAAATTTCCTACCCTCTTTACTACTGCCTGAACTTTATAATCCAGAGGAAGACATTCGACCCACAAATTGTCTTTCTTCATTTGGTGACATTTTGCTGTGGCCAGATAATAGCATTTAACTTCTTTATAATTCATGAAAGGAAAAGTGAAAGTGAAGTCGCTCAGTTGTGTCCGATTCTTTGCGACCCGTGGACTGTAGCCCACCAAGCTCCTCCGTCCATGGGATTCTCCAGGAAGAATACTGGAGTGGGTTGCCATTTCCTTCTTCTTGTAATTCATACTCTGTTTATATTTAATATGGTGAAAGGATCATTTTGTACTTTCTTACAGACAAACACACACACACACACACAATACTGATGTTATAAAATATATATTTTGAGATTTTTAAAAGAAAGAGGATTAGGAAACCCATGAAAGCATCATGATTACTGAGAGATCTTAGAATAATTTAGATTTGGGGAATTATTTAAGTAATTTTAAGCTTTAAGTTTGATTATGCTGTATGTTGACATTATTCAATGTATGGCATAATAGAAACTGACATTACAAAATACAATGGTTTCCAACCCTTCTGCATGAATTAACCTTTGGGGACTGTTACCACTCTTGGTGACCTGGTTCTGATTCTCCAGGGCATTTGTCCCCTATTCATACAGCAGACCCTTTCAACAGAAACACAAGTCATTTCCTTCAAAGTGGCCCTATTTCTAATACCTTACTTACTCCAGATGTGCTAGTGAGGACTCTTAAGAAAGCCATGATGTGACTTTTAATCCATCCTCCTCAAAAGGAAAGCTCCTGACAAAACTCCTGCTACATATTGTACACCAGGCCTGAGTGAAAGAAAACGGACTTCACACAACTCTCATCATTTCAGGTGATAAATGGAGATGAAAAGGCGTGGCTAGGGAGGAAGACAATCTTCTCCCCAGATGGAGATCACAGTTCTGCAAGTGCTGTCAGGACGATTGGGACTCTGCTCCTTGAGTGAAGGGAGAGGGAACCAAGATCAGAATATTCTAGGATAGAAGCTATTGATTTAGGAGATATTGTGAGGTATGGGGAGAATGGATTTATTCAAAAAATTCAGACTTGGATAAAGTCAGTAAGCAAAAGGCAAGTCTTCTAGGAACTTTCCTGGGGTCCAGTGATTATGACTCTGAGCTTGCACCGCATGGGGCACAGGTTTGATCCCTGGTCAGGGAACTAAGATCTCTATATGCAATCAAAAAAAAAAAAGTCTTGTAGTAATATTATTATATTATTTACTCTGTATTCTTCTTTCTAAATCTGTCTGTTTAACCTCCCACCCTGCCCAGCATATTTTCACTGAACACACTCACACCCAAAGGCATGAGCTACTGCAAAGTCCCATGCAGGCTTATTAGTTTTTAATCTGCTATGATCTGAGTTTAATTTTTTTCCCTGAAGCTTTTGGTTACAGTTATCTTCATCTTATACTATTTTGCTATTTTATAGTCATTTAACCAGCTCATGAAGTTTATGCTTTTTCAGTAGATCTTTTCCTCTCCCTCCTCTTCTTTTCCCTTTTCTCCTTCTTCTCACCCTCTCCCTCCCTCTCTTCCTTCCGCCTCCTTCACCTCCTCTTCCTCTTCCTTTGTTTTCTGAATCAAATGCCCTTGTGAACAAGTGAATTAAACTAAATACGCTTATCTGTCTGAATGCTTTTCTGAAACTTTGTATCATACACCACACAAGTTATAACTTTATTTTAATATATTAAAAAAAGAGTGTTTCTAAGATCTTAAGACTCAATACTTTTTTTGTAGAACATATAAGTCACTATAATTTCAAAGCCTTCTCTAAATAACATCCTTGAAGAGGACAGCTTTGATTATTTTTAATTTTGTGTATTCTTTTAAAACACTGCTTGACTGGAGTTGAAGAAGACACAATCAGGGCTGAGATCTCATAGTACAGGCATTGAAAGCAAGGGTTTTAAAGTCAGAAAGCCCCAAGTGTGGATCCCTACTTCTACATAGAGAGCTTATATGATCTTTGGTGGATTACTTAACTTCTCTAATCACCTGGTTCCTCATCTGCAAGTTGTGGATAACAGTTTCTACTCAATGGGATTATTATGCTGTTTAAATAACGTGGGTAATTTTTTTTTGCAAAGTGTCCAGCATGCAGCAATAAATTTTAGTTCCTGTTTGTTGCATTCTCTTTTTTCTCTTTTCTTCTGTTTTAGTTACCAAAAACAACAAAAATTAAGGTAGTTCTTGTGTTCTCATATATTAGAATAGAGATGGTAGGAATAAACTACAAAGCCTATTGAATGATTTAAAATTTGATGGGTCCCTTGATATTTAAACACTGGATGAAGACAGAAGAGGTGCTAATGGTAAAGAACAGGCCTGCCAATAAGACATAAGAGACTCGGGTTGGATCCCTGGGTCAGGAATATCTCCTAGAGGAAGGCATGGCAACCCACTCCAGTCTTCTTACCTGGAGAATCCCATGGAAGAGGAGTCTGGAAGGCTACAGTCCATAGGATCACAAAAATCTGGACACAACTGCAGACTGAAGCAACTTAGCAGGCACACAGGAGGATAGACTGGCTTCCCTGGTGGCTCAGACGGAAAAGAATCTTCATACCAATGCAGGATACCAGGTTTCAATCCCTTGGTCGGGAAGAAGCCCTGGAGAAATGAATGGTTACCCACTCCAGTATTCTTGCCTTGGAGCTACAGTCCATGGGGTCCCAAAGAGCTGGACACAACTGAGCGACAAACACTTTCACTTTCACAAATATAGAAAAGAAATGTAAAGACAAACTCTACGGGGGTCTAGAAATCATTAACTATTATAAGAATAGATGCATAAAAAAGAATAGGGAGTAAAATGCATAATCATTTTATAAGGAATATTATAAAAAAGGCAAATTAAAAATATAAAAGATTGAAAAAAATATGACCATGTAAGAATGTGTAACACACATAATTGTAAGGAAGAGGGGAAATGATATAAGTAGAGAGGGAGAGGATTAAGAAAATGAAGCAATGACTATTTAACAATGTTATTTGAACTATTTGTTTTTCACTTATAAGTGTAGCGCAGATAACATTAGACACTGAAAAACAGTGAATTTTTTCATGTGGATTTCCCTTTCAAAAGTTTATCACACTTTCATATCAGCTGTTAGTTTATATCTAAGTCATCTTCATCTTGCAGGCTTCGCCCTGATGTTCTCATCACTACAGCTGAGTAACTAGCGCTGCCACAGACCCTCACTTTCGCTCTTCTGGCATCGTCGCTATTCTGTGAATCTATCATACTTGACAGAACACGTATGCCTTTGCTAAAGGTACTTTCACACAGAATTCCTTCCTTTCATTTAATATTCTTATCTAGGTCAACTATATCTTCTCTGGGATGCCATTTTTAAAAAAGTGTAATTTTGCACTTTACTGGTTAGAATCTGTTGTATAATTGAGCTCTATTTTTATGCTTATCTACTTCCTTTCATTGAATTTTAGGCTTTTAAAGAAAGGATCTGATTTGCTGCTTCAGTTGTATCTTCTACAGTAATTAAAAGAGAAACGGCTCAATAAATTGTTGCTTGACCAGTATTTCCCAGTTCCTAACATCTCCAATTTAGCACTAGCTTTTTCATCATGTACACAGTTAATTCTACTCACATAGCATTTACAAACACAAAATTTAACCAATACTATGAAATATAACCAATATTATTCAGCCTGGCGTGCTGCAGTTCCTGGGGTTGCAAAGAGTCGGACACAGAGTGTGGATCCGAGTGACTGAACTAAACTGAACTCATATGTACCATATTTTTGTTTGCATTAAAAAATCATTTCTTTTAGAAAGCTTTTATTTTAATTTTGGCATTCTCCCTCATATGTCTTATGTTAATGCAAAAGATAATATTTCCTTTTCAACTATAAAGACATCCTTTTGTTCAGCTAATTAGGTCCTCTTAATAATCCTTTGAGACCTATGATCCAAGTCAAGAGTTAAAGAATATTTTGTTCTCATTTATTCTACCAGGATCTCCTTCCTTAGTTTAATTTTGGATGCATTTTTATAGTGAAGCTCTTTGATCTTTGGTCATGATTCATTGCACAGTGCTTCTGAAATGCACCCCACTTCATCTTATGAGGGCTATCCCAAACCTTACATATTTTTCAAGATTCATTTCAAATGCTACTTACTTCAAGACACCATAAATAATTCATTTCTCTCTCTTAAATTCTTCATCACTATGATTTCACCTGTACCATTGGGCATCACCAGGAAAAGAAATGGCAACCCGCTCGAGTACTCTTGCCTGGATAATTCCATGGATAGAGGAGCCTTGTAGGCTACAGTCCATGGGGTTGCAAAGATTCAGATACAACTGAGTGACTTCACTTTCTTTCTTTCTTTAGTTCCTTTTGAAGAGGAAAATGACAACCCACTCCACTGTTCTTGCCTAGAGAATGCCATGGATGGAGGGGCCTGGTGGGCTACAGTCTATGGGGTTGCAAAGAGTTGGACACGACTAAGCAACTAACACACACACACACACACACACACACACACACACACATTGCTTTATAGTCATTCAAAGTCATTCAGAACCTTTCATTTTTTGGGAACTCAGTTCTGCCAGAGAGACACAAAGAAGAGTAAGACAGCACCTCTGGCCTCCAGGGTGTTACAAATGAGTAGCTGCTAAGTCAATTCAGTCGTGTCCAACTTTGTGTGACCCCCACAGACGGCAGCTCACCAGGCTCCGCCGTCCCTGGGATTCTCCAGGCAAGAACACTGGAGTGGGTTGCCATTTCCTTCTCCAATGCATGAAAGTGAAAAGTGAAAGTGAAGTCACTCAGTCGTGTCCGACTGTTCACAACCCCATGGACTGCAGCCTACCAGACTCCACCGTCCATGGGATTTTCCAGGCAAGAGTACTGGAGTGGTGTGCCATCGCCTTTTCCAACAAATGAGTAGGGGAAACAATAAAGTATATGGAAGGTTTGGTAATGATACGTGTGTGTGCTCAGTTGCTAAGTCTAGAATGGATTGCTGTTTCCTTATCCAGGAGATCTTTCCAACCCAGGGATTGAACCTGTGTCTCATGAATTAGCAGGTAGGTTCTTTACTGTTGAGCCACCAGGAAAGAATTTGATAATGATACTAACTGCAAAATAGTAAAGGAAACCAGCAGAGGGAAACTTTTTCAGTGCTTGGGACTCAGAAAAGTCTCCCCAAATAAGTTGACATTTAAGCCATCTTTAAAAATGATTGTGGATTTGGAGAAGGTGAGTACTAGTGCTTCAAACAACATGGAATACTGAGTGTTAACTGGATAGAACATAGAGTACAGAGAACTGCATACACTTTGAAGGGTTTTTTCATTGCTTTCAATTTTAGAGTATGTGCTGATAATAGAAACAGATATGACTGAAACAGACAGGATCGATTTTAGAGGGTTTTGTGTGCCAGCGACAGAGTTGAACACTCTCTGTGGGTGCGTTGTGTGCTCATCACTTCAGTTGTGTCCAGCTCTGTGGGATTCCATGGACCACCAGGCTCCTCTGTCTATGAGATTTTCCTGACAAGAATACTGGAATGGGTTGCCACGTTTTCCTCCAGGGGATCTTCCTGACCCAAGGATTGAACCCACACCTCCTGAATTTACTGCATTGCAGGTGGATTCTTTACCACTGAACGATCAGGGAAGCCCCGCTCTCTGTGGGTAGTGAAGATTATTGAGCTGTTGTTGTTTGTGGTTTTTGTTTTTTTTTTTCCCAGCAGAGAAATGATCTGGTCAGAATTGAATTCTGAATAAATTGCTGATGATATTTTGCCAAGAGTGGTCTGAGGACACAATACTCCAATACTGAGGACACAATACTTTTTGTTAGTAGACAAAGACTGATGAGGAGGTGTTGCAGGAGCCCTGTGAAGGAGCAGTGTTGTCCAGATTATGGCTTGGTAGCTGTAAGGGAGGGAACAAGTCAAGAGACACGGAGGACTTAGAATCTGAAGGATGTGTTGATTTACCATACTAGAGGCAGAAAGTGGGGAGGAAATCAAGGATGACTTCCAGGTTTTAAGATTTACAGTAGGTCTTCAATTTGCTAGACAAAACACATGATGGCAGGGCGTAAGGAGGAATGGCAGAAGAGAGAGGGGATGAAACAGAGACTATTAACCACAGGATGGTCAGGAGAGAGAACGACAGAAGTGCAGAAGAAATAACGCAGAGGTCAGTTCACCAATGAGAGACGTCCTATTCCCAGCCTTTGGAGAAAGGCCCTTGATGTAATCACATGGTCGAAAGTTTGGTTTGCAAAGGTGAAATATTCTAACTGCAGTGGATTTAAATTATTGCTACTTTCAACTCTCACTTTCCCTTCATCATATGTCTGCTTTGGTTGGGTGATGTTGGAGTAATAGGCACAGACATATGAAGTTCATGCAGGAATACGTTTAACGTGAGTTTACTGGGATGTATTTGTACAGGTTATAGTTATTGCCGTGGATAATGGAGTTAAAGTCTTCCTGGTGCAGTGATGGCTTCCAGGAACACTCCCTTCACACACAATAGACCCATGTATCCTCCTGACATAGTGACATTGGCAACAAATTACCTTGCTAAGTAAGGAAGGGTCTTCAGTTTACAATGTATTTCAGATGAGTCCTTTTGGGAGAAGACTAACAGCTTATGCACAAAAGAAAATTGACAGAAGTTTTCCCAAAATGGAAAACAAGCCTGCATTATGCATGTATTAACAACATGAATTATGGAGCTGGAAGAAACTTTCCTAAATTATCAGAATTAAAGAAAACACATTTGTACTAAATTTGTTACAGGAAGCACTATTCTATTATATTTACAGAAAACTCTGTTACAAAGTCACTGAATTAGGAACAGGTAATCAGAATATGCAGCTGTAAATGTAGAAAAGATAAATATAAAAAGTTTATTAAGCATTTAGTTATTAAAAGTTTCTTTAATGTATTTGTGATGTAGTTTAGATAGCTTTTTAAGCCTGGTAACTTGTTGTGATTACTCATCTAAAGAATACTAAATCTGGTTCTGCTTTTAAGGTTATTAAAATTGATCAAGGGTCTCTGAAATGAAGGAGATAGACTAGTGTCAACAGGAAATTGAAGAAGCTCAGAAGTTTGGTTACATTTATGGTAAAGAGGAAGTCTGACATCCAGACTTTCAAATCTTGATTGGACATCGGCCATCAGAAAAAGGTATTTTATAGAAATTATGAGAAGATAGAATGGAATTGCTGAAGCCCTGGGCTACAAGGAATTACATACCTATTTGCTTGTGTATGCTTTCATGGCTTGTCTGTATATTTCCAAGAAGAGGATATTATCCCTTTTTGTCTGTTCACTGTACCTCAGTTCAGTTGCTCAGTCATGTCTGGCTCTTTGCAACCCCATGGACTGCAGCATGCCAGGCTTCCCTGTCCATCACCAACCAATCTCATCCTCTGTTGTCCCCTTTTCCTCCTGCCTTCAATCTTTCCCAGCATCAGGGTCTTTTCCAATGAGTCAGTTTTTCATATCAAGTGGCCAAAGTATTGGAGCAGCATCAGTGTTTTCAGTGAATATTAGGGGTTGCTTTCCTTTAGGATGGACTGGTTTGATCTCCATGCAGTCCAAGGGGCTCTCAAGAGTCTTCTCCAACACCACAGTTCAAAAACATCAATTCATCGATGCACAGCTTTCTTTATAGTCCAACTGTCACATCCATACATGACCACTGGAAAAACCATAGCCTTGACTAGATGGACTTTGGTGGCAAAGTAATGTCTCTGCTTTTTAATATGCTGTCTAGATTGGTCATAGTTTTTCTTCCAAGGAGCAAGTGTCTTTTAATTTCATGGCTGCAATCACTATTCACTGTACCTAACCCAAAGCAATAAGCAAAGTAACATATGTTTCTGACTGCAAAGACATTTTATTTCTTAGTTAGAATTTCATTGCCTTCATGTAAACATTTCATTGTGCCATTTTTCTTTGTATATCATTTAACAATTGACACATTTTCCTTCTGAGCACAAAATTCATGTTTGATCTTTCTTCCTGCTTTTTTATTTACTGCTTTTCATTGCTATTTTATAATGTGACTTTTCATTTTTTAATAGTTGCTTTTTTTCTTGAATTTGACCTCATACTGTATTTAACATGGTGGCACTGTTATACATGGAGTTTCTTATTTTAATGTTTTTGAGCCATAACTGAGAACTTGGCACAGAAGAAACTAGAAAGAGAGGTCTGGCTCCTGTCCTTGGGGCTTTAGCCTTCATCACACTGTGTTTACTATGCTGAAGTGTGGTCTGGGCCTCTTGCCAGGAATTGTCACCTGTGCTCCCTAATACCAGGCCAGGTATGGTTTCTTTCATCCTCAAGAGCAGATGGAGCTCTGTCTATCTTGTAACCTCACTGCAAATAACACTTTCCTCTTTCTTCAACTTTTATTTTCTCACTAACAGTTTGTTATGGGAGGGTCCATATAGTTAAATAGGTAAAGGTCAGAAAAAAAAATCACACTGAACTAGAAGGGATTAGAGAGGCAGTTCTGAATGACCACAGTCCTGAGATGTTTTCTGGAGTAAGTACAGGAAAGGTTATTTGGATTTTGGTCTATTAGCTTGAAATTTAATTTTTATCTTTAAATGAAGAAACCCTAAGATTTGGGGGAGGACTTGCATTCATTTTTATAGTATAACATAACATGCTCAGAATTACTATATGATAGAAATGAAGCTTAGGGAGCATTTAATAATAATTTAGTAAGAGCCAGGAAATGGCAACCTACTCCAGTGTTCTTGCCTGGAGAATCCCAGGGACAGGGGAGCCTGGTGGGCAGCCGTCTATGGGGTCGCACAGAGTTGGACACGACTGAAGCAACTTAGCAGCAGCAGCAGATCTCTGTTATTATGCTGTGTTTGCACATACTGTTTAATTGAATTGATTAATCAATATTTGGGGTGGAGCCAATAAAAGATTAATTGCCCCTTTCCCTCATTTTTTTAAACTGTTGGTAAGTATTTAATTGGCTCAATGGGTAAAGAATCTGCCTGCAGTGCTGGAGACACAGGAGACGTGGGTTCAGTCCTTGGGTTGGGAAGATGCCATGAAGGAGGAAATGACAACAAACTCCAGTATTTTTGCCTGGAAAATCCCATGAACAGAGGATTCTGGTGGGCTACAGTCCAAAGGGTCGCTAAGAGTTGGACACAACTGAGCACAAGCGCAGAAGTATTTAATTGCATCAGATGCTTTGCAAATAGTAAAACTGTGAGAAATACTCTCAAATAGCCTGATGCTTTATCTTATTGGTAAGTGTGCTTTCATAAATTGAGAGGGATAATTTCTTTCTCTTATTATACTTGTCTGTGAGGATCATATATCATCAAGTTTCTAATGGAAATAATTTATCTAAGGAAGAAGTGCAAATACTTCAGTCTGAAAAGTAAATAACATAGGACTATCTTTGAAAGCCCAAGTTCACTGCAAATAGCCATTGCTAGTTGTTTACTAAACTCTGCATTGTCCTCTTTGTATAGAAAATTCTGCCTCAAAACCAAAAATCGAATAGGGAGAAAAACTGTGAAATTCGTATGATGTCAGTTAAGTCCGTGGGCTGAAATATTAATAGGATTATAAGATTTTTAAAACTGCAGTAAGTAAAATCTTAAAATAAAATTGTCATTATTATCTGACTTACATACTTGAATTTTGTAAATGACACTATTTCCTAATAAACCTCTGAGTCTAGCCCATTGATCTATTCAATTATTTTGATTTGAACTATTATTGAATAAGTACACAGTTTAAAGTTCATTATTCCATGTGTCCTACTGAATCTTTTGTAAACTATGTATAAGAAAAACTGACAAATGTATCTCAGTATAAGAATATTTCTTAGTCTGTCTCCAGATTTCGATCTAGTGTATTACTCAAAATTTTTTAACGTCAAGCCCTGTGTATAGCTCAGTAGTTATCAGATCAACTTCAATATTTTGCTTAATACATTGTGAAAATTATTTTTTAATGAGTATCGCACCTATGCCTGAATAAATCTTCAAGGAATAAATATTATAGTAGATGAAAACAAATCAAGAAGATGATATTTAAGATAACTATGGATGCTTAAGTCAGGGTTAAAAATCTCATACTCAGATATTGTACTTAGGGAAGATCTACTCTGATAGAAGTGATTGTAAAGAAGACTTTAGTTGTCTGTAAGTGCAGCATGAACAAAAACTTGTGATTGGATGCTGAAACAAGGTATGATAGTTGTTCACTCTTGTCCAACTCTGTGACTCCATGAACTGTAGCCCAACAGGCTTCTCTGTCCATGGAATTCTCCAGGCAAGAATACTGGAGTTGGTAGCCCTTCCTTTCTCCAGAGGATCTTCCCTGACCCAAGGACTGAACCCAAGGCTCCAGCATCGCAGGCGGAATCCTTACTGTGTAAGCCACAAGGGAAGCCCCCACTAAAACAATGTAATAAACATCAACTTGTTAGTAAGCCATGATAGTAGGAGAGCAATATTTGGAGCAAAGAAGGTAATAGTCACATTTTCCCATCATTCACTGCCATTGTGAACTTTTGGACTATTATACTCAGATGGAGAAGGCTCATCTTCCTTTTAAAAAATGGTTAAAAAAAAGAAACCTAGAATTATGAAGCATGAGGAATGTTTGAGGGAATTTGAGATTTTCAACCTGGAAAAAATTAATTGAAACATGATAGAAATTTTTAAAGAGGAATCATTTGTATCACTTGTTATTTAGAGACAAATAGATTCAAAGAATAAATAAACAAGGATACACATTTCAGTTTCAAGGATAGGTTTTTCTAAAATTAGAGTAAGGAGTGTGTCTTACAGAGATCTCAGTTCTCAATCACTAAAAAGTTTTAAAGAATCGAGATGAAGGCCTAATAAAGATTTCTTTGTGATGAGATTGGACTAGATGACCAGTAACTTTGCCATCAGTGTTCAGGTTTGGGGACTGACACTTCTGTAAAGCAAATAAGATGTATTCCTCATTATCTAATGTAGATTTTCGGAGGTTGTGCCCCTGGATTGGTCCTCACCTCAAAGTCTGAGTAATACAATACAATATCAGAGGCAATGAAAGGTGACAGAATTTGTAATAAGAACATTAATTACATTGAACTCACATTTTAATTTTACTACTTCTTAATAAATATTTGTGATATACCCAAAGAAATGTGCCATACACCTTCTTAGTATTATCATTAATCCAAACAACATCTCCACAAGGTCCAAATTATTAGCTTCACCTAGGATAAGGGAAAATTGCCTTAAAGAAGTCTAGGTAACTTGCCTAAAATCACATAGCTAGTTAGTAACACAGACATGGTATTTCGTACAAATCAGTAAAAGAATCAGCTTGTAAGTGGTATAGTGTTATGATTCAAGGTTAGTGTGGCTGGGGTTCATCGCTGCTTTGAAGACTCCCACTTTTAGAACTCAGAGGTGGCCACATCAGATTTGCATTTCCTTGAGGCTAACTCCAGAAAGCCGAATTATTAGTAAATAATTAGTAGGAAATGATCAGGTGTATGATTGTATAAACATTTTGAAAATATTCACAATCATACTCCCTTCTCTTAAGCCCTTTGGAAAAAGTTCATTGGTAGCTGTTTTATTTATTTACCAAGAAAAATCAGTCCCAAAATGTGGAAATCCAGGAGAATCAATATATTCTCTCTTGCTAGGTTGTTAGTTCTATACGTTGAATGAAAAGATTAAGAACTGACAGATAAATGTGGAAATCATGGATGTGCTTGGAGATCATGGAATCTAAAGAGGAAGCAGTAGATGAATCAAAGTTTTAATGGTATTATTGCAATATAGCTGTGCTTCCATTCTGATTAACCAGCTATCTTATATGTATTAACATACTTAGCTTACTTATCAGAAACTTTTGTGTTCAGGTCTCCAGCCTTTTTCATTTTCAGTTATTGACAACCTATATTCTAATTCATAGTGTTGATATTACATTTTAAAACTCAGAGAACAAATGTATAACCTTAATTTTCTAGTTAGTTACTCTTCCATATACTTATCAGAGAACCAAAGTGTGTCCGGCTTCAAAGTCCAACGAAAGCCATGTAAGTTAGGAAAAATGTCATTGTAAACTATTTGCAATGATTTAAAGAATATTTACTTTGGGTACAACTATCAGTTATCAAACTGACGACTTCAAGGGAAAATAGAAACCTCTAAATCGCTAATGTGGCAGTAAGAATAAACTTGGATGATCAGTCCAGGGATTAAAACCAAAAAAGCAGGTCTTTTGGAAGCACCATAAATTATACTGTTAAATTGTGGCTGGATTCTAATGCAAATCCAGGTTACCTAGGCATAAAAGACAGTGGCAGTTGGCAAACACTGTGTTATTTGTATTCTGGATAAGCCATCTATCAAACACTTCTCTCCTCCCTGAAATGCACTCCCACATCATGGAAAAAAAGAAATTGGTAGTGATGGAGTGTAACCCTGGGAATTTCTTTTCTGAACTTTAGTAGAATCAAGCGAAAATCAAAGTCCTCTGTAAATTAACAGTTTGCTGCTTGTCTAAACCAAACAAGAGAGAGATATTCATCCAGTTGCTAAGCAGAGAAAGTGGTTACCAAAATATTTCTGGCCCTGTTTGATGAGCCTGTCAGGTGCCTTCTCTGAATCCATGCCATAAAGCATACCAACTTGAACCTTGAAGTTACAGAAATGGAAACTCATCATGAAAATTACCAATTCTTCCAAATTTCAAAAAGAAAAAAAGGTGGATGGAGAAACAATATTTTACAGGTACACGAGCCAAACAGTCAGTAGTAGGGATTTTTCCAAGAGCTGGAACACAGGGATTTAGAAATATTATCATTTCAAGTTAAAGAACTTGTGCTTTGCATTTTACCCCCCCCCCAAAAAAGTAGGTATTTTTTCATTATGGTTTTCTTAAATAATTAACAGAAGACTTAGGAGAAGTAGTGAATATAAATCATAATCCACAATCTTGAAGATTCAAGAAATATCCTATTATTTTCTTTAAATCAAATTAAACTGGATTCAAACTTCTGTCCAGCCATTTGATGGGGATTTAAGTGAATTGGGGGTTATTTCCCTCTCCTTACCCACCTCATAACATAGGGATCCAGAATTATCTGGTACCAGGAGAATAAGCAAATGCCTGTCACAAATGTTTTCTACCAGTTTGGTAATCGCCCAAGTCCCCGGGGTCACCAGGAGGTTATAACTGTTTAAGGTCCTTATCGCATTGCCAAGTCTGAACTCCAGGATCTTAGTTGGAGCTGACAATTCCAGTGTTGAGCATTCTCCTTGAGAAAAGGGTGCAGTCACTCCTTGTAAAGAATGAAGATACTGAAGGGAAACACCATTTGATAAGTCAAAAAACAGCAAAATAAATAAATAAATAAATAAATAAATGTATCAGTACATTTTTCTTAAAACAGAAGTCTTGCCTAAAATGTTTGCTTGAGGCCAGAAGTTTTAAAACCTTTTTAGCTTTCATTTTGAAATAATTTTAGATATCAGAAAAGTTGCAAAATAGTAATTTCCACATACCCTTCACTTAGCACCCCCAAATGTTAACATCTAACATAACCACAGTAAAAAGATCAAAACCAGGAAATTAACGGTGGGGTCTGTGTGCATGTGTGTGCTCAGTCACATCCGACTTTTCTTGACCTCATGGACTGTGGCCTGCCAGGCTTCTCTGTCCGTGGAATTTTCCAGGTAAGAATCCTGGAGTTGCCATACATTACTATTAGCTAGAATATAGACCTTATTCAATCATCACCAGGTTTTTCTACTAATGACCTTTTTCTTTTCCAGATCTGATCCAAGATTCTATATCACATTTAGTTGTCTTCCTGTCTCCTTCATTTCAGTTCAGTCGCTCAGTCGTGTCCGACTCTTTGCGACCCCATGATTTGCAGCACACCAGGACTCCCTGTTCATCACCATCTCCTGGAGTTCACTCAGACTCACATCCATCGAGTCAGTGATGCCATCCAGTCATCTCATCCTCAGTCATACCCTTCTCCTCCTGCCCCCAATCCCTCCCAGCATCAGAGTTTTTTCTAATGAGTCAACTCTTCTCATGAGGTGGCCAAAGTACTGGAGTTTCAGCTTTAGCATCATTCCTTCCAAAGAAATCCCAGGGCTGATCTCCTTCAGAATGGACTGGTTGGATCTCCTTGCAGTCCAAGGGACTCTCAAGATCTTCTCCAACACCACAGTTCAAAACCATCAATTCTTCGGCGCTCTGCGTTCTTCACAGTCCAACTCTGACATCCATACATTACCACAGGCAAAACCATAGCCTTGACTAGACGGACCTTTGTTGGCAAAGTAATGTCTCTGCTTTTGTATATGCTATCTAGGTTGGTCATGACTTTTAGACTTAAATTGAAGAAAGTAGGGAAAACCGCTAGACCATTCAGGTATGACTTAAATCAAATCCCTTATGATTATACAGTGGCAGTGAGAAATAGATTTAAGGGCCTAAATCTGATAGATAGAGTGCCTGATGAACTATGGAATGGAGTTCGCGACATTGGGCAGCAGACAGGGATAAAGAACATCCCCATGGAAAAGAAATGCAAAAAAGCAAAATGGCTGTCTGGAGAGGGCTTACAAATAGCTGTGAAGAGAAGAGAGGCGAAGAGCAAAGGAGAAAAGGAAAGATATAGGCATCTAAATGTAGAGTTCCAAAGAATAGCAAGGAGAGATAAGAAAGCCTTCTTCAGCAATCAATGCAAAGAAATAGAGGAAAACAACAGATTGGGAAAGATTAGAGATCTCTTCAAGAAAATTAGAGATACCAAGGGAACATTTCATGCAAAGATGGGCTCAATAAAGAACAGAAATGGTATGGACCTAAGAGAAGCAGAAGATATTAAGAAGAGGGGGCAAGAATACACGGAAGAACTGTACCAAAAAGATCTTCACGACCCAGATAGTCATGATGATGTGATCACTAATCTAGAACCAGACATCTTGGAATGTGAAGTCAAGTGGGCCTTAGAAAGCATCACTACAAACAAAGCTAGTGGAGGTGATGGAATTCCAATTGAGCTGTTTCAAATCCTGAAAGATGATGCTATGAAAGTGCTGCACTCAATATACCAGCAAATTTGGAAAACTCAGCAGTGGCCACAGGACTGGAAAAGGTCAGTTTTCATTCCAATTCCAAAGAAAGGCAATGCCAAAGAATGTCCAAACTACCGCACAATTGCACTCATCTCAAATGCTAGTAAAGTAATGTTCAAAAGTCTCCAAGCCAGGCTTCAGCAATATGTGAACCATGAACTTCCAGATGTTCAAGCTGGTTTTAGAAAAGGCAGAGGAACCAGAGATCAAATTGCCAACATCCGCTGGATCATGAGAAAAGCAAGAGAGTTCCAGAAAATCATCTACTTCTGCTTTATTGACTATGCCAAAACCTTTGACTGTGTGTATCACAATAAACTGTGGAAAATTCTGAAAGAGATGGGAATACCAGACCACCTGACCTGCCTTTTGAGAAATCTGTATGCAGGTCAGGAAGCAACAGGGTGTGTCAAGGCTGTATATTGTCATCCTGTTTATTTAACTTATATGCAGAGTGCATCATGAGAAATGCTGGACTGGAAGAAACACAAGCTGGAATCAAGATTGCCGAGAGAAATATCAATAACCTCAGTCACTCAGTCGCGTCCAACTCTTTGCAACCCCATGAATCGCAGCACGCCAGGCCTCCCTGTCCATCGCCAACTCCCGGAGTTCACTCAGACTCACGTCCATCTCCTCCAATCTGTGATCATCCTTCAGTCGTTGTTTTTCAGGATCTTGCAGTCCTGAAAATATCAGAATATCAGTCATTAATTTCTAGAGCATCTCTCATTTGTTTTTCTCTGTTATTTCATGGGATTATACATTTAGAAAGATCACAGAAGTGGTTTTGCACCCTTCAGAGGACAATAATGTCAGTGCCTTATTACTAGTGACATGGCTAGTGATGTTCTTGAATAAGAAATCTGTAGGTCTTGAGTCTTTAGATGTAAGTTACTCTTTGCTCACTTGTAATTAATAAATATCTTGGGGAAAATATTTGAGGCTACTCAAATATTCCGTTCTCCCTCAAAATTTCATGCGTAATATATCCATTGGTGGATCATGCCTGCAACAACTATTATTATTTTGCTGTTTGCCTAATGGTAATTTTGTTTCTCTTTTATGCTTTCAACATTTATTACTTGGAATTCTCCAGTAGGGAAAAAGATGTCCCTTCTCACTGCTTTGTTTATTCAGTTTATGTCAGCATGGTCTTGCAGATATTTGCATTATTCTATGGATTATAATACAATGACACCAGAGGTTCAGAATTTTAAACCGTAATAATACTCTATTTCTTTTTTTTTGTTCACAGATTTTCTTTTCTACCAAGACTGTTTGTCTCCAGTTCATTGTAACATGTCTGTTTATCCATTCTTCTTTTACTGTTTCTGTTTATTTTTCTTCTCAGTCTTTCCATGATTCCTTCATTTAAAAATTCTGTCTGTAACATGGTGTCACCTTTTATTAAAAATTTGTTATCTCTTCTCTCTTCCCCTCCCCCAATGTTATCATTTCTCCCCATTCTCCGCCCTTATTTCTATTTACTTTATGTGTAGCCACTGATGGGAAAAGATATTTTGTCCAGTGTGAACAAAGATAAATTGCCTCTTTCCATCTTTTGAACATAGTCCATTCGTTCTTTTGACTTTCAAGATGAATGTGAGCAAATTAAAGGAGTCATTCTCTCTTTTGCCATCAATTCTCAGCTGGCACTGAGTAAGATGACTCCTAAAGACACAGTAATGGGTTATATTTCTGTTTGGTGTGTGATTGTGTCTGACTTCAGAGAAGTATTGACTATTTTTTGAACAATTATTGATTCCATCAGGCTTTGAACTAAAAATAATTTTTAAAATACATATCTTTTCACAAGAAAATTAAGGCAAAAATGCGTCTTTTGATATTTCTGTATGAGAGTTGCTTAACTCACCCTTATATTCTTATCATTAGATCCACACCAAAATATACACATTTTCACTATTCTAACCAGAGGCTATAAATCTGACTTTCTTTTTCAGGTACATCAAAATATATGCCCATGGTACATATTTTATTGTGGTTGTATAAGAGGAATCTTTTAAAGTAAAGTAAATAACCATAAAATCTTTCTATATTCCTTAGAATTTTCTAATGGAATCTTATTCAGAATACTTTTACTTACTTTGAATTGCTGAAAATATCTTTATAAGGATAGACAAAGGAAATTATATTTCAGTGAGATAGTAATGAGCCACATACCTAATTGTATCTATATAGTTTATTTAGAGAATGGACTTAGATCTTTGAAATTCTGAGTGGGTCATTATAACCAATAATGACAAGTAGAAAACAGAGACCTTTCAAACTAAAGATTTCGCAGATTCAGGAGTGGAGAAACTTTAGAAGTTTGAATGTCATTTAAAAGTACCTAAATTATTAAATAAAGATAAAAGTTATATATGCATCTCAAAAGTATAAATTAATATTTACTTTATTAAACATTAATTAAAATTCCCTAAATGGAAAAATCCTGAGGCCATACATTGCAACTAATAACCCAGAAAATATGTGTTCTGGGATTCTTTCCTATTAAAAAAGGAGAATCAGTAATTATAATTAAAAATAATTTTCATTCCCATGAGCAAAAATAGGAATATCAAATAATAACCTAAGAAAAATATGTGAAGAAGACAAGTTTTAGTTTATGAACATTAATGATTTTTTAATAAATAAGCATGCAGATGTCATAATCTTGGGTAGGAAAACAATATGGCAAAGTTGTGATAGCTGCTTCAAGGTAATCTATGCATTTATGTCTTTATAGTTGGTCTATAAAGAAAGCTGAGTGCTGAAGTATTGATGCTTTTTGAACTGTGGTGTTGGAGAAGACTCTTGAGAGTCCCTTGGACTTCAAGGAGATCAAACCAGTCCATCCTAAAGGAAATCAGTCCTGAATATTCAGTGAAAGGACTGATCCTGAAGCTGAAATCCCAATCCTTTGGCTACCTGATGTGAAGATCTGACTCTGAAAAGACCCTGATGCTGAGAAAGATTGAAGGTGAGAGGAGAAGGGGATGACAGAGGATGAGATGGTTGGATGGCATCACCAACTCAATGGACATGAGTTTGAGTAAACTCCAGGAGTTGGTGGTGGACAGTGAGGCCTGGTGTGCTGCAGTCCATGGGGTCGCAAAGAGTCAGACACGACTGAGCGAATGAACTGAACTGAAGCATTTAAAGCCATTACAAGCCAAATCTTAAAAGATATTGCTTGAACTTGACAAAATTATTCCAAGCTCATCAAAAAAGCACAAAGAATTAATTTTAGTAAAGAAATATAAAATATAAGAGGTGGAGACAGGCCTGATAACTTTTAAACCACATTTTAAAGTTGTAGTACATCCAGTCTATTCTGACCTTACATGTGTTTCTGTAAGAAATGGGTTACTTTTAGCCAAGTTGTAATGTTTGAAATTCAGATATATGATAGACTAAAGACAATTATTTAAGAAGTTGTTTCTTACTCTCCCACCAGTTTCAAAGGATGCATCACCACTGAGAAAGAAAGTGACAAGAGCAAAGTGGCCATCAGTGAGAAATTAGTACAAAACCAGCAAATATTCAAATGTAAGAAATTCTTTTTCCCCACTCTTTTTAAATATCAACCCTAAGATATGTTATCTAGTTGGGAAGAAAATAACTTTTGGATAGTCTAAGTAGTATAGATGAGTGATGTTTATTCTCTCAGCTGTAGCTGGAAGGTTTTTTTTTTTTCCCACAATACTCAACTTTTTCAGTGTATCTTGGTCAAAATCCAGAGGTAAAATTTCAACATTACATTTCAAATTTGGTACATCTTACTCAATAAGATATCTTAATAATATATCTTACTTAATAAGATAGTCTCAATAAGTAGAAATTTATACCAATTAATGATGATCCTAATTTTATTTTGTGTTATAAGAAGAAAACTACATACCAGTCGCCCAATTAATTAGATTTTAGCAGTATAGTATTTCCTCTTTTTTCTTTTTACAACATACAGGAAATGTTCGATCATGGTAGCTAATGAAGACAATTGAATTATGTCTGGTGTTTATATTTGATTCACATTTAATCATTTCCAAAAGCTGAAGTCTGAAGTTCATTACCCAGGCAGGGGTAGACTGAATCAGACTGAATGGCGTCCACTCTCCATTCCTTCCTGTATCTGTGTCCTTAACCACACAGCTATATCATGTTCTCTCCAGAGGACCCAGGATGATTTTCCACTCCAAGGGTTGGCCTTGTGACCTGCTGTAGCCAATAAATGATAGCCTAAGCCACAAGATGTTCACATGTTTGGAAATACTTGTCTTTTTTGTTTCTGCCATTGCTTTGTGAAAAGCATGCCCAGGTTAACCTGCTCATCTTAGAAAAACACCAAGAGAACTGTGCAAAAAAGCTGACCCACCACCACTCTGAGCCCAGCTAGATCGGCTAACTCCCAGGCCAATTAGAGAATCCAGTCCAGGCTAACTTAGATCAGCTGACACTTATAAATGTTTGTTATCCTAGGACACTGATGTTATGTGCATGGTTGCTTTGCAATGGTAGTATATCATTAGCTAAGTGATCAACCCTTACATGTATTGAAGGATCACCAAATCTTACATTATCCCTCCTGCTTTCTAAAGAACTTATAGTTTATAACTGAACATTTCACTAAACTGTGACAAATTAAGTAAGAAAAAATAGCTTATTGGTTTATTATTTTTATAATATATTAATTATTTGTGATTGACATCATTTTAATACTAAAAACTGCTTTTGGCAATCTCTTTATATATAATTTATTTCCTCAAGTCTTTCATAATAATGCTTGAAAAGCCTATTAATACATTTGTCTGAATTGAACAATGAAGACAAAATTTTTCTGACAAAATGTAAGTCTGATTAGCTTGGAGATGCTTTGCTGATTAAGTTGAAGGGCAGACATTCTTCATAAATTTAATAAATTAATTCTGCAATCCAGTATTGATAAAACTAAATTTCATGCACATAATAAGATAAAAAATAATTTAACACAAAAATATTGTATTAGAAAGAGACTAATGAAATAACTTAAAGCTCAACATTCAGAAAACGAAAATCATGGCATCTGGTCCCATCACTTCATGGGAAATAGATGGGGAAACAGTGGAAACAATGTCAGACTTTATTTTTTTGGGCTCCAAAATCACTGCAGATGGTGATTGCAGCCATGACATTAAAAGACGCTTCCTCCTTGAAAGAAAAGTTATGACCAACCTAGATAGCATAGTCAAAAGCAGAGACATTACTTTGCCAACAAAGGTCCGTCTAGTCAAGGCTATGGTTTTCCCTGTGGTCATGTATGGATGTGAGTGTTGAACTGTGAAGAGCTGGGCTCCAAAGAATTGATGCTTTTGAACTGTGGTGTTGGAGAAGACTCTTGAGAGTCCCTTGGACTGCAAGGAGATCCAGCCAGTCCATTCTGAAGGAGATCAGCCCTGGGATTTCTTTGGAAGGAATGATGCTGAAGCTGAAACTCCAGTACCTTGGCCACCTCATGAGAAGAGTTGTCTCATTGTAAAAGACTCTGATGCTGGGAGAGATTGGGGGCAGGAGGAGAAGGGGACAACAGAGGATGAGATGGCTGGATGGCATCACCGACTCAATGGATGTGAGTTTGAGTGAACTCTGGAAGTTAGTGATGGACAGGGAGGCCTGGCGTGCTGCGGTTCATGAGGTCACAAAGAGTTGGACACGACTGAGAGACTGAACTGAACTGAACTGAACTGAATGAAATAACAGTTTGATTTTTTCTAACCCTTTTCGGCTTATTGGGTTAAATAATACACCTCTAAATAAAAGAATAGTAGGTATAATTTTAGCCATTTGGTATGTGTTTGTAAAGTGTTTTGGTTTAATTCCCAGATACTGAGAAAGCTTGGACAACAATGCCTGGGCAACAAATCATTTTTCAAATCAAGTACTTTTTAGTTCTTTGCTATTGCCAATTTGAAATGGAACTTAATTTAAAATGGTTAAAAATAGATTTTGGTGACATATTACTTGGATTTTGGCCTTCAAATATGTGTTATCCAGATTATAATTTAAAATGATTTTTGATGATAGGTCACTGTGACTTTTGGTATTTAAGGAATTGAGTGACACATCTATGAAAAAGAAATAAAACTCCCTCCCATTCCCCTCTACTGATTTCTTTGAAAATAATTTCTCTGTGTCCATATCTATAAAATCAAAACAAATCAAAATACTGTTTGTGTAGGACTCTGTCCCACTCTAACAATTTCTTACACATTCACAGAGATAAGAACTAATTGAAAAAAATCTCAATAAGATGTTGTGGGGAGGGAGGTGGGGGGGGGGGTTCATGTTTGGAATTGCATGTACACCCATGGTAGATTCATGTCAATAAATGGCAAAACCAATACAGTATTGTAAAGTGAAATAAAGTAAAAAAAATAAATAAATGAAATAAAACAAATTATCTTGAAGAAATTAAAAAAAAGAGAAATGTATTTCTAATAAAATTGATATTTAATAATTATATAACAATATCAATACTTATGATGTACAGTAATAATAATAATAACTCAAGCCAGGAAAAATATTTAATATTTATAACACTTTAAATAATTTTCCATTTTTCCTTGGTATTTTTTCTTTGCAATGAGTAAAGGGAATATTATCAATAAAAGTCTTTCAAGAATGAAAAATAAATTATATTAAGTATTATGGTTAAAAATGGAAAGGAAATATGAATTCAAGGGGCAAAAAACAAAAGATGTAAAACTCTTAAATGTCAAAGAACAAAGAAGTCGTTGATTTATTTTTTGAATTGTGATATTTAAATTTCACTAGATATTTAGAAGATTACTATAACCCTATTTTTAAATAAGATACCAATAATCATATCTATTTAAACTCATTATGGAAAATCTTAGAGATCTAAATCTTAGAAGTAAAAAATTTACAAGAGAACACAAAATAAATAGTACTTATTTGGGGAAGTACTAGATGACCACTGATTTAAGTTCTTGGAGGTTCTGCCACTCTATAAGCAAACAGGAGTATGGATAACACAGATAAGCTGAACAAGCCAATACTTAAAACCCTGACACAAGGGTAGTGGCTAATTCTTTCTGATCATTTATCATGTTGTAAGTTCTACAGTCAACAACTCATTTAATCTTCACGTTGCATCTTGAGGTAGGCACAACTCATGTGTTTGTTTACCCATGTAAATTAGATGTTCATATAACAAAGAAGAACTAGAGCTAGAAGTCACTTCCTAAAGCACTCACATTCTGTACTCCACCTCTATGTAGCCTTGCCATACCCCACATGGAGAAAGCTGGCTGTTTAAGTCTGTTCTGTCTGCACTTAAAATAGCCCTGGACTGTCAGGAGAAATCCTGCTAGCAACAGCGAGGTGCGGTTCAACTTTCTGGCAGTTACATGCATTTGGTTAATGACTCTGCACCTTAGGGTTCTGTTCTTTAGTGTGCCTTTCAGTTCAGTTCAGTCACTCAGTCGTGTCCGACTCTTTGCGACCCCAAGAATCGCAGCACGCCAGGCCTCCCTGTCCATCACCAACTCCCGGAGTTCACTCAGACTCACGTCCATCGAGTCAGTGATGCCATCCAGCCATCTCATCTTCTGTTGTCCCCTTCTCCTCCTGCCCCCAATCCCTCCCAGCATCAGAGACTTTTCCAATGAGTCAACTCTTCACATGAGGTGGCCAGAGTACTGGAGCTTCAGCTTTATCATCATTCCTTCCAAAGAAATCCAGGGCTGATCTCCTTCAGAATGGACTGGCTGGATCTCCTTGCAGTCCAAGGGACTATCAAGAGTCTTCTCCAACAACACAGTTCAAAAGCATCAATTCTTCGGCGCTCTGCCTTCTTCAGAGTCCAACTCTCACATCCATACACGACCACAGGAAAAACCATAGCCTTGACTAGACGGTTTAGTAGGGAGAAAATCTAAGCTTTTTTTTTAAAAATATTTTGACATGATTATAAAATTTTATAGATTTATCACTTCTCTAATTAGCATAGAGTGGTCATTTTCCTAAGTGAGGCACAGTCAGCTGTTTCTTTTGAAAGATCAGCCTGTCCTTTGAAAGAGTAAGACATGGCTGGGTGTATGGAGAATCTACTGTAACTGGAGGTTGGTTAGTCGTGGGTTTACTCATTGTCCTGGTCTATTTACACAAGGAGCTTCATCAGGACTCAGTTGGTTGAGACAAAGGGTGGGGATGATGTTCAGTTCAGTCAATTTCAGTTGCTCAGTAGTGTCCAGCTCTTTGCGACCCCATGAATCGCAGCACGCCAGGCCTCCCTACCATCAACAACTCCCAGAGTTCACTCAAACTCATGTCCATTGAGTCGGTGATGCCATCTCATCCTCCGTTGTCCACTTCTCCTCGTGCCCCCAACCCCTCCCAGCATCAGGGTTTTTTCCAATGAGTCAACTGTTCGCATGAAGTGGCCAAAGTATTGGAGTTTCAGCTTTAGTATCAGTCCTTCCAATGAACACCCAGGACTGATCTTTAGAATGGACTGGTTGTTTCTCCTTGCAGTCCAAGGGACTCTCATGAGTCTTCCCCAACACCACAGTTCAAAACCATCAATTCTTCAGCACTCAGCTTTCTTTATAGTCCAACTCTCACATCCATACATGACCACTGGAAAAACCATAGCCTTGACTAGATGGACATTTGTTGGCAAAGTAATGTCTCTGTTTTTTAATATGCTATCTAGTTTGGTCATAACTTTCCTTCCAAGGAGTAAGCGTCTTTTAATTTCATGGCTGCAGTCACCATCTGCAGTGATTTTGGAGCCCCCCAAAATTAAAGTCTGACACTGTTTCCCCATCTATTTCCCATGAAGTGATGAGACCAGATGCCATGATCTCAGTTTTCTGAATGTTGAGCTTTAAGCCAACTTTTTCACTCTCCTCTTTCACTTTCATCAAGAGGCTTTTTAGTTCCTCTTCACTTTCTGCCATAAGCGTTGTGTCATCTGTATATCTGAGGTTATTGATATTTCTCCCTGCAGTCTTGATTTCAACTTGTGCTTCATCCAGCCCAGCGTTTCTCATGATGTTCTCTGCATATAAGTTAAATAACCAGGGAGACAATATGCAGCCTTGACGTACTCCTTTTCCTTTTGGAATGATGTAAGGTTGCTAAAGGATGCCTTCCTAACAGAGAGCTGGCAGGCTGGGCTCTGTTCAAGCTTACGCTCTTTCTCTGTTAGTCTCAGGATGTCTGTTTGCTTGGTGAAACACTATCGGAGACTGCCAGTAACAGAGACAATCTAGGAGAAAGCTTCCAGGAAGTTGCCTTCTGCTCTTCAAAGAGAAGACACTTATCACTGATTATTGTTTAGAAGGCAACTCAATGGAAAATACTCCTTCTTCAAAGGGAGTCTACACCTCTAATTTTCTCACTTAGTAGGCAGTCTTTATAGTTGAACAGTCTTTATGGTTAAACAAGTATATATATATATATATATATATATATATATATATATATATATATATATTTATTTATTTATTTATTTATGACATATATAATTTTCAACTATAAAGACTGCAGTTATATATATATATATGGCTTCCCAAGTGGCACAGTGATAAAGAATCTGCCTACCAATACAACAGATGGAAGAGAGCTGGGTTTGATCTCTGGGTCAGGAAGATCCCCTGGAGTAAGAAATGGCAACCCACTCCAATATTCTTGCCTGGAAAATTCCATGGACAGAGGAGCCTGGCAGGCTACAGTCAGACACAACTTAGCAACTAAACAGCAACTATATAATATATACATATATATTTATCATTAGTGGGGCAAAAGTCTAAAGAGATTAAAAATGATGAATATAGATTAAGGGAGTAGTTAATGATCATTTTTGCTTCTGTGACTTATTATTTTTGACAGAAACAACTTCTTTGGAAGGAAATAACATTAATAAAGCCTTTCATAGTTGACCTTTTAATGGCAATAAAATTGAGTTATATAAATTCTATTTGTGGTAATGGATGGTTTCCAGCTAAATTGCTTTCTGATATTATGGAAAACTGCTCATTTCCAGAATCATTTTCTGTAAAGGAATTGTTGAAAATGGTTTAGCTCAATGAAGTTAGTTAACTGAGATTATCTGTTTTTAATCTACAGCAAAATAAGTATAAAAATAGTGATACTAGTCCTACATTTTATGATATAAAATAATTTTTGAGCAAGGTAATTAATTTCCAAATGTAAAGGTATTTTTTTTCTTTTGCAATTCATGTACAGCAGAGTGCCTGACAAAATAGGCATTGAACAAAGTTTTCTTAAGCTAAGCTGATGAGACTTCATTAATTTTTCTGTTTTTAGAGAGGTTATTAATTTGACATCTGATCTCATTCTATTTTTGTTCTATAATTTTTTCTTGAATTTCTAATTTAGGAAGGGAAGAGTATCAATTTTAAAAAGAATTTCCAATATTTAGTGAGGAGCAATCAAATGTAAATATCAGACAGAATTCAATTGACTTCACTAGCTACCATGATATAACATTCCCTATTATGCTGAAAAAAAAAGACAAAAGAGAAAAATCATTTACTGCTAAAATCTAATCAGCCTGGCAACTGGCAAATAGTTTTATTTTTTGCTAGTAGCAGATTGTTCTTGTTGTTTAGTTGCTAAGTTGAGTCTGACTCTTTGTGACCCCATGAAGTACAGCACACCAGAGTCCTCTGTCCTCCACTGTCTCCCAGAATTTGCTCAAGTTCATATCCATTGAGTTGCTGATGTCCTCAAACCATCTCACCCTCTGTCACCCTCTTCCCCTCCTGCCCTCAGTCTTTCCTGGCATCAGAATATTTTCCAATGAGTCTGCTCACTGGAGATAGAAAACATTAAACATTTTGTAACATGAAATAACATTAGGATCACCATTAACTGGTATAAATATCTCCTTTTACTTTACAAAATGGTTCCAAATATCTTTAAGAAATAAGACGTATCAGAGTTGAAATAAATTATGTTGAAATTTTGCCTCTCAGATGTGAGCCCTCAGCCTCTGACACACTCATCCTCTGGGGGATGAAAGTCTTGAATCTGGAAGGTGAACAAATACACCCCAGAGGTGATGAGGCAACACCTTTCAACAGGAAACACATTTCAATGTGAGACAAGGCTTACACTTGGCTTATGAAGGCAAACCTTGTAATGGCCTTGGAATCCAAGTGACTAGAATGTCATGTTCTGAATCTTTTTCCATTTATGAAGCTGCTGCTCTCAGAACTATTTCTAAAATGCAGGAGAGAAAGCATTAAATTAACCTTTGCAGCTAAAGAAGATAAACTAGAAGTGTCAAACGACTTGTAATTTAGTCTTCTGACAGAAATAAACATTGGCTTCATAGAGAAGAAAATTCGAGAGACAGCTGTGAGGCTGAGAGGAATGGCATTCAACTGCTAAAGAATTTTGTAACTACACAAATAAATTTTAAGAGGTAAAGTCTCTGGGGCCATGAGTTAAATGTGAGTCTATTTTTCCCCTCGCCTACAATCCATTTTAATCTTTGCCTTTCTTCCGTGACATCAAGATCACTTCACAGGAAAAAGGTGATGACTTCTACCATTTTCCACAGCCTTCTGTTAAAAACAAAACCTTTTTACAATTCAGAGCAAAATTTGATCCATAAATTATTTTCAAATTTTTTCTTTTGTAATTGAAACTGAGCTTTTCACAGATGGCAATAAAATAATCCATTAAAAATCTCTTCCTCTAAAAAGGAGTACTGGAACACTGTTACCAGTGAAATGGTTTCTGTTTATTTTATTCTGGTTTCATCTTCTTCTGCTTCTCAACTGGCAGTCTGGCCTTTGGACAGAGATTAGAAGATACATAAAATAATTCCAGAAGCACAAAGAGTGTTAACTTTTCATTATGATTAAAACAGAAAACTAAATCAAGCACTTAAGTTTCTTTTAATTGAAGTCAATAGACTTCAACAGATTGCATAATAGATTTATTAAAATTATCACACTGATTTAAACACCAGCAATATGTCACAGAGATTAAGGGTCTTACAAGACTTGTTTAAATCCTAGCTTGTTACTTAGCAATTTTGTGATTTTTGGCAAATACTTAATAATCTTTCTTGAATTCTTCATCTATAAAAGAGAAAATGATTGTATTTTTAGCATGTTACAGAAATAAATTTGGTACTATACACAGAAATAAAGTGTAAACTACCGAGAACTATTCACCTATAAGGGACCCTGCAAGGAGTCTTTTATTGCGTGTGTGTGTGTGTGGATTATCTGGGTTTTTTTTTAATTTTTTTTTTGAATTTTAAAATCTTTAATTCTTACATGCGTTCCCAAACATGAAACCCCCTCCCAAATCCCTCCCCACAACATCTCTCTGGGTCATCCCCATGCACCAGCCCCAAGCATGCTGCACCCTACGTCAGACATGGACTGGCGATTCAATTCTTACATGATAGTATACATGTTAGAATTCCCATTCTCCCAAATCATTCCACCCTCTCCCTCTCCCTCTGAGTCCAAAAGTCCGTTATACACATCTGTGTCTTTTTTCCTGTCTTGCATACAGGGTCGTCATTGCCATCTTCCTAAATTCCATATATATGTGTTAGTATACTGTATTGGTGTTTTTCTTTCTGGCTTACTTCACTCTGTATAATTGGCTCCAGTTTCATCCATCTCATCAGAACTGATTCAAATGAATTCTTTTTAATGGCTGAGTAATACTCCATTGTGTATATGTACCACAGCTTTCTTATCCATTCATCTGCTGATGGACATCTAGGTTGTTTCCATGTCCTGGCTATTATAAACAGTGCTGCGATGAACATTGGGGTACATGTGTCTCTTTCAATTCTGGTTTCCTCGGTGTGTATGCCCAGCCATGGGATTGCTGGGTCATAAGGGAGTTCTATTTGTAATTTTTTAAGGAATCTCCACACTGTTCTCCATAGTGGCTGTACTAGTTTGCATTCCCACCAACAGTGTAGGAGGGTTCCCTTTTCTCCACACCCTCTCCAGCATTTATTGCTTGCAGATTTTTGGATCGCAGCCATTCTGACTGGTGTGAAGTGGTACCTCATTGTGGTTTTGATTTGCATTTCTCTAATAATGAGTGATGTTGAGCATCTTTTCATGTGTTTGTTAGCCATCCGTATGTCTTCTTTGGAGAAATGTCTATTTAGTTCTTTGGCCCATTTTTTGATTGGGTCGTTTATTTTTCTGGAATTGAGCTGCATAAGTTGCTTTTATATTTTTGAGATTAGTTGTTTGTCAGTTGCTTCATTTGCTATTATTTTCTCCCATTCAGAAGGCTGTCTTTTCACCTTGCTTATATTTTCCTTTGTTGTGCAGAAGCTTTTAATTTTAATTAGATCCCATTTGTTTATTTTTGCTTTTATTTCCAGAATTCTGGGAGGTGGATCATAGAGGATCCTGCTGTGATTTATGTCTGAGAGTGTTTTGCCTATGTTCTCCTCTAGGAGTTTTATAGTTTCTGATCTTACATTTAGATCTTTAATCCATTTTGAGTTTATTTTTGTGTGCGGTGTTAGAAAGTGATCTAGTTTCATTCTTTTACAAGTGGTTGACCAGTTTTCCCAGCACCACTTGTTAAAGAGATTGTCTTTACTCCATTGTATATTCTTGCCTCCTTTGTCAAAGATAAGGTGTCCATATGTGTGTGGATTTATCTCTGGGCTTTCTATTTTGTTCCATTGATCTATGTGTCTGTCTTTGTGCCAGTACCATACTGTCTTGATGACTGTGGCTTTGTAGTAGAGCCTGAAGTCAGGCAAGTTGATTCCTCCAGTTCCATTCTTCTTTCTCAAGATTGCTTTGGCTATTCGAGGTTTTTTGTATTTCCATACAAATCTTGAAATTATTTGTTCTAGTTCTGTGAAAAATGTGGCTGGTAGCTTGACAGGGATTGCATTGAATTTGTAAATTGCTTTGGGTAGTATACTCATTTTCACTATATTGATTCTTCTGATCCATGAACATGGTATATTTCTCCATCTATTAGTGTCCTCTTTGATTTCTTTCATCAGTGTTTTATAGTTTTCTATATATAGGTCTTTAGTTTCTTTAGGTAGATATATTCCTAAGTATTTTATTCTTTTCGTTGCAACGGTGAATGGAATTGTTTCCTTAATTTCTTTTTCTACTTTCTCATTATTCGTGTATAGGAATGCAAGGGATTTCTGTGTGTTGATTTTATATCCTGCAACTTTACTATATTCATTGATTAGCTCTAGTAATTATCTGGTGGAGTCTTCAGGGTTTTCCATGTAGAGGATCATGTCATCTGCAAACAGTGAGAGTTTTACTTCTTCTTTTCCAATCTGGATTCCTTTTATTTCTTTTTCTGTTCTGATTGCTGTGGCCAAAACTTCCAGAACTATGTTGAATAGTAGCGGTGAAAGTGGACACCCTTGTCTTGTTCCTGACTTTAGGGGAAATGCTTTCAATTTTTCACCATTGAGGATAATGTTTGCTGTGGGTTTGTCATAGATAGCTTTTATTATGTTGAGGTATGTTCCTTCTATTCCTGCTTTCTGTAGAGTTTTTATCATAAACGGATGTTGAATTTTGTCAAAGGCCTTCTCTGCATCTACTGAGATAATCATATGGTTTTTATTTTTCAATTTGTTAATGTGGTGAATTACATTGATTGATTTGCGGATATTGAAGAATCTTTGCATCCCTGGGATAAAGCCCACTTGGTCATGGTGTATGATCTTTTTAATGTGTTGTTGGATTCTGATTGCTAGAATTTTGTTGAGGATTTTTGCATCTATGTTCATCAGTGATATTGGCCTGTAGTTTTCTTTTTTTGTGACATCTTTGTCAGGTTTTGGTATTAGGGTGATGGTGGCCTCATAGAATGAGTTTGGAAGTTTACCTTCCTCTGAAATTTTCTGGAAGAGTTTGAGGAGGATAGGTGTTAGCTCTTCTCGAAATTTTTGGTAGAATTCAGCTGTGAAGCCGTCTGGACCTGGGCTTTTGTTTGCTGGAAGATTTCTGATTACAGTTTCAATTTCCGTGCTTGTGATGGGTCTGTTAAGATTTTCTATTTCTTCCTGGTTCAGTTTTGGAAAATTGTACTTTTCTAAGAATTTGTCCATTTCTTCCACGTTGTCCATTTTATTGGCATACAACTGCTGATAGTAGTCTCTTATGATCCTTTGTATTTCTGTGTTGTCTGTTGTGATCTCTCCATTTTCATTTCTAATTTTATTGATTTGATTTTTCTCTCTTTGCTTCTTGATGAGTCTGGCTAATGGTTTGTCAATTTTATTTATCCTTTCAAAGAACCAGCTTTTGGCTTTGTTGATTTTTGCTATGGTCTCTTTTGTTTCTTTTGCATTTATTTCTGCCCTAATTTTTAAGATTTCTTTCCTTCTACTAACTCTGGGGTTCTCCAACTCTTCCTTTTCTAGTTGCTTTAGTTGCAGAGTTAGGTTATTTATTTGACTTTTTTCTTGTTTCTTGAGGTATGCCTGTATTGCTATGAACTTTCCTCTTAGCACTGCCTTTATAGTGTCCCACAGGTTTTGGGTTGTTGTGTTTTCATTTTCATTAGTTTCTATGCATTTTTTGATTTCTTTTTTGATTTCTTCTGTGATTTGTTGGTTATTCAGAAGTGTGTTGTTTAACCTCCATATGTTGGAATTTTTAATAGTTTTTCTCCTGTAGTTGAGATCTAATCTTAATGCATTATGGTCAGAAAAGATGCTTGGAATGATTTCGATTTTTTTGAATTTATCAAGTTTAGATTTATGGCCCAGGATGTGGTCTATCCTGGAGAAGGTTCCATGAGCACTTGAAAAAAAGGTGAAATTCATTGTTGTGGGGTGAAATGTCCTATAGATATCAATTAGGTCTAACTGATCTAATGTATCATTTAAAGTTTGCGTTTCTTTGTTAATTTTCTGTTTAGTTGATCTGTCCATAGGTGTGAGTGGGGTATTAAAGTCTCCCACTATTATTGTGTTATTGTTGATTTCCCCTTTCATACTTGTTAGCATTTGTCTTACATATTGCAGTGCTCCTATATTGGGTGCATATATATTTATAATTGTTATATCTTCTTCTTGGATTGTTCCTTTGATCATTATGTAGTGGCCTTCTTTGTCTCTTTTCACAGCCTTTGTTTTAAAGTCTATTTTATTGGATATGAGTATTGCCACTCCTGCTTTCTTTTGGTCTCTATTTGCATGGTATATCTTTTTCCAGCCCTTCACTTTCAGTCTGTATGTGTCCCTTGTTTTGAGGTGGGTCTCTTGTAAGCAGCATATAGAGGGGTCTTGTTTTTGTATCCATTCGGCCAGTCTTTGCCTTTTGGTTGGGGCGTTCAACCCATTTACGTTTAAGATAATTATTGATAAGTATGATCCCATTACCATTTACTTTAATGTTTTGGGTTCGGGTTTATACACCCTCTTTGTGTTTCCTGTCTAGAGAATATCCTTTAGAATTTGTTGGAGAGCTGGTTTGGTGGTGCTGAATTCTCCCAGCTTTTGCTTGTCTGTAAAGCTTTTGATTTCTGCTTCGTATTTGAATGAGATCCTTGCTGGGTACAGTAATCTGGGCTGTAGGTTATTGTCTTTCATCACTTTAAGTATGTCTTGCCATTCCCTCCTGGCCTGAAGAGTTTCTATTGAAAGATCAGCTGTTATCCTTATAGGAATCCCCTTGTGTGTTATTTGTTGTTTTTCCCTTGCTGCTTTTAATATTTGTTCTTTGTGTTTGATATTTGTTAACTTGAGTAATATGTGTCTTGGGGTGTTTCGCCTTGGGTTTATCCTATTTGGAACTCTCTGTGTTTCTTGGACTTGGGTGATTATTTCCTTCCCCATTTTAGGGAAGTTTTCAACTATTATCTCCTCAAGGATTTTCTCACGATCTTTCTTTCTGTCTTCTTCTTCTGGGATTCCTATAATTCGAATGTTGGAGCATTTCATATTGTCCTGGAGGTCTCTGAGATTGTCCTCATTTCTTTTAATTCGTTTTTCTTGTTTCCTCTCTGATTCATTTATTTCTACCATTCTATCTTCTATTTCACTAATCCTATCTTCTGCCTCCGTTATTCTACTAATTGTTGCCTCCAGAGTGTTTCTGATCTCATTTATTGCGTTATTCATTATATTTTGACTCTTTTTTATTTCTTCTAGGTCCTTGTTAAACCTTTCTTGCATCTTCTCAATCTTTGTCTCTAGCCTATTTATCTGTGATTCCATTTTGATTTCAAGATTTTGGATAATTTTCACTATCAATATTCGGAATTCCTTCTCTGGTAGATTCCCTACTTCTTCCTCTTTTGTTTGGTTTGGTGGGCAACTCTCCTGTTCCTTTACCTGCTGGGTATTCCTCTGTCTCTTCATCTTGGTTATATTGCTGCGTTTGGGGTGGCCTTTTTATATTCTGGTAATTTGTGGAGTTCTCTTTATTATGGAGCTTCCTCACTTTGGGTGGGGCTCTATCAGTGGCTTGTCAAGGTTTCCTGGTTAGGGAGGCTTGTGTTGGAGTTTTGGTGGGTGGAGCTGGGTTTCTTCTCTCTGCAGTGCAGTGGAGTAACCCGTAATGGGTTATGAGACCTCAAAGGTTTTGGAATAATTTTGAGCTGCCTGTATATTGAAGCTCAGGGGAGTGTTCTTGTGTTGCTGGAGAATTTGCATGGTATGTCTTGTTTTGGAACTTGTTGGCCCTTGGGTGGAGCTTGGTTTCGGTGTAGGTATGAAGGCATTAGATGAGCTCCTATTGCTTAATGTTCCCTGAATTCAAGAGTTCTCTAATGTTTTCAGGCTTTGGATTTAAGCCTCCTGCTTCTGGTTTTCAGTTTTATTTTTACAGTAGCCTCTAGACTTCTCCATCTATACAGCACCGATGATAAAACATCTAGGTTAAAGATGAAAAGTTTCTCCACATTGAGGGACACTCAGAGAGGTTCACTGAGTTACAAGGAGAAGAGAAGATGGAGAGGGTAGTTAGAGGTAACTGGAATGAGATGCGGTGAGATCAAGAGAGGAGAGAGCAAGCTAGCCAGTAGTCACTTCCTTATGTGTGCTCTATAGTCTGGACCTCTCAGAGGTATTTACAGAGTTATATGGGGAAGAGGAGAGGGAGGAAGTAGACAGAGGTGACCAGGAGGATCAGAGAGAGGAATGAGTAGGAGAGAGACAAATCCTGCCAGTAACCTGTTCCTTAGGTGTTTCCCACCGTCTGGAACACACAGAGATTCACAGAGTTGGATAGAGGAGAGATTGGGGAGAAAAGAGACAGAGGCCACCTGGTGGAGAAAAAGGAGAGTCCAGAGGAGGAGAGAGTGGTCAAGCCAGTAATCTCGCTCTCAGGTAAACTTGGGTAGTGAAGTTTGGGTTTTTAAATGTACAAAATTGGCAACAAACACCTAAGAGCAAAGATTAAAAATCTGTTTTTGAAGACAATGGTCTGCTTTTCTGGTTGCCTGATGTCCTCTGCCAGCCTACAGAAGTTGTTTTGTGAAGTTTGCTCGGCGTTGAAATGTTCTTTTGAGGAATTTGTGAGGGAGAAAGTGGTCTTCCCGTCCTATTCCTCCGCCATCTTTCCCTCCGTCCGGATTATCATTACATCGTCCTTCTAAGAAGATGCTTTTAAAAATGCCTCTGTGAAAATCTACTTGATTGCTTTTCCATCTTAGCACAGTTTTCCCCTCTGGCAGAATAGTCGATGCAGAAGCTAAGAACGGTCTACTCCACTCTATGACAATGATTCAAGCAAGCTTCTCCAAATAATTTCATCTTTACGACCAAAGACCTGGGGTTTCGTAGAGATGTTCACAGCCATTCCAAATGGCCCCGGGCAGCAGGTCCGGCAGACACCATCAATCCGTCTTCACCCCGGGGTCTCCAGCGCGCCCCGGGTCGCTGCCCAGCAAACCCCAGCCCATAACCAGTCACGTGCGTTATTCAGCGCATCACACAAGCCTGTCACCTGCTCCCAAGGCCAGCAGAGGAACGAAGGGAGGAGTCTTAATCTCTTTGTCATTCAGTGAGTAAGTCATGTCCAACTCTTTGTGACTCCATGAACTGCAGCCTGCCAGGCTCCCCCGTCCTTCACTGTCTCCTGGAGTTTGCTCAAACTCCATTGTCCATTATCATTGTCCATTGTCATCAGTGATGACATCCAACCATCTCATCCCCTGTCATCCCCTTCGCCTCCTGCCTTCAATCTTTTCCAGCATCAGGGTCTTTTCCAGAGTCAGCTCCTTGCATCAGGTGGCCAAAGTATTCTCTAGATCAGTTACAATCACTCATATCATTAAAAAAAAAAAGGTTACAATATATTTTGTGTACATGCATACACGCTAAGTCACTGCAGTCATGTCCAACTCTTTGCAACCCTACACACTGCCAGTCTCCTCTGTCCATGAGGTTCTCCAGGCAAGAATAATGGAGTGGAATGGCATGCCCTCCTCCAAGGGATCTTCCCGACCCAGGGATCAAACCCATGTCTCTTACATCTTCTGTATTGGCAGGAAGATTCTTTACCACTAGCACCACCTGGGAAGCCCATAATTTGCAAACTTAAAGTTATAAATTCAATTAAAAGTATTGTAGATCAATAATGCATAAAAATGATGTTTTTCCAAGTACTGGCAGGGACACACCCATTAAAAAGATTTAGTAAACAGTGTGATTACCCTCAGACCTAGCAATAAAGTGTTAACATGGGCTTTATGAATAGAGCCTCAATATATTTAACCTAATGTGTGTTTGTGAGGGGTACAACGTAATTGCTCTTCAGGAGTTCTTAACCAGGAGAAGGTATTAGAATCATCTTTTGGGCTATGTAAGCATATATAAACCTGGGTCTCCACACCAAGATGCTGTTCAATGGTTTTTCTGGGTCATATAAGTTTGTCTGCTTAAAATTTTGCCAGTTCTTTTTTTCCTTATGATGGCCATTTCTGACAAGTGTGAGATGATATCTCATTGTAGTTTTGATTTGCATTTCTCTAATAATTAGTGATATTGAGCATCTTTTCATGTGTCTCTTGGCTATCTGTATATATTCTTTGGAGAAATGACTGTTTAGGTCTTCTGCTCATTTATTGGATTAGGTTGTTTGCTGTTTTGATCTTGAGTTGCATGAGACATTTGTGTGTTTTGGGGATTATTTCCTTATCAGTTTCTTCATTTGCAAATATTTTCTCCCATTCTGAGGGTTGTTTTTAATGAACTGGGAGAGCAGCACTGACATATATTCACCACCATGTGTAAAGCAGATAGCTGGTGGGGCAACCTGTTGCATAACACAGGGAGCTCAGGTCCATGCTGTAGATAGGTGGGCTTTGTCTGGGTGGAGGGTGAGAGGTAGATATAAACAGAAGGAAGTCTAAGTATACATACAGCTGATGCCCTGCCCTGTGCAGCAGAAATCACCACAACATTGTAAAGTGATTCTTCCCAGTAAAAGAAACTTCCACCACCTATTCAGATGAGAAATCCTTTGAGGAAGCATGTGTATTAAATTGATTCAGTCATGTCCAACTCTTTGTGACCCTATGGACTGCAACCCACCAGGCTCCTCTGTCCATGGGATTCTCCAGGCAAGAACCTTGGAGTGGGTTTCCATGCCCGCCTCCAGGGGATCTTCCCCACCCAGGGATTGAACCTGTGTCTCTTACATCTCCTACACTGGCAGGCCGGTTCTTTACTGCTCTTGCCATCTGGGAAGCCCCTGTGTGGGGAGATCACAAGGGACTCATACCTCCTTTTTGCTTTTTACTTCAACTCTGAACTGGAGTTGAGATATTTATCAAAACCCAGAATGCCAGGTGGCCATGGGACTCAGGAGAAGTTGGCTTCCCC
The DNA here is from genome assembly GCF_042477335.2 of Ovis canadensis. Lineage (NCBI taxonomy): Eukaryota > Metazoa > Chordata > Mammalia > Artiodactyla > Bovidae > Ovis > Ovis canadensis. The sequence goes on from NC_091248.1 coordinate 103,739,550, forward strand.
CATGTCTGTGGTGGGTTCTCTACAAATAGCAATTGGGACTTCCTCTTGGAAGGATTATTTCTACTTTTCCCCCTACCCCCCATTTGGTTAATGTCGTCTAAAGCATTTTCCTCACTTGACCTTAAATCTTGATGCTCAGATTGAGGGTCATTGGCATCAACTGTGTGCTTGTTGGAAATGCAGAATTTTAGCCCCATTCGAGAGAGACTCAAATTGATATCTGAATTTTAATAAGATCCTCAATTGATCTGTGTGCACATTAAAGCTTGAGAAAGCACTGTGATACAATGCCAAGTGGAACCCAGAGAAAAGGTCATGATGTGTATGTCAGTGTTCTTTTGATTCTTTCCCTTGAGTTCTCCCCTACCCAAAAGTTTATTTAATTGGTTGGTTTATTGATTTGGCATCACAACTAAAAATAGAAGAAAGGGGTGAGGCCTTAGGCCAGAGGAGATAAAGAACCATGGTCTTGAAGGAGAGGAGTTTGAGTTGGACACCACTTAGTCATCCACAGTGGGCCATTGACTTTGTCCTCTGTACACACACCTCTGGGAGCCCTGGTGGGGAGGTGTCAGCTGGTGGATGACCTGGCAACTCACAGTTCCAGCCATCAGAGGCAGTTGTTGTTCAGTCACTAAGTCATATCGAACTCGTTGCGACCCCATGGACTGCACGCAGCATGCCAGGTTTCCCTGTCCTTCATGATCTCCCAGAGTTCGCTCAAATTTTATTATTAAGAATACATTAAATAATAAGCATGTTGCTGTTTTTAGTGACAAGCATTATCACTATTATCATTAATAAAATATGCTCTGATATTGGGGTATTTCATGGTTCTTCCTATAATATCAGGGGGATAGAAGAGAAAAGAGTGTGTCACAGAATCCTGGTTTCTAAACTCTCTTTTTATTTCATTATTTTTAATTCTCATTTCCTTTGTTGTTTAAGGAAATGGAGCAATCCAATACAACCCTCCTACACCATCATTATTTGGGTGGAATTGTATATATTTTACTGTGTGTAAGTTCCCAACTAGCCTAAATAAAACCAGATTCTGAAGAGAGAATGAGATGAATCCAGTTTGGGTCAGGTGTCTAGTTACTAACTAATCAACTATAGGCTGAAGGTATGGGACATACAGTACAAATAAAGATGAGAAGGGTAGTTCCAAAGAAGAGGGGCTGGGAAGATAATTAAGGGGTATCACATACCATCCATCCATCAATATAGATCATTCTAACTAGACTTGACATCAACAACCATACCAAGTAAGGGAAGGATAAAGATGAGTTCGTACTGTGAATCCTATAACAAGCTTGAAGGACCCCATCAAAGTTAGATTCTATTCACATCCTTTATATGGCTTCTATGAAGGCATTTCTGCTTTGTGACTATTTCTGCTTTGTAGCAAAGCAAGCAAAGACACTTTATTGTTTGTAAGTAATCATTACAGCTTTTGGCCATCTCACATCCTTCTGTAGCTTACTAGTTGCTATGTGAACCTTTCTGCTGCTCAAGAATCGCAGTTGCAAAGAATTCCAATAGTATCCTGCTATGATGGCTCAGGGTTGCCTCAGATCCTTTTAAATGTTTGCAGCTGTTCCTTTTCCAAGTGACTACTTTGGAAAAAAAAAATACCACATTTGTCCCATATTGGGACCATTTAACAGAATAGACTGCCTTTTTAGAAAGCCTTTTTTACCAGATTGCTGACATTCTTACATAAAATGATCATTTTTCTAAATACTTTAGAAATTGACAGGCCTACTTTTTAATGCCTTTACCCCTGTTCTCCATGATCATTCCTACAAAATAGATGCTACCCTGAGTGCAATAAAACGGCTTTTTGAGAAGGGCATGTACTTGAAGTTTTGCTCCATCCACCTAATATTAGAAAAAGGGTTCATACCAGTGATCCACATCTTTCATCCTCACTTTCTGACTAGTAGCAAAGACTGGCTAAAACTCTGGCTGGATTTAGGAGCTGAGACTTTCAGCCATGGAGCCAGTAAAATGACTGACATCAGCAGGAATTAGAGATGCAACTTTCTTGGGCAGTAATATCAGGTGCTTATGACAAGGGTCTCTCTGGGTCTTGCTGAGTCAACAGCTTTTGCCAACACAGCTGCAACAATGCTACATCCATTTTCTCATCTGAATCCAGAGTTTCCAAGACTCAGAATAATTCATAAAGACACTCAAATCTAGCCTCTTTTCAAGATCCCTGCTCCTACTGAGACAGCAGCATCATTCTTCATCCATCCATTTACTTATTTACCATATTGGGAAAAACATGTAGAAAGACATCAATGATCATAACAGATGAGGAAGTAGGAGAGAAAATAACCCCCAGTGTAGATGCTTCTCAACTCCCATGCTTACCCCACAGGCTTCAGAGCTAGTTCGCTGAAATTATACCACTGTTTCATAGACTTACTTATATTAGAAGGATTGATCAAATAATCTCTGTTAAATCATAAAGGCAATCACAGTAACAGATCCCGAGGAAGCTACCAAATCTCTATTATCTTTGTTGAAATGCAGATTCCTGAGTCAGGAGCTTCTGAATCTGAAGTATCAGGAATGAGCCCAAGAATCTGTATTTATTGGTAAGTTTCCGAGATGATTGTAATGCAGCCAGACCTACAAGTGTCCTTTAACTGAAGCTTGGGAATGAGACTATCTATCGAATAAAATTAATCTGGTTAATTCAGGGTAGCAGAGGGGAAATCAATCAAACTAGTAGTTCAACTGAAGTTTGTCCTTCAGGAGATACACAGATTGAGTGAATTTCACTTTTTAAAAAATGATTATTATAACTATTATTTTTTGTGTGGCACCATGTAAACAAAAAGGAGGACTTTTTCTTTTTTTAAAAAAATGAGTGAAAGAAAAATGAGTGAAATGGCAAATTTGATCAACTGAATTACAAATGTCAGTAACATTTGAAGAAACCCAAAGAAGTGTGTCAGGCAAAAACAGTGACTTTTGCTGTTTTTTCTCTTTTTTACCCATTACCTCTAAATAGAAATAAGATTTACTTTATGTCTACCTTGCTGGAAGATAATGATTACCTTCCTGGATAAACAGCAGAATATACAATCAGTGAGATTAATCTTTACAGCAAGCTGTCTTCCCCACCAGCCTCGCAGGATGTTGAAAGAGTCATGTCAGCAATTTTGCAGAGTCCAGGGCTCAAGTCGTCAGGGGGTGAGTGGGTGACTGAGGCAGCCAACTGCCTGTGAGTCTGCAGCACTCCTCCGATCTTACCTTCCAAATTTAAAATGCTTAGGTTCTCTCCAGGGAGACATTTCACTTGATAGTATTCCCCAGGAAATCAAGAAACATGAGGGTAAAGAAGGCAAACATGAGAGAGTAGACTTCTTCCTTCTTGTCACCCCAGGGGTTTCTAAGTGCATGTGGTCCTCCCCACCCATGAGAGCTCACCTCCTAGGACTGCGATGGAAGGGATCCTTAAAGAAACTCACAGTAAGAGTTATGAGTCTTTTGGAGCCATATACGGGTTGCTTAGGATAGATGAGGTATCAGGAAATAAATTTGATTTCAATAGAGCTTCTCAGGAAGATTTTACTCTATTTTTCATCTGGAATAGGAACTAAAATTCTGTATGTACCTGCTAAGTCACTTCAGTCATGTCCAATTTTTAGTGACCCTGTGGACAGTAGCCTGCCAGGTTCCTCTATCCATGGGATTCTCCAGGCAATAATCCCAGAGTGGGATGCCATGCCCTCCTCCAGAGGATCTTCCTGATCCAGGGATCGAACCTGAGTCCCTTATGTCTCCTGTATTGGCAAGCAGGTTCTTTACCACTAGTGCCACCTGGGAAGCCCCCAAAATACCAGATAAAGAAAACAAACTATAAAAATGTTATCAAATAATGATCTTCACTGGTTCAGTCTGAGTACTGCTTCTGCTTCCATCACTACTGCTATGAGCTACCACTTACTGAGTGATAGCCATCTGCCAAGCTAGGGGGAGGATTCCCCTTATACCCTCTGGCACTATAAAATCAGGAAATTAAATCTCTTTCAGGAAAAACCATCAATGGTTATTCATATAGCCAGTGGATGAGTCTGAATTTGAACCCAGATCCATCTTAAATCTAAAGGTTGAACTCTTTGCCTGCCACATACTAATATTTTCCCATATAAAATTATGTGGGTGCATGCTCAGTCACTCAGTGGTGTTTGACTCTTTGTGATCCCATGGGCTGTAGCCCACTAGGCTCCTCTCTCCCTGGGATTATCCCAGCAAGAATACTAGAATGGTTGCCAGTTCCTCCTCCAGGGCATCTTCCCAACCCAAGGATCGAACCTGGGTCTCTTGCATCTTCTGCATCGGCAGGCAGATTCTTTACTGCTGAGCCACCTGTAAAGCCCCTTTAAATACAATGATTTAGTATGTTATCATTTCCTGAATTCCCACCAAGGGCCACATACTTTGCATATATTATTTTATCCTCATCACAAGGAGGAAATTAAAGCATAAATAACTGGCTCAAGGTCACACAGGTTGCTATTTGCAGAGATGGAATTTCAGTATCCATCTATCTGCCTATTTTTCTTTTGTCCTTGTGTGTCTGAATTGCTTGCTTTGGAAAACATGCTTCAGCAAAACAGTTTCTTAAAAGAAAAATGAAAAACACTGGTCTTTATATCCTTCCCTTTGCATCCCTTCTATAACCATATCAAAGAAGATTCTTCTTCTTTCCAATTAACTCTTCTATTTATGTTAGGATATGAAGGCAAGCTAGTAATGGAAGAGAAATATGAGATTTTTTTTTTAACTACAGAAAGGCCAATTTTGTCTTAAAGACATTTAAGCCACCAAACCCCTCCCTTCATGAGCTGAAAATATTACTTTGGACTCTTGCATAGAAAAAAGGAATAGTTTTTGCCTATGGGGAGAATATGGTGTTTCTTGGAATATGTCAGCCCTTTCATTAATTTAATGGAAACCCAAAGTGAGGGAAACATCTGGAAGATACATTCTATGGTAGCTATTATAAATCTGAGAAAAACCAAAGCCTAAATTGGATACCAGCAAAAGTTAAAGTTCTAAGAGTCAGTATTATCAAGAAAGTGAATTTTGCCTTTTGTTTTGTAGAGCTAATTCCAAACTCTGCCTCCTTTAACAAACTAGCACAGCATGGGTCCATCAAAAGTGTGAAAGTGGAAGTGTTAGTCACTCAATCATATGCAACTCTGTGATCCCATGGACTGTAGACCACCAGGCTCCTCTGTGGAATTCTCCAGGCAAGAATACTGGAGTGGGTAGCCATTCTCTTCTCTAAGTGGGTTGCAAATTGCTATGTAAATTAACTATATGCTCTTTCTACATCCAGTGGATTAAAGAAGAAATCTGTGGGAAAATTTTTAAAACTTGTTCAGAAAGTTAAGCGTTGGTTAATTCCAACAGTTCAGAGATTTCTGCCATTGGAAAAGCAAGACAACCATCTGCAGCTTAGTATATGTGCGGTGGGTGAATTCCGGAATGATTCTGGGTGAGATTGGCAGGCTGTTCCGTACAGATCACCAGTCACAGCTGTAATAGTATTTTTTTTTTCTGTTGTAGCAATTCCTTTTTTTTTTTTTTTTAATACTCACAGGGTTTATGTCAAGAGAGAAAGTATTCTTTCTTCCTATGGCTTCGGTTAACCTATCTTGTCAGCACATCCTGCTTTCCTGAGGTTAAAAAAAAAAGTAATCTAGCAAATTTTTAAAATGCTAATTTTTGTTTTCCATCCCAGTGAAAGAAGAGGAATATAAATTCTTGCCTTGCTAGGTTTGTTGCCCTGATTATCAAACCACACTTCACACTCCTGTTAGCAAAATGACAAACTTGGTAAGGGGAGTGCCTAGCAGCTTCTATTTTGTCCTTGAAATGTCTAAACTCCTAGAAAAGAAAAAAAAAAAAAAAACCTGTAGCTTCCAATTCAGTTAGGGTTGGCTTGGCTTTACATTCAGTAAATAATTCCATTTCTACTTTTGCGTTCTCTCCTCTCTCTTCCTCTCTATTCACCCATCCCTCTACTATGTATCTGCAGATGTGTGTGCTTATATGTAGGCGTGCATGTGTGTGGAGGAAGAGGCCATTAATTAAAAAATAAAAAAAGCTCAAAACTCTTCCTGCTGTCTCCAATATGCATTCAAGAAGCAATAGTTCATCTTATCACTTGGTAAAAATATATCAGTATATCATATAGAGCACTATATTGAAATATAGTCGAATTTCCCATTTTAAAATATGCAGCACATAGTCATTACTCCTGTTTTGAAATTAACCTATCATGTGCCCTGAAACATGTCACATACACATAACACCCACGTTTACAGTTGCCATCTTCCTGTCTGTAAAACAAGGAGGTTCGGTTACTGTCTACAGCTTGAGTAGAATCACTTATTGTTCAGCTGGAGTCACTCCCCCACCCACTTCTGTAGGAGGAACATGTTTCTTCTCTGTGACCTGCTCCAGCCAATGGAAAACGAGAGAAATAACCACATGCAGGTTCCAGCAGGAGCTGCGCATGAAGAAACCTTACAGGCTCTTTCTCATGTGTCTGGGATCTTCCAAACTGTCATTGGAAGACCATCTCAAGGTACCCTCCAGCCCAGAATGAGACTCATAAAGCAGACCTGGATGGACCCACAGCATGGGGCAGCGACTTAGAAAGCCCACTGCCAGCAAACTGAAATGAAGCCATGCCAAGGGACCTGCCAACAGGAGAACAAATGATTGGCAATTTATGCCACTGAATTTTGGGGTGTTTTGTTACACAGCATTTAAGGTGGCAGTATAGAAGTAATGTACCAACATAGCTTATAGCATTAATATACTGTGATTCTAATTCTTTGCTTTATTCTGGATTATGCCTATCAACTACTTGTGTGCGTGTATGCTAAGTCACTTCAGTCGTGTCTGACTCTTTGCGACCCCATGGACTGTAGCCCTCCAGACTCCTCTGTCCACGGGATTCTCCAGGCAAGAAGACTGGAGTGGGTTGCCATGTCCTCCTCCAGGGGATCTTCCCGATCCAGGGACTGAACCTGGGTCTCTTATGTCTCCTGCATCAGCAAGCAGGTTCTTGACCAGTAGCACGACCTATCAACTACTTACTCATTTTTAAAAGGTATATGGTTTACATATGAATAATGCTATGATTTCATGGTAACTTTCAGAGGTTTTGTTTTCTATGTATTTTTCTGTGTATGCTTATGTAGTCTAGGCTTAATTCAGTGATTTGATATAAATAAACCATCTTCTCTGACAAGTATGTATTAGGGAGTCAGATGAGAAGTTATTTTCAGGGGCGATATCCTCAGTTTGAAAACTCTTTCTGTCATGTTCTGACCAAATTACTTCACTTCTTTAAAAAACTGGAACAAATCCTATTTAAATATCTCCTTTTATCCTCCTCTGACCCAGCAGAGGCATGAAGGACTTGGAAATTTTAACAAAAACACTAAGAGCCTCTGAAAAATCATGGTGGTAATTAGAATGGATGTATCAACATTGCATTTTTGCCAGTTTATTCGGTGTGTTCAGATGGTTGACGCAGCACATGATTTTGATGCGAGTGTCTCTCTAGATGACACTCTTGGGGGTACTGACATCTTCTGATTTATGTGGCTGGAAGGGGACCTGTGTGTGTGCTTGTGCTTAGTCATGTCCGACTCTGCGACCCCATGAAGTGTAGCCTGCCAGGCAGTGGATCTGCAAGGTAGTGAATTCCATATTAGCACAAGCGAGACTAATTGAGTGGTAATCCCTCAATAATGCTGAGAAACTCTTAACATCTTGCCTTCCAGGGGTAACCCCTCCTGTTTACAGGTCACTTCTTGCACTGCACCAAAAAGTGGCTCTTAGAGGAACCTCAAGGAATTAACTTAGCTACTCCCTTCATTAGCATACTTTGTACACTTCATTACTTCAGAGACCTTGCTGAAAATGTGACCCTTGTGTAGTTGTTGTTGCCTTCTTTGTAAATTGAAAGCTAACCAAGCTTAGAGCTAGATTAAGTGGCATGGAAATTTAAGAAGACAGCTGGTGCCCTGCTCACAAATGGAAATACCACACTTAGATCTAATGTTTCATTCTCATGCAGTAGAGATATATTAGGGCCCAAGGGGAACAAAACAACAGAATTCTTTCAGGCATCAGTAATCTCTTTCTCTTACTCTTTAGTCATTGGAAAGCTGGCCATAGACTGCCAGTTGGCCGTTATGATAGGTAGGACAAGAAGGAAAATTATCTAGTTATCTATATCTATCTGTCTATCTATTTATCTATCTTCTATCTATTATGTACCTGTCTACCTCTTTCCTCCCTTCCTGACCTTCCTATCTAGAAATGGAGAGGGGAAGAATTTCTAAATGGAGAAATTAGCTTGTTAATTTTATGAGATTAGGAAACCCTAATTTAAAAATCAGTGTGGGCTATTATGAATTGAAGATCAGATTTTTCTCTTATTAATGCTGCCTAGTACCAAAATGTTTTATAGGGTTTTTTTTTTTCTTTTCAAACTGATCATGTTGTGCAGGAAAATAAATTCTTTAAAATTCATCCTCAATGAGCCAAAACCACAGATGACTTTTAAAATAACAAAAATTAGCACAAATGGAAGTGGGCTTTCATACTGGCTATTTTAAATATTCATGAAGAATGCTGCTAATTTACTTTTGACTGCTCTCCACATTCTGACATGAATATTTTCTGTCTGAATGCATATTTTACCTCTCAAGAAAGAGAATGCACAGTGGAAATAAGACTGTCAACTACTCATATACCATGGATTTTTCTATGAAAGTGATGTAAATTTTTTTCATTTAATAATTTTAAAAATTAACATTGTTATCAATCAGGATGATAATTATATGTTACCATTATCATACAACCTTCAAATAGAGAATTTGGATACCTTTTAATCATCTGTATTATATCACTATTAAATAGATTCAAATGGTATCATTATTATTTCAAGGAAGAACATATACAATTTTATGTATTGTATCCATGTGGCACAGTGGTAAAGAATCCACTTGCCAATGAAGGAGACTCCAGAGATGCCAGAGACATGGGTTTAATCCCCAAGTTGGAAAGATTCCTGGAGTATGAAATGGCAACCTACTCCAGTATTCTTTCCCAGAAAATTCCATGGACAGAGGAGACTGAAGGGCTACTGTCTATGATGTCTCAAACAATTGGATGTGACTAAGCATACATTCACTCTCTCTATAATGCAGTATATCCAAGGCCATAAAATATTCAGTGTTGAGATAGGCTTAATATGGTAACAGATGTCCAAAACCATGCTTGATATAGGTATCCAAAGAGCTGACTTACTTCCCTATATTGCTGTCGTTGTTCAGTCACTAAGTCGTTGTCTGACTCTTTGCAATTCCATGGACTGCGGCATGCCAGGCCTTCCTGTTCCTGATTATCTCCTAGAGTTTGCCGAAGTTCATGTTCATTGAATCAGTGATGCTATCCAACCATTTCATCCTCTGCCACCCTGTTCTCCTTTTTCCTTCAATCTTTCCCAGCATCAGGGTCTTTTCCAATGAGTCAGCTGTTTGCATCAGGTGGCCAAAATATTAGAGCTTCAGCTTATCAGTTCTCCCAATGAGTATTTAGGGTTGATTTCCTTTAGGATTGAATGATTTGATCTCCCAGCAGTCCAAGGCACTCTCAAGAGTCTTCTCCAGCACATTTCAAAAGCAGCAGCCTTATTTATGATCCAACACTCACATTTGAATGTGACTGCAAAAAAGACCATTCAGTTCAGTTCAGTCGCTCAGTCGTGTCCGACTCTGAGACCCCATGAATTGCAGCATGCCAGGCCTCCCTGTCCATCACCAACTCCTGGAGTTCACTCAGACTCGCATCCATTGAGTCAGTGATACCATTCAGCCATCTCATCCTCAGTCGTCCCCTTCTTCTTCTGCCCCCAATCTCTCCCAGCATCAGAGTCTTTTCCAATGAGTTAACTCTTCGCATGATGTGGCCAAAGTACTGGAGTTTCAGCTTCAGCATCATTCCTTCCAAAGAAATCCCAGGGCTGATCTCCTTCAGAATGGACTGGTTGGATCTCCTTGCAGTCCAAGGGACTCGCAAGAGTCTTCTCCAACACCACAGTTCAAAAGCATCAATTCTTCGGCACTCAGCCTTCTTCACAGTCCAACTCTCACATCCACACATGACCACTGGAAAAACCATAGCATTGACTAGACAGACCTTAGTCGGCAAAGTAATTTCTCTGCTTTTGAATATACTATCTAGGTTGTTCATAACTTTTCTTCCAAAGAGTAAGCGTCTTTTAATTTCATGGCTGCAATCACCATCTGCAGTGATCTTGGAGCCCCCAAAAATAAAGTCTGACATTGTTTCCACTGTTTCCCCATCTATTTCCCATGAAGTGATGGGACAGGATGCCATGATCTTCGTTTTCTGAATGTTGAGCTTTAAGTCAACATTTTCACTCTCCTCTTTTACTTTCATCAAGAAGCTTTTTAGTTCCTCTTCACTTTCTGCCATAAGGGTGGTGTCATCTGCATATCTGAGGTGATTGATATTTCTCCCGGCAATCTTGATTCCAGCTTGTGTTTTTTCCAGCCCAGCGTTTCTCATGATGTACTCTGCATATAAGTTAAATAAGCTTGGATTATGTGAACTTTTATTGGCAAAGTGATGTCTTTGCTTTTTAATACACAGTCTAGTTTTTTTCATAGCTTTCCTTCCAAGAAGCAAGTATATTCTAATTCTATGGCTGCAGTCACCATCCACAGTGATTTTGGAGCCCAGGAAGAGAAAATCTGTCACTGCTTCCACTTTTTTCCCTTCTATTTACCATGAAGTGATAGGATCAGATGCCATGATCTTAGTTTTCTGAATGTTGGGTTTTAAGCCAGCTTTTTCACTTTCTTCTTTCACTCTCATCAACAGGCTCTTTAGATCTTTTTTGTTTTCTGCCATTAGACTGGCATTATCTGCATATCTGAGGTTGTTTATATTTCTCCTGGCAATCTTGGGATTCATCCAGCTTGTGATTCATCCAGACTGGCATTTTACATGATGTACTCTGCATATACGTTAAATAAGTAAGGTGACAATATACAGCCATGTTGTACTCCTTTCCCAATTTTCAACCTTACTTGTTCTTAGTAGGGTTCTATTCCCTATATAGGAAGATACTTAATTTTCTGACAACTTTCACTTATCATAGATCTCAGCAGCAATCAGAGTTAAAACTCCATTATTTCTTGTAATGAAACTAATTGCTGGGAACTTCCTTGGTAGTCCAATGGCTAAGACTCTTGGCTCCCAATGCAGGAGGCTCAAGTTTAATCCCTGGACTGAGAACTAGATCCCACATGCTGCAACTAAGATCAAAGACCCAGGACAGCCAAATAATTATTCAGTCAAATATATAAATATTAAAAAACCTAATGATCATCTCGTTTCCAGTGTAACAAAAGTTCTTAGAGTAAAAATAATAACAATAATTTAGGTCAGCTTTATTCTTGAGGCAAGTTTAAATTTGATTTCCAAAAAATCTTTCCTTCAACTCCACTGAAACCATTAACTAGGTCACCCTTATTCTTATGTTTTGTAACACATGTGTTACTTTTTCATGACTTTATGTTTATATATCTAATCAATACTTATCTTCTCTACTGGAAATACAATGAGGTCAAGTATTGTCCATCTTAAATAATAATAAATCCAATGCATAGCAAAATTTTGTATATATAAAATGTCTTTAATAAATCTCATATTTTAAAAAAAATCGTCTTTCACTAATTTTGGGCCTCTGGTTATTTGTATATTAGCTTAACAAAACCAGCTGGTCATGTAGCAAAGTTCACACTGCCAACAAATATAACCTAAACTGAGATGATGAAAGCTCTTTGATGTATATTTTCTGTAAATTCTAACAGAGCTGGTGTTTAACTCCATTTATGTAGTATTGAATGACCATTAAGTCTCCACTACATCTATATGGGGAAATGTATCATATAGCCAGTTACATTTTCCTTCTTGCTTTTGCAATCTTATGACACATTCACTTGGTTTTCTTGGGAAAGACCAAGTTCAAGTCATCACTGCCTTATCTCATGCATCTATAAAAGTGTATGTGTATATGCAATAGAAATAGCTCTTGTCCAAGCCTAGAAAAATGCTTCTGATGACTGGGATTTACCTAGATAACCCCCAAGACGTTAATACATTCTGTCTGTAAAATAGTCTCTTTTGTTAATCAAACAGCAATTTCCTGATGGAATCATTGATACTGTTCTGAGCTAACTTGCCCAACATTACACACGTAGGAAGTTAATGAGTGATGATCAAAGTTCAGTTCAGTTCAGTTCAGTTGCTCAGTCGTGTCCAACTCTTTGCAACTCCATGAATCACAGCATGTCAGGCTTCCCTGTCCATCACCAACTCCTGGAGTTCACGTAGACTCACGTCCATCAAGTCAGTGATGCCATCCAGCCATCTCATCCTCGGTCGTCCTCTTCTCCTCCTGCCCCCAATCTCTCCCAGCATCAGAGTCTTTTCCAATGAGACAACTCTTCTCATGAGGTGGCCAAAGTACTGGAGTTTCAGCTTCAGCATCATTTCTTCCAAAGAAATCCCAGGGCTGATCTCCTTCAGAATGGACTGGCTGGATCTCCTTGCAGTCCAAGGGACTCTCAAGAGTCTTCTCCAACACCACAGTTCAAAAGCATCAGTTCTTCGGTGCTCAGCCTTTTTCACAGTCCATCTCTCACATCCATACATGACCACTGGAAAAACCATAGCCTTGACTAGATGGACCTTAGTCAGCTAAGTAATGTCTCTGCTTTTCAATATGCTTTCTAGGTTGGTCATAACTTTCCTTCCAAGGAGTAAGCGTCTTTTAATTTCATGGCTGCAGTCACCATCTGCAGTGATTTTGGAGCCCCCCCAAAATAAAGTCTGACACTGTTTCCACTGTTTCTCCATCTATTTCCCATGAAGTGATGGGACCGGATGCCATGATCTTCGTTTTCTGACTGTTGAGCTTTAGGCCAACTTTTTCACTCTCCACTTTCACTTTCATCAAGAGGCTTTTTAGTTCCTCTTCACTTTCTGCCATAAGGGTGGTGTCATCTGTATACCTGAGGTTATTGATATTTCTCCCGGCAATCTTGATTCCAGCTTGTGTTTCTTCCAGCCCAGCGTTTCTCATGATGTACTCTGCATAGAAGTTAAGTAAGCAAGGTGACAATATACAACCTTGACGTACTCCTTTTCCTATTTGGAACCAGTCTGTTGTTCCATGTCCAGTTCTAACTGTTGCTCCTGACCTGCATACAGATTTCTCAAGAGGCAGGTCAGGTGGTCTGGTATTCCCATCTCTTGAAGAATTTTCCACAGTTTATTGTGATCCACACAGTCAAAGGCTTTGGCGTTGTCAATAAAGCAGAAATAGATGTTTTTCTGGAACTCTCTTGCTTTTTCCATGATCCAGCGGATGTTGGCAATTTGATCTCTGGTTCCTCTGCCTTTTCTAAAACCAACTTGAACATCAGGAAGTTCACGGTTCATGTATTGCTGGTTTATTTTATTCCACAGACTTAGCACTGGGTTATTATTTAAATGGCAAAGGTAATAATGGTGCTTGATTCAGAGTATGGCCACAAAGATTATATTCATACAGATCAAGCTCTGAGTACAATGCCTTGCTAACTGTACATTAAATAAAATAGATTTTAGCTATACACAACTTTACTAGTCATGTGCAGTGACTGAACTTGAAATAGGACAGCAATACAGGGGGGAAGAAAGGGAGATTCACTCTATTTTGTAGGCAAAGAAAGAGTTACTCTAGAAAATACAATATACTTCCTTCCTTGGCACATGATTGTCCTCACTGACTGCAAAAGAACTCTGTAAGTAGTTTTACTGTAGCTCAGAGAAAGCTTTGAAAATTTTATTTCTAGAGAATATTTTAGTGTATATCATCTCCAAATAGTCAAAGCAATCTTATCTCTAGTCCTCATTTTATTCTCATAATAATTCTGAGATTAACGAGGAAGATTTTATCATTTGTCCTTTGTTAAATTTTTTTTAAGATAAAAATTGCTAAATGTTAGCATCAATTATTTGGAAGTCTGTCATTTAATTTCTAGATTTATGGAAGCTTTTCCTAGACATCTGACTTTGATTAATTCCTAATTTTATTCTGTTATGTTCAGAAAATACACATCATGTGATTTTGATTATTTTAAATTTATTGAGGTGTGTTATGATCTACCTTGTGAATGTTTCAGGCGAAACCAAAAATAATATGCATTCTTTAGTTATGACTCTAATGTTCTACACAAATTAAGTAGATTTAAGCAATGTACTGATTTATGTCTAGTTGTCCTATCAACTGTCAACAAACAACTATTAAAATCTCTTATTGTTAATCTTAAAATTCCCTATTTTTTAAATTTTATACATTTTTGCATTATGTATTTCAAAACTCTATAAATAGAGCCATGTTTACTTACAGGGCTTTCCAGGGGGCGCTAGTGGTAAAGAATTTGCCTGCCTGCCAATGTGGGAGATGCAAGAGACACAGGCTTGATCCCTGGGTTGGGAAGATCCCCTGGAGGAGGAAATGCAGCCCCCTCCAGCATTCTTGCCTGTAAAATTCCATGGACAAGAAGAGGTTGGTGGGCTCCAGTCCATGGGGTCGCAAAGAGTCATGAGTGAGCGACTGAGCACACACACACTTAACAATTGTCATCTTCATGATATATTGTTCCCTTTATCATCATGAAAGGTTATGAAAGGCCCCTCTTTATCTCTAATAATACCATTTGTCTTGAAAACCATTTTATCACATGTTAAAAAATCTACTTCAGTCTTCTCGTGTTTTGTGTTTGCATGGCGTATCTTTTCCCATCTATTATATTTTCATCCTCTCTGTCTTCAGATTTAAAGTGTATCTTTCTAGCCCGTGTATAGTCTTGCTTTTCTTTTTAAATCAATCAATCATGGCTTTTAAATTACAATATTTATGTGAGTGCTATCCAACTCTATCAAAATTTTATAATTTCAAAAGGTACCATTAAGGAAATCAAAAGGCAAGTCCAAGTCTGGGAGAAAAGCTTTGCAATGCATTTATCTCACAAAGGAATTATTCTGAGGATATATAAATATCTCAATGATAAGACAAACATTCCAATTAGAAAAGAAGCAAACAATTTTGATAAGCATTTATCTGAGAAGATATATGGGATGGCAAGGACTACACCAAAAGTTGCTCAACATCATTTATCATTAGAGAAATGCAAATTAAAATTATAACAAGATTATCACTATACATCCACTAAAATGTCAATAATTGGAAAGATTGACAAATATGTAGAACAATTTGAACCCTCATACTGCTGATGGCAATGTAAAATATGACAAACACTTTCAAAAATACTTTTTTAGTTTATTTAGGAGCCTGGTAGGCTGCAGTCCATGGGGTTGCTAAGTCGGATATGACTGAGCGACCTCACTTTCACCTTTCTCTTTCATGCATTGGAGAAGGAAATGGCAACCCATTCCAGTGTTCTTGCCTGGAGAATCCCAGGGACAGGGGAGCCTGGTGGGCTGCCATCTGTGGGGTTGCACAGAGTCAGACACGACTGAAGTGACTTAGCAATAGCAATAGTTAAATATACATTTGCCTACCATATGACCCTGTCTTTCCACTCTCAGGTATTTAGGCAAGAGAAATGAAATTTTATGCCTATACAAGTACTTGTACATAAATGTTCATAGCAGCATTATTTATAATAGTTTAAAACTGGAAATAATGCAAACTTCCATGATATGTAATTGGGAAAAACCACTTTTGACATATATTTAAAATGGAACACTACACATAAAACAGAATTAATAGTGAGATCTATCTTCTGTCTATCTATATAAAATTATGTAACAACATGAAGGAATCTCAAAAATATTATGCTCAGCATAAGCCTGACTCAAAAACCTACAAATACTAAAATATTATTCTTAGATGTTGCAAAAAAGCCAGAGCTAATGTACCTGCGACACAAGGTTCATTAGTGATTTCAGAAATGAGGGTGGGGCCTGGGGTTAAAAGAAAGAAATTGAAAGCAAGAGGGCAGGATAATACTTTTGAGATGATAGAAATAGACTCTCTCTTTTTTTTTTTAACATTTATTTATTTATTTGTCTGTGCCTGGTCTTAGTTGCAGCACTCAGGATATTTAGTTGTGGAATACAGGATACAGTTCCCTGACCAGGGATCCAACCTGGGCCCTCTGTATTGGGAGCTTGGGAGTCTTAGCCACTGGGTCACCAGGGAAGTCCTGGAAAAGTCTATATCTTGATTGTGGTGATAGTTACACAGTGTGTACAATATTCTAAATGCATTTAACTGTACATTTGAAATTGATATATTTTATATAAATTCAGTTCAGTTCAGTCATTCAATTGTGTCCGACTCTTTGTGACCCCATGGACTGCAGCACACCAGGCCTCCAAGTCCATCACCAACACCCAGAGTTTACTCAAACTCATGTCCATTAAGTTGGTGATGCCATCCACCATCTCATCCTCAGTCATCCCCTTCTCCTCCTGCCTTCAGTCTTTCCCAGGAACAGGGTCTTTTCAAATAAGTCAGTTCTTCACATCAGGTGGCCAAAGTATTGGAGCTTCAGCTTGAGAATCAGTCTTTCCAATGAATATTCAGGACTGATTTCCTTTAGGATGGACTGGTTGAATCTCCTTGCAGTCCAAGGGACTCTCAAGAGTCTTCTCCAATACCACAGTTCAAAAGCATCAATACTTCGGCACTCAGCTTTCTTTATAGTCCAACTCTGACAATAAAACTGATCTTTAAAATAGTGCTACAACAGGAGAAACAAGGACAAATGACCCCACCCATTAAATCCATTCTCTATAAGAATCAGAGAGATCTTTGAAAAAACATAAGAATTGTTTTATGCTTAAAATACATCAAAATACTCTTCATTGTCCTCAGGATAGAGTCCAAATATTTTAACACAAAATACAAGGCCCTTGTTATCTGGCTTCCCCAAATCTGCTGATTTAACCCTAATTCTCCAGATAAATTTCAGTTCCCTAGGCATGTGTATGCGTGCTGAGTTGCTTCAGTTTGTGTCCAATTCTGTGCGACCCCATGGCTTGTAGCCTGCCAGGCTCCTCTATCCATGGGATTCTCCAGACAAGAATATTGGAGTGAATTGCCATACCCTCCTCCAGGGGATCTTCCTGACCCAGGTACTGAACCCACATCTCTTATGTCTCCGGCAATGGCAAGAATGTTCTTTACCACTAGCGCCCCCTAGAAAACTAAGCTCTGATATTTACCCGTGTCATTGCACATGGTATTCCATCCACTCAGAGCTCCTTTCTCCTTCTCAGGCAGAGGCTGAATAGTAATTTCTTCCTTATCTGATCACCCGCTATCAGGTACCTGAGTGCCTGACCCATAGTAGCTCCTCAAAAATGCTAAATAAATGAAAACCCAGATACAGGAGTTTGGAGGTCATTGAGCATAAACAGGTTGATTTTATTTTTTCCCAGAAAATTTTACCAGAAACATAATTCCCAGCATGATTTTTAGCATTTCAACTTTGGGTTCAACCTGAAAAGTAAAACCAGTAATACTATAATCTCTTGTTTTATCCAAGGTTTAGTTGCATTTACAAGTATAATCTTATTTAGCAAGAATAAGAGTTGAGTCCCAGCTTTTATGAATTTCCTTTATTTAGACAGCAAGCAATGCCCTTAGAAACAGACTTGAAATGTTCTTCTACCCGGGGTGCAGGACAGAAGAGCAAAGAGCATCTGGATAATTTTCAAGGCAATTTAAGGTTCATGGAGAACTTCCATGGCGTTATCTAAATCAATAGTTACAAAACCATCATGATGTAGGTAGCCAAGTACTAACCCATTTTTGTGTAAGAGAACTCAAAGACCCAAGGAGATTCAGTGATTTTCCTATACGCTTACTGAGAGACTTAGCAATGGAACTATGATTTTCTGACTTTCCATAATTCCATTTTGCTAACAATCACAGAAAAGCTAGTAATTTAGTAATATTAGTAATTTAGGGGGAATTCATGTGCAGTTTATGAACCTTTGAACCATTTAGCATATGGTTTCTTTGGTGGATATCACCCCATCTCTTTCTGGAAAAGACAGGAAGGTTGGAGCATGTGTTCCACGGTAGCTTCTAACTGAGTTGCCTTGGGCAAATTGCTTACACTCACTGAACATCAGCTTCCTCCTAAGCAAATAGGGGCTATAAAAGCAGAGATGCCATAGAACCGTTGTGAGAATTCCCATAGTGCATATAAATATACTGTTAAAATACACATCACATAGTAGCTGCTCAATTAAAGTGAGTTATAATTGCCTGGAGAGGGGGTCAATTACAGTGACCTCTGTAGAATGTTGGGCAGGAGAAGAAACTGTAGAAAGTCAGGATCTTTTTTTTTTTTTCATGTAAAAGCATTAAGGAGTCACTAGATGGACGTTAAATGTGATCTACAAGTGATGAAATCTCAATCAGATTAGGGAGCTGTAATGCAATAAGATTCATGGCAGGACCATTTACCCTGAATACAGAAATGGAGCTCGAAGAGCTTTTCTGAATAAATAATTATGATCCCAAACAATCAGAGCTTTTGACAATTGGCTTTTGCGGTCTCTTCGCATATGGCTCCTGTTCTCACTACCTAAATGTCACCAAAGTCTTTTGACATTTCACTGTTGTTTTCTTTGTTACTCAGAATTGCTAGGTCATTATAGGAAAAATATACAGAACAACAGTCTCATAATCTCTCTGTGTAAAAAATTAATATTTTTGGATCTATTCTTTCTCTCTTTTGCTTATATATTTCAAAAATAGATTCACCAGTGACTTCTTAGTCATTCAATTCAAAGACCTTTCTTTGTTTCTGCAATCTCTCTAAACCATTGACCCTCGCTTCATTCTTCATAATTATTCTTCCTTTGATTCAGTACCTAGTAGTAAATGTACCTACTTCCCCAGACCTAAAATTCAGTATGTCTTGAAATAGTCAGCTTCTGTTCCAAACACTCATTTCATCTCCTGTGTCTTTTTCTTATGTTAGTAGCATCACTTAGTCCTTTTTCCCTCCCCATTGCCTGCATCTGGTTACTGTACAAAGTTCTCCACATTCCTCTCCTACCTTGCCTCTCGTCTTTATTTCAGTGGCATTATCTTAGTTGAGGCCCTTGTTAACAAATCTCCTGACATTTGTAAGAAGATTCCCTTTTTACTATTTCTAGCTTCTCCTCATTTCAATCCAGCCTGAGCATCTCAGTCAGATTCACTCTGTACAACACAATTATGATCGTTTAATCTCTGCTTAAAACCGGAAGTGACCACGAAAAGCCCTAGCTTGCTGGCATGGGCACACCAGGCTCCTTATCTTGTATCAGCTTCCTGCTTCACTGCTTTCCATATGTCTGCTTCACTTACTTTATTCCCCGTAAAGACCATATTCCTAGATGTTTCCTGCACAATCTCTACATGGTCCCATTCCAGGCTTTCTTCCCACAGTTTTTCTTTTCACGTTCAAAACCTGGCTTACCTCATATCGACATGTTGAAATACCACCCACCTTCCATGGCTCAGACTACATGACACCTCTACAAAGGACTTTATGGTGTTTTCATTTGGAAAATATTCTCATCTTTCTTTGTTGTCCCATGGTGTGTTCTTGCTAACCTTCTATAGAACTTGTTTCTTTCTATTTTTCACCACAAATAATTAAGTGCATAACTTATCCACCTAGATACACTGAGGAAAGTTGTTTCTTTATATGCAACTTCTCTATAATGTACAGTAACTTGTTCATGGTCAAGCTTCATTAAACACTTACTGAATGAATGAATGAATGAATACCTGACTTGAGCTGATGTGGACTTCATAATTAGACTGTGTCTAATATTTTCATAATCAGAACATCTTAATCTCAATATGCTTTGTAATAAAAAAGATAAGCGTGTATTTCATTGTTGGTGTTGTCTGCTTTATTGGAGTAGATATGATAAAGAAATGCATAAAAGATAATTGGATGGTCTATTAATACCAAGAGTCTTTGGAGAAGAGTTATCTGCTTTATTTCACTGGGGATACCAGTGAGAAGTTAGGCAATGGATAGATTGACAAGAATTCATCTCCCAGAAGCACTTTACATCACAATACTGCAGAGACTGTATACAGAGTGTATCAGTTATAAAACAAGAAATGAGTCTGTTAAAGAAACCACTCTCCATAAAGCATGACCTGCCATATATTACCAGGGCATTAGATGAAAACTTCACTCAGAAGGATTTTGCGGCCAGTGTGTTTTCAGTTGTGAAAGCTCTGTCTTCCTAATACGTTTTACCCTATTTCTAGGCAATACTAAATAGATAGGTGAGCTCCCAAAACCATAAACTGAACTTTGGAGTATAGAAGCATTTACTACAATGATTATGCAAGCAATAATTAATAACCTGGTTTAATACTGAAAAATACAAAAAACATGAAGTCTTTCAGTTTTTTCAAATTCCCAAAGCAGTGAGCTGAGAATACAGGGCAGCAAAGGGTTCTAATACCTGACAATTCCGCTACCACTCCTGTTCCTTCATTGCAATAGCCTGGTGAAATAAGACATGTTCTGGCTGTTACTTCTCTCTTATCTCTCCACATATCTGCAGGCTTTCTATATTGATGAAGGTTGCTATGGAGTCAGCAGCAGTTCTCTGGGCTTCAAATCTATATCTGGGATAGAAGATGGAGAACTGTCTGAATATATATCACACTAAATAAAAAATGCTTTTACTGGCAAACTCTTCTAGGAACCCAATAGAAAAAAAAATCATCATAGGCTAAAGATAATTTTAACAGGAAGTGACTTTTTAGTCCATATTAGTTTATTTTTCCCATATAAATTACCCTAGGAATTTATGGGGTTTGATTTTTTCCTTAATAAATACCCCTTTGGCTATATTGGCTGACATTTTCTAAATCTTCATGAACTGGCATTTTATTCTAACAAGGATATAATAAACACTTAAATGTCTTTAAAGTCACAGAAAAGAATTTAGGCACTTGGATTAAAATTATGCTGCTAAAATCTTGCATGTCACGAAAAATTTTAAAAGCCAAAGCAATGTTCTAAAGCAATCCAATGTTGAATAATTCTGTGTCAATTTAGTTTCACTTCTAGCAGCTTTAGAGATTTGATTTTAATCAAGATGATGTTTATGAATATTTGGAAAAGAAATACAATGACAACATTATGATACAATCATGATCATTTATATATCCCAAATAGCCCATCTGGCCAGAGAGAAAATAATAGAATCTGTAAGGCCAGTGTGTAGGGCTGCTTCATGCTAAGCTTAGCCTGGTTGAATCTATCACAGGTCATAAGCCAAATAAATACAAAAGCTGATTGAAGCCTCTTTTGTCTAAAACTGGGCAGGATTAATCTTGTTAATATGCCAGCTTCTGAATGAATATCAAATAAAAGTTTGAAGGTCCAATACTCATGTGTAATCAGGGAAATTTAATGTAAAATAATGTTTTATTCACCAAAAGATGAAAATGAATGAGAAAAGAATGAAGATATCAGATTTTGTCAAGAGTATAGAAAAATCATATTCCCAGGAATCTTTGGTGGTAGACTAAATTGAAATGGCCTATTTTCAATTTTTTAAAAAATGAATCAAAATAGAAAATGTATTCCCTGTAATCAAGAAACTCCATATCTGTCATTTTACCCTGTTGAAATGTATGTTAAAACAGTAGGATTAATAACATTGATTGAGTGCTGCATGTACCGGCATTACTCTAAATGCTTTGCAAACATTATATCATTTTATTATCACCATAATTCCATGGGGTGGGTACTATTATTATCAAGAAACTGATTCCCAGAACAATGAACTGTTGTGTTCAAGGGCACAGACTGGTGGAGCCGAGACTCCAATACTGGACCCAGCATTCTTAATCATTACCTCTCATTGCCTTTCTTAGTAGAGCTATGTGTGTTGCACATGGCATAGAACACTACTCATTGTAACAGAAGAAACTGAAACCAAACTAACAGCTATCAACATGAAAATTATTAAATGAATTACAGGTACATCCAACACTTAAACTTGTGCCAAACTTCCATCTGCAGCAAACCTATAGAAATACTTGAAATATGTATATAGATTTCTTAGGTGCCAACAGTTAGTTTTATCTTATTTGTCAATACTTGGTGTGTTATAATTAGTGATCTCCACAAGCCATAGTTCTTGTTTGGTTCATTTGTTTTGTTTTGTTTTCTGTTCTTTCCTGTTTCCTCTGCTTCTTCTTCCCTCTCAGCACATTTGCTGTATAGACTGCCGTCGGTGTGTTCTTACAGAAGATGAATTGCTGTTTGTATGCATACTTTAATATACACAAAAGAATTGTTATATATCTTGTTGTGATTTCTACTCTATTCATCTGGCAATACATTTTTAAGATCTATCCAGATGCAGGATACAGCATGCTTGGGGCTGGTGCATGGGGATGACCCAGAGAGATGTTATGGGGAGGGAGGTGGGAGGGGGGTTCATGTTTGGGAACGCATGTAAGAATTAAAGATTTTAAAATTATTAAAAAAAAAGATCTATCCAAGTTGTTTTGTATATCATTAGTCCATTACTCATACTGATGTATGTACTATGAGGTGAGCAACGACACGTCTTACCATCTACTTCTCTCACGGTCTATACCTGCCCTGGTGCAACTTCCTACCAGCAAAAATAGCACTATGCTGGGCTTTCTCACTCATATCTTCTTGAAGATCCACTGAACATGTCTTTGGAATATATATTAACATATAGGAACAAAATTGCTGGGTCTCATAGAGTAAGTGAAAACTTACTGTCACTAAGTACTGCCAGACTGTTCTGCAGACAACTTCCACCAATATTCACCTTTATATGAATATTCCCAAGGCCCCCCTACCCCACCCACTCCTGGATTATCCAATGTTCTCATTTCTGTCAGTGTAATAGAAATGACCTGATACTTCATTGTATGAGTTTCATTCTGAAAATGAAATTAAACATTCCCAAACTTTAAAAAGTAGAAACAGTGCAAAAAATAAAAGAGGAACCCAAAGCCATTGTTGACTTTCTGTTATTCCATCATAAATTAGATGTCTAGATAGGTCCACCCCCATATGGAGATATGACTTTGAGTTTCAAGAGCTGGAACAGAGGTTCTTGCATCCAGAGGAGATCCTAATTTGAGTTCTTCCAGAAGCAAGATGTGAGACAAGAATTTTAGGATAAGTGAAGTGAAAGTCGCTGTCATGTCCGACTCTTTGTGACCCCATGGACTATACAGTCCCTGGAATTCTCCACGCCAGAATACTGGAGTGGGCAGCCATTACTTCTCCAGGGGATCTTCCCAATCCGGGGGTCTAACCCAGGTCTCCTGCACTGCAGGTGGATTCTTTACCAGCTGAGCCACAAGGCAGGTAGCGTACATGATATAGAAGTAGCAGGTAGGCGTTATAGAAACATGAATTAGCCAGCCATTATGGGGGACAGCTGGGGATGAAATCTTCAGGGAAACACCTTCATTAGAATAACACCACCCAGAGAGCCAGGGAACTGGGAGATGCATACACAAATGCCAGCGAATTACTGGTTGAGAGCTGCTCCTTCTGTGAGTGTTAATTCTTCTGTACTTCAAGGCTTCCTGTGTAAGAGGCGTGGAGATGCAGATACAGTCATTGAAGTCAGCAGGAATAAGATGCACAAAACACTGATATAATTTTGCATCTCTCTGATTCATTTGACCCAACATTAAGCTTACTCCATTCTCTCATTGCTTCTTCCAAGAGCCATCCGGTTACAAGTTCTCAAAAGAAATTTACCACAGGTTTGGTGAAAAGAGTTATAGTTGGTCCTAAGACCATGACTGGTATACATCATCTGCCTTTTGCTTCATTCATTCAAGATTTCCCTCCCTCTTGGCTAGCGCGTGTGCTGATGAACATTACCAGCCCTGTGGAGTAACCCAGGTCTTCTTGCATGAGTGGTTGAGGACCCAGTTACTTGTTCTTATCAGGCTAGAGTTGCTGCAAATGTCCCTTTAGGGTTGTTACTGGAAAGGGAAGCACCAGAGAGAATCTTCTGAATACCAAATCCACTTATGGCTTTCTGTCCCTATTATATTACAAGTAGCAATCCTATCTCCTCATGATAATCTGAGTGGATTACCTTTGCCAGGAGAGCAGTCCCTCTCTTTTTGTGTGTGTCCACTGTGTTGAAGGGCTCAGGCAGAAGTTATAGTTAGGTTTAATAAAACCTTTACTATGTTTTCTGGTAGAATCATTCCTCCTCTGGGAACAAAGACCCCAGTAGAGTCTGAACTTATCAGGGATGGGATAGGAAGCAAAAGTTCCCCAAGTGATCAGGGCCACTCCTATGTCCATCTCTGGGGCCTAGATCTATATATTAGTATGGCAAACACTATAGAATTACCTTTTGTTCAAAGTATAAATTGTATCTTGATAAATTCAAGCTGTGTATACCCTATGACCAGTAATTCTAGATGACAAGGTATTACAAACTCCAGGATATGTGTGCAAGGAGACACAAGGTCTTGCAGTGTGGCTTATGTTAGTGAAAGACTGGAAATAATGTGAAAGTCTTTATTTCCAATATTAGTTTTTAGCTTCTGTTATTACCAATTTCTGACATAAAAGATCTATATGAAGAATATGATTCTTTGATTGTAAAATGTCTAGCATATAGGGCTTGGAGAATAGCAAGCACTCAATAAATAGCAGTCTTGGGGAGGATTAGTTATTACCTAGAATAAGAGTACACTCTGTGACTAAAATGAGCAAAACGAAAAACAGAAATGAATTTAAAATGAAAGAGCAAAGATTTTATGTTCCTCGTGAGAATCTCTGTCTTCCTCCAAGAACTCTCTTTTATTTTTCATATGTTCAACTTCAAGAATTAGATATGGGGAAAGCCTTAGATGGGACTTCCAGGTGGCGCTAGTGGTAAGGAACCTGCCTGCCAAATGCAGGAAATGTAAGAGGCCAGGGTTCAGTCTCTGGCTTGGGAAGATCCCCTGGAGGAGGGCATGGCAACCCACTCTAGCATTCTTGTCTGGAGACTCCCATGGACAGAGGAGCCTGGCAGGCAACAACCCATACCACCACAAAGAGTCGGATGCGACTGATGTGACTTAGCACCAGTGAACCAGTGAAGTCACTCAGTCGTGTCTGACTCTTGGAGATCCTATGGACTGTATGGCCCATCAAGCTTCTCCATCCACGGAATTTTCCAGGCAAGAGTACTGGAGTGGGTTCCCATTTCCTTCTCTGGGGCTCTTCTCAACTCAGGGATCGAACCCAGGTCTTTAGCATTTCAGGCAGGTTCTTTACCCTTTGAGCAACCGGGGAAGGCGTGACTTAGCACGCTTGCACGCAAAGCCTCAGGTGAGTAGATGTCCCCTATTTATTAGGGCTCAGTGTAGTTTTAACATGTATAGCCTGTGAAATTTGCAGAGTTGAAGCTTCTGTTATTGGGTGTGAACTTGGTGGATTAGAGGGATGATGGAGAATGCTTTCTTTTAATATAAAGCAGAGAGGCTCCAGGGTTTCTTGTGCCTGCGGAGGCTTGGGTCTTGGTGGGAAGAGCAGTACAATACAAATGAGGTTTCCAGCTGGTGCCTGAAAAACCATCCCTCAAGCAGTTTTCTGGGGGAGGCTTTGCTGACAACTGAGTAGGGTGTACCTGAGATAGAGGAACAAGTCTTGGGAAGCAGAAATTTGGGAAGGCTCACTATAATCAGCTGAAGCTGTAACTTGATCAACAAAAATCTGAAAGCCTCTGATCAAAGACACAACCTTCCTGGGGTGACTGAAATTGCCTTTTAAAGACCACTGATTCCTTTTTTTTTTTTATTTATTTTTAATTGGAGGATAATTGCTTTACAATGTTGCGTTAGTTTCTGCCAACACAATGTGAATCAGCCGTAATTACACATATATCCCCTCCCTCTTGAAATCCCCAAACAATTCCTTTTGCTTCCCTAATGTCTACCCCAATATTGCTGTTTGTAATGCCTGACTCCCTAAGATCGCTTTTCCGATGACTCCCACTCTCATTTATATTTTACATCAGACTATATTCAGAATTATCCCTAAGCAGTTACTGGTTTTAGCTGGTTAATGGACTTCACAGTAAATCTGTGGCTAAAAATAGCTCTCCCCTGGAATGCTGGAGGAAGCAAAATGTGAATCTTCATGGTGACCAGTCTTATAGAGACATTTATTTTTATTATCTCAAAATTGGTCTGTCCTCTTCTGCTCTCTCATGACAGTTCTTTAACCACCGACACTGGCAAGATATAGAAGATGCTTCTCAGGAAGACAGACAAAGTGCTCATGCTATTAAACCAATAGGCCAGGATTGTAGGATAGGAAGAAATACTTTTCCTTGTTTGCTTATTTGTATTTCATTGGTTATTTCACAATATGTGCACAAATATTACAAAAAGAAAAAAATAGCATTCTGAAAATATTTAAAAGATAAACTTCTTGTTTCCCTCACAATTCAGTTTTTCATACAATAAAGAACAACCTCATATTTTAAAATTGCTCTGCTGTTTTCAGCTCTTGATTGGTTATATTTCAAAACAACCAAAGATGGAATTTCCTTCTTCAGACATAACTTCCAAATAATTCAATTATCCACACTTCCGGCTGTTTTGATATGATGTTGACAAACATCAACCACATATTAATATTTCAGCATTGTCCACAATACAACAAAAACCTGAGGGCTGCAAACTTTTTGCATTAAAAAAAATCAAATCATCTCTGCACAATTACTAAAAAAATCAAAACAAAACTCAATGGGTGCTAGGATCTTTTACTATTTAGTAATGATTTTGATATTGTAAAGAGAGATCTCTTTCTCTGCTTTAGGGGAAGAAGTGGCGTATGATAATCCAAATACTGAAAAATGAATTACAAATATTTTAATTTTTGAAAGTACCAATTAATACCATAGTTTTTGTCAAAAGAATGTGATAAAGTCACTTATATACAATAAAAATAATTTATGGTGTTTTTCTCATCAAAGAGCATTTCTATATCTTACTGTGATTATTATCTAAGGCTATATTTAAGTACCTAAAAATTAAAATAAAAGTTATTAAGATGGTAATTTATACTTTTCTCTATTTATTTTTATAATTTATAATAGTATAAATTAATATTATGACATTTAGTATAAATTTCTTTTTATTTATAATAGTGTAAATTACTATTAAGCTAGTACTTTATACTTTTCTCTATTTTCTTTTTACCTCTTGTTTATTTCCAAATAACGCTATTATTATGAAAGAAAAAATGAAGAGATTTATTACGTTTCAAGTTCCCCAGAAGAGAAAAGCCTTCAGATGAAGCCAGAGAATTCATAGCAAATATACTGCAAATTACAAGAGAAGGTACGTCTAACACAAAGGGCTGCAAGTGCTCAGAGATCTTGAGTCTCCTTGAGGGGCTATCTCCTTGTCTTGAAAGAATTAAGATCTTAGCCAATTTCACCAGCTGCACGACAGAACCTAGTCATGCACTTTAAATTGGGAGCCTTTAAATCTACTGAGCCTGTAAAGCATTCACCACAGTGCTGTGTGTACAGATATTCCTTTAAAAAATACATTTTGATGGTGACAGTTAACATTATTTTTAGCTTTGCATAACAGCTGCAGACTATAATTAAGACAACTAAAATTTGTAGATGACATTAGCCTTTGATAATATAATATTTTGTCAGTCACACAAACTGTTGTTCAGAGTCCAGAGCCTGCACCCAGGGCTCTGCCTGTATTAGTGGGATTTGGGTTAAGACTATTTCTAGGAATTATTCCTACCAGCGCATGAAAGCTGCAATATCCAGGAATCAACGTCTATAGCTTTAGAGGTCCCTCTGCAGAGATTCCCTCTCTGGCTACTTCCTGCCTTACTTATTTCCCACATGATTAATTTCACAGTCTTCCAAGAGCCGCTGTTGCTATAATTGCTTCAGATCTATTTTTGATCATCACTTCATTGACTTTAACTGGGATGTTTTAAATCCCCATGACAGGTACCATAACATCTTTTACTTAATCCTGCCAATTTCTCATACAATTTTAAAAAATCTGCCACTGGTGGATATATCAGAATCATTGAAAATGGAAAGTTTAAAAAATCTGCCACTGGTGGATATATCAGAATCATTGAAAATGGAAAGAGGATAGAATACAGTTGACTCAAAAAGAAAGTACAGTCTTTAGTGAAACAATGTGAATTGTTGGAATTGGAGTTCTGTTAAAAAATAATAATCAGAAAATGGATAGGGAGGGGAGAAAGAAAGACAAAAACCAATGGAAAAATGGAGGGGAAACGTCCTAAAAGTGGCTTTGGGAAATGCTTAAAAGAGAAAAAACAAAGGCTATTTAGACTCGGAGTAGGACGTCCTAGTTCCAGGTGCATCTTCTAATCTTAATCAATGTGTCTAAATCCAGGGGCATCAATTCACCTCTCCCAATGCTCAGGCTCCTCTAATCAATGTAAATTGAGTCTTCTGGGAAAAATAATCTTCAAGGATTTTTCCCATCTTCAATATTTTTGTGGAAAGGTAAATGATTAAACACCAAAACAGACCATATCTTGCAGACAAGACTTGCCTCCTTGGTAACAGCACAAAATTCATATTCACCTTCTATACAGGCAGGTCACAAAACATTGCATGTCAAATGCAAATCCATCTAACGCCCTAAGGACATTTTCTCTCCATTCTCAGTTATGACCATTGGAATTAGGATTCTTTTTTTCCCTTTTAACCCACTTTTCTTTGAACTCAGACTCTAGATTTGATGTTTTTTCTGTTTGCCAGAATAACAGAACTGCAGGGAAGTTCATGTTGAGAAACAGAAATAATCTAAAGCTTTAGAGGCCCTGCTGCAGAACACTATCCCTGATACTTCTTGCTTAACTTTATTTTTTCTGGAAGACTAAGACCTCAAAGTCTATTCACCACTGATTATTCTTTCTTATAACTAGGCTCACGCTGAAGACATGATGCCTCAGTTACAGTTTTTAACTGCAAGTATTTGATTCTGCAAAAGCTTTTTCTTGCAGGTAATTTTCTCAATTACTTTTGTGAACCTTTTCTTCACACTCAAATGAGCATTCTCAATAAAACATCTTGTTCTTCCAGTTTTCTACTAAATCCTTCACTTTGTCTGATTGCTGGTGGAATTTTGACAAGTTTGCCACTATGAAGTGATACAGCAATAAAAAAAAGAAGAATATAAAAATCATCATTCCCCAACCCTTATGAATAACTTAATTTCCTGCTACTAGGCAGTCTTCTGAGATGGATAAACTTTGAGAAGTATGCAAATATAGTCTTCACTCATGCTTACAGGGCCTTGTTGCTTGCTTGCTTGCTTGCTTGCTTGCTATGTCACTTCAGTCGTGTCCGACTCTGTGCGACCCCATAGATGGCAGCCCACGAGGCTCCTCTGTCCCTGGGATTCTCTAGGCAAGAACACTGGAGTAGGTTGCCATTTCCTTCTCCAATGCATGAAAATGAAAATTGAAAGTGAAGATACTCAGTCGTGTCCGACTCTTAGCGATCCCTTGGACTGCAGCCTACCAGGCTCCTCCATCCATGGGATTTTCCAGGCAAGAGTACTGGAGTGGGGTGCCATTGCCTTCACCACAGGGCCTTGTAGAAATCTTTAGTTTGGATGGTATGGCTGGTTTTGTATAGTATGTACAGGATGGATTCCTTGGATTTGTCTGCTGTCATTCTGTCACTAAGTCATGTCTGACTCTTTGCAATTCCATGGAATGCAGCGTGCCAGGCTCTCCTGTCCTTCACTATCTCCAGGAGTTTGCTCAAATTCATGTCTACTGAGCCAGCGATGCTATCTAACCACCTCATCCTCTGCTACCCCCTTCTCCTTCTGCCCTCAGTCTTTCCCAGCATCAGGGGCTTTTCAAGTGAGTCAGCTTTTCATATCAGGTGGCCAAAGTGCAGGAGTTTCAGCATCAGTCCTTCCAAGGGGCTTGTCTATGCATCTCCAATGTGCTACCGCATGCAGCACTTTAGATAAACAGTTTAGACAGACAGTTTAGCACTTTAGATAGACAGTTTTGCCGAGAGAACACACTGGTCATAGCAAACACCCTCTTCCAACAACACAAGAGAAGACTCTACACATGGACATTACCAGATGGTCAATACTGAAATCAGATTGATGCTATTTTTTACAGTCAAAGATGGAGAAGCTCTATGTAGTCAGCAAAAGCAAGACTGGGAGCTGACTGTGGCTCAACTCATGAACCCCTTATTGCCAAATTAGACTTAAATTGAACAAAGTAGGGAAAACCACTAGACCATTCAGGTATGACCTAAATCATATCCCTTATGGCTATACAATGGAAGTGACAAGTATATTCAAGGGATTAGATCTCATAGTCAGAGTGCCTGAATAACTATAGACAGAGGTTTGTGACATTATACAAGAGGCAGTGATCAAGACCATACCCAAGAAAAAGAAATGGAAAAAAGGCAAAATGGTTGTCTGAGGAGGCCTTACAAACAGCTATGAAAAGAAGAGAGGAGAAAGTCAAAGGAGAAAAGGAAAGATATACCCATTTAAATGCAAAGTTCCAAAGGGTAGCAAGGAGAAATAAGAACGCCTTCCTCAGTGATCAGTGCAAAGAAATAGGGGAAAACAATAGAATGGGAAAGACTAGAGAATTCTTCAAGAAAATTAGAGATACCAAGGGAACATTTCATGCAAAGATGGGTAATGTAAAGGACAGAAATGGTATGGAACTAACAGAAACAAAACATATTAAGAAGAGGTGGCAAGAATACACAGAAAAGCTATAGAAGAAAGATCCTCACATCCAGATAATCACGATGGTGTGATCACTCACTAAAGCCAGACATCCTGGAATAGGAAGTCAAGTGGGCCTTTAAAAGCATCACTACGAACAAAGCTAGTGGAGGTGATGGAATTTCAGTTGAGCTATTCCAAATCCTAAAAGATGATGTTGTGAAAGTGCTGCAATCAATAGCCAGCAAATTAGGAAAACTCAGCAGTGGCCACAGGACTGGAAAAGGTCAGTTTTCATTCCAATCCCAAAGAATACTCAAACTAAGGCACAATTGCACTCATCTCACACGCTAGCAAAGTAAGGTTCAAAATTCTCCAAGCCAGGCTTCAACAGTATGTGAACCGTGAACTTCCAGATGTTCAGGCTGGTTTTAGAAAAGGCAGAGGAACCAGAGATCAAATTGCCAACATCCGCTGGATCATCGAAAAAGCAAGAGAGTTCCAGAAAAACATCTACTTCTGCTTTATTGCCTATGCCATAGCCTTTGACAGCATAGATCACAACAAATTGTGGAAAATTCTTAAAGAATTGGAAACACCAACCACCTGACTTGCCTCTTGAGAAACCTGTATGCAGGTCAAGAAGCAACAGTTAGACCTGGACATGGACCAACAGACTGGTTTTCAATCAGGAAAGGTTTGCTGACGCTTGCTCCTTGGAAGGAAAGTTATGACCAACCTAGACAGCATATTAAAAAGCAGAGATGGCAGAACTGAACTGAATGTCTTTTAAGTTCATGGCTGCAGTCACCAATGCAGTAATTTTGGAGCCCCACAAAATAAAATCTGCCATTGTTTCCACCATTTCCCCATCTATTTGCCATGAAGTGATGGGACCAGATGCCATGATCTTAGTTTTCTGAATGTTGAGCTTTAAGCCAACTATTTCACTTTCCTCTTCCACTTTCATCAAGAGGCTTTTTAGCTCCTCTTCACTTTCTGCCATCTCTGCTGAACTCTCTGACTGAACTGAATTGAACTGAGACAGAGAGTAGCGAAATGGTGCCTGTGCTCCCAGCCAGATCTGTCCCTTCAAGTCTCTGGAATTGTAAGCTCTACCTTGAGTCAGTTTTCTACTTGGAATCTTCTGTGTGCTTCTCTTGGTTTGGAGACTCGCCCATTGAATCTGACCTCTGCTTTGAGCCTGTATCCTGAAACACTTCTGCTGTTTCATGGCTTTGATCTCTAGTTTAAATATAGAAAACATAAAATTGAATAAAAAGAACTTCAGTTCAGTCGCTCAGTCATATCCAACTCTTTGCGACCCTATGGACTGCAGCACGCCAGGCTTCCCTGACCATCACCAACTCCCAGAGTCTATACAAACCCATGCCCATCGAGTCTGTGATGCCATACAACCATCTCATCCTCTGTCATCCCCTTCTCCTCCTGCCCTCAATCTTTCTCAGCATCAGGGTCTTTTCATGTGAGTCAGCTCTTCGCATCAGGTGGCCAAAGTACTGGAGTTTCAGATTCAACATCAGTCCTTCCAATGAACATCCAGGACTGATCTCCTTTAGGATGGACTGGTTGGATCTCCTTGCAGTCCAAGGGACTCTCAAGACTCTTCTCCAACACCACAGTTCAAAAGCATCCATTCTTCAGCGCTCAGCTTTCTTTATAGTCCAACTCTCACATCCATACATGACCACTGGAAAAACCATAGCCTTGACTAGATGGAGCTTTGTTGGAAAAGTAATGTCTCTGCTTTTTAATATGCTGTCTAGGTTGGTCATAACTTTCCTTCCAAGAAGTAAGTGTCTTTTAATTTCATGGCTATAGTCACCATATGCAGTGATTTT
Source organism: Ovis canadensis (assembly GCF_042477335.2). NCBI lineage: Eukaryota > Metazoa > Chordata > Mammalia > Artiodactyla > Bovidae > Ovis > Ovis canadensis. Next base: position 103,772,370 of record NC_091248.1, read on the forward strand.
GGAGCCCCCAAAAATAAAGTCTGACACTGTTTCCACTGTTTCCCCATCTATTTCCCATGAAGTGATGGGACCCAATGCCATGATCTTAGGTTTCTGAATGTTGAGCTTTAAGCCAACGTTTCCACCCTCCTCTTTCACTTTCATCAAGAGGCTTTTTAGTTCCTCTTCACTTTCTGCCATAAGGGTGGTGTCATCTGCATACCTGAGGTTATTGATATTTCTCCCAGCAATCTTGATTCTAGCTTGTGCTTCCTCCAGACCAGTGTTTCTCATGATGTACTCTGCATATAAGTTAAATAAGCAGGGTGACAATATACAGCCTTGACGTACTCCTTTTCCTATTTGAAACCAGTCTGTTGTTCCATGTCCAGTTTTAACTGTCGCTTTCTGACCTGCATACAGGTCTCTCAAGAGGCAGGTCAGGTAGTCTGGTATTCCCATCTCTTTCAGAATTTTCCACAGTTTATTGTGATCCACACAGTCATAGGCTTTGACATAGTCAATAAAGCAGAAATAGATGTTTTTCTGGAACTCTCTTGCTTTTTCAATGATCCAGCGGATGTTGGCAATTTGATCTCTGGTTCCTCTGCCTTTTCTAAAACCAGCTTGAACATCTGGAAGTTGATGGTTCACGTATTGCTGAAGCCTGGCTTGGAGAATTTTAAGCATTACTTTACTAGCATGTGAGATGAATGCAATTGTGTGGTAGTTTGAGCATTCTTTGGCATTGCCTTCCTTTGGGATTTGTATGAAAACTGACCTTTTCCAGTCCTGTGGCCACTGCTGAGTTTTCCAAATTTGCTGGGATATTGAGTGCAACACTTTCACAGCGTCATCTTTCAGGATTTGAAATACCCTAACTGGAATTACATCATCTCCACTAGCTTTGTTCTTAGTGATGCTTCCTAAGGCCAACTTGACTTCACATACCTGGCTGTCTGGCTCTAGGTGAGTGATCACACCATCGTGATCATCTGTGTTATGAAGATCTTTTTTGTACAGTTCTTCTGTGTATTCTTGCCACCTCTTCTTAATAACTTCTCTTTCTATTCTGTCCTTTATTGAGCCTATCTTTGCGTGAAATGTTCCCTTGGTAGCTCTAATTTTCTTAAAGAGATTGCTAGTCTTTCCATTCCATTGTTTTCCTCTATTTCTTTGCATTGATCCCTGAGGAAGGCTTTCTTATCTCTCCTTGCTATTCTTTGGAACTCTGCATTCAGAAGGGTATATCTTTCCTTTCCTCATTTGCTTTTCACTTCCGTTCTTTTCACAGCTATTTGTAAGCCCTCCTCAGTCAGCTATTTTGCTTTTTTGCATTTCTTTTTCTTGTGGATGGTTTTGATTCTTGTCTCCTATACAATGTCATGTACCTCCATGAATAGTTCATCAGACACTCTATCAGATCTAGTCCCTTAAATCTATTTCTCACTTCCACTGTATAGTCATAAGGGATTTGATTTTGGTCATACCTGAATGGTCTAGTGGTTTTCTCCACTTTCTTCAATTTCAGTCTGAACTTGGCAATAAGGAGTTCATGATCTAAGCCACAATCAGCTCCTCGTGCTGTTTTTTGTTGACTGTATAGAGCTTCTCCATCTTTGGCTGCAAAGAATATAGTCAATCTGATTTCTGTGTTGACCATCTAGTGATGTTCATGTGTAGAGTATTCTCTTGTGTTGTTGGAAGAGGGTGTTTGCTATGACCAGTCCATTCTCTTGGCAGAACTCTATTGGCCTTTGCCCTGCTTCATTTTGTACTTGAAGGCCAAATTTGCCTGTTACACAAGGTGTTTCTTGACTTCTTACTTTTGCATTCCAGTCCCCTATAATGAAAAGGACAACTTTTGGGGGTGTTAGTTCTAGAAGGTCTTGTAGGTCTTCATAGAACCGTTCAACTTCAGCTTCTTCAGCATTACTGATTGGGGCATAGACTTGGATTACAGTGATATTGAATGGTTTGCCTTGGAAACGAACAGAGATCATTCTGTTGTTTTTGAGATTGCATCCAAGTACTGCATTTAAGATTCTTTTGTTGCCCATGATGGCTACTCCATTTCTTCTGAGGGATTCCACCCACATTAGTAGATATAATGGTCATCTGAGTTAAATTCACCCATTCCAGTCCATCTTAGTTCACTGATTCCTAGAATGTTGATGTTCACTCTTGTCATCTCCTGTTTGACCACTGCCAGTTAGCCTTGATTCATGGACCTAACATTCCAGGTTCCTATGCAATATTACTCTTTATAGCATCAAACCCTGCTTCCATCACCAGTCCCATTCACCACTGGGTATTGTTTTTGCTTTGGCTCCATCCCTTCATTCTTTCTGGAGTTACTTCTCCACTGATCTTCAATAGCATATTGGACACCTTCAGACATGGGGAGTTCAACTTTCAGTGTCCTATCTTTTTGCCTTTTCATACTTTTCATGGGGTTCTCAAGGCAATAATACTGAAGTGGTTTGCTATTCCCTTCTCCAGTGGACCACAGTCTGTCAGACCTCTCCACCATGACCCGGCCGTCTTGGCTACCTCCACACGGCATGGCTTACTTTCACTGAGTTAGACAAGGCTGTGGTCCATGTGATCAGACTGGCTAGTTGTCTGTGACTGTAGTTTTAGTATGTCTGCCCTCTGATCCCCTCTCTCAGTACCTATCGTCTTACTTGGGTTTCACTTACCTTGGATGTGGGGTCTCTCTTCACGGCTGTTCCAGCAAAGTGCAGCCGCTGCTCCTTACCTCTGATGCAGGTTAGTTCCTCTTGGCCACCGCCCAAAATCATAAAATGTTAGAACTGAAAAGGACCCTAGGTAGCATCAGATTCATACAATTCTGTTTTAGAAATGAGAAACTAGCTTCCAAGAGAGTAAGTAACTATCCTCCTGGTAAGCAAAGCTCGAAAATGGCCAAGATGAGACTTTATACAAGTGGCTTCTGATTCCAAACTCAGGGCCATTGCCACTTCACTGTGGTGAAGTGGATAGGCATTTCTGAACCTTTACATAATGAATAAGAGATCTGGGACTGAAAAGGCTCCTAAAATGCCCTTGTGTGCATATGTGTGATACATACCAGTGGTATCTGCCTCTCCCAGATGCAACATGTGAAAATGGCTTATAAGCAACAAAATCCATACAAATTCAAGATAAAAGTTTTCAACATCACCTTCCTTCATAGGAGAGTGGAGCCCCAGGAGGCAGAATCACTTTTCTCCAACTTTGATAAGCAGTGACTTGGTGTTTCCTCTTTTGGAAGATGATTTCCAGAGTTCTGCTACATGTATCGTAAAAATTCCCTGCAATAGAAAACTTAAACAGGAATTTATTCTTTGTGGACTGGGGTGCACATGAGTAGAGTTAAGATAACATAAAATGACAAAATCAGTGTAACTTTGAGGGTAAATCTCACACAGTAAAGAATCTGCCCATAATGCAGGAGAATGGGTTGGGAAGATACCCTGGAGAAGGGAATGGCTACCCACTCCCCTATTCTTGCATGGAGAATTCCATGGACAGAGGAGCCTGATGTGCTACAGTTCATGGTGTCACAAAGAGTTGGACACAACTGAGCAACTAACACTCACTTTTCACTGATAGTAATAGAGCGCCTTGCCTTCTGAACTGGCATGTGGTCTGATCTGTCTACACTTCTAATCCTGAGCATGTGATTGACAGATCAATATTTTAAGTCAAGAAGATAGACTGACTTAGAAACATTAGAAACAGAAATACTGAAAGTGTTTTTTCCTCCTTCTTTGAAAGCATGGCCGTTCATAGTATCGGTGGGTTGATTGTCTCATTCTGGTATACGCAGTACTCTATTTGTTTCCTTATCCTGGGAAGTTGCTGGTATTATAAATGGTTCCTTTTTGGTTCTGACAGCTTGAATGCTACTGTAACCATTTAAAGAGTTATGAGTCTTTCAAAGTTGAATTCCAGGGTGATTATGATGCTGCAGCTGCCATTGCCCGATGTAAATCATGTGGTCATAAATGAAAGTCTACCCTGGCCTTCATCTGGGCAACATCACCTCTGCCTTTGGGAACTGCTACCACTTGAGACAGTTTGCAAGGAGGTTTATATGATGTAATACAGATGCTTTCCAAAAGCAGAGATTGTGCTGTTATGAAATGCTGTTGTCCTCTGGCCCCTATTGGTGTGTGCCTTGAACACCAGGCAGGTCTCACAGGCACCAGAAGAGGGAAAGAAATCAACATCCATCTTTATTTAGGGATAAATGGAGAATAATAGAAAAATTAGCTGCAGCTGCCCTATGCTTAGGCCTAGAGTAGACAGCCATATACAAGCACATCTGAAGTCAGGAAAAAAGTTTCCCAGAAATCTCATACACCTATTCTTTTTTTAAATTTTTAATTGGAGAATTATTACTTTATAATATTGTGATGGAGTTTGCCATACGTCAGTATGAATTGGTCATAGGTATACATTGTCCCTTCATCCTGAACCCTCCTCCCACTGCCCTCTCCACCCCATCCCTCTAGGGATAGAGTCCAGAAGTCACAACAAGAGAAGCTGTCACAATGAGAAGGCCGAGAACCACAACTAGACAGTAGCCCCTGCTTGCAGCGACGAAGACCTAGCATGGCCAAAAATAAACAAATCGATACTTTGAAAAACAAGAAAGATAGGCTGTTGGCCCCAGTCAGTCTGAATTTTGAGTTTCAGACATTTACCAGTATGTTCTGGGATTACCAACCTCCTGATATGCATTGCAGAGCCCTGGTTGGGAAAAAATCTTCAATTTCATAGTAAGTTGACATAGGGCACTGCCACTCTGCTTGGGAAAGGGAAGTCACCCGGTACACAGCGAGTGTGAGGTCCAGGCAACCCAGAGTGAGTTTTCATATGATCCTAGCCCAAACATGCTACCTGAAATATGGGCAATTATCAAATGTCCTCTCTTCTGCAAAGCTTGGACTCCCTGATGGGTTAAGATACCTAACTGCTGTATTGCTTTTGAAAGCTGTTTTCTGATCATTTATTGTCATAGTGCTAATGACAGAAAGTCATCAAAGAGTTGAATATGGGTATTTGTAAAATTTCTATTCTCTTTTAAGGGATGAAATTGTTTTAAAACTGTTGGCTTTTGCTCCTCTTCTCTCTCTTACCACCCAGGCGAGGGAAGTGAGGCTGCAGCACAGTGCATCCTTGCCCTGGGGCTTCTGTATCCAGTCAGTAGGTGATGCCAAGCTGAGAACTAGACTAGGCTTCTCTCATTTTCCATCCTGGTGCTTATCCTCCTGCCAGGAATGTGACTAGAGTGTTAAATTTAGAAGCACTAACTTAGGGAGGAATTTAAACAGAAGTTCAAACGTATCTGTGGCAGCTCTAATTTACAGTTTGTTGTTGGCAGTATGCGGATTTGGGGAATTAAGGGATTTGGCAAGATATTCACTTTGCCTGCTTATGCCTCTTCTCACTATTCTTCAACTCAGTGCAACAAATATTTCTTAAGCACCTACAAACAGGGCACAGTTCTGAGTACATTGGGAAATAGAGTATGACAATTCTTACCATCCAAAAATTGTATACCTGGATGCATGCGTCTCATTGTGTACCTTGGGCAGTATTGACTGCAAGAGTACCCAACCAGATGTGAGCTGTCGTTTGTAAGCTGCAGAGAAAAGGGTTCTGAGCGATTGGTAATGAATGCATGCTTCTTTTCTCATGGTGGTGATGGTTCAGACAATGAAGACATTAAACAGGAGAGCGAATTACTATGCCTTCTTTAGTCAACAAGTCTGAGCATTGCATTTTCTCAAGAAGAGACTCTGAGGTTGCCTGAAAGGCCATGGGAACTTGGAGGTCAATGTCTCAAGTTTACTGATGCTTCAGTATTCTTGTCATGAAATCTTCCAGAAAGATTCCACTGGAGAAACAAGAACTTCCTTATGCAGAAGTGTTTCTGGTGGCAAATCTACCTGATTTCCTTTCTTTCTTTCTTTTTAATTGAAGTACAGATGATTCACAATATTGTGTTTCAGTACATGGAGTTTTCCAGGCAAGAATACTGGCATGGGTAGCCATTCCTTTCTCCAAGGTATCGTCCAGGTTTAATCCCTGGGTCTCCGGCATTGCAGGCAGATTCTTTACCATCTGAGCCACCAGGGAAGCCCTGGTTACAGGTGTACAGCAAAGTGATTCAGTTATACATATTTTTTTTAAGATTATTTTCCATTATAGGCTATTGAAGCATATGTTGAATAAAGTTCCCTATGTTATATAGTAAATCCTTGTTGCTTATATATATATATATATATATATATATATATATATATATATATATATTAGTTTATATCTGCTAATCCCATATTCATAATTTACCCCTTTCCCCTTTGGTAGCTATAAGTTTGTTTTCTTTTTCTGTGAGTCTGTTTCTGTTTTGTATATAGATTTATTTGTATTGTTTTTAGATTCCATATATATGTGATATCATATGATATTTGTCTTTCTCTGTAAATCTACCTTGACCTTCTGAACCAAGTACTAACTCATACATATTTGGCAAAAAAGTGCATTTTGGAAAAAAAGAAGCAATTATTTTATCATCATAATAATTGTACATTTCTGCTCCTAAGTCTCAAATGCATATTTTAAGGGCGCTTTTAATCATACTTTAACTATGACTTTGATTTCCAATCACTTATAAAACAGAAAATGTCAGAGTTATTTTGAATCTTCAGCATTTTAAAGCAGTAAATTATTTATTTCTTCTCAACACAAATTAAGGATTTTCAAAGGGAAAAGTGAATGTAGAAAGGGAAAAGCTACAAATCCAGAACAAAAAGGGCCCCAGAAATAGAGCTCAATGCATAGAGACACAAATCAGAAGTAAGACATTTAGTGAGACAGGAAAAAAAATCTTGTTAATCTTCAGTGCTTAAAAAAAAACTGAAGGGTGATCTGGGCAGCCTAATTGACTATCACTGAAGGATGTGACATCGCTCTCAAAAGGGTCAGTGTAAATTGGGGCTGGCTATGCAGAGTCATCACTTCCCAAGGTAGAAAGATAATGCTCTGTGTCTATGGACTGGGCTTCACCCAGAAAATATTTAAGTGGCTATCAAGGTGAATCTGAGAATAGACGCTAAGCCACCTTTGGACTTGAGCACAGGTAATTAGTGATATGCAAGGCGACACTACCCTTGGCTTTCACAGCAATGGGACAGCCATCCTTTGGTCAAGTGGCATTAGATCTCCTGAGAGTACATGCATACCCAGGGGTGCTACTTTAACTTGTCATGTGCCTGTCTGCAGATGACAAGTTTCAGGTCACTGTTACTGAGTTAACTTGGTAATAAGCACAAAGAGTTCCTCTGAGAGGCTTGAAAATCAATTTAGAAGAGAAGATCTTGAATATTTCAGATTATGGTGAGAACCAAGCAGCTCTTTATGTCTCTGCACAGGCAGGAGTGCTGCTCAAATCATACTTTCTTGACTCCTTTAAAATTCTGCTAGATGGAAGCTAAAGGCATTGTAGTTTCCTCTTTACTTTGTGTTGAGTTGGCCAAAAAGTTCATTTGGGTTTTTCCAGAAAATCTTGTGGAAAAATCCGAATGAATTTTGTGGCCAACCCAATATTTGAGTATAGATTTAAATTTGCAAAATAACTTACAAAGAATTCCCATATATTCCACAGCCAGTATCTCTATTACTTGTGAAGAAACATTACAAGACGCTTGTTTTATTTAGTATATAATTTTCTCAGTATGTGTAAAAGTAAATATTGCAATTATATTAAACAACCAGTAAGAATTATAATGTCGATCCTACTGTAACCTAGTTCTTCATAACCACTGTGATGATAGCTATACAATCCTGAGAAAACCTACGGTATACACAGAAATTGAAACCTGGTTGCTGAAATACTGGCATTGTGCCTTTAATATAGACAGCTATTTTATGTTTCTACAGGTATTTTTTAAAAAGCAATTTTACTTTAAAAAAGAAAAGTTTCTTTTTCATTCATTCTGTCCAGAGAAAGAACAGGAGGTCCTATATTTTGACATTTGGTATAATCTCAATGAAAAATAGAGGCATATTCTTAAATAGCATGTAGGTTAGTTGCATTTTCAGTCAGAAATAAAAAATCATAACTTCTCAATTGAATTATTCAGTAAGTTAATGAAAGGCATACTGAACAATAGTCACCATGCCTGGAAGTGGAAATAATAACTGCTGTTATGAAATAGAAGGTCTGGGATGTTGTTTTTCTTTTCTCTTCAGGAACTTTATATTGATCTTTGATGTTATTCTGTTTCCATAATATAAAATAGAGAGAAAGGGCAATAGAGAAAGAGAAACAAAGTCACTGGCTCTTTCCAGTTATGTTCTCTGAATTAGTCTAGGTAAAGGTTTTTCAATTTTGTTTACCTTTTCGAAACCCCATCTCTTATTTATATTAATCCTTCCTATTTTTCTCTTTTGAGCTTCCCAGGTGGCATAGTGATAGAGAATCCATCTGCCAGCACAGGAGATGTGGCTTTGATCCTTGGGTCAGAAAGATCCCCTGGAGAAAGAAATGGCAACCCACTCCAGTATCCTTGCCTGGAAAATTCCATGGGCAGAGGAGCCTGGTAGGCTATAGTCCATGGGGTGGCAAAGAGTCATGTGCTATTGAGCATGGCACAGTAGCATTTTTCTCTTTTAGTCTCTACTTCATTTATTTCCATTCTGATCTTTGTTATTACCTTTCTTCTAGGATAAACTAACTTTTTAGTGAAATTTTAATTACATAAATTTTTCAAAGCAAAAACTTGTACTTTTTTGTCTTGGAAATGTTATAACATTTTTAATAGCAAAACATAGGAATGAAACATATTCAATCATTTACATTACAAATAAGAAATCTGCAGTTTGTTGTTGTAGCCTGACAAAAGAAAATTACCGATTAATAATCTGTGTGCAATGTAATTGCAAATATGTGCAGTGCTTTAAAAAAGCCTACCAGGAGGACTTTACAGAAGGACAGTTGACTCAATTCTTTATTAGACTAGTCAGATGATCAAAATATTAAAACTCTGTGGACTAGTAATAAAATATTAGTCACTCAGTAGTGTCTGACTCTTTTTATTCCCTTTGTTTCTTGTCTATTTTTTCTTAATATATCCATTTTATTGAAGTATAGTTGGTTTACAAAGTTTCAGGTGCACAGCAAGATGATTCAGTTATACATATACACATGTATTATTTTCCAGATTGTTTTCCATTATAGGTTATTACAAAACATTGACTATAGTTCCCTGTGCTATATAGTAAACATTAGTTGTTTGTTACATGTATATTTTTTTTAATTAGAAATCTAGCTTTCTATTCACACTAAGTCAAACAAGTAAAATCAAAATGTCATAAATTTTTTAGTTAGGCAAAAATTCATGTTTCCTAAAATATATGAATCATACTTATTACATATATATATATATATATATATATATGTATACAAAAGCTTTTCTACTACACTTGATAAAGATTTGAGGAAGAACATAGGATAATCAATTTTTTGATTACCTCAAACTCAAATGATTTAGGACCTTGATTATATTTTCAAACAATTTCTGCCTTTATCAACCTAATCATGGAGTAACTCTTCCATCATATTCATGGATTCTGCCACATCCAGGGGGAATAGATTATAGTGGGGTATATAGTATATGACATGATGAAAAACTTGGAGATCATTTTAGAGCCATCTACCACATAGATCTATACCACATAAATTGGGGCTTCCCTGCTGACTCAGCTGGTAAAGAATCTGCTGCAATGCAGGAGACCTGGGTCCAATCACTGAATTGGGAAGATCCGCTGGAGAAGGGAAAACCTATTGGCTCCAGTGTTCTGGCCTGGAGAATTCCATGGACTGTATAGTCCATGGGGTTGAAAAGAGTCGGACACGACTGAGTGACTTTCGCTTCACTACCACATAGACATTCTGCTTTTATCAATGGGCTGATTTTGACCTCCAGAATGTCTTCCTTCTCTGAAGATTTATTTAAGAGACCTAAAATATTCTTTTTTTTTTTTTCTCCTCAATCCACACTTTTTTGTTTTTGGCCACTCCATGTGGAACAAGGGATTTTAGTTCCCTGATCAGGGATCAAACCTATGTACCCTGCAATGGAAGCATGGAGTCTTAACCACTGGATTGCCAGGGAAATCCCTCCACACATTTGTATTATATCAAATATCAGAAGATGATTGCTTCCTGGCAGGAAAGTTATGACAAATCTAGACAGTGTGTTGAAAAGCTGACATTACTCAGCTGACAAAGGTCCATATAGTCTTCCCTATGGTCTTCCCAGTGGTCACATACAGTTGTGAGAGCTGAACTGTAAAGAAGGTGGAACGCCAAAGAACTGATGCCTTTGAACTGTGGTGCAGGAGAAGACTCCTGAGAGTCCCCTGGACAGCGAGGAGATCAAACCAGTCAATCCTAAGGGAAGTCAACCCTGAACACTTATTGAAAGGACTGATGCTGAAGCTCCAGTATTCTGGTCACCTAATGGGAACAGCCAACTCATTGGAAAAATCCCTAATGCTGGGAAAGATTGAGGGCAGCAAGAGAAGAGGGTGGCAGAGGATGAGCTGGCTGGATGGCATCACCGATGCAATGGACATGAACATTGGCAAACTTCAGGAGATGGTGAGGGACAGGGAGGCCTAGCATGCTACAGTCCGTAGGGTCACAAAGAGTTGACACAGCTGGGAGACTAAGCAACAACATGCTGATTGACTTCACAGTAAGTTTTATTTTTTTTAATAAGTGACTAGCTGTTTAAGCCAGGGAAGGCAATGGCACCCCACTCCAGTACTCTTGCCTGGAAAATCTCATGGACGGAGGAGCCTGGTAGGCTGCAGTCCATGGGGTCACTAAGAGTCAGGCACGACTGAGTGACTTCACTTTCACTTTCCACTTTCATGCACTGGAGAAGGAAATGGCAACCCACTCCAGTATTCTTGCCTGGAGAATCCCAGGGACAGAGGAGCCTAGTGGGCTGCCGTCTATGGGGTTGCACAGAGTCGGACACGACTGAAGCGACTTAGCAGCAGCATCTATTACTGAAGTCATTTTCTAGTCATATCAGGCATGGACTGATACATATGTTTAAAATGATCTGTTGATTTAAAGCAAAGTTAAAACAAAACTGAAAAATAAAAATTACAAAATTAACTTACAAAATTCCTAATATGTTTAATGGATCAAATGGCTTTTAATTTCACTATTAGGTGATTTGTCATTTGTGCATGAATTCATAAACATGAATTTTCGAAGGACTGGGGAATAACTCAGTAAAATGTGCCTACGATTCATAAGCTGAGGCTGTTCAGAAAGTTGTTTGAATATTTGGTGAAATCTTTTCTTGGCCAAATGTAAACCTAAGAATACAGTGTAGGCCAGGGCTAACCTCTATTGTCCTGCCATTAACAAGAATCTTGTGGAGACGGTTTTACCCAAAGGCAATGGAACAAAATAAAAAGAATCAACTTCCTTGAGTCCCTCTCTGTGTCTTACTGTTGTTGAAGAGATTTACGATGTAGAGGCAATTAAGTGCTCCAAAAGAACACAAAGAATTAGAATAGGCCTCCATGATGTGAGAGAACTTGACTGAAATGTATTGGCAGGATGTTGTGTAGTTTATAATAGCGGAGTTTCTAATAGCTTGCCATCAGAAAAGCAAAATGAGAGAACAAAGGAAAGAAAAAAAATTACCCTTTCTGGATTACTTCCATGAGGAGAGAACAAGTTTGGGATTGCAAATATGTTTTATGTTTCCTCCATTGGAGGTGGGGCTGTTCTTCCCAAACAGCCATCCCTGATGGTTGCTACAATTGCACATTTTTCCTTAAGTGAATAAGTTATGCAGACATTTTTCCCTGGTTGTGTTTGCTTAGATTTTATATCAGACAATCTGGCTTGAAAAAATAGAAAATCACAGTTTGTAAATTATATATCTAGGTATAGGCTTTTTTGTTTTCTTTTAGTTTTTTTATTTTTTTTGACATTTATCCTTCTTGGTATTCTCTAAGGTCCTTGAAGGTTTGGTGTCTGACATTAGTTTGAAGAAATTCGTTTCTCTCTTTATTCTCCTAGTAATACAGGAACTTCCCTGGTGGCTCCGTAGTAAAGAATCTGCCTGCCAATTCAGGAGATGTGGGTTTGATCCCTGGGTGGGGATGATTTCCTGGAGAAGGAAATGGCTCCCTACTCCAGTATTCTTGCCTGGAGAATTCCATGGACAGTTCCATGGACAGAGAAGCCTAACAGGCTACAGTCCACGGGGTCACAAAGAGCTGGACATGACATCAACTAAACAACAAAAAATTTCCATTACATGATATACTGTACCTTTTGTAGTTATCTCATAGCTCTTGGATATTATGTTTTGAATTTTCATTCTTTTCCCCCCTCAGTTTTGGAGATTTCTACTGAGATATTTCTATGGAGATTTCTGTTGGCTTAAAGCTCAACATTCAGAAAACGAAGATCATGGCATCCAGTCCCATCACTTCATGGGAAATAGATGGGGAAACAATGGAAACAGTGTCAGACTTTATTTTGGGGGGCTCCAAAATCACTGCAGATGGTGACTGCAGCCATGAAATTAAAAGATGCTTACTCCTTGGAAGAAAAGTTATGACCAACCTAGATAGCATATTGAAATGCAGAGACATTACTTTGCCAACAAAAGTCCATCTAGTCAAGGCTATGGTTTTTCCAGTGGTCATGGACTGTGAAGAAAGCTGAGCACCAAAGAACTGATACTTTTGAACTGTGGTGTTGGAAAAGACTCTTGAGAGTCCCTTGGACTGCAAGGAGATCCAACCAGTCCATTCTGAAGGAGATCAGGCCTGGGATTTCTTTGGAAGCAATGATGCTAAAGCTGAAACTCCAGTACTTTGGCCACCTCATGTGAAGAGTTGATTCATTGGAAAAGACTTTGATGCTGGGAGAGTTTGGGGGCAGGAGGAGAAGGGGATGACAGAGGATGAGATGGCTGGATGGCATCACTGGCTCGATGGAGGTGAGTCTGAGTGAACTCCGGGAGTTGGTGATGGACAGGGAGGCCTGGCATGCTGCAATTCATGGGGTCGCAAAGAGTTGGACACGACTAAGCGACTGAACTGAACTGATTGAGATGTCTTCAAGTTTACAGATTCAATCAGCAGACGTGACTAGTCTACATGAGTCCAATAGAGGCATTCTTCATTTCTATTACAGTGTTTTTGATCTCTAGCACTTAAAAAAAATTAAAAAAACTTTAAGATTTCCATCCTTATTTATTTAATTATTTTTTTTCCTGCATGTTATCTACTTTTTTCATTAATGCCCTTCATTATATTAATCATAATCTTTTACATTCCTTGCCTGATAACTCCAGTATTCCTGCCATATCAAACTCTGGTTCTAACATTTGTTCTTTCTCTTCAAACTGATTTTTGTCTCTGAGGATGTCCTGTAATTTTTTGTTAAAAGGTAAGCATTATTGGGTAAAAGGATCTGTAGTAAACAGGCCTTTTGCAATGGAATGTTAAGTTTGAGAAGAGAGGAAAGTGTTCTATATAGTCCTATGATTAAGTTTCAGTCTTTTTAAAAAAATTATTTTATTGATTTTCATGAGGTGGCCAAAGTACTGGAGTTTCAGCTTTAGCATCATTCCTTCCAAAGAAATCCCAGTGCTGGTGATGAACAGGGAGGCCTGGCGTGCTGCGATTCATGGGGTCACAAAGAGTCGGACATGACTGAGCGAATGAACTGAACTGAACTGAACTGTTCTCCTTCAGAATGGACTGGTTGGATCTCCTTACAGTCCAAGGGACTCTCAAGAGTCTTCTCCAACACCACAGTTCAAAAGCATCAATTCTTCAGTGCTCAGCCTTCTTCACAGTCCAACTCTCACATCCATACATGACCACAGGAAAAACCATAGCCTTGACTAGATGGACCTTAGTCGGCAAAGTAATGTCTCTGCTTTTGCATATACTATCTAGGTTGCTCATAACTTTTCTTCCAGGGAGGCCTGGCCTGCTGCGATTCATGGGGTTGCAGACAGTCGGACACGACCAAGCGACTGAACTGAACTGAACTGATATGCATTGCTGTGTTAAAGTCTCAGTCTTTTTTTAAGCTGAGCCCTTGGACTGGGAATTTCATCAGTGCTTCTCAGACTGACTAGATGGGGCTGAAGCTGGAGCTGGGTATTTCTTTTCCTCTGGGTAAGTTAGGTTCTGATAATATTTTTTTCTGAGGGTAGAAGCATGAAGGGATTTTTCTATGATACTCGCTGTGAGGATCGTGAAGGTAAAACTCAGGAAAGTGTGGGGTCTCCCCAATGACTGGTTACTGCTGGAGTTCTTAACTCTCAGACTTGTCCACACTGAAACTCTAGCAACTTATCAATTATAGTTCATCCTCTTTTTCCTTGATTTCCAAAGTTTCTTATGTTACATGATATCTGCAAAAAATTTAACAACTTTGGCTCAAATGTTTTTAAAGTTCATAGACTGATTTATATATAAACTTTTATTTTATATGTATCATACTCTGGCCAAAATACTGCATAATATGTTAAATTTTCTTTTCAAGAATACAAATGCTAGGTATCTACTTTTATTAATGAGACTGCTGATATGTGTCACATAAAAATCATTGTTATTGTTCAGTCACTAAGTCATGTCTGACTATTTGTAATCCCATGAAATAGAGCACACCATGCTTCCCTGTCTTTCAATATCTTCCAGAGTTTGTTCAAACTCATGTCCATTGAGTTGTGATGCTATTTAACTATCTCACCCTCTGCCACCCTCTTCTTTTGCTTTCAATCTTTCCCAGCATCAGGGTCTTTTCCAATGAGTTGGCTCTTCATATCAGGTGTCCAAAGTATTGGAGCTTCAGCTTTAGCATCATTTCTTCTGATGAATAGTCAAGGCTGATTTCCTTTACGATTCACTGGTTTGATCTCCTTGCTGTCCAAGGGACTCTCAAGAGTCTTCTCCAGCACCACAATTCAAAAGCATCAGTTCTTCAGTGCTCAGCCTTCTTTGTGATCCAGCTCTCACATCCATACGTGACTACTGGAAAAATCATAGCTTTGATTATATGGAACCTTTGTCAGCAAAGTGATGTCTTTGCTTTTTAGTATGTTATCTAGGTTTGTCATATCAGAATACTTCTTAGCTTTTAATGTGCATTTTCAGAGAGCAATTCGTATTCTTCCTTCTTAGAAGGAGAAAACCTTGCCAAACAATATATCATACTGCTCTTCATCTGGAGCCATTTTTCCATCTTAAATACATTTTCTGCAATGTGTCATTTAT
The DNA here is from genome assembly GCF_042477335.2 of Ovis canadensis. Lineage (NCBI taxonomy): Eukaryota > Metazoa > Chordata > Mammalia > Artiodactyla > Bovidae > Ovis > Ovis canadensis. The sequence continues at coordinate 103,787,703 of NC_091248.1, forward strand.
GGTTAAAATATTCTAGTTATCATTTTTATTGTCTTACAGAAACTGCCAATTGTATCCAGACTCTATTATTTAGTCATGCAAAATTTACAGAGCACAAAAACAAAATATGTTTTCAACTACAGACTCTGAAAGATAAATTATAAATATGGCCCAGAATGAAATTCTTTTCCTGGCATAAATACAATAGTGCTATATGTAATACATAACTTTTAAAGATGATCAAATCTAGATACTTAAATTGAACTTGGAGGTTGTCTAGTGCAACCTCTCAAGCAATTAAGAACCCTCTCAACAATACCTCTGGAAAACAACCATATTATCCTTTCCTAGTAAGACCCTAAAAAGCCCTTTCACATACAGAATGGATTTTATCCCGTGACTTTCAAATGTGTCACTAACAGACTGTGATGGTTAAACAATGTATACCGAGTGAAAGATGGTAGGTAAAAGAAGGGAGGGAGAAAAAGAACTGAGACTACAACTCTCATCTCCAGACTCTTTGCCAGGTTTTCTTACCACGAATCCAGAATGATGCCATCCAGACTGCCTAGAGAAAGAAGACTCCTGGCTCAATGAACACAAGGAGGGGATATTTTTGGTATTAGTTCATCATTCTCTTGGGGGAAAAATGTGTTTCTTCTAATAATAGGTTACTTAAAAGATATATCTAGACTTACAGACAAGTCTGCCCAGAAAACGGTCTCAATTAAGGCAGTATGATGTTACAAGGAAAATCATCCTCAGAATATCATTTTGGTACCACTTAGAATTTTCCAGATGTCTCCATACAAAGCTCTTTAACAATTCTATTTTATTGCCTGATGGAGGGGAATCCTACAAATCTTGTATTTATTGTCTCACCTATTAAGTCCATTATTGAAGCATTATTCATGTGATACATTTTTAAAATTCTTAACTTTGTTCACATCTCTTAGCATTTCCCTTCACTTCCATTGGTATGCACACAAAGATTTTATTAATCCAAGACATTTTTAGGGAGGTTTTATTTTGTGTTAGGTAATGGAAGTACAGTGTAATAAGCCTATATACTGTAACAGTATATGCAAAGCATTTTAGAAGAATAAGTCTACTATACAAAGTAATGTAATTCACTCTTAAGTTTAAAAGCATGACATTACTAACAGTTTTTCTGCGTTTGTTAATAAATTCACAAATATTTATCATGTGCCCAGTATATATCAAACATCGTTTTAGGTTCTGTTGACACAGTTCTGAACAAGAGTGAAGATTCAAATTTACAGTCTTGCTTGAGGAAAGATAGGCAATAACAAGTTAAATTTTAAAAATATATAGTATGTCAAATGGTTAGGACTGCTAAAAAGGAAGATGAAGCAGCAAAATGGGATAGCAGGCATGTAGAGGTGCAATTCTGAACAGAGATCCAAGGAAAGTGTCAGGGAAAACATGACATTTAAATAAAGACTTGAAGGAGGTAAGAGAGCAAGTTTTGTGGATTCCTGGGAAAAGAGTGTTCCAGATAAAGGAAAAAGTAAGTGCAAAGGCTTTGAGACAGGAGTACACCTGGACTATTATAAGAAAGCCCTGGATGCCAGTGTAGCTGAAGAAGAGTGAGAGATAGAAGAGTGAGGGTTCAGAGAAACCAGGGCAGCCACATCCAAGCCTTTGGGGTCATAATAAAAAACCATGAGAGAGTTCTGGAAGGTGACATGATTTTACTTATATTTTTAACAAGTCCCCTGAAGGCACTGTGGAAAATAATGGGGCATGGGAAAGAAAGCAGAAAGACTAACAAGGTTATCATACAGTGATCTAGCTGAAGGACATTGGCAGTGTGGGTCATATCATTAGCACCGGATGTGTCTGGTGGGGATAGGTTTTACAGGATATACTCTTGAAGTGAATGTGAACTCTGAGAGCATGCATTTGGCCTCAAGCTGTTTTAGCCTTATCAACTGCAAGAATGGAGTGGCCATTAATGGAGATGAGAAATACCATGGGAAGAGCAAGCTTAGACATTATGTGTGAGTTGCCTATTAGAAGTCCAAGGGAGATTTAGATGAAGCAATGCCTCCTCCTGGCATTCTGAGGCATTTCAGACACAATGTGTGCATTTAGGTACCACTGACTTATATGAGGGATTTAAGTCCGTGAGACCAGATTAACTTGTAAAATGGAAATATATATAGAGAGAAGAGGTTCAGAAATTGAGTGGGAGTCGTTCCACTATTTAGTGGTTGGAGAAATGAGGAGCAACAAACAAAAGGAACTGAAAGGAGTAAAATTCCTGGAAACAAAAAAATTTCTTAAGAAGAGAAGGATTAATTGTGTCAAAAGGTGCTGATAAGTCAGCCGTGTTGAAGATTGAGAGATGGCATTGGATTTAACTATGTAGAGGTCAGTGGTGACCTCTAAAACTCTTGACAAAAGTAGTTTTAGTGAAGTGGTAGCGATGAAAGCTAGTTGGAATGATTCAAGAAATAACAAAGGAAAAAAAAATCAGAGGCTGTGAGTAGAAAAACTTCTTAAAAGTTTTGATGTAAAAGAAATGAAGACCTGGAAGTTTTCTTTTTCTTTCCTTTTTTTAAAATGGGGAAAATAGGGTGGATTTTCTCCTGTTTATGAGCGTTTGAGAGTTGGTCAAAAAAAGAAAAACATTATTTTAAAGAATCCATGTACCAAAGAGAAACAAGAAAATAAGATAATATAATCTTGGCACAACTATTTTGAGGGCAGGGAAAACATTAATATTTGAAGGTTGGCATAATTGCAAAAGCAATGGTTTATACTGTACTTCATAAACACCATATGACCTTCTTCCAAACACACTAAGCTTCTTCCTATGTTTGCAAAACCCACATCCTTGAATGAATCTTAAGAGGCAAAAAGGTGAAGACTAGAAGCAGTGTTTTTTGTTTGTTTGTTTTTTAGTATATGTGATCACAGAAGCGGAGTTTTTAACTGTAGGAGAATATCCAAGGATATTAAAATTCTTCCACTTTTACTTATGTTTTGGATAAGTCACTCTTGGAAAAATGCAAGTGAAATGTCAGTTAAACAAATATTTTCATTTCCAGAAGCTTACAAAACTTAAAAGGATAATCTATTTTTGGCTATTTTTATAAAATAAAATTATCTTTGGGGGAAAACCTGAGCAATCTTATGGTATTGTTATGTAAATTAAATAATACTTTTAATAACCAGCAAAGGAGAAAAAATCTAATACCATCTACAGTTGTTATTAAGTCCTAGTGTCAAAAGTTGTTAACTAGAAGAATTCTCATTCCATGAGAGGAAGTTCAAAGCACTGACACTGTTGGGGAATACAGAACAACTTAACGTTACAGATTACAGAACAAATCTTTTTATTTTTATTTTTATTTTATTTTATTTTTTTTAGAACAAATCTTTTTAAAATGTTGATTTCTCACACTATTGGAAATCCTAAAACAATTAAATATAGCAACTACTTTTGAATTCTTTGGTTCTCTGTCTCACACACATTCACACATACACACACACAGAGAAACCTAAAACAAAATCCCTAAAAAGCAATAATTTAGCTAGGAATGTAGAATAGACAAGAAAGGAAAGAAAGCATATTAATCGCAATACTAAAGAGAGTATTTTTATTGTGAAGAATAAGAAAAAGAAATTGTCAAGTGTTTAATGAACTGGAGGCTGTAGTAAAATAATATTCATTTTCCTAAGGAGAAAAAGTCACTCATAACACAACATGAACAATTACAACCCATCTTTTGTTTTTATCTCCTTTGAGATAAAGTATACTCTATGTGTTCTCAACATGTGGAGAATGATACTAATGTCAATAGAGAATAACACAAAAATGGAATCAGCATAATTATGCATGAAGGAAAATGGCAAATCATGCTATATCTTGCACAGGCAGATTTCCCTCACTATATATTTTGGAATATAAAAGCCATTGAAGTAGAGTAAAAATTTAAAATTAAGTAGCAGAGAGAAGTTCAGTTCCTTTAGCAGTGACATGCTGCAGAATAAATCTGGATGATGAAAGAGAAAGTTTGTATCATTGAAATCTCAGTCAACTTTACTTATTTCACAAATTAAATGGAAAATACCTAGGCCCAAGTGATCATTTTAAGTACCCACACATATGACATTGACACTTTTCATTTTCACTTTCATGATTTAAAAAAATCACCCCAATCATTATGGGAAAAAGAAACTCATCTCTGGATATTTTTAGAGGAAAAACACAATTGCATCAGGCGTTAAGGTCTTAGGGTCCTTGATGTGGTGGTTGTTGTTCAGTTGCCAAGTCATGTCTGACTCTGTGACTCCATGGACTGTAGCACACGATGCTTCCCTGTCCTCCACTATCTTCCAGAGTTTACTCGATTTCATGTCCACTGAGTTGGTGATGCTATCTAATTCTCTTCTTCTCCTTTTGTCTCCAATCTTTCCCAGCATCAGGGTCTTTCTCAATGAGTTGGCTGTTTCCATCAAGTGGCCAAAGTACTGGAGCTTCAGCCTTAGCATCAATCCTTCCAATGAATATTCAGGGTTAATATCTTTTAGGATTGACTGATTGATCTCCTCACAGTCCAAGGGACTCTCAACAGTCTTCTCCAGCACCACAGCTCGAAAGCATCAGTTCTTCAGGGCCCAGGCTTTTTATTGGTGCAACTCTCACATCTGTACATGATTACTGAAAAAGTCATAGCTTTGACTATATGGACCTTTGTCAACAAAGTGACATCTCTGCTATTTAATATGCTGTCTAGGTTTGTCATAGCTCTCCTTCCAAGGAGCAAGTGTCTTTCAGTTTCATGGCTGCAGTCACTATCTGTAGTGACTCTAGAGCCCAAGAAAAGAAAACCTGTCACTGCTTCCATTTATCCCCTTGTATTTGCCATGAAGTGATAGGACCAGATGCCATAATCTTAGTTTGTTTTGTTTTTTTTTTAACATTGAGCTTTAAGCCAGTTTTTTTTTTCCTCTTCTCTTTCACCCACATCAAGAGACTCCTTAAGGTCCCTAGTAGTCTAATTATGTATGGGAAAGAAGAGGAATAGGAGAAGGCAATGGCACCCCACTCCAGTACTCTTGCCTGGAAAATCCCATGGACGGAGGAGCCTGGTAGGCTGCAGTCCATGGGGTTGCTAAAAGTCGGACACAACTGAGTGACTTCACTTTCAATTTTTACTTTCATGCATTGGAGAATGAAATGGCAACCCACTCCAGTGTTCTTGCCTGGAGAGTCCCAAGGATGGGGGAGCCTGGTGGGCTTCCATCTATGGGGTCGCACAGAATCGGATACGACTGAAGTGACTTAGCAGCAAGAAGAGGAATACCAGTATGTCTACAAATATATTTTAAGATTAACAACAGTAAGCTGAAAATTAAAAGATGATTTAAAATAGTGTGTGTTTCTGTTAATAAAGAGGATAGTCATTGTAGAATGCATGCAGACTATAAATACAAGACAAAATATAAATTGCTTCTAATCAATAATTATGAGCAACAGTTAACATGGATGCATTTTACTTGAAGATATTTTCTATTCATATGATACCAACTAAGATATCAACTGGATTCATGGTATCAAATTAAGATCATATTGTAATATAATTTTGCATCCTATTATTTTAATGATGTTATGTCATAAACATTTACCCATATTATATTATTTGGAAGAAATCATATATATAAATGAAAATACATTTAACTATTTCTTTACTGTTACATATTAAGATGTGTCCATTTTTGGGTATCTCAAATGAGCTAAGATTGATTTACAAATATGTAAGTTTTACTCTTTTTTTGATAGTTAAGTTAGATATATAACCTCTCTGTTTGGATTGAGGTTTCTCACAATTTTCATAGTACAAGACACAGTATAAAATTAATAAACATTACATAGATGCCAAAGTATAAAATCAACCCTCCCTTTGCCACAAGAATAAAATTTAGTATTTCCTTTTTTGCTGTTAAAATGCAACTTTCAGTTAGCTATTCACTAAACATGTTTCAAAGCCTGCTAATTGGCTCAAAACAGCAGATTCAACAATTTTTTTTCATTGAATATTTTCTTCATGCAAAATCACCATAATGAATATTAGGCCTTATCCTCCTATATTTATCCCTTTACATACTCTTCTATCAGTTCAGTTAAGTCACTCAGTTGCGTCCGAATCTTTGCGACCCCATGGACTGCAGCACAACAGGTTTCTCTGTCAATCACCAACTCCTGAAGCTTGCTCACATTCATGTCCATTGAGTCAGTGATGCCACCCAATCATCTTATCCTCTGTTGTCCCCTTCTCCTCCTGCCTCCAATGTTGTCCAGCATCAGAGTCTTTTCTAAGGAGTCAGTTCTTCACATCAAGTGGCCAAAGTATATAAGTTTTACTTTGAGTAGTGACTTTATAATTCTATTCATTCTGTTAATGAAAATTTAAATACAGTGCATCAGTGATCAGATGAATGGTTCAGTATTTAATTTATTTATTATGTCAAGGTGAAAAGGAAAGTGTTAGTCTCTCAGTCGTGTCCTACTCTGCGATGCCATAGACTGTAGCTGTCTAGGCTCCTCTGTCCATGGAATTCTCCACACAAAAATACTGGAGTGGGTAGCTATTCCCTTTTCAGGGGATCTTCCCAGCCCAGGGACCGAACCCAGGTCTCTTGCATTGCAGGCATATTCTTTATCATCTGAGCCACCAGGGATGTAATATAACTTAAAATAAAATATTGAAGGCAGAAGAAGGAATGACAAAGGACAAGGTGGTTGGATAGCATCACGGACTCAATGGTCACGAGTTTGAGCAGGCTCCAGGAGATGGTGAAGGACAGGAAAGCCTGGCATGCTGCAGTCCATGGGGTTGCAAAGAGTCAGACATGACTGAGTGACTGAACAACAATTAACCCCTTCAAATGAAAAAATAAATAAGCAAATTAAACCAGGAAAAAACGAGAATCAGGAAAGGAAATGCAGTCAAAGGAACACAGATACTCAAAAAACACAACTTAGGAACCCATACATTTAATAAAGGTAAGTCACAATGTTTTCTGGAGTTTCTGAATAGCCAACCAGAAGAGGAAACATACTCTTAGTCCCAATAACTGAGTCTCAATACTTAGGATTAAAACAATGCTATTCTCAGGGGTCATTTTTTGATGATCCACTGGATCATGGAAAAAGCAAGAGAGTTCCAGAAAAACATCGATTTCTGCTTTATTGACTATGCCAAAGCCTTTGACTGTGTGGATCACAAGAAACTGTGGACAATTTTGAAAGAGATGGGAATGAATACCAGACCACCTGACCTGCCTTTTGAGAAATCTGTATGCAGATCAGGAAGCAACAGTTAGAACTGGACATGGAACAACAGACTGGTTCCAAATAGGAAAAGGAGTACATCAAGGCTGTATATTGTCACCCGGCTTATTTAACTTCTTTGCACAGTACATCATGAGAAACGCTGGCTGGAAGAAGCACAAGCTGGAATCAAGATTGCCAGGAGAAATAGCAATAACCTCAGATATGCAGATGACACCATCCTTATGGAAGAAAGTGAAGAGGAACTAAAAAGCCTCTTGATGAAAGTGAAAGAGGAGAGTGAAAAAGTTGGCTTAAAGCTCAACATTCAGAAAACGAAGATCATGGCATCTGGTCCCATCACTTCATGGGAAATAGATGGAGAAACAGTGGAAACAGTGTCAGACTTTATTTTTTTGGGCTCCAAAATCACTGCAGATGGTGACTGCAGCCATGAAATCAAAAGACACTTACTCCTTGGAAGGAAAGTTATGACCGACCTAGATAGCATATTCAAAAGCAGAGACATTACTTTTCCAACAAAGGTCTGTCTAGTTAAGGCTATGGTTTTTCCAGTGGTCATGTATGGATGTGAGAGTTGGACTGTGAAGAAAGCTGAGTCCTGAAGAATGGATGCTTTTGAACTGTGGTGTTGGAGAAGACTCTTGAGAGTCCCTTGGACTGCAAGGAGATCCAACCAGTCCATTCTGAAGGAGATCAACCCTGGGATTTCTTTGGAAGGAATGATGCTATAGCTGAAACTCCAGTACTTTGGCCACCTCATGCGAAGAGCTGACTCATTGGAAAAGACTGATGCTGGGAGGGATTGGGGGCAGGAGGAGAAAGGGACGACAGAGGATGAGATGGCTGGATGGCATCACTGAATCAATGGACATGAGTCTGGGTGAACTCCGGGAGTTGGTGATGGACAGGGAGGCCTGGCGTGCTGTAATTCAAGGGGTCCCAAAGAGTTGGACATGACTGAGTGACTGAACTGAACTGAATTCTCAGGGGTAGCTACACTTTTTCCAGATACAATGACTTGAAAAAATTTCTTCCTTGGATTTTCATGAAGACAAATTAGGTTAACAGGATGAATTTCATCTCCAGTGACATCCTTCTAGCTAATTTTAACATAGCTATTTCTTATACCATCTTTCCATGCAGACCAAGGGCATGATGGCAAGATCAAAACCTTAAAACACACATAAACTGGTCTCCATTTGTCAGGTATATTTCTGTTTGAAAGCTTCTGTAAAATAGTGACCACTTGAATGAATAAAAACTAAGAGTGTGTGCATTTTAAATTTTTTACTTAATCACATTTTGATTTTTAAAGCCACAGAGTTAAAATAATTTGAGTCCCTTTATGATGGTGGAGAAAAATATTGTTACAACATTGAAGCTATTGTTATAATAGGGATTTAAAGTATATTGTCTTCTCTCCAAGAAACTGACTTTATTTTTCAATTACATATTTTACCTAACTCCAAATGGAATTTTAGTTGGCCTATAATCAAAAGCAAAAGTGCATAGAACCACTGATAAAATAACAAGTCATACAATCATATTATACACATTGGGAGTAGACGCTTATACTAAAAAATATCAGACTGAGAAGAGCTACTGCATTAAATTTCTTGGCAACAAAGGCAACACAAATCTAATTAAATTATAATGGAAAATGTTTCAGTTCAAAAGGAATAGACATTTTGTTTCCACAGAATCCATGCTAAGTCACTTCAGTCATGTCCGACTCTGTGCAACCCCATAGATGGCAGCCCACCAGGCTCCCCTGTCCCTGGGATTCTCCAGGCAAGAACACTGGAGTGGGTTGCCATTTCCTTTTCCAGTGCATGAAAGTGAAAAGTGAAAGTGAAGTCGCTCAGTCATATCTGACTCTTAGTGACCCCATGGACTGCAGCCCACCAGGCTTCTCCATCCATGGACTTTTCCAGGCAAGAGTACTGGAGTGGGGTGCCATTGCCTTCTCCGACAGAATCCATATTTAACCCTTAATTAATTAATTAAAAACTAGCACCAGACTTCCAGACAAAAATAATAGGATTCTCCCTCCTTCAAAATTCAATAAAATGAATAAAAAGTAATAACCAGAGGAAAAAAAGAATTTGCCAGTCCACAAGTAAGTAAAGAAGTGTTAGTTGCTTTGTTGTGTCTGACGCTTTGCCATCCCATGGACTATAGCCCACCGGGCTCCTCTGTCCATGGAATTATCCAAGGATACTGGAGTGGGATTTCCATGACCCAGGGATCGAACTCAAGTCCCCTGCATTGCATGCAGATTCTTTCATGAGCCACCATCTGAGCTGCCAGGGAAGCCCAAGTAAAGAAGGACACAGTGCAATGTGGAACTTAGCCACAACCCCACCTTATATAAATGGTACTGAGAGTTGGTTAAATATTGACAATTCTCACAAATACCATCAATTTTTATTTCTTTTTACATTTTGAGTGAAAGAACATGGTGACATGGACTGGAGTGAGTAAGTGGAAATTGCTCTTATTGAACAAAATGGAGACTCCAAGCATCTCCCTTAAAAAATGATCCAAAATACTGGGGTAAATATACTCTCTTCAAATTTCTACCACTACGTCTGTGGAAGTAGAACTCCTGGTCTTTACCAGGTAAAGAAAACATGTGGGCTTTCCCTGGTGGTAGAATGGATAAGAATCTGCCTACAAATGCAAGAGACATGGGTTCTGTCCCTGGTCTGGGAAGATCCCACATGCTACAGGTAACTAAAGCCAACGCAGCACAATTACTGAGCCTGTGCTCTAAAGCCTGCCAGATGCAACTACTGAGCTCACGAGCTGCAACTACTGAAGCCTGTGTGCCTAGAACCTGTGCTCCACAACAAGCGAAGCTACTTCCATGAGAAGCCCACACACCTCAACTAGAGAAAGCCCATGTAGCAACAAAGACTCAACACAACCCAAAATATATAAATACATTGTTTAAGAAAAACATTTGCACAGTAACAAAATTCTCAAAAGAACCCTTTCTCTCAGTTAGAGACACTCATCAGTCAGAGGTGGAAAAAGAGTCAAGGAGAACTCATTCACATTCATATACTAGGAGAAATGAACTCTCCAGATCCTGTAAGTGTCAAAGAAATGGTCTCACATGCATGTAAAAATATTGAACAACCTTTCTAAAAACTTATACATTAAAAAAAGACCAGTTTTTAAAAAATTGTTAGCCAAAAGTCAGAGGAAATGTTCTTATTAGTGTTTTGTTCAGTTCAGTTCAGTTCATTTCAGTCACTCAGTCGTGTCCGACTCTTTGCGACCCCATGAATTGCAGCATGCCAGGCCTCCCTGTCCATCACCAACTCCCGGAGTTCACTCAGATTAGTGTTTTGTTGTGAGAGAAATTAACGTGAAAAAGGACTTAATATATAAAAAAACTCAAACACAAGATGATAAAACAAAAAATGAGATGAAGAGATTTCACTAGAGCCAATGAAATGAATTGAAGGCTAAATAATACTATTACAGAAGTAAAAAATACGAGAAATAAAGTACATAATAGATATGCTTTAACATTGAGATAATAACATAGAAGAATGACTTGAGATAATTACAGTGAATGCAGACAAAAGACTAGCAATCAAAGCAATTTGAGAGAAAATAATAGACATTGAGGCCAGACAAAAATGAACCATCATAAAGATAACTGAAGCTCTTACAGAAAGAATCCAACCAACTGAGCAGAAAAAGAATTTGAATATATAGCATTAAAAAATTCCTTGAAATGAAGAAATATCTAAATTGACAAATTAACCCATCTGTATCACTTTTCTGATTCCTAAGAATTGATATAGTTTGATGACCTAAGATTCAAAACTAAAGAGAAAGAAGATAGCAAAACTCTAAATTGCAGTGCTATGAAGATATTTTAATAGGCGAATAAAGAATGACTGCCCCCAACTCTTCCTATATGTAAGATTTGGACTTAGATTCCATAAGCCTGATTTAGTCCAAAAGGCAATGAGCACTTAAACAGTGGCCATCTAAAAGACAGTTTTCTTGTTTGCTTAGATTTCTTTAAATTGTTTTCAATTGGATGATAGTTGCTTTACTATATGTATACACACACACGCATATATATATATATGTATATGTCTATATATAAACATATATATATATATATATATATATATATATATATGTCTCTTCTCTCTTGAGCCCCCCTCCAACCCACCCCCAATCCCACCCTTCTGTGTCATCACAGAGAGCAGGGCTGGACTCCCTCTGTTATACAGCAGCTTCCCACTTCAGTTGCTCAGTTCTCTCTGACTCTTCACGATGCCATGGACTGCAGCATGCCAGGCCTCCCTGTCCATCATCAATGCCTGGAGTTTACTCAAATTCGTGTCCTTTAGTCACTGATGACATCCAACCATCTCATCCTCTGTGGTCCCCTTCTCTTCCCTCCTTCAATCTTTCCCAGCATCAGGGCCTTCAAATGAGTCAGCTCTTCACATCAGGTGCCCAAAAGTATTGGAGTTTCAGCTTCAGCATCAGTCCTTCCAATGAATATTCAGCACTGATTTCCTTTAGCATGGACTTGCTGGCTCTCCTTGTTGTCCAAGGGACTCTCAAGGGTTTTCTCCAACGCCACAGTTCAAAAGCATCAATTCTTCAGTGCTCAGCTTTCTTTATAGTCCAGTTCTCACATCTATACATGACTATTGGAAAAACTGTAACTTGGACTAGAAGGACCTTTGTTGGCAAAGTAACATCTCTGCTTTTTAACATGCTTTCTATGTTGGTCATAGTTTTACTTCCAAGCAGCAAGTGTCTTTTAATTTCATGGCTGTAGTCACCATCTGCAGTGATTTTGGAGCCCAGAAAAAAAAAAAAATTCTGACACTGTTTCCACTGTTTCCCCATCTATTTCCCATGAAGTGATGGGACCAGATATGCCATAATCTTAGTTTTCTGAATGTTGAGCTTTAAGCCAACTTTTCCGCTCTCCTCTTTGACTTTCATCAAGAGGCTTTTTAGCTCCTCTTCACTTTCTGCCATAAGGGTGGTGTCATCTGCATATCTGAGGTTATTGCTATTTCTCCCAGTAATCTTGATTCCAGCTTGTGTTTCTTTCAGTCCAGCATATCTCATGATGTACTCTGCATAGAAATAAGCAGGGTGACAGTATACAGCCTTGATGTACTCCTTTTCCTATTTAGAACCAGTCTGTTGTTCCATGTCCAGTTCTAACTGTTGCTTCTTGACCCACATACAGATTTCTCTGGAGGCAGGTCAGGCTGTCTGGTATTCCCATCTCTTTCAGAATTTTCCACAGTTTGTTGTGATCTATGAGAGACTTCCCTCGTGGCTCAGATGGTAAAGTATCTGTCTACAATGCAGGAGACCCAGGCTCGATCCCTGGGTCAGGAAGATCCTCTGGATAAGGAAATGGCAATCCACTCCAGCACTATTGCCTGGAAAATCCCATGGGCAGAGGAGCTTGGTAGGCTACAGTCCATGGGGTCACAAAGAGTTGGACACGACTGAGTGGTCTGTTGTTCCATATCCAGTTCTAACTGTTGCTTCTTGACCTGCATACAGATTTCTCTGGAGGCAGGTCAGGCTGTCTGGTATTCCCATCTCTTAGAATTTTCCACAGTTTGTTGTGATCTATGCAGTCAAAGGCTTTGGCATAGTCAATAAAGCAGAAGCAGATGTTTTTCTGGAACTCTCTTGCTTTTCTGATGATCCAACGAATGTTGGCAATTTGATCTCTGGTTCCTCTGCCTTTTCTAAATCCAGCTTGAACATCAAGAAGTTCGTGGTTCATGTACTGTTGAAGCCTGGCTTGGAGAATTTTAAGCATTACTTTGGTAGCATGTGAGATGAGTGCAATTGTGTGGTAGTTTGAGCATTCTTTGGCATTATTTTTCTTTGGGATTGGAATGAAAACTGACCTTTTCCAGTCCTGTGGCCACTGCTGAGTTTTCCAAATTGCTGGCATATTGAGTGCAGCACTTTCACAGCATCATCTTTCAAGATCTGAAATAGCTCAAATGGAATTTCATCCCCTCCACTAGCTTTGTTCGTTGTGATGCTTCTTAAGGCCCACTTGACTTCACAGTCCAAGATGTCTGGCCTAGTGAGTGATCACATCATCATGATTACCTGTGTCATGAAGATTGTTTTTGTACAGTTCTTCTGTGTATTGTTTCCACCTCTTCTTAATATCTTCTGCTTCTGTTAGGTCCATACCATTTCTGTCCTTTATTGAGTCCATCTTTGCATGAAATGTTCCCTTGGTGTCTCTAATTTTCTTGAAGGGATCTCTAGTCTTTCCCATTCTGTTCAAGAGTCAATACTACTCTCTCAACTTGTCCCACTCTCTTTCCTCCACTGCGTCCACAAGTTTGCTCTCTACATCTGCGTCTCTCTTTCTGCCCTGCAAATAGGTGCATCAGAGAAGGTATGGTAAATACTGTGGATTGGATATTTCCAATTCTTTCACACCTCCCTTTTACTTGGATGAGTTGGCCAACTTGAAACAACATTCCAGAGGAATTCTGCTTCTATCATGCCCAAGTAACTAGTTCTAGACATTTTTTAAATAAAGGAATAGAAAACTGCAAAGAATATATAAAACAACTCTTTTCAGACATTAAACAAGAAGCAGTGTAAGACCTCTGTGACACCTGAGTAAAGGGTCACAAAGGAGATAAATCCTACAATCTTCTCTGATTTTCTACCAGGAAGCAATTTCCAGACTTCAGTGTAGAAAGTGTTCCCAAGATGAGCACCACCCCTTCTTTAACCTACAAGAAATGATTTCTGAAAAACCTAGTTGCTCTGAGCTTCAACTTCCTGACAATAGAAATATCCTTGTTTCTATTTGATACAATCTTTAAACAGGCTGTACTAGAGTCACTGTAAGCATCTGGTAAAATTTAGCTATTATTACTAGTAAGTAGATACATCACAATGCTTCATGTACTGAGTGAATTTCCTGAGTTTAACTGAAGAAAATTTCAAATTTCATGAAAACACAGTGCTTACCATAAGATTATAAAATTGAGAGAAACATGTTAAAATCCACATAATGGCAAATCATAGGAAATGGAATTCTTTTAACAATTAGACTTTTCATGGGATAGAAAAAACAGAAATACTGAAAATATATTATTGTGTTGTACTGTTTTGCGAAATGACCAATGAGGGTATTTGCTTAGTAAAGAGCCTAAAACAAAAAATTCATACTACGTCTTAAAAATAAACTGTGTGATCCAGAAGAAAACCTAGCTGCTGTGAGTCACTACTTGTAACTGAAACATCAGAGTAAGGCCCTTGAGGCAGATCTGCGCATGAAAACCCTTTAGAGATGCCATTCTTTTTAATTAGCCCAAGAAAGGGAGAGAAGATCTTTTTCATATTACTCTCAGGTATTTGACAGTGCTTCATGGACTGAAGAACTTAAGCATATGAAAACTTTCATCTTCTAGGTTAGATCATTATCCTTCACAAATTGGTTACTTGAGAGCAATAATTCAACCTATAATTGAGTTTTCATTATTTCTCCTAAGAGATAAATCTGGAAAACTCTGAATCGCATTGTTGTTGAAGTTTCAGTAGACCTTAACATCAGAATAATGTTCCCAAATGATATCTTTCCCATTATTAGTCAACGTTAAGAGCTCTGAATATTTGAGTGCAACATTTGTGGAACATGGTGCCATAAGGTGGTACAGCTTTAAGCCTGCCTCCCCAATGAGGTTTTATAAGCTTTGAAGTAGTTCTGTTCTTCAGCAGCAGCAAAGCAGATAGTATACATATTGTATGATACAATCCTAGGACAGCCACAGTGGTAGATATCCAAATGGCTCTCACACTCTGTTTTGCCCTGTATTCATGCTCTTTGCCCTAGCCTTGTAGGGCCCTCTCATTTTGACCCTGGGGTCAGCCATGTGACTTGCTCAAGCACAAGCTTGAAAATCACTGGCACAATTGGGCTTCTCTCCTGTTCCCTGTTATCCATAAGAAAGACATGCTGTCCTTAGTTTGCTGGAAGATGAAACAGAAGGAGAAGAGATGAGATGTCTCAGTCAAGTCCATTCAAGAGGACCCCAAAGCCAGCCTGCCCAAGACATCTGGGAGAGCCTAAAAGCAGAAAAGTATTCCCAACCCAGTTAACCTACAAATTTATGAGCTATATAAACACTTTTTTCTTATGCCACTGGGTTTTGGAAAGGATTGTTATCCCATATTTATGGTGACTAACTCCCATCAAAACCAGTCTCTGTAACTTGAATTAAATAAAAAATGTAAGTCAGTTTCTTGGGGTAATTTCCATCCTCAAAAACTAAATTCCTACAAGCTCGGCTGATTATAACTCAGGCAATCTGCAACCAATGATTTGGTGGAACAAATACTTACCTTCTTTTCTGTGTATCTCCCACTTGATTTTAAAATGTTTCTATTGGCATAAGGAAATCTTTTCTTGAGGTTAAAAATAAGCTGGATTATATTTGTAGAGAGCTGGGTAAATTAAAGCTGAGAGATCTCAACAAATAATCATCAAAAACTGTAAAGAGTAAGCCGATGTCAAAACAATTATGTGGGTTTTGGCACTAACTGAAATATTTTAGTTTCCAAGAAAGAAGCCTTCCTCATTCATGAAACAAAGTCAACTCTCCATTTTCAAAACTCTTGGGTAATTAATTAATGTGCCTAAGTACCCTATAGAAATTCTGTGAGTTTAAAAAATAATATCACAAAATTTAATGGTGCAGTTAAACCAAGTTGAATGTGCATTGGCTCACAGCTTATACAATTGTAATACTTGATTTTACAGTGTTTGTAGCTAATTTTTTTAATATATTTCAGCATTTACCTTTCAAAGATAAGTATAGGTAATATGTTCAGTATTAAAGCGACAACACATTTTCAGTTCAGTTCAGTTCAGGTGCTCAGTCGTGTCCGACTCTTTGTGACCCCATGAATCGCAGCACGCCAGGCCTCCCTGTCCATCACCAACTCCCACAGTTCACTCAGACACGCATCCATTGAGTCAGTGATGCCATCCAGCCATCTCATCCTCTGTCGTCCCCTTCTCCTTCTGCCCCCAATCCCTCCCAGCATCAGAGTCTTTCCCAATGAGTCAACTCTTCGCATGAGGTGGCCAAAGTACTGGAGTTTCAGCTTTAGCATCATTCCTTCCAAAGAAATCCCAGGGCTGATCTCCTTCAGAATGGACTGGTTGGATCTCCCTGCAGTCCAAGGGACTCTCAAGAGTCTTCTCCAACACCACAGTTCAAAAGCATCAATTCTTCGGTGCTCTGCCTTCTTCACAGTCCAACTCTCACATCCATACATGACCACAGGAAAAACCATAGCCTTGACTAGACGGAGCTTAGTCAGCAAAGTAATGTCTCTGCTTTTGAACATGCTATCTAGGTTGGTCATAACTCTTCTTCCAAGGAGTAAGTGTATTTTAATTTCATGGCTGCAGTCACCATCTGCAGTGATTTTGGAGCCCCAAAAAATAAAGACTGACACTGTTTCCACTGTTTCTCCATCTATTTCCCATGAAGTGATGGGACCAGATGCCATGATCTTCGTTTTCTGAATGTTGAGCTTTAAGCCAACTTTTTCACTCTCCTCTTTCACTTTCATCAAGAGGCTTTTTAGTTCCTCTTCACTTTCTGCCATAAGGGTGGTGTCATCTGCATATCTGAGGTTGTTGATATTTCTCCCAGCAGTCTTGATTCCAGCTTGTGTTTCTTCCAGTCCAGCGTTTCTCATGATGTACTCTGCATATAAGTTGAATAAACAGGGTGACAATATACAGCCTTAATGTACTCCTTTTCCTATTTGGAACCAGTCTGTTGTTCCATGTCCAGTTCTAACTGTTGCTTCCTGACCCGCATACAGATTTCTCAAGAGGCAGGTCAGGTGGTCTGGTATTCCCATCTCTTTCAGAATTTTCCACATATCTTTAGCAAGTATAAAACATAAGGATATTTCTTAGAATTTGCATCCATGTCCTGCATATAAAAGTTAATCCTACTTACTTTAATAGGCAATTATGTTTCTCAAATTGAAGTCTTATTAATTTACATTCCTTTATAGCTACTTAATTTTATTTCTAAATGGAAGTACCAGAATTTTGCAATTTTGGTTTATAAGCCACATGATGATGCAACCAAAGTATGTCCAGAGTCACAGAAAATTGTTAAAGAAGGTGCTTTTCCCTGAATGTCAGTTTAAAAATTAATAAAATTCTGTGCTAAACCCCATAATCTTATGTTGCAGCCCTCCATGTTTCTTAGTTTTATTTTACTTATTTATTTGGTTGTGTTGGCTCTTAGTTGCAACACGTGGGATCTTTCGTTGTGGGGCATGGACTCTATAGTTGCAGCAGGCAGGCTTAGTTGTCCTGCAGCCTGTGGGATCTCGTTACCCTGTGAGGGATGAAACCCACCTCCCCTGCATGGCAAGGTGGATTCTTAACTGCTAGACCACCAGGGAAGTCCCCTCTTTCTTAGTAATATTTATCATTCCTTTGTCCTCTTTTGTTGGTTAAAAAAAAAAATCCCAATATATATTTCATGTAGTGAAAATGGAAGTCGCTCACGTAGTTGCTCAGTCACGTCTCACTGTTTATAATCCCATGTACTGTAGCCTGCCAGGCTCCTCTGTCCATGGAGTTCTCCAGACCAGAATATTAGCGCGGGTAGCCTATCCCTTCTCCAGGGGAACTTCCTCATCCAGGAATTGAACCAGGGTCTCCTGCATTGCAGAAGGATTCTTTGCTAGCTGAGCTATCAGGAAAACCCCAGAAACATTATGAGTGCTCTCTCAATACTAATTCTCACACAGCAATAGCAATGGCCATATAAGTATGAGCAATAAATAAACAGAATAGTCACATAAGTTAAAAGAAAACTAGGTCTCCAGTTCATTAAAAGATATTCACCTTCATTAATATCTGAAGAAATGCAAATAAAAACTGTGGCTTCCCTGGTGGCTCAGATGGTGAAGAGTCTACCTGCAATGCAGGAGACCCGGATTTGATCCCTGGGTCGGAAAGATCCCCTGGAGAAGAAAGTGCCCTCCAGTATTCTTGCCTGGAAATCCCATGGATGGAGGCTCCTGACCGGCTATAGTCATGGGGTCGCAAAGTGTCAGACAAATAAAAACCATACTGCATCAAACTGAAAAAGGTGAAAAAAAAAATGATGAAGCACTGTGGTAGAAAGCTTATAGTAAATCTTGAATTCCTGTGACTGTTAGTAAATAGGTAAACTGGTAACAGTCATATCCAACATAATTTGGTAATATTCTTGAAATTACAAATGCACATACCCACTGGCACACCAGTGTCATAATTTATCGTGTAGGAAGATATAAGCAGAGAGATGGAATAACATGTTCTCATCACACACCGCTTGTCGTAGCAAAAGGCTGTCAATAAACTAGATGTGTAGCAATAGGAAAGTGATTAAATCTTTAGAGTAGAGCTACAAAATAGAACTTTTCTTCCAAGGAGCAAGCATCTTTTAATTTCATGGCTGCAGTCACCATCTGCAGCAACTTTGGAGCCCAAAAAAATAAAGTCTGTCACTGTTTCCACTGTTTCCCCTTTTATTTGCCATGAATTGATGAGACCAGATGCCATGATCTTAGTTTTCTGAATGTTGAGTTTTAAGCCAACTTTTCACTCTTTCGCTTTCATAAAGAGACTCTTTAGTTCTTTGTTTTCTGCCATAAGGGTGGTGTCACCTGTATATCTGAGGTTATTGATATTTCTCCTGGCAATCTATATTCCAGCTTGTGCTTCATCCAACCAGTCCATACTAAAGGAAATCAGTGCTAAATATTCATTGGGAGGACTGATGCTTAAGCTGAAACTCCAGCACTTTGACCACCTGATGTGAAGAACTGACTCATTGGAAAAGACCCTGATGCTGGGAAAGATTCAAGGCAGGAGAAGAAGGGGATGACAGAGGATGAGATGGTTGGATGGCATAGCTGACTCAATGGACATGAGTTTGAGTAAACTCTGGGAGTTGGTGATGGACAGGGAGGCCTGGTGTGCTGTAGTCCATGGGGTGGCAGAATCAGACATGACTGAGCGACTGAACTGAACACAGTGTCTAACACTGTGATGATATAAAAAGAATGAAGAAGCTTTTATGCGTTTCTATGGGGTTGTGCTCACACATGCCTTTTAAGTAAAAAATATTAGTTGAGAGTAACATCAGTGAAAATGGCAGAGCAGGAAACTCTGGAGAACTATCGTGCTTCAGAGACACTAAAAATTCTGGCAAAAAAAAAAAGAAAGCAAAAACATGCAGAATTAACCTTATCACAACTCTGGAAAAATATCCGGTCTGAGGTTTACAGTAGCCATGTGAATGCTTAATCAGGAGAATTGAGACTGAAACCAAGTAGGAGACCTTTGTGATGCTTTGGCTTGCCTTTGCCCCATCTCCCCTCCACAGCTTGCCAGTCCCCATTCTGGACACTGGTTCTGGTTCCAGAGAGAGCAGAGGGAACCTTGTTCTCAAAAATCTGTGTCTGCCTCTTTTGACCTCTCTGAGAACTCTGAGGAGGAGTCGTGCAGAGGGGTTGCATTTATTTTACCTAACTCAGAACTCTCTCAGGGAAATGAGGAGACTATGTAATGAAATTTCTCAAAAACATTGGGAAAGGAAAAGAAACTAACTAGCTATTGAGACCTGAGGCAAAGAGTAACAGTTGAGGTAAACAATAGATATGCTGAATATTCCTGCAAGTAAAGCTCTGGAATAAGGTATTTTGGGGAAAAAGTTCTTTGAAAGAGTCCCACATAAACTGGGGAATCTACAAGAACATGCAACAAAAAGGCATCCCAAACTGATCAGAACTTCTGTGTGGTGGGCAACGATTTTGGGTCATTAAGCTTTTTCATTACGGATTAGGAAAATGTCAGTGTCAGAAAGGTCTTTTTTTTTTCTTTTTTCTTGCTTATCCATTTCTTTACAGAAGAACTCTACCTTACTGTACTGTATATTATATTGGTGTTCTCTGTTAGACTACTCTCTGTTGGACTGCCCTATTTCAGCTGCAGGGCTGGTGGGTGTCTAGCATAGTAATTAACTCAGAGTTCACATACCTATTTACATGAAAAAGAAAAAATTAGAAAGATTGGAGTTAAAATGAATAAAATAAAGAATGCAGGTTTTTTTCCTAGGTAAACTACCTCCTGGAATAAAGATGAGCAAGAAAACAGATGAAGGGAGAGGGGCTCACTTGTTACTGACTCCTAGGTCTTCAGTAAAGATCCAGTGCTATTCACCTTTAAAGCAAGTATAGGATGTATAAAATCACAAATACAGAGAAATTAAACTGGACCACAGAGACTGTTAAGAGTCCCTTGGATTGCAAGGAGATCCAACCAGTCCATCCTAAAGGAGATCAGTCCTGGGTGTTCATTGGAAGGACTGATGTTGAAGCTGAAACTCCAATATTTTGGCCACCTGATGCAAAGAGCTGACTCATTTGAAAAGACCCTGATGCTGGGAAAGATTGAGGGCAGGAGGAGAAAGGGATGACAGAGGAAGAGATGGTTGGATGGCATCACGGATTCAACGGACATGAGTTTGGGTAAACTCCGGGAGTTAGTGATGGATAGAGAGGCCTGGTGTGCTGCGGTTCATGGGGTTGCAAAGAGTCAGACACGACTGAGCGACTGAACCGACTGACTGACAAAAAACACATAAACCTGAGCAAGAAAGTGGAAAGGAATTGTGATTAAAAAGAGAAAGGACTTCCCTGGTGGTCCAGTGGCTAATACTCCCTGCTCCCAATGCATGGGGCTTGGGTTCCATTCTTAGTCAAGGAATTAGATGCTTGCATGTCTCAACAAAGGCTTGCTACAGTCAAATAAATAAAAATAAATTTTTTAAAAAGAGAAAAACTGCATTTTCTAATCAAGTAAAAGCAAAACTTCACATCTAAATATTAAACAAAATATTCCAAAAGGCATATAGGAATTTAAAAATTTTCCCCAAATACTGATATATTGAAAATGAATCTAAAGCTGAAATTATGACTTTAGTGTGTGGGTGTCATACAAAGTGAAATAGTCCATGAAGTGAAATTATGGCTTTTTAATGCAATTATAATTAAGACATTCAAGAAAGGGGAAGAATTAAGAAGAATTTGGGGGAAGTGTATGTTGGGAAGTATAATTTTTAATATAATCAATTGGTTCAGTGTCTCCAAGAAACAGGTTATGAGGGGAGAAGAGTACCAGAAATGGAGAAATGGACTAGAGTATATTTCTTTTGAAGTTCTTGCCATGGAACCTGAGGAAGGGGGTCAAGCATCCAGCTCAAGAAGATAAGACTGCAGAGCTAAGGGACTGTGGGAAAATTCTGCCCAGGACTGAAAAAAGAGAAAAGTAAAACAGCAGGAGCCTAAGAAAACTCCCTGCAGAAACACAGAAAGCAAGCACTATCCTGCAGACTCAGAGGAAATGAAAAGGTGACACTCAAGAGATTTAAAAAATTCATGTAGTGCTTAACAGGTGAACTAAGAGGGAGACATTCACAGACATAAAAGATTTCAGAAAATAAACCACTTACATGTTCCTTTTGGGAAATAGTCATTAAACCTGTATCTCAAATTACTGATAAGGAAAGATATCAAAACTTCAGCAAGCTTTGAATCTAGTTAGAAACATTTAAAATATTAGAAGCTTTGTCCAGTGACCTGAATGATAACACAGTCTATGCAGAGGAGAGAAGTGAAAAGGAAGGCATAGAAAAAGCTGGCTTTGCTTCAGTAGGAGGCAGAACACTCAGACTGAGAGACTAAGACAACCCTGAATCCTCCTCTACCTCCACAATAATTCCTTATGCTCTCAGCTACCGGAAAAGCTTCCACTGTGGCTCAGATGGTAAAGAGTTTGCCCACAATGAGGGAGATCCTTGTTCAATCCCCAGGTCAGGAAGATCCCCTGGAGAAGGAAATGGCAACCCCTCAGGAATTCTTGCCTGGAAAATCCCATGGATAGAGGAGCCTGGTGGACTACAGTACACGGGGTCACAAAGAGTTGGACACAGTTGAACAACTTCACTTTCACTTTCAGCTACCAGATGCTCCACTCACAATGACATGGGTGATAAGCACCACCTAAAGGGATTACACCTCTTACATCTGGAAAAACAACCATTAGAAGATGATAAGTCCATTTCAACCTTTAAAAGATGTGTTTATAAAATCTCAAAATAATAGGGCCTCACCTATGAATTACTAAATGTAAAAATAAAAAGTGATAGTGTTAAAAGAAAGCAATTGCTAGAACAATTTTAAAGGCTTTACCTAAACTGTCTTATTTACTTCTCACAAGAACTCAGTGTGCTAAAAATTTATTTCCATTTGGTAGACTAGAATAATAAAACTGGAAAACATTAAAAATATTTTTTAAGTTATCCTTGGTCACAGGGCTAGGAAGAGGATTTCATTCAGTACTCATGTTCTCTTTATTTCAACGTTGTGCCATGGTGCCAAGAGGAAGTGGAATTGGAGAATATATTACTGGCATTGGCAAAAACATGAATATCACATTAATTCCAGTTGAGCTATTTCAAATCCTAGAAGATGATGCTGTGAAAGTGTTGCACTCAATATGCCAGCAAATTTGGAAAACTCAGCACAGTGGCCACAGGACTGGAAAAGGTCAGTTTTCATTCCAATCCCAAAGAAGGGCAATGCCAAAGAATGCTCAAACTGCCACACAATTGCACTCATCTCACATGCTAGTAAAGTAATGCTCAAAATTCTCCAAGCCAGGCTTCAGCAATACATGAACCATGAGCTTCCTGACGTTCAAGCTGGTTTTAGAAAAGGCAGAGGAACCAGAGATCAAATTGCCAACATCCGCTGGATCATGGAAAAAGCAAGAGAGTTCCAGAAAAACATTGATTTCTGCTTTATTGACTATGCCAAAGCCTTTGACTGTGTGGATCACAATAAACTGTGGAAAATTCTTCAGGAGATGGGAATACCAGAACACCTGACCTGCCTCTTGAGAAACCTATATACAGGTCAGGAAGCAACAGTTAGAAGTGGACATGGAACAACAGACTGGTTCCAAATAGGAAAAGGAGTATGCCAGGAAAATGAAGTCTGTCACTGTTTCCATTGCCTCCCCATCAATTTGCCATGAAGTGATGGGACCAGATTCCATGATTTTCATTTTTTGAATGTTGAGCTTTAAGCCAACTTTTTCACTGTCTTCTTTCACTTTCATCAGGAGGCTCTTTAGTTCTTCTTCACTTTCTGCCATAAGGGTGGTGTCATCTGCATATCTGAGGTTATTCATATTTCTCCTGGCAATCTTGATTCCAGCTTGTGCTTCTTCCAGCCCAGCGTTTCTCATGATGTACTCTGCATATAAGTTAAATAAGCAGGATGTCAAGACACAGCCTTGACATCCTCCTTTCCCAATTTTGAGCCAGTCCAGTTCTAACTGTTGCTTCTTGACCTGCATACAGATTTCTCAGAAGGCAGGTAAGGTGGTCTGGTAATCCCATCACTTTAAGAATTTTCCACAGTTTGTTGTGATCTACACAGTCAAAGGCTTTGGTGTAGTCAGTAAAGCAGAAGTAGATGTTTTTCTGGAACTCTTTTGTTTCTCAGTGATCCAACGGATGTTGGCAATCTGATCTCTGGTTCCTCTGCCTTTTTTAAATCCAACTTGAACATCTGAAAATTTTTGATTGACGTACTGATGAAGTCTAGTTTGGAGAATTTTGACCATTGCTTTGCTAGTGTGTGAGATGAGTGTAATTGTGCGGTAGTTTGAGCATTCTTTGGCATTCCCTTTCTTTTGGATTGGAATAAAAACTGACTTTTTCTAGTCCTGTGACCACTGCTGAGTTTTCCAAATTTGCTGGCATATTGAGTGCAACACTTTCATATCATCATCTTTTAGGATTTGGAATAGCTCAACTGGAATTCTATCACCTCCACTAGCTTTGTTCGTAGTGATGCTTCCTAAGGCCCACTTGACTTCACATTCCAGGATCTCTGGCTGTAGGTGAGTGATCACACCATCATGGCTATCTGAGTCATTAATATCTTTTCTGTATAGTTCTATTTGTATTCTTGCTACCTTTTCTTAATATCTTCTGCTCCTCTTAGGTCCCTACGATTTCTGTCCTATGTTGTGCCCATCTTTGCATGAAAATTTTCCTTGTTATCTCTAATTTTCTTGAAAAAAATCTCTAGTCTTTCCCATTCTATTGTTTTCCCCTGTTTCTCTGCATGGATTGCTTAGGAAGCCTTTCTTATCTCTGTTTGCTATTCTTTGGAATTCTGCATTCAAATGGGTGTATCTTTCCTTTTCTCCTTTGCCTTTTGTTTCTCTTCTTTTCGCAGCTATTTGTAAGGCCTCCTCAGACAACCATTTGCCATTTTGCATTTCTTTTTCTTGGGGATGGTCTTGATCACTGCCTCCTGTACAATGTCACAAACCTCCGTCCATAGTTCTTCAGGCACTCTGTCTATCAGATCTAATCCCTTGGATCTGTTCATTACTTCCACTGTATAATCATTAAGAATTTGATTTAGGTCATACCTGAATGGTCTAGAGGTTTTCCCTACTTTCTTCAGTAAGTCTGAATTTTTCAATGAGGAGTTCAGGATCTGAGCTGCAGTCAGCTCCAGGTCTTGTTTTTGCTGATGGTATAGAGTTTTTCCATCTTTGACTGCAAAGAATATAATCAATCTGATTTCAGTATTGACCATCTGGTGATGTCCATGTGTAGAGTCGTCTCTTGTGTTGTTGGAAGAGGATGTTTACTATGACCAGGGCATTCTCTTAGCAAAACTCTGTTAATTTTGCTCTGCTTCATTTTGTATTCCAAGGCCAAACTTGCCTGTTACTTCAGGTATCTCTTGACTTTCTACTTTCTCATTCCAGTACCCTATGATGAAAAGGACATCTTTTTTTGGTTAGTTCTAGAAAGTCTTGTAGGTCATCATAGAACCATTCAACTTCAGCTTCTTCAGCATTATGGTTGGGCATAGACTTGGATTACTGTGATACTGAATGGGCTTGCTGCTGCTGCTGCTGCTGCTGCTGTTAAGTCGCTTCAGTCATGTCCGACTCTGTGCAACCCCATAGACAGCAGCCCACCAGGCTCCACTGTCCCTGGGATTCTCCAGGCAAGAACACTGGAGTGGGTTGCCATTAGGCGTAGTCTACTACAGCTTTGGGACCCCCTGGTGGCTCAGTCAGTAAAGAATCTGCCTACAGTGTGGGAGACCTATATTCAATCCCTGGGTCCAGAATATCTCCTGTAGAAGGGAATGCCAACCCACTCCAGTATTCTTGCCTGGACAATCCGATGGACAGAGGAATTTGGTGGATTACAGTCCATTGGGTCACAAAGAGTTGGATATGACTGAGTGATTAATGCTTACACACACTAAACTTTTATTTCTTGAAAGTTTGTAGCTTGACTTTTTTTTTTCTTCTGGTAATCAGAATACTTCATCACTCAATTATGCAAAATGACACAAAGTTCTTTATAGTACTTTCCCCAGCAGGAAGCAAACATACCAGTGTCTTCATTTCAAGAGATAATAGAAGTGAAAAATAAATTGCAAAGGGACAAAAGAAAAACACAGTTAAGTGTAAAATTATATGTGTATATATATATATATATATATATATATATATATTTATTCTTTTTCATATTCTTTTCCACTATGGTTTATTAGAGAATACTGAATATAATTGCCAATGCTATACAGTAGGACTGTGTTATTTATCCGTAGTGTGTATCTGTTAATCCCAAATTTCTAATTTATCCCTGCCCCCTTGCCCCTCTGCTAACCATCAGTTTGTCTTCTAGGTCTGTGAGTATGTTTCTGCTTCATAGAATAAGTTCATCAAATGGTTCATTTTTATGTTCTTACTTTTATAGCTACTCTGATACTTAAAGATCCAGTCAAGTGTCAGGTGCTTACTATGGACAGATTTCAAAATCATAGGAACACATTTGTGAAGCTCTTGTCCCATACATATCTTCTAAAAACAACACCAAAACAAACAACTATTATTGAGAATTCTCGTAGATTTTAAGAATTCTTGTAGCCGTAAATACACATAAACTCTTGTAACTATCCCCTTCCTGATAATAGATTTTCCCACTTGAACAGAAGAAGACTTGACATAAAGAAGGTATCTTTTTCAATTAAGGCTATCAGTTACAGGAAACATGGGACAGTTTGTTAACTACAATCAGGGAGTTTCACGGAGTAGAATACAGAGGTCAAGACCAGAAGGCAGTGCCAAGAGAAGAAGCATTAGGATTGATCAGCAGTGAAGTGAATAAAGTGAAAATGTTAGTTGCTCAGCCATGTCTGACTCTTTGCAATCCCAGGGACTGTAGCCTGCCAGGCTCCTCTGTTCATGGAATTCTCCAGGCAAGAATACCTGGAGTGGGTAGTTATTCCCCTCTCCAGAGGATCTTTCTGATCCAGGGATCAAACCCGGGTCTCCTGCACTGCAGGCAGATTCTTAGTCAGAGTCACTAGGGAAGCATTAGGACTGATCAGGAGCAGGAGGTCTAAAAGAATCTGAGGTGAGTCTGCTGAAAAGAGTAGATGACTGAGGAGTCTATATACTGGGTGGTGACTAGAGATAATGAGTCCTGGTTGATTAGATTTACCACAGGATTGCCAGGTGATTTATTCCTGGCAGTTTGTTGATGGGTGGAGTGTAGGTGTAGGGAATAACAAGGTCTTTTCAGCTTCAGCTGTGGCTTTGCTCATCAGAGGGAATCCTGGTTATGGTGGACAGAGTGACCCAAGTTTCCTTAGAAGGAGCCAACATTGATCTCTACTGACTTGACCATTAGTACACATATCTCCATTTTTTAAGAGCTTTTAAAAAAAAGCTGTTTTGATCTGGACTGTTTTTAGTCTTTATGAGCTTGTTAATAGTATTGCTTCTGTTTTATGTGGGAATTTTTGTTTGTTTTTTTTTTTTATTTTATTTTTCTGGCCTCAAGGAAGGTGGGATTTTAGCTCCATGACCAGGGATCAAATCCCAAGCCCCTGTATTGTAAGGTGAAGGCTTAACCACTGGACCACCAGGGAAATCCCCTTATCTGAGAGTTTTCAAAAACACATCAATATCTCTCTCAATCGAAGGTGAAGTTGAAGAATAGTCTGTATTCATCTTTGTACTTCTAGTACACTGTAGGAGCTCAAAAGTATTCACTGAATACACCACTGAAGGTGAAAGACAAGAAAGATGCAAAGAATTCAAAGAACCACAATTACTCCCACCACAACCCACAATGCCAGAAAATAATGACATTCAAAAACAGGAACAGCTTTGAAAGTCCCAATGAAGATTAAAAAAACAATGGTAGAAAGCATAGGTCAAAAAGCGAAGAATAATGATATTTTAAGACATTGGTAATTAACGATATGACATGATTTTGAAGTGAAAGTTGTTTGCTCTGGGAGACTCTTCCAGTCCTGATGGGATCAGATCTTTCCAGTCTCTGATGTCAGGGCATGGAAACAGATTCCAGGGCAAGCTCAGAAGTCTCCCTAACAAACTGGTTCATGCTGTGGTTGTGGCAGTGTCTACAAAAAATTAATCAACAGTCAATCTAAGAAGGAAATGGAAAATTTTATTCAAGCCATTCTGAGGATGATAACCTGGCAAACGGGCCTTCAGAAAGCTCTGGGGACTTCTCTGAAAGAGATGAAGGAGGAGGTCAGCATACATGTCATTCTGAAGAAGAGGGAACATGCAAGCTAGCATACATCTCAGTAGATGGTTGCTGCTAGGAATGAGAAATAGACATCTTATTTAATGGTTTTAGTGATTTTCTAAGTATGAGAAGATTGAAGAATCCAGGATCAGAAAAAAAAAAATTCTCCTGAAAATATCTATTTAAAGACCTGTTCTGTCAGTTTCCCCAGAATACCTCATCCTGATCTTCATCCTGAATTCCTTTCAAGGTATACAGTAGGTCAGTGACTACAGTAGCTAATAACTTGATTATTTTGGAGCTAAATGGTTGGCAACCTCTTTATTTTATAATCCCTTTCCTTTTGGTCTTAATTTACACCAAGGTTTAGGAGGTATTTCATGACCAGTTGTGGAGAAGGCAATGGCAACCCACTCCAGTACTCTTGCCTGGAAAATCCCGTGGACAGAGGAGCCTGGTGGGCCACAGTCCTTGGAGTCGCTAAGAGTCGGACATGACTGAGCAACTTCACTTTCACTTTTCACTTTCATACATTGGAGAAGGAAATGGCAACCCACTCCAGTGCTCTTGCCTGGAGAATCTCAGGGATAGGGGAGCCTGGTGGGCTGCTGTCTGTGGGGTCACACAGAGTCGGACACAACTGAAGTGACTTAGCAGCAGTAGCATGACCAATTTGTCCCACAGTATAGGAATTCTCACTCTGAGGTTAAGCATGGATTTCATTGATTGGCCATTCAATGTGCTATTACTGGACCGACCCTGTTAACAGCAGTCAAAAGCCTCTGGACCTCCTGTCCTACTAGTCTGTTATGGCTCAAGAAATGGCTCCTTCTGGTTTTTTCTTCCCATATCTAGAATTACATTATTAGAGTCAATGATCTTATAGGAATATATATTTGATCAATCAGTTCAAGTTGTCTAATCATCATTAGTTTTATCTGAGACTCACTCATACATTTGGAATGCAAGAAACAACAATCTTGTAGAAAAAGCTATGGCTTTTCCAGTAGTCATGTATGGATAGAGTCTGTCATAAACAAAGCTGAGCACTGAAGAACTGATGCTTATGAACTGCGGTGTTGGAGAAGACTCTTGAGAGTTCCTTGGACTGCAAGGAGATCAAACCAGTCAATCCTAAAGGAAATCAGTCCTGAATATTCATTGGAAGCACTGATGATGAAGATGAAGCTCAATATTTTGGCCACCTGATGTGAAGAACTGACTCCTTAGAAAAGACCCTGATGCTGAGAAAGATTAAAGGCAGGAAGAGAAGGGGATAACAGAGGATGAGATTGTTGGATGGCATTACCGACTCAATGGATATGATTCTGAGCAAGCTCCAGGAGTTGGTGATGGACAGGGAAGCCTGTAGTCCATGGGATCGCAAAGAGTTGGTCACGACTCAGCAACTCAACTGCAAATAGCAGAATATAAGTAACGTAACTAGTATCATTAGTAAGGTCATAAGCAACTTTTTAAGCTATAAACTTCCATTAGGTATGGCCCAGTATCTCCCCAGGTCATTTGACCTGTCTGTTCTTGAACCAATCTCTGTGTCTAAGGCAAATGATATGTTGACATAAATTTCACAAAGTCGTCTGTACACACAAGGCAAGTAGTGGGTCATCCTAGTCCCTTACAGAATGAGAAAGAAATGTTATCTGCTAGGCAGTTACATGGCTAACTTTAGAAGAAGAAAAAATGATCTTTATGCTTGAGCAGGTATTTCGGCCATTGGGAGATCTGGTGAAAGCAAAGTACAGATGTACAATGCACACTAGAGGGGAGGGAGGAGGCCCAAATGGTCAAAGCATAGTTTTATGCTTTTTTTTTTTTTTTTGGTCTTGCCTTAAAATGTGAGTTTTTATTTCAACAGCAGGTAAGTGTAAATGGTAATTGGAGCAATAGAAAGAGAAATTCTTTGCTGTAGCTGTTTTTCTCCCCTCTAATTTCTTTGCCCTATCTTCTTCAGGTAACAACAGTCTAGACAAACCTCCTTACTCTACAGCAACAGTCCCCAAACTTTCAGGCACTAGGGACGGGTTTCATGAAGACAATTTTTCCACAAACCTGGATGGGGTTCGAAGGGATGCTTTCAGGATTGTTCAAGCACAGAATTTAATACTGCCTCTGATCTGACAGGAGGCAGAGCTCAGGTGGGAATGCAGTAATGTAAGTAATGGGTAGCAGCTGTAAATACAGAATAAGCTTCCCTTACTCACCCACTGTTCACCTTCTGCTATGTAATACGGTTCCTAACAGTCCATGGACCGGTAGTGGTTCCAGGGGTTGGGGACCCCTGCTCTATGGGACACACTTCCCTAAATGTACATTCTTAAATTTGCCTTGAGTGAAAGACATCTGCCACACCACTTATCCCCTCAATGGTAGGATTTCTTGTCTCTTCAATTTGTAAATCCACTAAAAAATCAGTCTCCAAGATGATTTGGAGATGAGAAGGGAAAGAGTATGTGATTCACCATAAATGACCTTAACAATGGCACCCCTAGAAAGTGAATTTGAGCAATTAACTGATACTTGATTAAGTTTTCCTCAAGTGTAAAGGAAGGTTAAGAAAAATACCTCCCCTTCCCAAATAAGATAACATACGGGAAACAGCCCAAATGAGATCATATATGGGAATCACAATGTAAATTATCCAGAGTTTAAATACATGATCTACTAGTATCTTACTGGATCCACTTTACCACCTACAGGAATGCCTGTTAAACCCTCTCATCCTATCTGCTAAGGATTCCAGATACTGATCATAGACCCAGACTCTCAACCAAAGGTTTGACGTGGAAAGCCATTCAGGAAAAAAAAAAAAGAAAGAAAGAAAAATATATTAATCTTCAGCTTTAATGGAACTGCAGGGGACAATAAAAATTTTGTTCCCAATTACTTGAAGTTTGCCATCTTTGCCTCTGGCAAGCAGGCAAACATTTAAAAAGTATCTAATGAGAGCAAGTGACTGCACAGACCCTGCACACTGCTCAATTGTTCCCTGATGCGCCCTAAATGTGCTGACAACAGCTTTCCTTCATCCGTGCCCCTCCAGGCCAGGGACCTCAGCTGGCTCCAGCAATAGGAAGAGCTTTGTGCTTATTCTAATTCAGTAAAGATGGACAAAGACCACAATCTTGGAAGCAGGAAAAAGTACCTCTCAAATGGCACGAAGAACATGGCAGTGGAAATGTAAAAGACCAAAAATAAGCTTTTGATGATTTCTTTTGTACTAAAACAATATCAGCTGAATGTATTTGAAGGCAAGAAAATGGATACATCTGAAGTGCTGCTTATTTATTTTACTTGAAGTCTCCTGAAATTATCATTGACCTGGAGCATTTTCTCTCCTCCTCAGATTCAAGTTCACACATCCTGTTCATTCACTCATTCACTGTTTATTCATTTAAAAATTTCATTATCATTTCATTTCATTCTAGGCATTGCATCGGTTGTAGTATCAACATTCATGCAATAATTACTGTGTTCCAAGCATCATAGGAAGGATTTTTCATTAATCACCTTATTTTACCCTCCCAACAAATCTGTGAGATTGGCCCTTTATTCTGCTCACCGTATAGCTGAGCAAACTAAGACCTAAAGAGGTCACATTGTTTATCCAAGCTCATCCAAAAAAGCTAGTAATTGATGCACCAGAAATTCAAACCAGGTTTATGTAGCTTCAAAGTATAAGCTCTTAAGATTTATTTTAAACTGCTTTGGGGTTGGGGATCTACATGCTGAGTACGTGTTCTTCTTAGGCAGTTTCAGTGGAGGAATACAGAGGAGGTGCTCGGGCCCTTGGGGAAGGTTGCTGAACCTTGCCTGAGAAGTGTCAGGAAAAGAGGTGAGAGAGATTGGGAGGGCGGGAAGAAAGCGAAAATCGTGTCCAGCTTTTTGCAACCCAGGCCATAATACTGGAGTGGGTAGCTGTTCCCTTCTCCAGGTGATTTTTCCAACCCACGGATCAAACCCAGGTCTCCAGCATTGCAGGTGGATTCTTTACCAACTGAGCCACCAGGGAAGCCCAAGAAGTGTCAGGAAAAGCGGGGAGAGAAATAGGGAGGGAGGGAGGGAGGAAGAAGCCTTAAAAATTATGACAAGGAGTTTAAATTTTGCACTGAAAATTATGGAGGAAAGCGGAAAGATGAACCATTTTTAAAATTACTGCTCCAGATTTACTCTGGTAGAACTGGAGGAGGGCATGGTGGGAAATACAGAGAGCAGATAAGAAGGCTATTGTGATCATTTAGACAGAAAATAATAAAGACTTAGGGAATGACTATGAGAATTGAGAAAAAAAAAACGGTTTGAAAGACACAAAAGGAGCAAAAACAGCAGATGTGGGGGACTGGGTAAACATGGTGAGAAAGAAGGAGTGATCTAGAATTTAGAATTCCAAGGTTGTTGCTTGGGTAGATTTAGTGGTGTGTTTACCTGTAAGAGGGCTTCCCTGGTGGTGCAGAGGTTAAAGCGTCTGCCTGCAATGTGGGAGACCTGGGTTCGATCCCTGGGTCAGGAAGATCCCCTGGAGAAGGAAATGGCAACCCACTCCAGTATTCTTGTCTGGATAATCCCATGGACAGAGGAGCTTGGTGGGCTAAAGTCCACGGGTCACAAAGAGTCGGATACGACTGAGCAACTTCACCTCCACCTTACCTGTAAGAGGATCAGAGACATTGCAAATTTGGGAGAAATGTGATGTTATCTGAGGGGTCTCTGGCTCAGCGGAGATGCTCATTTGAACAGTCAGGGCCCTGAAATCCGGTTGGGAGTCACTGCCATATGCCTGTGATGATGCAGAGGATTATTCTCAGATCAGTTGAAGCAACTGATGCAGAGATATTCACTCCCATTCCAATTTTAGAGGAGTGATAATCAGCGATTCCTAATGAGACAGTTGTGGCGTTAGTGGTGTGAACTGCGTGTAGGAAAATGCCAGGCATGGCATGTGTCTTACCAAAGTAGTAGATAGATGAGTCTAGAGCAAGTGTGGGTAGTGGCCTGAGCCAACAACGGGGCATTGGAGCTGCCAGACTACACATATTCAAAGATGGTGTGATGTTACAGGCAATAGCATGTTATACTGGCTGGAAAAAAATCAGTGCTGAGACAAGATCTGAGGACCTTGTGTTCTACCACGGTAATAGTCACTGCTGATCAACTGGTGCAAAGGCCAGATGGAGCACTGTGTCATTTGGAGCCAAGAGAAGTGAGATTTGAGAAAAGCATTCCAGGATGGGGGACAAGATGTAAAGGTTTGCAGCCCTGACTGGTCACATAGGCTTCTGTTTTGAAACAAAATCAATCTGTCTAGAAATGGAAAAATATGCAGAATGGTGTGAAATCAGCAATGTTGGTAAATAATAAATGCAGTGCTATTGTGAAGAAAGTGAGCCCCAGAGTCAGACTATCTGGGCTTGAAAGTCAATTCCCCATTTACTGTTAATGGGACCCTAGGTTTGCAACTGAATCTCACTATGTCTCCAAGTTTTTACCTGGAAAATGAGCATAATTATAATAATATTTCAGAGAGTGCTATGAAGAATTAACAATCCATGGAGAGTGCTTAACCATGTGAAAAATCAATGTTTATCATTTCATTAAAAAATACATAAGCACTAAAGATATACATATATAGATATATGTATATAGATATATATAGGATCTTAAGTACCAGACAGCAATTCAAAAGATGTGATAGAAAAAGGAGGCATTAAAGCATTAACAGGAAAACTGTGAAAACCCCCATCTTTAAAAAGGACATTTTTCCTCATAAGAACTAATACAGAATGACTATGAATTAGAGGTTGTTCAATCAATTTTTTTTAAGACAATACATTTGAAATCTAGAGATGTTCAACAACATAACCAAGGTCACCCGATCAAGCCAGAGTCAAAAGCAACACTGTTTCCTAATCTCCAATATGATGAATTTTTTACTACATGATGCTAAATAATAATCTTAAGAAAGACTATCAGTTGAATAAAAATCATTAGGACATTTATGCCTCATTTTTAAAAAATTATCCAGCAACTTATTCTTAATATGTAAACTCTGATGCAGAGATATTGTAGTTTTCAGAATTAACTTTTCCTGATACTGAACAACATATTCTTATGCAATAGAAAACTTAAAATATATCAATAATAACAAGCATTTTGTTTATCTGATTGAAAGAGATTGAAAGGGTATTTGTCCCCTAGTGAAAATCACACACTGGTAAATTTCAGTCTTTTTGTTGCCTGCCTCTAGAAAGTCTACATTTCCTATAAGGCACTCCTTTGAAATTATTTTAGATGATTTGGAAAGATAGAATCAAAGAAGATGGAGAACTAAAAATGAATAGGGAAAATGGTAGAGCTGTGAAAATCCGTTCTCTCATTTAACTGCCACCCTTCCCTTTCCTTTTCTCACTGGGATATTTCTATAATTTGTGATTAAATCAGGTGAGAGTGTCTACTAAACATAGAATACGAATTTCATTTTATCAAGCTAAAAAGTCCATTCATACTTCTTATGCAAAGATTTAACTATGTCTGATCACTCCAAGCCAAGAAACGCAATGCCAAAGAATGTTCAAATATCACACAGTTGCACTCATTTCCCATGCTAGCAAGGTTATGCTCAAAATACTTCAAGCTAGGCTTCTCCAGTACGTGAACCAAGAACTCCCAGATGGACTACTTGGGTTTACAAAAGGTAGAGGAACAGAGATCAAATTGCCATCATTGGCTGGATATTGGAGAAAGTGAGAGAATTATAGAAAAAATATCTACTTCTGCTTCACTGACTATGCTAACGCCTTTGACTGTGTGGATCACAACAAACTATGGAAAATTCTTAAACAGAAGGGAATATCAGATCACCTTACCAGTCTTCTGAGAAACCTGTATGCAGGTCAAGAAGCAAGAGATAGAACTGGATATAGAACAACTGACTGGCTCAAACTTGGGAAAGGAATATGACAAGGCTGTATAATGTCACCTTACTTGTTTAACTTATATGCAGAGTACATCATGTGAAATGCAGGTCTGGATGAATCACAAGATGGAATCAAGACTGCTGGGAGAAATATCAACAACCTCAGATATGCAGATGATACCACCCTAATGGCAGAAAGCAAAGAGGAAGTAAAGAATCTCTTGATGAGGGTGAAAGAAGAGAGTGAAAAAGCTGGCTTGAAACTCAATATTCAAAAAACTGAGATCATGGCATCTGATCCCATCACTTCATGGCAAATAGAAGGGGAAAAAGTAGAAGCACTGACAGACTTTATTTTCTTGTGCTCCAAAATCACTGTGGATGGTACTGCAGCCATGAAATTGAAAGACCCTTGCTCCTTGAAAGGATATCTATGACAAACCTACACAGTGTATTAAAAAGCAGAGACATCATTGTGCCTGCTGATAAACGTCCATATAGTCAAAGCTACAGTTTTTCTAGTAGTCATGTATGGATGTGAGAGCTGGACCATAAAGAATGCTAAGTGCTGAAGAATTGATGCTTAAGATTGTGGTGCTGGAGAAGACTCTTGAGAGTCCCTTGAGTATGAGGGAGATCCAACCAGTCAATCCTAAGAGAAATCCACCCTGAATATTCATTGGAAGGACTGATGCTGAAGCTGAAGCTCCAATACTACGGCCACCTGATTCGAAGAGCCAACTCATTGGAAAAGACTGTAACTGGGAAAGATTTAAGGCAATAGAAGGAGGCCAAAGGGGATGAGATGGTTAGATAGCATTGCCAACTCAAAGGACATAAATTTGAGCAAACTCCAGGAGATAGTGAAGGACAAGGGAAACTGGTGTGCTATGTTCCATGAGGTGGGAAAGAGTCAAACAGGACTAAGTGATGAATAACAGCAAAATCAACTGCCATGAGCTCTGGAAGTAGTCTCACTTTCCCCAGGATAAAAGGCACGCTTTATTTATTTATTTTTTTAATGAATCTGAAGAATGGAAAATGCCACGTTGCAAAATGTTGTTCCAGGGCTCAGTATTTATTGATTCTTACTACATTTTTCAGTATTTATTGATTCTTACTATGTTTTTCAGTATTTATTGATTCTTACTACGTTTTTCAGTATTTCATATGTCCCCAGCGGGGCTTGCTCTTTTTATTTTTCATGCATTAGGTTTATGTAGTTCTTTATAGGTTAAAAAAAATTCACAAATGTGGGTACATAAGTATTGATTGGCAGTTTAAAAACATATATTATATATTCTTCCCTTGTTCAACAAAGAATTTCAGACATCCTAATGGGGAAAGAAAAATGTAACCTGGAAACCTAGGACAATCATTTCCAAGAAATTCTAACAGTCACTGTTAAGGAAAGACCTCTTAACACTTAGTGCTTTTTATATGCTTCCTGCAAGTATTAAAGGAAAATGAGAAATAATCCAATTGTGAGGAAATTCAGAATAAATGGTAATGAATAAACAGAACCCAGGAAAATGGTTTTTAAATACATGCTTAAATAATGAAGTATTTACATGTATGGGAAAGGGTAGATGACTTCCATAAAATTGTTACTACACAGCATTTATGTGGTACTTTCCATTTTATAAGTGTACTACTGTTATTGAATTAACAAAAAGATTCCAACACTTCATTTGAATTACTCTCACCCATAGATTATGCATAATTATAAAGTATATGAGAAACTTGCAAACGAGTGCTATTGATAAGTTTTATTTCTTTGCTAAGCAAAAAGAAAGACTTCGAATGTAAGGAACTGAATGTTGATTTTAGAGAATGTGCAACAGGGACCAGAAGCAAAAACAGATCTTTCAATCAGATTACAAACAATGACACAAGAACCCATCTGCCTGTGTTTTAGGGTGAAGAATGCTGTGATTATTTGATGAGTAGGAGGGGAAGTTTGGTGGGATGAAAAGATGGAATAAAACCAGGGAAGCTGGCTGCCTCAAGTTCAACATGAAAATGTCAAATTAAATGTGTGTTCTCTTCCTGAAAAATACCCGCCCTCATTATGCATCCATGTGTTGATGACTGATGCAAATGAATTTTTCAAGTGCTGCACAAATGACTTGCCTACTGATGTTAGCATAGTGAGATCCAATCCCTAGTAATATACAAAATTCTTATTTTTAGCCTTAACATACAGACATTACATGTTTACAGGTTCAGTCTTCCTTTCCTCTTTACTATATTCCAATTTATTCACTGAAGTACTAGAATTAGGGCAGTTGTGGCTCTGGATTGGAAATAATTTGAATTCTGGCTATCGCCTTTATGGGGAAAGCTAGGCTACTGCTACTTCCCTAAGGCAAACACATCTGTGGTTTAAGCTAATCAGTCTCTGCATGTCACCACTGCTTCATACAAATAGGGTGAAAATAGCATGTCTGCAATGAGGAGCTGTAATCTTAAAGACAAATCATATATTCTGAGTAAAGCTCACCTTAATGGATTAAATATTTGCATATCAATTAGTGATTTTCCAACTGAATGAGTGCTTTAATCAATGAACATATGTGGACATTTTGATATATTGCCTCCCAGATATAAAGTCTGATTTTAATTGAACATTTTTTAATGTTTTATAAATATAATGTTTTATAAAATGACATTTTATAAAACTGAAGATGACTCTTCAAGGCAAAACTGAGAAAAGCTTCAATTCTATTGTTTTAGTGGCTCAAACCACAAATTAACTTTTATCAAAAAGTAACTGCTATTTTAATGAGTTAATGTAAACATTGGAATACTAGCAAAGTATAGTCCTGTAAATGTAAATACCAATAAAATAGTATCTCATTGTTGTTCATGGAAATTAGCGATGTGTAATAATGCATGTCATTGCTGGAAGTGAAAACCATTGGTGAAATCATTATTGCATTTTAATGAATGAGTTAAATGCCTGGGATTGTCAGCTATGCTAAAGGAATAATTATCTGAGAAAAATTAATTCTGGCATTTGGTAATTACTAGTAGAAAAAATGTAAATTTCACTGAAAGAACGCTTTGTCTAAAATATTTTATGCTATCTCAATGCCATAGCCACAACTTGCATTGTATACAGAAAATACCTTACTACACAATCATAGACTATTCTGGATCAAGGGAATATTTTAAAAGACCTAAAAATTATCCTATCCAAATAATGATAGCACCAATAATAACTATATTTTCTATTGGAGTAAATATTCATAACTATGACAAGATTACTTGGATAATTATTTTTTTATTTTGTCATGTTTTGTTTTAATGTGTAAATAAGAAATAGCATGAAATATAAAATTATGTCAAAGAGCAGTTTTGACTTGTACTAAAAAACTGTTGGACAATTATTTTTATTGTAATAGTTTAAATGATATGTGTGATAAAATACAAATTAAATCCTTGTTGACAGGTTTTCTGAAGTTATGTGGTCAATAAAATGGCATTTAATTTTTGTATTCTTTTTTCAGGTTTTATATTTTAGATCTATGATCCATTTTGAGTTAATCTCTGTATTCAATGCAAGTTATGATCAGTTGTTGTTGCTGTTTTTCTTTTTTTCTTGCATAGAGATATTCAAGCTTTCTAGTGCCGTTTGTAGTTCTGCACCCAGCAGCATGCAGGATCTTAGTTCCCCCACAAGCATCAAGCTGGCATCCACTGGAAGGCAAAGTCTTCCCACTGGACCACCAGGAAGTCCCTAAAATGGCATCTTAAAATGGCATTTTTATTCCTAACAATTTTTTTTTTTTTACCAGACTTGACTTTACTAAATACATGCAGAAAAATGTTTACTTTTTTACTGTGTTGATATTTGTGGTGATAATGCAAATTCAGTGATGGGCAAAACTGCTGTGGACTTAGCAGGAATTAAGGCAGTGGGACTCGTGGTCATTGTATTCTCACACACATTTGTAAAATAAATAAATTTTTTAAAAGTTAATTTCTCTAAAGAAGTTTTCATAAAGTAGAAAAATGTGTGAATTATATTAAATCTTGGCCCTTGAGTACATATCCTTTAATATCCTGTGTGAAAAGAGAACCATAGAGCACTTCTGTTACACATGTAAAGTCCAGTGGTTGTCTTGAGCAAAAGCACTTGTGAGCTTGAGAGTGGAACTAGCCACTGTTATCATCGTATGTAAATTTTACTTGAATGAACCAACAAATAACTGTGGGTATTCAGAAGTAGATGTCTGAAGAGCTGAAACAATTTCGAAAGAGGACAAAGTTGGAGGTCTCATCCTACTTGGTTTTAAACTCACCACAAAGTTAGAGTAGTCAAGCCACTGTGGCAGTCATAAGGGTAGTCATATCAGTCAAAGAAATAGAACTGAGAAGCTAGAGATAACTGATGGAGATAAAAGAATCTTTTCAAGAAATGGTGCTAGGAGAAGTGAGTATCCATATATAAAAGCATGTATTTGGAACCCTGCCTCACGACATACAAAAAAAATTAGCCTGAAATGGTTCATATGCTTAAATGTGAAAACTGAAACTGAAATATCCATACAATAAAACATAACAGTCAATTTTTGCAACCAATAGGTTAGGAAAGGTTTCTTAGATCTGACATGAAGAACACAAAAGGAAAAAAGATATGAAAGAAGGAAAAAAGTGGTAAGTTAAGCTTCCTTAAAAGTCAAAACTGTTGTGCTTCAAAAGACACCATCAAGAAAGTGAAAGGATAATTCACAGAATGGAAGAAATATCTTCAAGTCATACGTCTGGTCAGAGTCTAATATCCAGGACAGAACTAAAAACTAAAAAGATCAATATCCCATTTCTAAATGGGCAAAGGTTCTGATTAGACATATCTCAAAAGAATATATATGTAAGTGACCAATACTGCACAGAAAGATGTTAAACTGCATTAGCCATTAGGAAAATGCAAACCGAAACATAGTGGCATGCCACTTCATATGCACCAAAATGGCCATAATTAAAGAAGACAAGCAATAACAAGTACTGGCAAGGAAATAGAGAAATTGAACGTGCATTTATTGCTTTTGTGAATGGAATATAAAATGGCACAGACATAGAAAACAGGCAGTTCCTCAAAATTTTAAATATAGAATTACTACATGATCCAGCGTTCCATTCCTAATTATGTACCCAAGAAAACTGAATATATGTATATCCAAACAAAAATATACACACAAATGTTCAAAGTAGCACTATCCACAATAGCCTAAAGTGGAAGCATAATAGCCCAGAGGAGCCTGGCAGGCTACAGTCCACAGGGTCGCAAAGAGGTGGCCACAACTGAGCAGCTAACACACGCAAATGTTCTAAATTTTATGGTACAGGTTGTCGCTCACTTGTGTAAATATATGCTAATCACTGAATTTTAAAATTTAAATTGGTGAATTCTATAGTATATGAATTATCTTAATAAACTGCTTTTAGGAAAAGCAGCAGGTATTTGGCAGATGTTTTCTCAAAAACAAATGAAGTCACTCCAAAGAAAACAACTGCCAGTGTTGCCAGTGATATATTCAAACTTTTAAGCAAAAATTAAAGTTTTTTAAACTTTTACCAGCCACTATGTGCTTCACAGCTTCCCAGTGGTGGATTTTCTAAGGAGATTAGTGGGGATATTAATGAATGTATTTTTTGATATTTATGGAATGTGCAGAAGATCTGTGAAACTCAATGAACCAAGATGTTTCAAATGGCCAATGAATGATGATACAAAGCCATGTGCTGTGCTGTGCTGTACTTGGTCTGTCATATCCAACTTTTTTGCAACTCCATGGACTGTAGCCCACCAGGCTCCTCTGTCCATGGGAATTCTCCAGGCAAGAATACTGGAGTGGGTAGCCATGCCCTCCTCCTGAGGATCTTCCCAACCCAGAGATCAAACCCAGGTCTCCTGCATTGCAGGCAGATTCTTTACCATATGAGCCACCAGGGAAGCCTCACAAAGCTATGTATGCATGGATACATTCAAAGTGAGAAAGAAGCCAATGAATTTAAAAGTAATAGAGTGCAATGTTTTGATAGAATATTAAAAGTTTATGAAAAGCTATGGCTGCAATTAATCTTTAAGAAACTACTACTTACTAAGTTTTACTATGGTTTTAAAGATAAATTATCTGAAAATGCAATTCATGATTCCTTTTTCCATATACTACATGAGGCTGGATTTCTTTTACACTTCAGTCGAAATAGCATATTTTTAATGAGTTTACTGCAGACCAGATATGAGAATCTAATTGGCATCTGTATAATAAGACATAGATTAAGAAGATTAACATTAAAAGAACCCAATTCTCATTAACATGGTTATTATTGGTAAATAATGTTTTTTTCCCACTAAAAGAAGTTATTTATGTTAATATGTTAATTGTTGCTGTTCAGTCGCTCAGTCATGTCTGACTCTTTGCCACCCATGGACTGCAGCACACCACCCTTCCCTATTCTTCACTATTTCCCAGAGTTTGTTCAAACTCATGTCCATTGAGTTGGTGATGCCACCCAACCATCTCATCCTCTGTTGTCCCCTTCTCCTCCCACCGTCAATCTTTCCCAGCATCAGGATCTTTTCCAGTGAGTCAGTGAATCAGTTCTTTGCATCATGTGGCCAAAGTATTGGAGCTTCAGCGTCAGGATCAGTCCTTCCAATGAATGTTCAAGGTTGATTCCTTTTAGAATTGACTGGTTTGATCTCCTTGCAGTCCAAGGGACTTTCAAGAGTCTTCTCCAGAACCACAGTTTGAAAGAATCTATTCTTCGGCCCTCAGTCTTCTTTACGATCTATACGTTAATATGATGGATTAAAATTATAATTTTTAATGATTAATAAATATTTAAATTTTCCTCCATTTAATTTCCAATGTGGTAACTAGTGATAGCTGTAACAAACCTAAACAAATCTCCTTGAGATACTCAGTAATGTGTAAGGGGGGAGAGAGGCCCTGAAACTAAAGTGTTTGAGAACTGCTGCTCTAAAGCCTCCCTTCACTTTCTAGAGGGGAAATCACTCCAGGGGTTGCTCTGAGGGGCTTCATATGGAGGTAATATGTGGACACACAGGTCAGAGAGTGGCATATCCAGAGTATAGAGTTCCCCAAAAGTTTTTAAGTCTAGTTTCTATGTAAGAAATCCACATGACTTCAGTGATAATAAAAAACAAGAAAAGAAAAAACTTTCTCTGTTGTTGCAGAGAGCTGAATGTGTGGTTTTAAAAGCCCAGCCTAGGCTATAATGATAGATGTATGATATATGAAGAGAGTACTTATGATGAAGCAAATAGAACAAAATATTTACAAATTTCTGAATCAGGATAAATAACATAGGGAGTTCTTTGTACTAACATTGTGGCATTTGGGCATGCTAGAAATTATTTCCAAATAAAAGATTTTAAAAATAGGATGCATGCATGCTAAATTGCTTCAGTCATGTCCAACTCTATGCAACCCTCTGGACTGTAGCCCACCAGGCTCCTCTATCCATGGGATTCTTCAGGCAAGAATACTGGAGTGGGTTTCCATGCCTTTCTCCAGGGGATCTTCCCAACCAAGGGATCAAACCCACCTCTCTTATGTCTCCTGCATTGGGAGGTGGGTTCTTAACCATTAGCGCCACCTGGGAAGCCCAAAAAATAGGATACTCAGGGTTTTATGGAGCCATTATAAAAAGCTCTGTCAAAGATGGAACTGTTCTTTAATAAT
The DNA here is from genome assembly GCF_042477335.2 of Ovis canadensis. NCBI lineage: Eukaryota > Metazoa > Chordata > Mammalia > Artiodactyla > Bovidae > Ovis > Ovis canadensis. The sequence continues at coordinate 103,830,414 of NC_091248.1, forward strand.
TTATAGTGTTTGTCTTAGTACAAACCATATAGGGAAGGTAGTTAAATGTACTGGGTGTCTTTTGTGTGCCAGGAACTATGCAAAGTGCTTTATTTGCTTAGTATAAATTGAATTCATATTTAACCATATTTTTGAGAAGTAGGAATTATCATTATTTTATATTTTATTTTGTAAATGAGGAAACTTAAGTAACTTGTGGGAGACTGTAAACTTTATGTGTCCCAGTTCATGTTCGAACCCAGAGAAGCTGGCTGACACTCATAAGAAAGAAAATTAATTACCTAGGGAGTAAACAGCAAACTAGGATTAAAACCCAGCTGATTTACATCTTCTTCTAAAGCATGTCAGTCAGTGGCACTTGCTAAGAGTAGGTTAGAAGTTAGTTCCAATGATTTTGCAGATAAAAATAATTCTATTCCTTAGAAATATTTTTGAATCAAGAATTTGGTCATTTAAACATATTGGTATTTTAGTAGAATTTTGTGTCTTTGAGGAAAATCTTTAAAATTCTCTACCGTAGAGTTTTGAAAGCATTTGATTTCAACTGTTGTGGAAAAGTCAGCCTAAATAACCCAAAGATTAGTAGCCAAAAGCAGAAAACAAAGAATTCTCTCAAATGTTGAGAAGGACAGCTTTCCTTGAAATCTGTTCTCTTCCCTTTTTACCCACATATCTTTATAATTCCTCTGAAGTCCAGGGCCAAAAAAAATAAGTCATTCAACCCTGGTGCTGCCAAGGGTGGGTCCTGGCATGGGAACACAGCGGAGGGCAGGAGGGCAGAGACCACATGCTTCCTTCCCTGTGGGGCTGCTTTTACCAGAGAAGAGCTTTCAGGATGGCCTGCAGTTGCTCCTGCCCCGGGGCTACGTTTTAAGTCTTCTCACTTGATACTTTGCCCCAAACTCTGCTCTTAGTGATGGAAAGAGAGGTGACTGTAGATCAACAATTGTTCCCTCTTCTGTGAGAGAGAACACGCTTCTTTCTACCATCCCCGGTCTTGGAGAATAAGGTATCTGCTAATCAAGTGCTTCTTTCAATAAGAGAAGATGGCCTTTTGTTTGTGGATCAACAGTAACTATGACGATCTGCTTGTGGAAATTCTGAACTTACATCTTTAGCATTTATGAATTAGCTAGCATTTGCTATTGTCCTTGGTATGTACTTTGGCATGGTGCTCATCAGTTACACAGGTAGTAGTTCAAGGACATATCAAGGTGTCTCAGTTGTGTCCGACTCTTTGTGACCCTATGGACTGTAGCCCACCAGGCTCCTCTGTCCATGGGATTCTCTAGGCAAGAATACTGGAGTGGGTTGCCATTCCTTTCTCCAGGGGATCTTTCTGACCCAGGGATCAATCCCACGTCTCCTAAAGCTCCTGCATTGCAGGCAAATCCTTTACTGCTGAACCACCAAGGAAGCCTAGTAGTTCAAATAATTTGGATTTAAATCCAATGCTACTGACTTTTGCTTAATGATTAATTTATATGCCTTCTTTGTGAAAAGAGCCAGGAAGAATATAAATTAAATCAGACATAGACAACAGTCTCCCAGGATGATTATAATACAATCAAGTAGCAGATTTAATGTATATACATATTAATAAATAGTTAAGATATGCAGTAAAATGTACTGGGATTTCATGAGCATGAGAGATATCAATGGATATGAATGAGATAAGATCTTATAAAGGATGAGGAAATTGAGCTATTTCAACATCAGATATAATTAAATAAATGAAGAAAATTCTTTTTTAAAGAAACATAAGGAAAGTGTGCCTCCTGGAAAACAGAAGATAGATTTGAAAACAGCAAACATTTCACTCTGAATAAAATATTGATTGCACAAAAAGCAATGTTTGAAAACAGTTTATAGAATTTCTTGAATGCTTATGATACTTTAATAGTACATTTTAGACCTGATGGCTCAGCAGTAAAGAATCTGCCTGCAATGTAAGAGACAGATTTGATCCCTGGGTCAGAAATTTCCCCTGAAGAAAGAAATGGCAACTCACTTCAGTTCTTGCATGGGGAATCCCATGGACAGAGAAGCCTGGTGGGCTACAGTCCTTGGGTCACAAAGAGCTGGACATGACTTAGCGACTGAACCACCGGCATAACACCACATTTTAGGCAGAGCAAAGCTGCATAATGTTTTGAGTCAAGGAGGGGCGTGGTCAGGGCTATGCTTGAGAGGAAATGTTCAGTGCAGATGCCACCAGCACATGTAGTTGCCTAAGTTTAAATTTAAATTAATCAAGATTAAATAAAATGAAAAAATCAGCTCCTCAGTTGCATTTGCCATATTTCAGATGCTCAATAATGCCCAACAGCTAGTAGCTTCTGTATACAGGACAGGAGCAATATAGGACATTTCCGTCATCACAGAATGTTCTATTGAACAGAGCTGCTTTAAAAGATTAATCCAGTAGCACTCTATAAATGGATTGGAAGGGACAGGAAACCATAAACAGGAAGCTGGTATGAACAATCAAGGTTAGAAGTCCTGCGAAGCTGTCACAGGGAATAGAATTTCATTTATAAAATGCACAATATTACCTTGTACTCTTCTGAGTTTTCTACAGATATTCATGATTAAGAACTATTTTTATTGCGTACTCCAGGGACACCACTCAGAATTTAGATTTCTTATATTCCTCTGGAGAAATTCTCTTTGGCATGCATGAGAAAAGAGAGAAGGTGAAATGACTCACCGGAATATGACTATCTGGAGATCCTCACTTCCATGTGGAAACGGGGGGAACTCAAGCAGATGGGCTTCCTGCGAATCAGCTCGGGTGGGGGGCTTGTGGGTAACAACCATCTGGCTACCAATTTGGCTTGAATTTCAAGGGAAGTCCAAAATCATCCAGTTGCTCTCTGAAGTTTGTTTATACTTGGAAAAACATCATTAAGAATTTACGCTTTTTTTTTTCTATTTTTAGTCCTTGAATTTTTCTGTAATCATTACTGTCTAGAATAGGAGACTTTCTCATTTTACATTTAAGGAAACTGAGGCCAAAATCAAGTGATTTGGCCAAGATAACACAGCTCGGTGTTTGCAAAGCTAAGCAGTAACAAGTGTTCCAGGTTCTTTCACCTGCACCATGGCATTTTCAGAGTAACTTACAACAATATGCTCTAATTTATTTTTCATATACTTATGAATTAGGGCAGTAGTTATGATCCTGTGATTTAATTTATGAACCGAACACTGTCACATTTAATTATACATTTAATAAATATATTGCTGAGCATTTGTTTGACACTGGGACATCAGGACCTAAATCTTGCCAACTGCCAAATGGGTCCAGAGGAAAAAAATGGTTTAAAGACCTGCATTCTAGGCAGACATGACTACTCTTCCTCTGTCACTTTTTTAGAGTCTCTACAGTATGTGGTGGCCCTTATTTGCTTTCTTGTCTGTCATCCTCCACTAGAGGATGTTTAGAACACAGTCCACATCGTACCTGTCCCTGTTCCGTGCTCATCCCAGTTCTCAGCACATAGTAGACGAGTTGATGAGTAATGCATGAATGATATATGGGTAAAGAGGTAATTTGGAAACTCTGCTTATGTCTCCCTTTATTAATCTCACTTCTGACCTTTAGAAGTACACAGACTTGCCAGGGGCACAGAGAAAAATCAGGCTAGTCTGTCTCCTAGCACTCATCAGCAGGCAATTCAAAACTGCAAGAGTGCAGCAGGGAGAGGTTCTAACAGAACCCACTTTCTCACCCACCAAAACAGTTTAACAAAGCAGTCTTCTGGCATTCCTGGATCCCTTTAATACAGAACTTTTTTTTTTTTTTTTTTTTGCGGTGGTGGGGGGGATCTTTTTAATTGACTCTCTTTTCCTTGGGAATAAAAGCCAGCCTGCCAACAGCTGGCAAAGGTGAGTCTGCCAGCCTCTGTGGGATCCTGGGGACTCCTGGGATCTGCCTCCCCTGCAGGAGAGGGAGGCTGGCTGTGTTCCCCCATAGCTGTATGGCTCCGATCCTCTTCTATTGGCCAGGATTGAAAGAGATGAGTCAGGAAGCATGACTTAGTCCTACCATGCCTCTCTGTGTCCCAAAACAGTAGGTAGAGATTTCAAGTTGAGTCAAATGGTTTGAAATTTAAAATATTTTCCAGGAACACCAAAATCTGAATCAAAGGAGATAAACATCATGGCAGGATCCATACCAAGTATCAGGTGACAATGCCTAATTTCATGGCAACACTTTGCTTCATGCACCAACAGGGCAAAGAGTTCACTCACACTGCAGATTCTCTCGTGACCCAAAGAACAGTGATCCAGATACACAGAGACAATGTTATCCTTTGTTTTAGGCACTGTCATCACATCACCTCCCACCGGCTCCCTCCCTCCCTCCCTCCAACATAATAAGACTTCTGGTGACAACTCAGTAATTAGATGCATAAACTGTCAGACACTAGAAGTCCCCAAGCTCTTTTTGAACTTTGTGTCTTGTTATTATTGTTGCTTATGTTACAATAAGGAATTTGAGATGCAGTCTTTATGTTTTTTACAAGACAGCCCTTTTGTGGCAATCAATGTTATATAAAGCTTGTCCTAAAAATGATCTTTCTCATCATATTCCCATCAGATGACATTAAACAGTTCATATCACAGAGAACGTACTCTTTATGAATGAGAGCATTTCTCAAATACCTCATTAAAAACATATCTACCCATCCCAAAGCAATCAAAGTTTGCACCACTGCCTTAAAACTACCATTTTGTTCCAGTGAGAGTATATTCTTTATTTGTATTCCTGCATTCTAGGCAGTTCTGAATCCCACATGACCAACATCCATGTTAACACACTCCAGGGCAGACTGTGACATGTGCCATCACCAAAGGCAGGAAGGAAGCTCTTGTTAGAAGTGGCGTGAATTGACTAGTTTAAGCTCCATGCCTGTAACACAATTCATTGTCTACTGCATAAATATGTAGAAAGTTCATAATTTTTAAAATCTTTATGTTTTCTGCAAAGAGCAATGCTACACAATGGTGAAAGTATATTCCAAGAGGAAAGGAATTCCTAAACATATGTGAATATGGGGACAGAGTCATATACCTCATAACTTATTTTATTTCAAATATAAGTCCAAAGTCATACTTTGTTTTGGCCACATTGAGATGAATTTTATGCACAAAAACTCAGATTGACTTTCAGTGAATTTTGTGGACAGTCAGTTTTGCTATTATATATGGATATAGACATAGATCCCTGAGAATCACTCCGCTGGGCAAAAATCTCACAATAAAAAAAAAATACAAAAAAAAAAAAAAACAGGGCTTATGGGACAATGGGTTAGGGGCACAATGCTAACAAACTTCACCAGTGACACATATACAAAAAAATAGGAGTCTGGTAAAAGTGGTAACAGTTTTATGTATGTTCAGTGGATCAGAAATTCACAAGGAGAATAATAACTACTACGACGCTTCACTTTGAAAGTGATCTAAAGCTGCCTGTGAGCAGTGGAGGGGATCAACTTGTAAACATTGTAAAGTGGTATAAGAAAAGTGAAAGTGCAAGTCTCTCAATTGTGTCCGATTCTTTGTGCCTCATGGGCTACAGTCCATGGAATTCTCCAGGCCAGAATACTGGAGTGGGTTGCCTTTCCCTTCGCCAGGGGATTTTCCCAACCCAGGGATCGAACCCAGGTCTCCAGGTCTCCAGGTCTCCCGCATTGCAGGCAGATTCTTTAGCAGCTGAGCCACAAGGGAAGCACAAGAATACTGGAGTGGGTAGCCTATTCCTTCTCCAGCAGATCTTCCTGACCCAGGAATCAAACCGGGGTCTCCTCCATTGCAGGTGGATTCTTAACCAACTGAGCTATTAGGGAATGTTTCCTGAAATTGGAAAACTGTAGCACTAGATGTGGATGGGCAGGTCTCAGAGTTCAGAGAGAACAGAGAAGACTGCTAGGTAGTTGATGTGTGTTTTCTTATTTTATTGCATCGAATAAAACCCCCAGTATAATACTAAATGGGCTTCCCAGGAAGCGCTAGTGGTGAAGACTTTGCCTGCCAATGCAGGAGACACAAGAGACAGGGATTAGATTCGCTAGAGGTGGAAATGGCAACTCACTCCAGTATTCTTGCCTGGAAAATTCAATGGACAGAGGAGCCTGGTGGGCAACAGTCAATGAGGTCACAAAGAGTTGGATATGACTGAGCATGGGTGGTCACACACCCAAACACAGACGGTGCTAAATAAAAATAGGTTTACTTTTTCACTTGGATCTTAAGAGGAAATTTTTCAAGATTTCACCATTGAGTAAAACATTTGCTATAGGTGTTTTGTTAATATTCTCTATCAGATTAAGGAAGTTCCCTTTTACAACTCATTAACTAAAAGTTTTACTAGAAACGGATATTGAATCAAAAGCCATCTATGCATCTATTAAGATAGTCATATATTTTACTCCTTTTCTCTTTTGATAATGTGAATTACATTCATTCTGAAATGTGAAGTCAGCCTTTCATAGGTGTAGTAAACTCCACTCTGTTGTATTGTACTTTCCTTTTTGAACATCATGTGATTTAATTTTAATGTTTTGTTAATGAATTTTACATGTGTTTATGTAAAGGAGATTTTTCTCTAATTTTCCCTTTTCATAACATCTTTGTCAGGTTTTTGGATTATGCTGATATCACTTAAAAAACAGTTTCCTCCAGTTTTATAATCTGGGAGAGACTGCATAAACTGGGTGACTGGGCACTAATTTCTTCTTTAAATATTGGAAACATTTCAAGTACTTTTTGGGAAGGTTTTGGCAATGGATTTCAAATTTCTAGAAATGATACTTTATGTTTTCTTTTATTTTTGTAAAGGAAATCCATGGTAGCTCAGCTGGTAAAAATCTGCCTGCAATGCAGGAGACAAGGGTTCGGTTCCTGGGTCAGGCAGAGTGGCTGGAGAAGGGATAGGCTACCCACTCCAGTATTCTTGGGCTTCCCTGTTGGCTCCGCTGGTAAAGAATCTGCCTGCAGTGTAGGAGGCCTGGGTTCAATCCCTGGGTTGGGAAAATCCCCTGGAGAAGGGGAAAGGCTACCCACTCCAGTATTCTGGCCTGGAGAATGCCCTGGCTTGGAGAATGCCATGGACTGTAGAGTCCATGGGGGTCACAAAGAGTTGCACATGAGTAAGTGACTTTCACTTATTTTTGTTAAACATTCTCCTAGAGCTTTGGTAATTTTATTAATAGTTTTAAAAAATATATTGGCTTAGTTTATTTTCTCATTCTATTCCATGTTTCTGCTCTTTATTTTTACTCTCTTTTGCAGAGGACTGGTATGTTGCTATTTTTCCAGCTTCTTGTGGTTAAGTTTTATACTAATTTTAATCTTTTAAGTATGTATGTTTACAAATATACATATTCTTATAAATACTGATTTTACTATGCTTTAATTGCAAACTGTATGCTTAAATATGTTGAATCTTCATTATGATTCAGGTCAAACTAATTGTCATTGACTCCTTAATTATTAATATATGAGATGCTTTATTTAATTTCCAGAAAGTGAGGCTTTTCTTGTTATCGTATTATTGACTTCTACATTAATTGTATTGTGATCTAAGCTATTCCAATCTTTAAAATTTCTGGAGATTTTTATGGCTGATTAGGTGGTTGATTTGGTAAGTATTTCATGTGAACTTAAATTCTGTCATTGATGATTGCAAAAGTTTGTGGTTCCTCAAGATTCTGATTTTTAATTCCAGACACACACAGTACAAATGGCCTTCCTACTTCTCTGCAGCAGAGGCTCTGCACAGGGGCCTACCCTCACCCTCAGCTCAAAACAGAACTGGCAATTCCTCCGCAAGAAAAAAATATCCAGTGGTCTAAAGCTCCAATACTTTGGCCACCTGATTCAAAGAGCTGACTCACTGGAAAAGACTCTGATGCTGGGAAAGACTGAAGCCAAGAGGAGAAAGTGGGGGTGACAGAAGATGAGATGGTTGGATGGCTTCATTGACTCAGTGGACATGAATTTTGGCAAACTCCAGGAGATGGTGAAGGATAGGGAAGCTTGGCATGCTGCAGTTCATGGGGTCACAAAGAGTCAGACACGACAGCGACTGAACAACAACAAAAGCTCATTTGTATACAGTTTCCCTCTCTATAATTTTATTTCACCTAGTCCTTGTTGATTCCCTATGTTTCTAAAAGCTTTCAACACTACAGTTTTCACAACTTATCCATCTTCTTCATGTTGTGACATTGGGAGTATTGGCTTACTAATGCTAAGTCGCTTCAGTCATGTCCAACTCTGTGTGACCCCATGGACATCAGCCTACCAGGCTCCTCCATCCACAGGATTCTCTAGGCAAGAATACTGGAGTGGGGTGCCATTTCTTTCTCCATACTTACTATAGGGTTGGCCCCAAAGTTCACTTGGGGTTTTGTAACATTTCATGGAAAACCCGAACAACTATAACCTACTATATTCCATCTAGAATAGAAAATCAAGACTCAAAATACTTATTAAGAAAGTAAACACTTTTTTTAAAGACTCAATCTGAGAAATGTTTGTAATTCAAAGAATAGAGCTGCTGGAACATTAATTTAGTTTGACAAACATTTATTGATTTTCTGCTGGTCACAAACACCATATCATGTGCTGTGGAATTAACAATGAGTTAGATAGCCCTGGTATCAAATGGAGTTATAGTTTACAGAGAAGTCAGATACGGAAACAGATCCATTGCAATGCAATGTAGCACATGTTATAATAGGGAGACAAGACTATCTCCTAAAACTCAGAGGAAGCAAAGTTGTGTGTGTTCCACAATCTATTTCTTGAACAACTTATCTAACTACTTGTTTCCTTTTATTTGAATGTTTCTATTAGCTCTGGAAGGCCTTCAGGAAATATATTAAAGCAACATGTATACTTTCATGTAAGAATTGAATCGCCAGTCTACGTCTGACGCAGGATACAGCATGCTTGGGGCTGGTGCATGGGGATGGCCCACAGAGATGTTATGGGGAGGGAGGTGGGAGGGGGATTCATGTTTGGGAACGCATGGAAGAATTAAAGATTCTAACATTTAAAAAATAAAAAACTAAAAAAAAAATAATAAAAGTAGATGCTAAAGCCATATCAAAAAAAAAAGAAATAGATTGTGACAGTGAAGAGAGCAGAATCAAAAGGAAAAGAAGCAGGTTTACAGAGAAAACAGTATGAAAGTTTTCTAGAATGCTCTTTATAGACTAGTTACGGATACACTAAGTCATGAAAATGACTAATAAAGTCACTCTAAATTTTATTAATAGAGACTACAATAGGCAAAACACAAAACTTACCTTGTTCTCTTTCCATTAATGTGTGTGTGATTTGATGCCACTAAATGAATAGGTTTCCCTCCAAAGGGAGTTTATTTTTACAGTGTGACTCTGATTTTCTTGCAGGTTCTGAGAGAAATCTGAAATGCATCCTTCTAGACCTTAGTTTTATATGCAATGTTTTTTAGTATCCTTTTACCTTATTTAGACAAAATTCTTTTGCTTGACCTTTAGATATAAGAGATAGTGAGAGAGCAAGAGAGAGAGAAAGACAGAGAAAGAGCTTAGTATGGAGACAGAAACAAATGAGAGGATCATGATGTAATACAGTGAAGCCTCATTTCTGGGAACTAGCTTTGTCACTTATCCTATCCTTTCATCTTATACATTAGAAACATCTTGCCAGCAAGAATACCTAGTAGATAGTTCTCCAAAGAGAACATACAGATGGCCAACAGGAACATGAAAAAATGCTCAACATTTTCCATCATTAGAGAAATGCAAATCAAAACTACAATGAAGTATCACCTTACACCTGTCAGAATGGTCACCATCAAAAAGTACAAATAATAAATGTCGGAGAGGGTGCAAACAAAAGGGAATCTTTCTATGCTGTTGGTGGGAATGTAGATTGATGCAGCCACAACGGACAACAGTATGGGGGTTCCCCTAAAAACTAAAAATAGAATTACCATATGATCTAAGACTCCTACTCCTAGGCATATACCCAGAAAAGATGAAAACTCTAATTCAAAAGGATACATGCTCTCCAACATTTATAGCAAGCCTATTTACAATATTCAACGCAAATGCCCATCAACATATGTATATATTTGTTGTTTATCTTGTTCAGTCACTGAGTCGTGTCCAATTCTTTTGTGATTCCATGGACTGTAGCCCTACCTGATTCCTCTGTTCATAGGATTTCCCAGGCAAGAATACTGGTGCATGCTGTCTCTTCAGTCGTGTCCAACTCTTTGTGACCCTACAGACTATAGCCCACCAGGCTCCTCTGTCCATGAGATTCTTCAGGCAAGAATACTGAAGTGGGTTGCCATTTCCTTCTCCAGGGGATCTTCCCAACCCAGGGACCAAAACCACACGTCTTCTGCATTGACAGGCAGATCATTAACACTGAGTCACCTGGAAGCCAATAGAATATTATTCAGCCACAGCAAAGAATGAAATGTTACCATTTGCAGCAACACTGATGGTCCTAGAGAATATCATATTAAGTGAAGTAAGAAAGAGAAAAGTAAATATTAAATCACTTATATGTAGAATCCAAAAAATAATACAAGTGAACCTCTATATGAAACAGAAACAGACAGATGCAGAAAACAAATTAGGCCTGCCAGAAGGGAAAGAGAAGGGGGACAGAGATAAATTAGGAGTATGAGATTTACAGACACAAACTACTATACATAATATCAATAAGTAATAAGGATTTGCTATATAACACAGGGAACAATATTCAATATCTTGCAACAACTTATCATGGACAATAATCTTTATGTATATATATAATTCAAGAACTATCAGTTCAGTCACTCAGTCGTGTCTGACTCTTTGTGATCCCATGAACTGCAGCACACCAGGCCTCCCTGTTCATCACCAACTCCCAGAGTTCACTCAAACTCATGTCCATCGAGTCAGCGATGCCATCCAGCCATCTCATCCTCTGTTATCCCCTTCTCCTCCTGCCCCCAATCCCTCCCAGCATCAGAGTCTTTTCCAATGAGTCAACTCTTCGCATGAGGTGGCCAAAGTACTGGAGTTTCACCTTTAGCATCATTCCTTCCAAAGAAATCCCAGGGTTGATCTCCTTCAGAATGGACTGGTTGGATCTCCTTGCAGTCCAAGGGACTCTCAAGAGTCTTCTCCAACACCACAGTTCAAGAGCATCAGTTCTTTGATGCTCAGCTTTCTTCACAGTCCAACTCTCACATCCATACATGACCGCTGAAAAAACCATAGCCTTGACTAGACAGACCTTTGTTGGCAAAGTAATGTCTCTGCTTTTGAATATGCTATCTAGGTTGGTCATAACTTTTCTTCCAAGGAGTAAGCATCTTTTAATTTCATGGCTACAGTCACCATCTGCAGTGATTTTGGAGCCCCCCCCAAAATAAAGTCAGTCACTGTTTCCACTGTTTCCCCATCTATTTCCCATGAAGTGATGGGACAAGATGCCATGATTTAAGTTTTCTGAATGTTGAGCTTTAAGCCAACTTTTTCATTCTCCTCTTCGCTTTCATCAAGAGGCTTTTAGTTCCTCTTCACTTTCTGCCACAAGGGTGGTGTCATCTGCATATCTGAGGTTATTGCTATTTCTCCCAGCAATCTTGATTCCAGCTTGTGTTTCTTCCATCCCAGTGTTTCTCATGATGTACTCTGCATATAAGTTAAATAAGGAGGGTGACAATATACAGCCTTGATGTACTCCTTTTCCTATTTGGAACCAGTCTGTTGTTCCATGTCCAGTTCTAGCTGTTGCTTCCTGACCTGCATATGTATACCTAAAACTGACACAATACTATAAATCACCTGTATTTCAATTTAAAAAATATCTTGCCAGCAAAGCTTCTGTAAGAAAGCTCCATCTTTGACAGAATTGGAATAACATCTACCCCCTAACTTTGAAGTTCTATTCAATGCAAAACCTTAGTACACAAAAGGAATAAGCAGAGATCTTTGACCAAAGCTTAGATTCCTTGTTATTTCATTTATAGTTTTTCATGTAGAACAATGTTTAAGCTAAGTAATTGCCTAAAAATAGGTACCTTTTGTGACTGAAAGAGTTTGGATGAATTGAGGACATGAATATATGATATATGAATGGAGACTCTTCAGAGCTCCCAGTTACATCTGACACATTCTCCTATTTTTTGCTACAAACTTGTTATCACATCCCACACTGTGCTTTGACTGCCTCTTTCCTATGAAGTAAACACTTGTTGGATAGTACTTAGCTTAGAATCATTAGAAATAATAATTCAAGTTATTATGGTAACATGATTTGCAACCCCCTGAACATTCACTATCCATCCTGGATGCTGTCCCCATTTTACTGAAGAGAAAATTAAAGTCTCAAAATGTTAAAGCATTCACACAATGCCACAAAAGACACAAACAGGGTTGGAAGAAAGAGCTTCTGGTTCTAAATCTCTTCTTGTCACATACTGCTTCTCCTGTCACCTCTCCTAGCCATATCCTTAGCATTCAACCAACCTGAAGACCAAACACCAAAATGTTTCCTAATTTGTATAGATTGGATGCTTCTTGTATGATTTCAGTCCTCTCACAAAGAGAAGGAGTCTTATGCTGACTTTGTGGAAATTTATATTCGGCAGGTGTTGAATGTTGTAAATAGCGTTACTATTTCACATCTTCTAATCTCTGAATCAAACTCATATAAACACATGTCATTTCTTTTGTACTTGAGCCCTGAGGTGATTTTTATTATGAAAAGTGCAATTTTGAAAATCTAATAAACTGCCATCTATCTGAAGGGCAGCATTTTGCTGACATGGGTAATATCTGGAATTGTGATACCAGGTTATGAAGGCCATATGACAGCAAGCACTTGCTAATACAATAAAAACATTTCCAAGTTCTTCTTTCCAAAAGCGTATTTGTTTGTATGTTTTATGACCCTGAAGTTTACTTGTTTGCCCTCATTTCATAATGAACCATATTCTCCTGGCCTATCCTGATGTAGGTTTGGCTATATATTCTAAGCCAATTTCTAATTGTTGTTCTCTCAGACAGAAACATGTTATCCATAAATTAAAATTTTAAATGTTTCCAAGACTTCTCATTTGCTGTGATCATCTTGTTCTCTAATATATAAGAAAAGTGGACTTGAATCCTGACCACATATATGATGGAAAGCCAGAAGTACAGACAATATAATCAAAGAGTCATGACTATCTACATTTGTGGCTTTTGTTTAGTCGCTAAGTCATGTCCGACCCTTCTGCAACCTTGTGGGCTTAGCCTGCCAGGCTTCTCTGTCTGTGGAATTTTCCAGGCAAGAATACTGGAGAAGGTTGCCATTTCCTCCTCCAGTGTATTCTCTGGAACCAAGGATTGAACCCCCATCTCCTGCATTGGCCCGCGATTCTTTACCACTGAGACATCAGGGAAGCCCACTTATCTATATTATCAATTATCAGTTCTCAGTCTTTATGAGTAATCCACATGCAACAAGCTCTTCTGAGATTCTGGGATACTATAGAGGTTTTCTACTCCAAAAACATTACAGCAAAGAATTTTGTTACATTATTTCAGGCATACAATATATTGATTTGATATCTGTATATATTACAAGATGACCTCTACAGTAAGTCTAGTTAATATCCATCACTATTTTTGTTGATTTCAGTCCCTAAGTCATGTCCAGCTCTTTATGACCTCATGGACTGCAACAAGCCAGACTTCGCTAACCTTCACTATCTCCTGGAGTCCACTCAAACTCATGTTCTTTGAGTCAATGATGCCATCCAACCATCTCATCCTCTGTCATCGCATTCTCCTGTTGCCTTCAATCTTTCCCAGCATCAGGGTCTTTTTTCCAATGAGTCAGCTTTTTGCATCAGGTGGTCAAAGTATTGGAGCTTCAGCTTCAGCATCAGTTCTTCCAAAGAACATTCAGAGTTAATTTCCTTTAGGATTGACTGGTTTGATCTCCTTGTTGTCCAAGGGACTCTCAAGACATAAGCACAACTTTTTAAGACTGGTTTATTTGGAGTCCCTAATGGTGAAGCAGAATCAATAAAAATGAATCAACTTGAACATAAAATGAAACATACCTGAGGGAGCATACCTGAGGGATAAAAACAATCAGCCAGTGTGCAGAAAATTTTATGACCATTTCATTATGAGAATTTTTAAGAACTAAAGAGTGTTTAGAACATTGATCTCCATCCAGATAAATTAATAGTTGGTAACTTTCATTGAAACACAAATATGCACATACTGAAACAGCTAGATTTTCCCTTATCATGACATAATCCTAAAATTAAAAAAAAAAAACTGAAGCTGCAATAATGTCATCTGGCTATTTAAGAAGTTTCTTAATAATGTTTATTCAGTCACACTCACCTACTGAATTCCACTATATGACTAATCATAGTTACCTCCAAGCTGAGAAGCAAGTGTTAATTCCTAGCCTCAAAACAGAAGGAAATAAATAAACCTACTTTTGGCAAGTAAGAGAATTTAGTCTGTTTAGAGCCACAGAAAACTGAATTAATTCACAGACTTTTGTTACTCAGGCAGATATGAAATCTGTCCTATAGACATATGGGATACCCATTCTTAATTTTAATTATATGTTAGGGTTGCCAGATTTAAATTTGAACTTCATAAGCAACACATATTTTGGTAGTACAAGTTAGTATTTGTGTATTCCATACAATGGATGTCAAGACTATGTATTCTTAGTAAGTATCCTGGGTGATTCTTTGGAACTTCAGCATCTGAGAATGAACATACTTTATATTAGATCTTGTGCTCAGCTCTGAGTATGCAGAAATAATCTAAGTCTCTTCCCAGGAGCTTCTCATTGACAAGCACTGGGTGTAGGGAAATACAAAAATAATTACCTGATATTCTTTCCTCCTTTTATTGCCTTGTAAAATACCACTAATTTTCAATTTCATCAGTTTTATGATCTGAGTTTTTCAGCATGGTATTGTTAGCCTATGACCTTGCTCAAATTTTACAATACAATTGATGCTTTTTAAATACTCAAGAGTTTCAGAGTGCCAAGCAGTTAGCAGTGAAGCTTCTATTTCTTTGTTGTTTTCAAAACATCCTAGTTGCTCTGTCCTACTTTCTCTAAGTTGGTTATTATTAAAGATGAAAATGTCCCCAAGAAAGGAACATGCTCAAAGTGTTCTTAACAAGAGATTTTGAAATATCTGACCTGTCAGAAACAAGGATCTCAAAGGGTGACAGTTAAGTTAACCCAATTCCCACACCACTGCTGTGCCTCAGAATTCAGTACTACTGCCTTTAGACTATAAGCAATCAACACTATATGTAAGACATAAGAAAATTATTTCTGCTGATTTGGAAGTCATTCTCTGCCTTAAAAATATTCATGTCCTTGTTAGGAATGTTAGCATCAAAGACAGGATTTATAACTACTATTAATTCCCCAGATTTTCAATTCCCTTTACCCTAATGTACTTTTCCATAGCACCTATTAGCTTGTAACATACCATAAAAGTTACTTGTCAATTATTTTTCTTGCATATTATCTATCTATTGCCATTAGATTATAACTTCCACAAAAAGTAGAAGGATTTTTTTAAAGAGTTTTTTGCACTGATTACCTTTCAGTGATGGAGAACTAAGTAGTGTATAGCAGAGACTCATTCAATTTGTTAAATGAATAAAGCTAGCTAAGAGTAACTAATACTCCATCACTCTTAGTCCTACTTTATCTACAAAGTATGAAACCATTCAAGCACTTGCTGTGCTGGTTTTTGTGCAGTATGGTAAAAAGCACTTTGGGGAAAAAAAAAGTAGTGCTTGCCTTTTGTATGGAAAAGAGGGCAGACAGGATGGAAACCAGAATTACAGAAAACTAACCAGACTGATCACTGGGATCACAACTTGTCTAACACAATGAAACTATGAACCATGACATGTAGGGCCACCCAAGACAGATGGGTCATGGTGGAGAGTTCTGACAAAATGTGGTCCACTGGAAAAGGGAATGACAAACCACTTCAGTATTCCTGCCTGGAGAACCTCATGAACAGTATGAAAAGACAAAAAGAACACTGAAAGATGAACTCCCCAGGTCGGTAGGTGCCCAATATGCTACTGGAAAACAGTGGAGAAGTAACTCGAAAAAGAATGAAGAAACAGAGCCAAAGCAAAAACAACACCCAGTCGTGGATGTGCCTGGTGATGAAAGTAAAGTCCAATGCTGTAAAGAACAATATTGCACAGGAACCTGGAATATTAGGTCCATGAATCAAGGGAAACTGGGAGTGGTCAAACAGGAGATGGCAAGAGTGAATGTGAACATTTTAGGTACCACTGAACTAAAATGGACCAGAATTGGCAAATTTCATTCAGATGACCATTAAATCTACTATAGTGGGCAAGAATTCCTAAGAAGAAATAGAGTAGCCCCCATAGTCAACAAGAGTCTGAAATTCAGTTCTTGGGTGCAATCTCAAAAACAACAGAATGATCTCTGTTTGCTTTCAAGGAAAACCATTCAATATCACAGTAACCCAAGTCTATGCCCCAACCACTAATGCCAAAGGAGCTGAAATTGAATGGTTTTATGAAGACCTATAAGACCTTCTAGAACTAACACCAAAATAAAAAAAAGGTTTGTTTTTTTTTTTTCTCATCATAGGGTACTGGAATGCAAAAGTAGTAAGCCAAGTGATACATGGAGTAATAGGTAAATTTGGCCTTGGAGTACAGAATGAAGCAGGGCAAAAGATAACAGAATTTTACCAAGAGGATGCATGGGTTACAACAAACACCCTCTTCCAACAACACAAAAAAACAACTCCATACATGGACATTACTAGAAGGTCAATATTAAAAACAGAGTGATTATATTCTTTACAGCTGAAGATGGAGAAGCTCTATACAGTCAGCAAAAATAAAAAATAAAAAGACAGTGAGCTGACTGTGGCTAAGATGATTAATTAGTTATTGCCAAATTCAGACTTAAATTGAAGAAAGCAGGGAAAACCGCTAGACCATTCAGGTATGACCTAAATCAAATCCCTTATGATTATACAGTGGAAGTGACAAATAGATTCAAGGGATTAGATCCGGTAGACAGAGTGCTGGCAGAACAATGGATGGAGGTTCGTTGCATTGTACAGATGGTGAAGGTCACTCAGTCATGTCTGACTCTTTGCGATGCCATGAACTGTCTATGGAATTCTCCAGGTGAGAATACTGAACTGGGTAGCCTTTCACTTCTCCAGGAGATATTCCGAATCCAGATCTGCCTGCATTGCAGGCAGATTCTTTACAAGTTGAGCCAAAAGGGAAGCCATATACAGGTGGTACATGGGTCCTAAGTCACTTCAGTCATGTTTGACACTTTGCGACCCCATGTACTGTAGCCCACCAGGCTCCTCTGTTCATGGGATTTCCCAAACAAGAATACTGGAGTGGGTTGCCATTTCCTTCTCCAGGGGATCTTCCCAACCCAGGGATCAAACTCGTGTCTCATGTCTTCTGCATTGGAAGGTGGGTTTTTTTACCACTAGTACCACAAGGTAGTGATCAAAACCATTCCCAAGAAGAAGAAATGCAAAAAGGCAAAACGGTTGTCTAAGGAAGCCTTACAAATAGCTGAGAAAATAAGAGAAGTGAAAGGCAAAGGAGAAAAGGAAAGATATATCCATCTGAATGCAAAGTTCCAAAGAATAGCAAGGAGACATAAGAAAGCCTTCCTCAGTGATCAATGCAAATAAATAGAGGAAAACAATAGAAAAGACAAGAAAGACTAGCAATTTGGGAAAGACTAGAGATCTCTTCAAGAAAATTAGAGATACCAAGAGAACGTTTTATGCAAAGATGGGCTCAATAAAGGACAGAAATGTTATAGACTTAACAGAAGCAGAATATTAAGAAGAGGTGGCAAGAATATACAGAATAACTGTACAAAAAAAAGGCCTTAACCATCCAGATAACAATGATGCTGTTATCACTCACCTAGAGTCAGACATCCTAGAGTGCAAAGTCAAATGGACCTTAGGAAGCTTCACTATGAACAAAGCTAGCGGAGGTGATGGAATCCCAGTTGAGCTATTTCAAATCCTAAAAGATGATGCTGTGAAAGTGCTGTGTTCAATATGCCAGCAAATTTGGAAAACTCAGCAGTGGCCACAGGACTGGAAAAGGTCAGTTTTCATTCCAATCCCAAAGAAAGGCAATGCCAAAGAATGATCAAACTACCACACAATTGCACTGATTTCACACTGCAAAGTAATGGTCTAAATTTTCCAAGTCAGGCTTCAACTATATGTGAACCATGAACTTCCAGATGTTCAAGCTGGATTTAGAAAAGGCAGAGGAACAAGAGATCAAATTGCCAACATCCTTTGGATCATAGAAAAAGAAAGAATTCTGAAAGAACGTCTACTTCTGCTTCATTGAGTACACTAAAGCCTTTGTGTGCATCACAACAAACTGGGAAATTCAAGAGATGGGAACACCAGACCACCTTGCTTGCCTCCTGAGAAATTTGTATGCAGATCAAGAAGGGACAGTTAGAACTGGGCATGGAACATCAGACTGGTTCCAAATTGGGAAAGGAGAATTCAAGGCTGAATATTGTCACCTTGCTTATTTAACATATACAGAGTACATCATGTGAAATGCCAGGCTGGGTGAAGCACAAGCTGGAAACAAGACTGCAGGGAGAAATATCAATAACCTCAGATACGCAGATGACACCACCCTTATGGCAGAAAGTAAAGAAGAACTAAAGAACCTCTTGATGAAAGTGAAAGAGGAGAGTGAAAAAGTTGGCTTAAAACTCAACATTCAAAAAGCTAAGATCATGTCATCCAGTCCCGTCACTTCATGGCAAATAGATGGGAAACAATGGAAACAGTGAGAGACTTTCTTTTCTTGGGTGAGAAAATCATTGCAGATGGTGACTGCAACATTGAAAGACTCTTGCTCCTTGAAAGAAAAGCTGTGACCAACCTAGAGAGTGTATTAAAAAGCAGAGAGATTACTTTGCTGACAAAGTTCCATCTAGTCAAAGCTATGATTTTTCTAGTAGTCATGTATGGATGAGAGAGTTGGACTGTAAAGCTGAGTGCTGAAGAATTGATGCTTTTCAACTAGGTTGGGAGAAGGTTCTTGAGAGTCCCTAGGACTGCAAGATCAAACCAGTCAATCCTAATGGAAAGCAGTCCCGAATATTCACTGGAAAGACTGATGTTGAAACTGAAACTCCAATACTTTGGCTACCTGGTATGAAGAACTGACTCAATGGAAAAGCCCCTGATTCTGGGAAAGATACAAGGAAGGAGGAAAAGGGGATGACAGGATGAGATGGTTAGATGATGTCACCGACTAGATGGACATGAGTTTGAGCAAGCTGTGGGAGTTGGTGATGGACAAGGAAGCCTGGAACTCCAGTACTTTGGCCACCTCATGTGAAGAGTCAACTCATTGGAAAAGACTTTGATGCTGGGAGGGATTGGGGGCAGGAGAAGAAGGGGACAACAGAGGATGAGATGGCTGGATGGCATCACTGACTCAATGGACACGAGTCTGGGTGAATTCTGGGAGCTGGCGATGGACAAGGAGGCCTGGCGTGCTGTGATTCATGGGGTGGCAAAGAGTTGGACACAACTGAGCAACTGAACTGAACTGAACTGAAGGAAGCCTGGTGTGCAGCAGTCCACGGGGTCACAAGGAGTTGGACATGACTGAGGTACTGAACTGAAGTGAACTGTGTATGGAAAGGAACTGCTATAAGATGTTTGTCTGGTGCTTCCAACTTAACCTTTCAAAAGTAAGTTTCTAATCTGCACAAATCTGTTCCCCCATCAGACTTCCCTCTAAATAGCAACCCAGTCCTTCTAGTTGCTAGTTTAAAACCTTGCTGTTAGGCTTGATTCCTTTCTATTAAAAAGCCAAATATTGACTTTAATTCCAAGTATGTACAGATACTAACCATCTCTCATTACCAGCACTGGTACCACCCTGGTTCTACTCACCATCATTTCCTGCCTAACTAAGACCATGGCATCTGGTTCCACCACTTCATGGGAAATAGATGGGGAAACAGTGGAAACAGTGTCAGACTTTATCTTTTTGGGCTCCAAAATCACTACAGATGGTGACTGCAGCCATGAAATTAAAAGATGCTTACTCCTTGGAAGAAAAGTTATGAACAACCTAGGTAGCATACTCAAAAGCAGAGACATTACTTTGCCAACAAAGGTCCATCTAGTCAAGGCTATGGTTTTTCCAGTGGTCATGTATGGATGTGAGAGTTGGACTGTGAAGAAGGCTGAGTGCAGAAGAATTGATGCTTTTGAACTGTGGTGTTGGAGAAGACTCTTGAGAGTCCCTTGGACTGCAAGGAGGTCCAACCAGTCCATCCTAAAGGAGATCAGGCCCAGGATTTCTTTGGAAGGAACGATGCTGAAGCTGAAACTCCAGTACTTTGGCCACCTCATGCGAAGAGCTGACTCACTGGAAAAGACTCTGATGCTGGGAGGGATTGGGGGCAGGAGGAGAAGGGGGCAACAGAGGATGAGATGGCTGGATGGCATCACTGACTCGATGGACATGAGTCTGAGTGAACTCCGGGAGATGGTGATGGACAGGGAGGCCTGGCGTGCTGCAATTCATGGGGTCGCAAAGAGTCGGACTTGACTGAGTGGCTGAACTGAACTGAACTGAACTGGTCTGTCTCCCCACTTCCACCTTGAGTGTCTACAGTCCATCCTCAACATGACAGCAAAGTGACCCCATGTAGGATGCAGTTCAGATCATGCCATTTCTTGGCTCAAATCCTCCAATTCTTCTCCTCACATTCAGAGTAAAAGTCAAAAGGCTTACAATGACCTCCGAGACCTTGCATGATTGAGTTTGTCATGATCTCTCTGACTTGATGTGCTACTCACACCAGCGGACTCCCTCTAGCTACAGCTGCCTCCTTGCTATTCTGGGAAGACTCAGGACACTTTCCTGCCTCGGGACCTTAAGCTTCTTGTCCCCTCAGCCTGGCATGCTCTCCTCTCTGATTCTCATGTGGCTCACCCTCACTCTCGCAGTCTTTGTTCAAATGTCTCTATCTCTGTGATCCCTTCCCTGGCTCAACTATTTGAAATTACAAACCCCAATGCCTGGTACCACCTCTCTCATTTCCCTGCTTATTTTTCCATAAAATGTATCAATTCTTAACATATTATTTAATTTACTTATTTATTTTTTTATTATTTCATAAATTTGTTTACTGTCCATAAGAGTAAAGGCTCCCTGTGAGCTAGTGTTTCACTTTCTTTAATTATATATATATATATACAAAATTTTTATTTTACATTGGAGTATAGTTGATTAACAATGTTGTGTTAGTTTCATATATGCTTATTTTCTTATATATCTTCAGTACACAGGAAGTATCTTACACATAGTAAGTGCTTAATAAATGTTAAAAGAATATTAAAAATTAAGAAAAAGTTTTTATTAAATAGACTGACTGATTACATATTCACCTACACAATTCAGTCTTGCTTATAATTTGAATACGTAAAATGTATAAATTCATAGTTTTATTTACACATTTATTCAGTAAATAGTAAAAGTCAAACTCTGGAGAGTATATTGTACATAAATTTTGAATCACCAAGTTGTATGCCTAATGTAACTAATATAATATGGAAAATCAACTATGCCTCAATAAAGTAAATAAATAACATTTTTTTAAAGTGTTGTTGTTCAGTCACCCAGTTGTGTCCAACTCTTTGCATCCACAAGCACTGCAGCATGCCAGGCCTCCATGTCCCTCACCATTTCCTGAAGTTTGCCTAAGTTCATGTCCATTGCAAAAGTACTAAGCCTTAAAAAGGGGCTTCTCTGGTGACTCAGTCGGTAAAGAAGCTGCCTGCAATGCTGGAGACCTGGGTTTGATCCCTGGATCGGGAAGATCCCCTGGAGAACGGAATGGCTATCCACTTCAGTGTTCTTGCCTGGAGAATACCATGAACAGAGGAGTCTGGTGGGCTAAAGTTCATGAGTTCACAGAGTCAGATGTGACTGAGCGACTAACACACACACACAGGTATGCCTGAAAAAAACAAGCAAATAAATAGGAAAGAGTGTATCAACTGAGTAAGTTTATAATTTAGAAGAGTAAAGATACATGCACAAATAATAATAAAATATTAGATACTAAAATATATTATAGACAATAATATATTTCATATTTAATTAGAGATGTATTAATTAGTTTTAAGGTACTTTTGTATACTTCTATGATTGAAAAAGTAGTTTAATTATAAAACTCTGCTTCTTTTTAAGCACATAAGTTCAGTTCAGTTTAGTCGCTCAGTCGTGTCTGACTCTTTCGACCCCATGAATCGCAGCACGCCAGGCCTCCCTGTCCATCACCATCTCCCGGAGTTCACTCAAGAATCATGTCCATAGAGTCAGTGATGCCATCCAGCCATCTCATCCTCTGTCGTCCCCTTCTCCTCCTGCCCCCAATCCCTCCCAGCATCAGAGTCTTTCCAGTGAGTCAGCTCTTTGCATGAGGTGGCCAAAGTACTGGAGTTTCAGCTTCAGCATCAGCCCTTCCAAAGAAATCCCAAGCCTGATCTCCCTTAGGATGGACTGGTTATACCTCCTTGCAGTCCAAGAGACTCTCAAGAGTCTTCTCCAACACCATAGTTCAAAAGCATCAATTCTTCTGCACTCAGCTTTCTTTATAGTTCAACTCTCACATCCATACATGACCGCTGGAAAAACCATAGCCTTGACTAGATGGACCTTTGTTGGCCAAATAATGTCTCTGCTTTTGAATATGCTATCTAGTTTGGTTATAACTTTTCTTCCAAGGAGTAAGCGTCTTTTAATTTCATGGCTGCAGTCACCATCTGCAGTGATTTTGGAGCCCCCCCAAAATAAAGTCTGACACTGTTTCCACTGTTTCCCCATCTATTTCCCATGAAGTGATAGGACCAGATACCATGATCTTCATTTTCTGAATGTTGAGCTTTAAGCCAACTTTTTCACTCTCCTCTCCACTTTCATCAAGAGGCTTTTTAGTTCTTCTTCACTTTCTGCCATAAGGGTGGTGTCATCTGCATATCTGAGGTTATTGATATTTCTCCCGGCAATCTTGATTCCAGCTTGTGCTTCTTCCAGCCCAGTGTTTCTCATGATGTATTCTGCATAGAAGTTAAAAAAGCAGGGTGACAATATACAGCCTTGATGAACTCTTTTTCCTATTTGGAAACAGTCTGTTGTTCCATGTCTAGTTCTAACTGTTGCTTCCTGACTTGCATATAGGTTTCTCAAGAGGTAGGTCAGGCGCTCTGGTATTTCCATCTCTTGAAGAATTTTCCACGGTTTATTGTGATCCACACAGTCAAAGACTTTGGCATAGTCAATAAATCAGAAGCAGATGTTTTCTTGGAACTCTCTTGCTTTTTCAATGATCCAGAGGATGTTGGCAATTTGATCTCTGGTTCCTCTGCCTTTTCTAAAACCAGCTTGAACATCTGGGAGTTCACAGTTCACGTATTGCTGAAACCTGGCTTGGAGAATTTTGAGCATTACTTTGCTAGCGTGTGCGATGAGTGCTATTGTGTGGTAGTTTGAGCATTCTTTGGCATTGCCTTTTTTTGGGATTGGAATAAAAACTGACCTTTTCCAGTCCTGTGGCCACTGTTGAGTTTTCCAAATTTGTTGGCATACTGTTTTTAAAACAAGATAGTTGTTCAAAAAATGAGACCAAAACTGATAAACAACTGACCCTTTTTTTTTCTCTCTCATTTTAGGTAGAAACCTTTGTTTTAAAGCCATTATGTGTCATGGTATCCTATAAGGAAAATGAGCAACAATAAAGGAAAATACTCTGAACTCTTCTCTGGCAGACTAGATCACTAAGATCATCATTAGATTACTAAAACCTGACTATTTTCCTCTAATCTCTGTATTTTTGCCCACTTAAATTTCTGCCTTGCTTTTTTTTGGAACAGCTTGAAAATCCAATATAATATGAAGCAACTAAGTTATTGAAGTTAGTGACATCATCTTGATGACAAAGGTCATATAGTCAAGGCTATGGTTTTTCCCAGTAGTCACATTACAGTTATGACATAAAGAAGGACCATAAAGAAGGCTGAGAGCCGCTGAAGAATTTATGCTTTCAAACTATGGAGCTGGAGAAGACTCTTGAGAGTCCCTTGGACTACAAGGAGATAAAATCATCCAATCTGAAAGGAAATCAACCCTGAATACTCCCATTGAAAGGAATGATGCTGAAGCGGAAGCTCCAATACTTTGGCCACCTGATGCAAAGAGCCTATTCAGTGGAAAAGACCCTGATGCTGGAAAAGATTGAAGGCAGGAGGAAAAGAGGGTGACAGAGAATGAGATGGCTGGATGGCATCACCAATGCAATGGACATGAGAGTGAAAGTCGCTCAGTCGTGTCTGACTCTCTGTGACCCCATAGACTATACAGTCAATGGAATTCTCCAGGCCAGAGTACTGGAGTGGGTAGCTATTCCCTTCTCCAGGGGATCTTCCCAACCCAGGGATTGAACCTAGGTCTCCTGTATTGCAGGGGGATCCATTACCAGCTGAGCCACCAGAGAAGCAATGGACATGAACATGGGCAAACTCTGGAAGATGGTGAGGGACAGGGAAGCCCAGCGTGCTGCAGCCCATGGTGTCACAAAGGATCAGACACGACTTGGGGACTGAATGATGACAACAACAAGTTATTGAACTAACTTCATAAGGAACTCAATAGCTGTGATAACTTACATTGTAGGGTATTTCATGTGAATGTTTCATATTTTTCAGAAGCTAAAAAATGTGATGTCCATATTAAATATCATAAACTGGAAATACTTTAATATTTTTCCTTTTATAAAGGAGTTTGAACCTATTTCATGAGTTAACTTCAGAGTAATATGAAATATATATGCCCACTTAAGACACGTTCTAGAAAACTTCCATATTAGTGTCATTTATAATTAGAAAATATGGGGCTTTTTAAACAGACTTTATTTTTTGACACAGTTTTAGATTCACAGCAAAACAGAGTGAAAGATACAAAGATTCTGTATCCCCATGCCTCCATACATGCTGAGCTTCCTCATCATCACCATTCCTTACCCGAATGGTATATTTGTTACAATCAATAAGCCTACATCAGTGAATCACCATCCAAAGTTCATAGTTTATATTACAGACCCTTCTCGGTGTGGTATAGTCTATGAGTTTGGAAAATAATGCCACATATCCACAATCCACAAATTATGCTGTAGTATATCCAGATTATAGTATCATGCAGACTAGTTTCACTGACTCCAAAATCCTCTGTGTTCTAACTATTCATCCCTCAGTTCAGTTCAGTTCAGTCGCTCAGTTGTGTCTGACTCTTTGCGACCCCATGAATCGCAGCATGCCAGGCCTCCCTGTCCATCACCAACTCCCAGACTTCACTCAGACTCACGTCCATCGAGTTGATATGCCATCCAGCCATCTCATCCTCTGTTGTCCCCTTCTCCTCCTTTCCCCAATCCCTCCCAGCATCAGAGTCTTTTCCAATGGGTCAGCTCTTCGCATGAGGTGGCCAAAGTACTGGAGTTTCAGCTTCAGCATCATTCCTTCCAAAGAAATCCCAGGGCTGATCTCCTTCAGAATGGACTGCTTGGATCTCCTTGCAGTCCAAGGGACTCTCAAGAGTCTTCTCCAACACCACAGTTCAAAAGCATCAATTCTTCGGCACTCAGCTTTCTTCACAGTCCAACTCTCACATCCATACATGACCACTGGAAAAACCATAGCCTTGACTAGACGGACCTTAGTCGGCAAAGTGATGTCTCTGCTTTTGAATATGCTATCTAGGTTGGTCATAACTCTTCTTCCAAGGACTAAGCGTCTTTTAATTTCATGGCTGCAGTCACCATCTGCAGTGATTTTGGAGCCCCCCAAAATAAAGTCTGACACTGTTTCCCCTGTTTCCCCATCTATTTCCCATAAAGTGATGGGACTAGATGCCATGATCTTCGTTTTCTGAATGTTGAGCTTTAAGCCAACTTTTTCACTCTCCTCTTTCACTTTCATCAAGAGGCTTTTTAGCTCCTCTTCACTTTCTGCCATAAGGGTGGTGTCATTTGCATATCTGAGGTTATTGATATTTCTCCCGGCAGTCTTGATTCCAGCTTGTGTTTCTTCCAGTTCAGCGTTTCTCATGATGTACTCTGTGTATAAGTTAAATAAGCAGGGTGACAATATGCAGCCTTGACAGACTCCTTTTCCTATTTGGAACCAGTCTGTTGTTCCATGTCCAGTTCTAACTGTTGCTTCCTGACCTGCATACAGATTTCTCAAGAGGCAGGTCAGGTGCTCTGGTATTCCCGTCTCTTGAAGAATTTACCACAGTTTATTGTGATCCACACAGTCAAAGGCTTTGGCATAGTCAATAAAGCAGAAATAGATGTTTTTCTGGAACTCTCTTGCTTTTTCCATGATCCAGCGGATGTTGGCAATTTGATCTCTGGTTCCTCTGCCTTTTCTAAAACCAGCTTGAACATCAGGAAGTTCACGGTTCATGTATTGCTGAAGCCTGGCTTGGAGAATTTTGAGCATTACTTTACTAGCATATGAGATGAGCGCAATTGTGCAATAGTTTAAGCATTCTTTGGCATTGCCTTTCTTTGGAATTGGAACTACTTTCTCTTTAATCATCAGAAACCACTTATCCCTTTAGTTGCTCCAGGTTTGCTTTATTCAGAATGTTATGTATTGGAATCCAACAGTATGTAGCTTTTTCAGATTGGTGTCTTTCACTTGTAATATACATTTACGTTTCCTCCTTGTCTTTTCATGACTTGATTGATGGCTTATATCTTTTTTTAGCACTGAGGAATATTCCTTAGTGGGCCATAGTTTATCCATTCACTTACTGAAGGACATTGCTGCTTGTTTCTAAGTTTTAATAATTATTAATAAAGCTGCTATAAATATCTGTGTGTAAGTTTTTATGTGGAGTTAAGTTTTCAACACACTTGGGTGAATACCAAGGAGCCTGATCACTAGATCATCTAGGAAGAGTAAATTTAGTTTTCTAAGAAAACTGCCAAACTGAGTTAGGAAGTATTCTCTCAGCTCCTGTCCTTTGTAAGAGATTATAGAAAACTCATGTAATTTCTTTCTCAAGTGTATGCACGAATTCACCAGCTTAATCCATCTGGGCCTGGTATTTTCTTTTTTGCTGCTGCTGCTGCTAAGTCACTTCAGCCGTGTCCGACTCTGTGCGACCCCACAGACGGCAGCCTACCAGGCTCCGCAGCCCCTGGGATTCTCCAGGCAAGAACACTGGAGTGGGTTGCCATTTCCTTCTCCAATGCGTGAAAGTGAAAAGTGAAAGTGAAATCACTCAGTCATGTCTGACCCTCAGCGACCCCATGGACTGCAGCCTTCCAGGCTTCTCCGTCCATGGGATTTTCCAGGCAGGAGTACTGGAGTGGGGTGCCATTAATGTTAATAATTATTGATTCAATTGTTTAAATTAATAAAGGCCTATTCAGATTGTCTGTTTCTTCTTGTATGAATTTTGGAAGATTGTGTCTTTCAAGGAATTCATTCATTTCATCTAGGTTATCAAATTTATGAGCATAAAGTTGTTCATAGTATTCATTCTCTACCTTTTTAATTTTAATGGGAACTATAGTAATGTCTCCTCTTTCATTTCAACATAATATTTAATTTTATCCTTTTTTTTCCTAGTTAAGTCTCGGTAGATGCTTATCATTTTTGTTTCAAAGAATCAGCTTTTAATTTTGTTTCTCTATTAACTTCCTTTTTAGAAGTTCATTGATTACTGTTCTACTTATTATTGCTTATTTTCCACTTACTTTGGATTTTTCTTTTCTTAAGTTTCCTTCAGTAAAAGCTTAAAGTATTGATGTTTACATCTTAATTATTTTCTTTTAAAAAATGCATTCAGTGCTATAAATTTTCCCTAAGTACTGTTTTCACTGCATCCCAGAAGTTCTGATGATTGGTATTTTCTGTCTCATTTAATTCAAAATATTCTTTTCCTCTTGAGATTACTTCTTTGCCTCAAATGTTATTTTGAAGTGTTGTTTAATCTCCAAGAATCTTTGGATTTTCCATCTGTCTGTTATTGATTTCTAGTTTAATTTAGCTGCACTATGAAATCAGACTTTGTATTATTTTTGCTCTTGGTAAAAGTTCCATACGAGCTTGAGAAAAATGTGTATTCTGCTGTTGTTAAATGAACAGTGTATAGATGTTCATTATATCCAGTTGATTGATGGTGTTATCGAGTTCAACTATGTGTTTGCTGATTTTATGCCTGCTGGATCTATCCATTTTTGATAGAGAGGTATTGAAGTTTCCAGTGATAATGGTGGATCCATCTATCTCACCTTTAGGTTCTATCAGTTTTTGCCTTACAGAGTTTGGCTCCATTGTTAGGCATATCTGTGTGCATTTGCACTCAATTTGCTCAACTCTTTGTGACCCCATGGACTACAGCCTGCCAGGCTCCTCTGTCCATGGAATTTCCCAAGCAAGAATACTGGAGTGGGTTGCCATTTCCTACTCCATATACACATCAAGAATCATTATGACCTCTTGGAGTACTGAACCCTTTGTTATTGTGTAATGCCCCTCATTATTTCTGATAATCTTTCTTGCTCTGAAATCTATTTGACTTGAAATTAATATAGCTACTCTTTCCTTTTTTGATTAGTGTTAATATGGTGTTTCTTTCTCCATTCATTTGCTTGTATATGTGTCTTTATATTTAATGTGGGTTTCTTATAGAAAACAAATAGTTAATTTCATTTTTCCAATTCACTCTACCTTTGTCTTTTAATTGGTAAATTTAAACCATTGATATTCAAAGTGATTATTGATATACTGGAATTAATAGCTACCATATTTGCTACTATTTTCTATTCGTTGTCCTTGTTCTCCATTCCTATCTTTTCATCTACTCTTCTTCTACCTTTTGTGTTTTTAGTTGAGCATTTTACCTGGTTCTCTTTTCTCTCCATTCTTAGTATGTGTGTTGTGCTTTGTTTTTTCCCTTTCAGTTTTTTAGTGGTTTCCTTAGAGCTTGGAATACTTGGAGTATTCAATACAAATACTTCATGTCCACTTTCAAATAACACTATATTGATTCTTGGGTAGTATGAGTACCTTAAAATAACACAATAATCTTAACTCCTCTCTCTTGTCCCTTCTAATATAGTTGTCTTTTATTTCACTTATACATGTGTGTATAAGCATAGACGTGTGTGTGTGTGTGTGTGTGTGTAATCAAATGCATTGTTGCTGTTATTATTCTGAAAAATCTGTTATCTATTAGGGAATTAAAAATAAGAAAGATAAAAGTTTGATTTACTGTCACTTAGTTTTTCTCTGATTTCTTCTTTTTATTATGTAGATCTGAGTTTCTGACCTATACCATTTTCCTTGTTTCTGAGGGACTCCCTTTAACATTTCTCGCAAGACAGACTACTGGCAACACATTCTTTTTCAGGGAAAGTCATTATTTCTCCTTCACTACTAAACGATTATTTCCCAGAGTACAGAATTCTAGGTTGGTGTGTTGTTTTCTCTCAAATTGTAAGTATGTCACTCTTTTCTTCTTGTTTGCATGGTTTCTGAGGAAAGTCAGATGTAATTTTTACCTTTCCTTCTCTCTGGGTGAGATGTTTATTTCCTCTAGCTTCTTTAAGAAAATTTTTGTATACCTTTGATTTTCTACAGTTGATAAATGACATAACTAGGTGTGGCTTTTTTGCCAGGTATCCTTTTTGATTCTTTCTTCTGATAAAGTTGAATAAAAATGCAAAGGGAACAACAATTCTAATCTATACCTATTGAGTACTTAGTTGTTGACTGATATTACTGACACAAGGGATCTCAAAATTAGTCCATTAAAAATATTTGTACTCTTCATGTCTTGTTGAAGAGAGGTCTGAGTCCTTCCAAGAAGCACCAGGGCTGACTGTTTGGAATTTTAATGCTCCTTAGTTGATATGGTCTATGGACTCAAAGCACCATTAGTTTTAAACATTGTTAATGCCAAGAGCAGTAAACAATTTCCCTGGAGTTTTCACTGCTGCTCTTGAACAAATCTGTTTGTTTTTCTTTAACCATGATTCAAACTTTTATAGCACCCAATGTCCAGCTTGTTATCCTCTTCCAAATGTGAAACCTTGTTCCCAGAGATGGCTTGGCATAATTTTGATTAAAGACTGTTTTCACACATTCAAGAATATAGCACAAAAGAGACAAAGAGTGTGGCCCAAAGGATTAATAAAGACCAATGAATACGGCCAAATGAAGCATATTTGCTATTTTTCTATTATTCACTGTTATTCTTCAGGCTGAGGGGCTGCCTAGGATCAGCAGAAGATGAAGTCTAGTGGGATTTAAGCATTAACCAGACATTGCAGCAAAGAAGTAAGAAATAAAAAAGAAAGTAGAAGTAAAATTGTTGTAAAGGGCGAATGCAACTTTTAGAAAGAATTAAAAATGGACATTTTACCAATGGAGATTTCACATATATCTACTTATTCAGCATGATAAAGTTTCTAATGCAAAATACTATGTTTATTTACTTAAAAATGTAGATCTGTCCTTAGCAATTACATTAATCTTTCCTTGTCATGATTTATAGCCCCTTAAAGCCTCTTATAATGTATGTTTCTATCAGGAATGTGTAGTTCTCAATAATTCATTCTAATTTTTTAAATTTTTTGCTTTCTGTGAAACCAATACAGTATTTTATTTGAAATTTGTTAACAATGCTTGAAAAATTATTTAGATTGCTCCCTATCACAGTTCTCTTATTCAGAGATTTTTCAAATTTGGATATAAAGATAAGCTTTCGGGGATTTCTAAACACAACATTTTAGGCAACTGAGCATTTTTCTCAGGAGTGTTCATACCACTTTCCAGGTCCCCAAAAGTGCCAAATGCAAAAACAAACAAAAACACTAAGAAAATGTTTAAAATATTTAAATTGACTTGCATTTATTTAAACACCTGGTCTGATGCTCAAGGCAATGAACTAGAATGATCTTGTTTGCCTGAGAAAAGAAAACGTTCATAACAACAAAAATACACAGTTATTGTCAGTTTAAAATTATCCTTGATGATTTTTAAAGTAAAACAAACCATATTCAACTCATTTATTTTTTTCAATATTTGGAAATATCCCTGAATAAGAGAGTTAGAATGGGAGTGTGTGAAAAGTAAAAGCTATAGGTTTCTCTGGGGTCAGCTTCAAACAGTGCAAAATGCTGTGATCCTTCCGTGGGCCAGTTACCTGACCAGACCAACCTTTTACCTTCCTAATTCGATAGTGTCTATCATAAGACAGATGTGGGATCTCACACTTGCTAACTGCCCAATACATAGTAGCTTCTGTTTCTTCTTGTGTTCTTTCAATTGCCATAAAAGTGTATAAACAATATCATAGTCTCATTTTTACTTATACCCTCAGAAATGACTTTTTAGTTATTGGTTACAGAGTAGAGTGACTGGCTCTATTTTGCTCAGTCTTTAGAAAAGCAGAAGTGACAGAGATAAAGGTTAGTGCTTCAGGAATTCACCAAACCAATTTGTATCTTGGTCAAAGTAGTCTTTAAGAATACTAAAAGCAAATCAATTGGGCTTGCCTGAATTTTACTGATATCAAAGATTTGACAACACTTTGAGAGTAGAAGTTTGATTTAGAGGTGATCCTGAAGGTATGGCTTAAGCACCTCTGGTAAAGGAACTGAATCTGTGGTGATTCTGCAAAATGGGATGCTTTCTAGGAACACAGGGTCAGGCACACCAGAGAAAAAGAGAAAGTTGGATGGCAAAGACAAACCTCCAATTTCCCACTATTGTCCAGGACATCTTCACTCAATTCAGGTCCTGTGGAGGGCTATGGAGAAGACTGATTCTGAGCCTCATGAAGTTCTGGGAGTACTGTTCGTGCTGAAACCTTAAGACCGTATGTTCTTTTAGTTAATTTTTATTATAATAGGTTGCTTCGTGTTAGTTTCTACTGTACAGCTATATGTATACATGGTGGTTTAGTCGCTAAGTCGTGTCCAACTCTTGCAATCCCGTGGACTGTAACCTGTCAGGCTCCTCTGTCCATGGGATTCTCCAGGCAAGAATACTGGAGTGGGTTGCCATTTCCTTCTCCAGGGGATCTTCCTGACTCAGGAATTGAGCTCAGGTCTCCTGCATTGCAGACAGATGACCTGTGAGGGAAGTCTACCATATGTATACATGTATCCTCTCTTTTTAGATTTCCTTCACATTTAGGTTGCCACAGAGCACTGGTTAGAGTTCCCTGAGCTATACAGTAGGTTCTCATTAGTTATTTATTTTATACATAGTATCAATGGTCTGTATATGCAATCCCAATCTCCCAATTCATCCCTCTCCCCTACCCTATGATTCTTTTACCATAAATTCAGTTCAGTTCAGTAGCTCAGTCGTGTCCGTCTCTTTGCGACCCCGTGAATCACAGCACGCCAGGCCTCCCTGTCCATCACCAACTCCCAGAGTTCACTCAGACTCACGTCCATCGAGTCAATGATGCCATCCAGCCATCTCATCCTCTGTCATCCTCTTCTCCTCCTGCCCCTAATCCCTCCCAGCATCAGAGTCTTTTCCAATAAGTCAACTCTTCGCATGAGGTGGCCAAAGTACTGGAGTTTCAGCTTTAGCATCATTCCTTCCAAAGAAATCCCAGGCCTGATCTCCTTCAGAATGGACTGTTTGGATCTCCTTGCAGTCCAAGGGACTCTCAAGAGTCTTCTCCAACACCACAGTTCAAGAGCATCAATTCTTTGGTGCTCAGCCTTCTTCACAGTCCAGCTCTCACATCCATACATGACCACAGGAAAAAAATAGCCTTGACTAGACGGACTTTTGTTGGCAATGTAATGTCTCTGCTTTAGAATATGCTATCTAGGTTGGTTATAACTTTTCTTCCAAGGAGTAAGCATCTTTTAATTTCATGGCTGCAATCACCATCTGCAGTGATTTTGGAGCCCAGAAAAATAAAGTCAGCCACTGTTTCCACTGTTTCCCCATCTATTTCCCATGAAGTGATGGGACCGGATGCCATGACAACAGACTGGTTCCAAATAGGAAAAGGAGTACGTCGAGGCTGTATATTGTCACCCTGCTTATTTAACTTATATGCAGAATATATCATGAGAAACGCTGGGCTGGAAGACACGCAAGCTGGAATCAAGATTGCCGGGAGAAATATCAATAACCTCAGATATTCAGATGACACCACCCTTATGGCAGAAAGTGAAGAGGAACTATAGAGCCTCTTGATGCAAGTGAAAGAGGAGAGTGAAAAAGTTGGCTTAAAGCTCAACACTCAGAAAATGAAGATCATGGCATCTGATCCCTTCACTTCACTTTTACCATAATGATATCCCCAAATCCTCATCAAGATTCAGTAACATGATGGAATTACTCGGCAAAAACAACAGAAGTATCTTGAAGATAATTTCTTGAAAATAGAAATGAGCGCTACTGATAAGTTTTTAAAAGGAAGTATATGACACGCTGAGACAATATGTAAGGTTATGATCATTTTCACGTCTCCCAATTACCCCACCACCATTCACAATATATGGGTCTATCTATAGTTAGAATGCAATCCAATAATGAATTTAATCCTAAGTACTTTGTATTACATATGAATTCACTGTAACCTTTTGAATAATAATTACTCTGAAGTTTTTCTCCTAATTTTCATTAATTACACTTCTTGACATGGAAGTTATAATATTCAAACAATATAAATATTTTATTATAAGAAATGTTTACAAGGATAAAACTTTCTTCAGAACAATGCCCACTAAACAGCAAGTATTTAATATCATTTTTGAAATACATTTGTATTTTGTAACATGAAATCCTTTTAAAACATGCAATTTTTGTTCCATTACTAAAGAACATATAAAGTACAAAAAGTCAATTATACATAAAGTTAAATACAGTGTCTGTAACACCACACAGGAGTAGAAGTGAAATTATCCTTTGTCTTAAATATTTCCAGCAGAAGATCTACTATAATTATTATACTGACCTTGATCAACAACAGTTCGACTTATGAGGATTACTAGACCAGCAGCAAATTAACTCAGAATTGAAGACTTTTAGAACTGCACAAATCTACCACTTACTCAAGTGGGATAGGAGTTTCCATAATATTAACATATGCTTAAAACTTGGCTATGATATCTAAGAATCACTTTACCAATATTTTTAATTTAGGAAAAAAAAAAAAAAACCAGCCTCAAAACAAGAACTAGTCTCAGAATAAGAAAAAAGCAGAGAGACAGAGAGGACCGGTTGAGGAATAGAGAGGTAAGAAGGCTTTCCTTCTCTCTTTTCTTTTTTTTTAATTGAATAAAGAAGAAGGAAAGAAAAGTAGGGAAAAGCCCTAGCAGATTTTCAAAGTCAAGAAACCTTTGTAGGATGACACTGCCAATGGAAAAGAATTTTAAAAAGCCCTGATGATGGAGTGGCTGAAATAAATTTTAAGACCAAGTATGTTCAATTTTAAAATATTTGATATTGGCTATATAAACTGCCACTATTGTGCCAACTTCTCCTCCACTTTATCTGATCTTTGGTAAAGGCTCCTATACCCAAAAGCTTGAGACTGACATTTTTATTTAATTTTCTCTATCACCCATCCCCCACACTCTACCCTCAATGCCAGAAATCACATTTCCCATTTTGTCTGGCATGGTACAAAACAGTCATAGAAAGACTGGGATTGTGAAGTATTTCAGAAGGAATGTAGCTCAGCACTAGAGATAACAATAAAAATGTGAGTTCTACAAAAATTTGCAGAGAATCTTAAGAGAATACATTAAAGTATCCACATGCCATAGAATCATATTTTTACTCAATCTTACAAGATCTCAAGGAATAGAGTGATTTCAGTTAGTAGTCCTGTTATGGATGTGAGAGTTGGACCATAAGGAAAGCTGAGCACCAAAGAATTGATGCTTTTGAACTGTGGTGCTAGAGAAGACTCTTGAGAGTCCCTTGGACTGCAAGGAGATCCAACCAGTGCATCCTAAAGGAAATCAGTCCTGAATATTCATTGGAAGGATTGAAGATGAAACTCCAATACTTTGGCCACCTGATGTGAAGAACTGACTCATTAGAAAAGATCCTGACGCTGGGAAAGATTGAGGGCAGGAGGAAAAGAGGATGACAGAGGATGAAATGGTTGGAGGGCATCACCAACTGTATGGACATGAGTTTGAGCAAGCTCTGGGAGTTGGTGATGGACAGGGAAGCCTGGCGTGCTGCAGTTCATGGGGTCCCATGCAGAGTCGGACAAGACTGAGCAACTGAACTGAACCAAGTCGTATTATGACACTGAGGTAGGCAAAATATGGGTCCCAAAAAAGGTCCACATCCTAATCACTAGAACCTGTGAACATGTTTCCTTACATGGCAAAAGAAAATTAAGGTTGAAGATGTAACCCCCTTTGATTATCGGTTAATTGGGAGATGTGGCGGTTACTCTGTGTTACATAGTCTCTGGACGAGCTCCCTCTGAACCACGTACTTTTTTGCGAACAATTAGCTGAGGCCAGGAAAAGGTCAAACTTCATCTTTTAAGCATGGCTACTGGGGTAAATTCACTATAGGCTCAGAAACGTATGGTAAGGTCTGGTCAGATAGTGAGAACTGTGTCTGTTATGTAACAGAATTTAATAATTGGTAACATTAACTCTCATTTCCTCCTTCATATGCTTGCATTTCTGTTATTCTTAAAATCCTTATCCACAGGAATCCCCACCCCCAATAGCTTTTCCATTCTTATTCCCAGGCCTTGAATCCTGCTAAAAATGGCCACACAGTCATACAGACTGGTGCTGTTTAGTTGCTAAGTCATGTCTGACTCTTTGCAACCCTGTGGACTGTAGCACACCAGGCTCCTCTGTCCTCCACTATCTCCCGGAGTTTGTTAAAATTCATGTCCACTGAATTAATGATGCTATCTAACCATCTCATCCTCTGCCACCCCCTTCTCCTTTTGCCTTCAATCTTTCCCAGCATCAGACTCTTTTCCAGTGAGTTGGCTTTTAGCATCGGGCGGCCAAAGTATTGGAGATTCAGCTTCAGCACCAATGAATATTCAGGGTTGATTTCCTTTGGGATTGACTGGTTTGATCTCCTTGCAGTCTGAGGAACTCTCAAGAGTATTCCCCAGCACCACATTAGAAAGCATCAGTTTTTTGGCACTCATTAGCAAATATGTCGTCTTTAAATTCTACTTGGCTTGCCCCTCCTACCACTTTCCAAAGCACTATTCAAGCATCTAACCACCTCCCATGCCTCAGGATATCTGTGTCCCATCATCTCTTATCCATGACAAACAGAAAGTAGAAATTGTAAGTTAGGAACTACCTTAAGGCCCTTACTTCTCTCCCCACTAAACATACAGGTATATCTACCCCTCTCAAACTCTACAACCTCGGAAGGAAGTGGCTTTCTTTTCTCTAGGGAAATATTATCCATCTTTTTGGGCTCTCAAACTGGGCTTTAGAAGGCTGTCCTTCTGTCTACTCTGCTATCTCCTCTTTTTACCCTGAACCTTGTTTTGTCAAAGTTCTCATGATTCATGCATGAACTCATGCTTTTGAATGCAATGTGCATAAGAAAGTCCCACACTGAAAATATACAAAATATGTAATGTATTCTCCATTAGCTCACTTTTATCTTCCATAATTGGTGACTCATGAATGTTTATCTTTTGTTCAAGTTAGACTAACTGAGTTATAATTTATTTGATGATCAATTTATGAGATAGCTTTAAGAGATTTCTCTCTCATCTTCCACTTTAAAATAAGCATGAAGTCCCATCCATACTGCTTTCCAAGTATCCTCTGAACCTGCATACGTCTATCTCCAAGCAGTGACTTGATCTGGACCATTATTTCTCATTTGTGTTGCAACCATCCAACCACGCCAATCAGAGAAGGAAATGGCAACCTACTCCAATATTCTTGCCTGGAGAATCCCATGGACAGAGGAGCCTGGTGGGCTACAGTCCATGGGGTCGCAAGAGTCAGACACGACTGAGTGACTAAACCACCACCACCACCAAGTAGACCAATACACTTGCATCTGCACGTACCTTCCCTTTTGTCACAATGGATAAATTTGTCCAAGCTCCTGTCTAACACGAAATTCCACTTTGTAACGGATTCCATATCCTCAAGGTCTTTCGATTAAAGACCTTTCTAAAAAATTAATTTGTAATAAAACTTAAAAATTTTTATGTCTTATATTTGCACTCTTGTCAGGATCATTTTCACTAACATACAAACAAGCTCTATTATCTTCCATCTTATAAGCTAAAAACTCTCTTTTGCCCCCATATAACCCTCCACTCATTGTCCCTATTCACTTTTATCTTTAGAACAAACATTTCCTAATCTCCACTTTTTCTTTTCTCATTCTCTCTGCTTCCACTTTTCCCAATTCTCTTTCGAACCTATTTCAATCATGCTTTTGTCCCCACCATGTAACCGAACTGGTCAAGGTCACAAATAATCTACAAGTGTAAACTCAAATAGTTTCTTCTCATTTCTTCATTTCCTCTGTCGATCAATAACATTTAATACAATAGTTTCGTTCTTTCCGTTTTGAAACATTCTTTTTTTCATTTGATTGGTGGAACATGTGGCTCTCCTCTTGCCAGCAACACTAGCTACTTCTTTTCAAGCTCCTTTGCCAGATCCTCTTTTTATTTCCAAGCACCGCATGGTGGAGTGCCAGAGCGCTCAGTTCTCTGACTCATCTGCTCAATATACACTCGCTCCCCAGGAAAATGATCCATCGCCATGGTTTAAAATTAATTTATATGCTGACAATTCCCAAGTCTATATTTCCAACCCAGATTCCTCCTCCAAATACAGTCTCATAAATATAATTCCCTACTTATAATTTCCACTTGGATGCTTACAGGCAGCTCAGGATAGCAAAGTTATAGCAGAACATATGACATCACCCTTTTTTTTTTCCTGAAAGGGTCTCTTCAGCCTCCCCAGGACTAGCCGCTCATTCTTCCCAATTGCTTGGGCCAGAAACCTTGAGTTTTTACTATCTGTCATGTTAAAGTCAGTAGAAAATGCTCTCAGCTCTGCATTCTAAGTATATCCTATGAAACAAACGCTGCTCACACCTTCACCAACACTACAATTGTTCAAGCCACCAACACCTCTGTGCTGGATAGGTGCTTTAGTCCCCTACCTGGTAGCCCTGACTTCCTTACCCACAGTTTACTCTCTACAAGGAGATAGAACTCTCCTCTGAATACAATATAGCTGATGTCATTCCTCTACTCAGAATCTGCATTTCAGAATAAAATCTAAAGCATTCACAGTGGCTGAAAGGACACTGTGAAATACAGCTCCCAACCACTTCTCTTGTTTCTGCATACCTACTTGAGTGAGCTCCCTGAATGAAAATCCATGGGTGTCACTCCACTGCTTTGGGACCATCTCCAGGGATGATCTCCCCTCCCTCATCTTCCAAATAAGCCTGGATCCCTTAGGAAAACATTCAATTCTCTTCATTAACAAGTCCATCTTGCATCTCTAGTCTTAGCTCCTGTCATTTCCTTTTCCAAGAGCACTCTGCATTCCATCCAACATGAACTTCTTGTTCCCTCCTCATTAAATCGTGTACTCATACCTCCGTTTTGTGGTATAAGCTGCTCCTTCAACTTCAGATAACTCCCACCTAGAATACCCCTTTACCACCCGCCCAGGAGGCCTCTTGTTTTGCTGAATAACCATTTTTCTTGGATTCCCTTTAAATTTCTAAAGCTGAAGAACTTCCTTTCCTTCTTCTAGAGTGTGCTCCAGTAGATTGTTGCATATAGAGTTCACGTCTCACGTTGTATTAAAATTGTTAGTCTATTCATCTGTCTCTCTCTGAACAATTCAGATGCTCACTGGGGGTGATGGGCTTATCTTATTTATCCTTAAGCCCTTAGCATTTAGCATAGTGCCTGGCACATGAAAACTTTTCAAAAACACTGAACAATACTCATCAAGCAATACCAAAAGTATGACCATATAAAATGAGTGGCATTCTTTGAAATTTTAAGCATTTAACTATTTAATCATTTATTTATTTAATTTTTTAACCATTTAATAAAATTCAAATAAAAAAAGGTAGTCTGTAGAAAATAAAGGGCAAGAGAGCAATTTATATTTTGTTTTACATTGATTTTAATTCAGAAGAACCATAAGACAATGTATTTATAAACTGAAACTGAATTATTCTGATATTTATAAAAGTAGTCCATTCAGAAATTAAAGAGCTAAAATGCCCAAATAAAATAGGGAGGTAATGCAACTCTCCTTGCTCTCTTTTTTTCAAGAGTTTGTGTTCACCAAATTGCTACACAATTTTCTTTTTTTTAAATTTTTTTAAAATATAAGTTTATTTATTTTAATTGGAGGTTAATTGCTTTACAATATTGTATTGGTTTTGCCATACATCAACATGAATCTGCCACAGGTATACACGTGTTCCCCATCCTGAACCCCCCTCCCTCCAACCTCCCCGTTCCATCCCTCTGGGTCATCTCAGTGCACCAGCCCCAAGCATCCAGTATCATGCATCGAACCTGGACTGGCGATTCATTTCATATATGATATTATACATGTTTCAATGCCACTCTCCCAACTTCACTTTTCTTTAGTACAATTCTAAAGCTCTATAGTACACACAATAAAAATCAAATGAAAAAAACACCAGCCCCCAATGAGAGGTTACCAGCCAGTTTAACAATTCTTCTTAGCAGAAGAAGGACTTGCCTGACTTCAACCATTATGAAGACATACAGATCCTCTTGCCATGGTCCTTCTCTTTTTACTGTAATAGACACTAGATTAATCACGAAAGAGAAAGATGAGGAGAGTACGAGGAAGGGCCATCTGCTGATGGCATGGCGTGCGCTGCCTTTGTATTGGTGTAATAATGCTTTGAACCACCACTCTTGCTACTTTGGACATTACTGGGGCTATAATGTGTGTTAAGATTGTTAAACTGTGCAGATTATGCAAACTATTATCAAAGAAGCAGGTGTCAGAATTTTCTTCTCCATTCTGACTAAATGATGGTGCCATCCATGTTATGCTTGCTGTATTTTATTTTTCTTTAGCTCCCCCCCCCGATGTATTGTACCCATCACAATGCTTTCTTTCACTTGTTTGACACTTCCCTATGTATAAAATACTTTCACACAAGTTAACTTATAGGAGTCACATGAAAATCCTGAGTGGTAAGCAGAGCTAGAATTACTGTGTAAATTTAGTAAAACGCAAAATGTATCATAGTAAGTACCATTCATTTACTGAAAATTTTCCTGATACCAGACAGTTTAATAGGTACTTTCCATCTTTCTTAGTCTCTTAAACACATGTTTTATAGTTGAAGACATAGAAGCTAAGCAACATATTCAAGGTCAAACAATAAAATAGTATCAAATCAGGATTTCCTAAGGCAATATAAAATACATATGAAGGTACACACACACACATATATATCATGTATGCACGTGTGTATGTGTTTGTGTGACTATATATGTACTTCATGGTCCACACAAGCCAAAAATGTATTTTCCTTTCAGGAGGTCACAAGTTAGGAAAAGGTTTTATGTGGAAGAAATTTTTTTAAGTTTTTCATCTGAGATATCATTCCTGTTAATTCAAGAAAGTGACTCAGTTCTTAGGTGGGAAAACCTTGGCTTCTTCACACAAGAATAAGACAGCCAAAACTCAGGAATAGATTTTCTAAATTTACTAGAAAGCTTCCAGAGTCTTTGAAGATATATCCATTTCCTCTGCACAGTCTTTTCCTGCAGTAATGCTAGTAGGCAGGATGACTGAGAAGAATGAGCCAAGGTGCCAGAGAACAGAGAGGAATGAAGAGTGAACACAGGTCTCTTCTGACCGGGACATGAGAAATTAACAAGTGATATAAAGCACTGTTCCCATTGATGCAACCTAAATGTCCATCCAGAGATGAATGGAAAAAGAAGATGTGGTATACATACAAAACGGAATACTACTCAAGTATAAAAAATAACAAAACAATGCCATTTGCAGCAACACTGGATGGACCTAGAGATTATCGTGCTAGATTTTCAGACAAAAGCAAATATCACACATTATCATTTATATGTGGAATCAAATATTTTAAAAAGATGATATAAATGAACTTATTTACAAAACAGAAACAGACTCACAGACATAGAAAACAAACTTGCAGTTTCCAAAGGGGGAAGGGAGTAAGAGGGATAAATTAGGAATTTGGGTCTAGCAGTTACAAACTACAAGGTTTAGAGTAGACAGACAATAAGGTACTATTGTACAGTACAGGGAACTATATTCAATCTCCTGCAATAAGCCATAATAGAGAAATATATATATATACACATACATATATATATGTATGTATGTATATCTTCAAATCACTTTTCTCTACACTAACATAACATTGTAAATCAACCATACTTCAATTAAAAAATAAAACTTAAAGTCTTCTATTCCATTGCAACTCAGAAAATATCCACAATGTCTAGTGAATTTAAGAGGAAGAGAGGGTTAGGGTTAGGGTTAGGGTTAGGGTTAGGGTTAGGGTTGGAAAGAGGGTGGAAAGAGGAAGAGAGATTATTCTGACATAGTTAATGATAATCATGGTGAAACTCGTATGTCCACCAAAGCATGACTTCAGGTGACTGTGTTGTCCCTGTAAAAGAATAAGCATCTCCCAGAGCTCTTCTCCCAGCAAGACAAGATGAAAAATCCACTAGAAACCCAGGTTGAGTTAATTTCATGGAAAAATCCATCCACCCTAGACATTTTGAACAACTACATCTATACAAAAATATTTTGAAACTTAGGAAAATTAGCTCACATTATTATTGTATTCAACATTCACTTCTATATTAATCAGTATTAATATTGCTTGCCATCCTATTATTATAATCCACAGTTATCATTTAGGCTGTACAGCATTAGACATTCTATGGAAAAAATTCAGAACTCTTGTAGTGCTTGAGACTAGCATTTAAAACATCATAGGTAACATATTAAAAATAATTTTATCTCATTACAATTTTCCGTTCTGATTTTCCCCCCAAGATTTTGGTATCTTGGAACACTAGATTTCCACAATTGCAGATGTAGATGGATTTAGAATTAAATAAAAGCGATCAATATTTAATAAATTGGCATTTCTTCTAATCAAATCTAATCTAACAGCAAACTTGCAATGCCTAAGAAAAATGATATAATTTT
The DNA here is from genome assembly GCF_042477335.2 of Ovis canadensis. Classification (NCBI taxonomy): domain Eukaryota; kingdom Metazoa; phylum Chordata; class Mammalia; order Artiodactyla; family Bovidae; genus Ovis; species Ovis canadensis. The sequence continues at coordinate 103,872,840 of NC_091248.1, forward strand.
GCAACTTTCTGTTGTTTCTATAAAAAATTTTAATTATTTATTCTTTCAAACATGTAGTAGTTATTCTCAGTTCTGCATAAACCCTGTATCATAGAGTTCTGACAAAACCCACTCATGTTAAAGACAATCTGCCTTTGAAGTAGTTCAAATTGGGATGCTAAACTTATTCCACAAGTGGCTTTAATATGTTCTGAAAATACGCTGATTACATTGAGCAATAGTTTTCATCTTTTAGGAGAAACAAGACAAAATAAATATACAATCATTTAATCATCAACAAAAATGAGTTCCAACATTCTGAGTCAATTTCCACCTCCCTCCCCAATATCCAAGTGAATTTTCAAGTAAAATAATACCAGAAACTTGTTCTAAAGCAGTTTTCAAAATACCACATATGAGCAAAGTTTTAGGTAAAATAGCCAGGCCTACAGACACCAGGTAAATTGTAATGCTTTTGTAGCTTCTCCACTCCAGAGGTTAGCTCTACTGATAAAGTTATTCCCATTATTTATTTCAATATAATGGAATTTCCCCATCAAATACCTTTAAAAGCACGAGTACTATATTACTTCAGTGAGAAACTAAGTCACAATTAACACCAAATCCATCATCAAATTATGGTTTTTCAACTATAGTTTTAAAGGTATGTGTTAAGGCAGACCACATTTAGGAGAAACTTACCATCTAGAGGAAAACAGAACCAGAGGCATGGAGAAGGAGGAACAGAAATATAAAGGCAAACCTATATTTAACAGCACAGACTGGAAAGCTAAGAGCTCAGAATATAAGTCAATAATTGACTCTGGAACATGAAGAGAAAAAAGAGCAGAGGCAGGGGGGAAGGTAAAGGGGGTGAACGGCAATCAGCAATTCAATTAGTCAATGAAATATTTATTACAGGTCTATCAATATAGCACATTGGGTCTTGGATATCTATAAAATTTGAACAAATATGAGTCTATATCCACAGAGTTGGGTTTATGATATAGCCTTAGGCTAGTGACATACAGATGAGACAAGGTTGTAATGAGTTCCTAGTGATACACTGTATAATAAAATCATTTTAATGGAATCCAAGGAAGATTTGTCCTTGTTGAATCACAGTTTCTCATTTGTTAGCAAGATGCTCAGTGTTTTGAAAATGCACTGCTTAGTCACTCAAAATTTAAATAAAAAGTACTGACAAATCCATGAGTCACTAAACTTGAACATGAATTTTAACATCAGCATTGTCTTAATGTCAAAAACGTATTTTGTAGAGCCTTTTTTTTTTTTTACCAAAATGCAATGTTATATTTTGCAATCCGTTTTCACAATGCAAAGAAGAAACTAATACTTGATATTTGCTAACATATTTATTTTTCAGAGCTCTTAATGTTTTACACTATAGCACATTTTATTTATGAGAGTTAATAGGAGAAATGTTTTTCAGTATTATCCAGAATAAAGTATTGCTCCTATTTTATTAACATTCTGAAACATGTTATCAATTTTGTTCCTTTCTTTGCTCTCATCATTAGAGGTAATTCAGAAACAAATTTTCTTCCGGCTTGTTGTTGTATAAGACTATATGACATGCATTTTTGTCCATTCATCTGGTCCATAACTTTGTCTCTTATCCTGGTTTTTTTCTTTATATCACCGTTGTTCTCTTTTTCATTTTCTCCTGATATATCTATTTCATGTAAAAAACAAATGCATATGATGTACACATTATGTATATAACTGTTGACATTAACAAAATAAAAATATAAATACTAAGATTCACATTCATGATCAATGACTTGTAAATTTGCTAATAACTATCAGTTTAGAATTTAAGTAACTAAAGCTAAAGTGCACCTATGTATACATATATATTATAAACATAATAGATACATATATATTATACACATATACACATGATAGATAGGATGTGTGTTACCTCTTATCTTTTTGAGAGCAAGACAAGTAGTTCTTAATCTCCTTTTGCATTTCTTCACAAGTAATAACAGTCAAAATCATATGATTGCTAGGCAAAATACTGGAATATAAAAGTGCTTCTCATTAATTTTGTCCTATGAATTTTTGTTAAGCAAGTTGTACACATGGCAAACAAGAATGCTAAAGGAGCTTTCCCTTTCACATTGGAGGGTAAGGTTAGGGTTTTGTTGTCATCATTTCTTATGAAAGAAAAAAGTACTTTTTCCCCGCTGATTTTACTTAATTTCCTTAGCACATATCACATGTGTTAATGTTTCATGGACTGTAATAATAACTGCCATCATATAGCAAGATTCATTTTAAGGATGTAAATTTCCAAATACAAAAGGGTTTTTTTTTTTTTATAACCTCAGATATGCAGATTACACCACCCTTATGGCAGAAAGTGGAGAGGAGCTAAAAAGCCTCTTGATGAAAGTGAAAGAGGAGAGTGAAAAAGTTGGCTTAAAGCTCAACATTCAGAAAACGAAGACCATGGCATCTGGTCCCATCACTCCATGGGAAATAGATGGGGAAACAGTGGAAACAGTGTCAGACTTTATTTTTGGGGGCTCCAATATCACTGCAGATGGCGATTGCAGCCATGAAATTAAGAGATGCTTACTCCTTGGAAGAAAAGTTATGACCAACCTAGATAGCATATTCAAAAGCAGAGACATTACTTTGCCAACTAAGGTCCGTCTAGTCAAGGCTATGGTTTTTTCTGTGGTTATGTATGGATATGAGAGTTGGACTGTGAAGAAGGCTGAGCGCTGAAGAACTGATGCTTTTGAACTGTTGTGTTGGAGAAGACTCTTGAGAGTCCCTTGGACTGCAAGGAGATCCAACCAGTCCATTCTGAAGGAGATCAACCCTGGGATTTCTTTGGAAGGAATGATGCTAAAGCTGAAACTCCAGTACTTTGGCCACCTCATGCGAAGAGTTGACTCATTGGGAAAGACTCTGATGCTGGGAGGGATTGGGGGCAGGAGGAGAAGGGGACGACAGAGGATGAGATGGCTGGATGGCATCATGGACTCGATGGACGTGAGTCTGAGTGAGCTCCTGGAGATGGTGATGGACAGGGAGACCTGGCGTGCTGTGATTCATGGAGTCGCAAAGAGTTGGACATGACTGAGCGACTGAACTGAACTGAACTGAACAGAACTGAACTGAGTTTTTATCCCCCTTACCCTAATCCAAAGATAATTCCTCACATAATAAAAACAATCCCTCTGGAAAATAAAATTTTGTATTTAATGTCTTTATTGAGTGTTTCTTCACCTATTCAATGCTTATGATATAAAATTTGAAATATATAGAAATACATATTTCAGTTATTAAAATACTTTTTATACATGTGTGTTGTATTAATTAGGATAAACCGGCTTCCCTGGTGGTTCAGACAGTAAAGAATCCGCCTGCAATGTGGAAGACCTGGGTTCAATCCCTGGGTTGGGAAGATCTCCTGGAGGAGGGCATAGCAACCCACTCCAGCATTCTTGCCTGTAGAATCCCATGGATAGAGGAGCCTAGCTGGCTACAGTCCATAGGGTCGCAAAGAGTAGGACATGACTGAGCTACTAAGCACAGTGCAGCAATTAGGACCAACAAGACTATGCTATGCTACAAAGAACCCCAGAATCTCAATGATTTCAACCAATCACAGCTTATTTTTCACACTTAATGTTCAATTCAGGCCAACTGTGGTCTCTGTTCATTACCATTATTAAGAACCCATGTTGACTGAAGTTTCATCTAGATCTGTGCTGTGTAATACAGAAGCCACAAGCCACAAAGAACTACTCACCATCTGAAATGTGGCTGGTTTGAAATGAGATGTGCTATAAATGTGAAATATATACCAGATATGGATGACCTAATACTAGAAAATATACATATAAATATTAAGAATTATTACATTGATTACATGTTGAAATGGTATTTGAAAAATATTAGTTAACTATGATATATTATTAAAATTAATGTCACTTATTTCCCTTTCCTTTTATAATATGGCTGATAAAGAACATTGGATATTTCTATTTAATCATCTCTGGATGAGGATAAGGTTTCTAGATCTGATATTTGTTAAGAGACAAGCATGTGAGTTTCTTCCCTCTCTCTTTTTTTTCTTTTGTTTGCTTGTTTATTCTCCTAAAAGTGTAGAATCCTCTCAGACTTACAATGATATGGAAAATAGGATATAATAGGACAACTGTTATTGTTGTTTAGTTTCTCAGTTGTGTCTGAGTCTTTTGCAAACCCACAGCCTGCAGCCCACAGGTTCCTTGGTCTATGGGATTTTCCAGGCAAGAGTACAGGAGCGGGTTGCCATTTCCTCCTCCAGGAGATCTTATCAACCCAGGGATCCAACATGCGTCTTCTATGTCTCCTACACTGGCAGGCAGATTCTTTCCCACTGAGCCACCTGGGAAGCCCCATCATTATTAGGACAGTACCTAACGCAGTTTCCAGTGTGTAAAATACACAATTCATTTGGTATGCTCTAATGATATTTGTTTGCCTCTTACCCCAGGACTTTCTTGACTTCCTAAATTTGCATTCCAGTCCCCTATAATGAAAAGGGCATATTTTTTGGTGTTAGTTCTAAAAGGTCTTGTAGGTCTTCATAGAACCATTCAACTTCAGCTTCTTCAGCATTACTGGTTAGGGCATAGGCTTGTATTACTGTGATATTGAATGGTTTGCCTTGGAAATGAACAGAGATCATTCTGTCGTTTTTGAGATTGCATTCAAGTACTGCATTTCAGACTCTTTTGTTGACCATGATGGCTACTCCATTTCTTCTAAGGGATTCCTGCCCACAGTAGTAGATATAATGGTCATCTGAATTAAATTCACCCATTCCAGCCCATTTTAGTTTGCTGATTCCTAGAATGTCGACGTTCACTCCTGCCATCTCCTGTTTGACCACTTTAAGTTTGCCTTGATTCACAGACCTAACCCAGGTTCCTATGCAATATTGCTCTTTACAATATTGGACCTTGCTTCTATCACCAGTCACATCCACAACTGGGTATTGTTTCTGCTTTGGTTCCATCCCTTCATTCTTTCGATTCGTGGGGTCGCAAAGAGTCAGAAATGACTGAGCAACTGAACCGAAATGAACGGAATCTGTTAGTGTTTCTTTTTTAATTTCACTATCTAATCACCAGTGTTCAAACCCAATGAAGTACACAATTTCTCACATATAGAGATTCTTCGGGTTCTACTCCTCTGGAGAATAATTAACATATTGGAACTAAACTTCCCAGAGTATCATGTGTCCTTTTGCTTGACCTCCCCATCTCTATATTTCTACTGCCTGCCTTGCTATTTTCCAGGAGCTGGTGTTCTAACGTCTTCTGAGTCCTTTGGGTATGATCCTAGTAGTTATTCTTGCCTTCTGATGTGACAAGTTGTTCAAAATTCATAATGGATACTGCCTTGCCTCAGTCTTAGAATTACTAATTCTGCAGGAGCCCTGATTTATTTTAATGGGAAATGATATTTGGAAAGCTCATTGCTGTTGCCCTCAGACTGTTCAGAGGACAGAGCTGGAAACAATGACTTGTTGGCATTATTCCATATTACATACACAATAGGCATCGTAACCACCAATACTGCCATCCACAACACAACTATTAAACTATTGGGGAGAGATGTTCTTTTAAACCATAATATATCATACAAAGACTGAACAGTCACATTCAGTTCAGTTCAGTTCAATCGCTCAGTTGTGTCCGACTCTCTGCAACCCCATGAACTGCAGCACACCAGGCCTCCCTGTTCATCACCAACTCCCACAGTTCACTCAGACTCAAGTCAATCAAGTCAGTAATGCCATCCAGCTATCTCATCCTCTGTCGTCCCCTTCTCCTCCTGCCCCCAATCCCTCCCAGCATCAGAGTCTTTTCCAATGAGTCAACTCTTCGCATGAGGTGGCCAAAGTACTGGTGTTTCAGCTTTAGCATCATTCCTTCCAAAGAAATTCCAGGGCTGAACTCCTTCAGAATTGATTGGTTGGATCTCCTTGCAGTCCAAGGGATTCTCAAGAGTCTTCTCCAACACCACAGTTCAAAAGCATCAATTCTTCGGCACTCAGCCTTCTTCACAGTCCTACTTTCATATCCATACATAACCACAGAAAAAACCATAGCCTTGACTAGATGGACCTTAGTCGGCAAAGTAATGTCTCTGCTTTTGAATATACTATCTAGATTGGTCATAACTTTTCTTCCAAGGAGTAAGCATCTCTTAATTTCATGGCTGCAATCGCCATCTGCAGTGATACTGGAGCCAAAAAAAATAAAATCTGACACTGTTTCCACTGTTTCCCCATCTATTTCCCATGAAGTGATGGGACCGGATGCCATGATCTTCATTTTCTGAATGTTGAGCTTTAAGCCAACTTTTCACTCTCCTCTTTCACTTTCATCAAGAGGCTTTTTAGTTCCTCTTCACTTTCTGCCATAAGGGTGGTGTCATTTGCATATCTGAGGTTATTGATATTTCTCCCGGCTATCTTGATTCCAGCTTGTGTTTCTTCCAGTCCAGCGTTTCTCATGATGTACTCTGCATAGAAGTTAAATAAGCAGGGTGACAATATACAGCCTTGACATACTTCTTTTCCTGTTTGAAACCAGTCTGTTGTTCCATGTCCAGTTCTAACTGCTGCTTCCTGACCTGCATACAGATTTCTCAAGAGGCAGGTCAGGTGCTCTGGTATTTTCATCTCTTTCAGAATTTTCCACAGTTTATTGTGATCCACACAGTCAAAGGCTTTGGCATAGTCAATAAAGCAGAAATAGGTGTTTTTCTGGAACTCTCTTGCTTTTTCGATGATCCAGCAGATGTTGGCAATTTGATCTCTGGTTCCTCTGCCTTTTCTAAAACCAGCTTGAACATCAGGAAGTTCACAGTTCACATATTGCTGAAGCCTGGCTTGGAGAATTTCAAGCATTACTTTACTAGCATGTGAGATGCGTGCAATTGTGTGGTAGTTTGAGCATTCTTTGGCATTGCCTTTCTTTTGGATTGGAATGAAAACTGACATTTTCCCGTCCTGTGCCACTGCTGAGTTTTCCAAATTTGCTGGCATATTGAGTGCAGCACTTTCACAGCGTCATCTTTCAGGAGTTGAAACAGCTCAACTGGAATTCCATCACCTCCACTAGCTTTGTTTGTAGTGCTGCTTTCTAATGCCCACTTGACTTCACATTCCACGATGTCTGGCTCTAGATGAGTGATCACCCCATCGTGGTTATCTTACTCCATTTTAAAGTCACTTGAAACAGCCCCTATGTTTATGTTACCTACCACAGGGTACAAATCTAGATCAATGTGCTTCATTTTGTTTTCTATTTTTAGTTATTCAAAATTTTGATTTTATTTTAGTATGATTTAAAACATAACATATAAAGAAAAACAGAAATCTGTATGTCCACATAAAGATCAATCAATAGATGAAGAAATAAAAAGGAAAAAAAAATCCCTACCTTACAGTAGAATGCCAACTAATACCATAGAAATAATTATGAAACCAGAAAATTGCCATTTGTAATCACTGCTGCTGCTGCTAAGTCACTTCAGTCCTGTCCAACTCTGTGTGACCCCAGAGACGGCAGCCCACCAGGCTCCCCCGTCCCTGGGATTCTCCAGGCAAGAACACTGGAGTGGGTTGCCATTTCCTTCTCCAAAAGAGACTAAAATATTTTTAATGGAACAAAGATTTAAACAGTGACTTTAGAAGATAATCAAATGGACAATAAGCAATGGAAAGTTACCTAAAGCTTACTTATTAGCAAAATGCAAATTAAAACCACAATAAGCTAAAATTTAAAAGACTGACAATACCTAATGCCAGTAAAAATGTGGCACAAATAAAACACACATATATTGTTAGTACGGATGTAAAATGGTACAACCGTTTGTAAAACTGACAGTATCTAATAAAGTGAAACACACAACTAGTTTTTTAAAAAAGGATATGAGTTTTTTTTAATACTTTTACAGCACTCATAAGTTTTAAACTATTGGTTTGTTTGTGTATTCTTTAACTACATGACCAAAGTCAAATCTACAAAACTTTATTTTCTTTTAACTTCTTTGATTTCATATTTTGGTGGAAATGTGAGAAAATGCTAGCCAAGAAACAATTTTAAGCCAGAACTGAGTTTACATGCATTCTTTCCAGAATTTGTCTTTTGCATCAGGAAAGGCATATCTCTATTTTGCAAACATGTTTCTGATGTTTCTTTAAAATAGATATCTCATTTAAGAAATAGGGAATTGTGGCAAAAAAAAAAAATTAGCAAAGAGGAAAACTATCCTTCAGCTGTTACACATAAGACACAAAAATTTAAATGATATTGCAGAAGTCTCTACAACTTACTGAAAATTAAATTGAAGTACATATAGTATGAGAACTTTTTTCAAAAGCAAAATGAAGATTTTTCCATCCACTGATTGAGTAACTTGAGTTTCTGGCAATAGCTTTTATTTTGAATAATTTGAAAAAGCGAAACTATATTTCCAGATGCCCAGACTCTCCCAAAGTATTATTTCCAAGCAGATGAGCATAATTTGAATCACTAATGTTCCCCAGCAAGTCAGTTAAGCCACTTTCCTGCATTATAAGATTGATGTCATCAGTATTAACCCATCCATTAGCCTGACTTCAAGGATTTTACATTATAAGATTCCCTCCTCTTCTCTAAAAGCTTACTCTGTCACTCAACCATTCTTAAAATGATGAGGCTTTCATATCAAAACTTGATTAAATTATTTTCTGTCAAGAATTTTAAGTTGATTAATTCCTTATTTTAAGAGGAGTACTCATAAAATTGACCCCATGTTCTCCCTAGGATCTACCTTTACTTATTCATAGATACTTGGTATTACTCCTTTCTGTTATCTTCAAGTCTAACTCCTTTTCCTAATTTATTCATCATAAAACTTCTATTAATCTATACTTATTTTCTTCTAATTGCCTCCCCAGATTTAATATAAGTTATTAGTAGTTTAATACTCAAAAAATCAAAGACACATCCAGGAAATAATGTAATAATTTAACCATGCATGTTGAACTAAATCCCCAAACTCCTGGAGGGATTTATTATATGGGCTTATGCTTCCTTCGGAGAAGGCAATGGCAGCCCACTCCAGTATTCTTGCCTGGAGAATCCCATGGACAGAGGAGCCTGGTAGGCTGCAGTCCATGGCGTCACAAAGAGTCAGGCACAACTTGAGTGACTTCACTTTCACTTTTTACTTTCATACATTGGAGAAGGAAATGGCTACCCACTCCAGTATTCTTGGCCTGGAGAATCCCAGGGACGGGTAGCCTGATGGGTTGCTGTCTATGGAGTTGCACAGAGTCGGACGTGACTGAAGTGACTTAGCAGCAGCAGCAGCATGCTTCCTTAGCTAGAGATCACCAGATAAAGTAATTGAGCTGATTTTACTTCACTTTTCATTTTAACAGATTTGAAATACAGAGTTTCTAGTTTATAGATTTGCTTATATTGAACTAAGTCCAATTATTACAGAATATTAAAATGTCAGAAATGTTTAAAATTGGAGGTAATTCTTTTAAGATTTAGACATAACTTCAAAAATTTATTACTACAGTAAAATTACACAATTTGGAGGAAATGTGGGCAGAAATTGAATTCACATCTCCTGAGCTGGGTCTCAGGTATGCAAGTATCAGGTAAATAACATTGGGACGATGATAATCTCTCAGTGAAGTTCCTTGTCTATAAATAAAGACAATAAAAATTTCATACATAAATTTTTGTTCAGGAGCCATCATGGAAGGAACATCTGATTATGTCCAGTCTCTGTCCTGAAGATTTTCATTTGTGAAGACTGTTCTAACTCCTGGATAGCAGGATGTTTTCTTAAAGCCAGTGATAAATAGTGGACAAACATCTCACTCAAGATGACTCTTAAAGAGGGATACAGAATCATCTCTCTCATATTTATCCCCTACTGGATAAAAAATCCCTGCTACTACTACTGCTGCTAAGTCGCTTTCAAGGAGAAAATGATCCCTAGGTCAAATATAATTGAGAAGTCCAACATAGGACTGCAGGTCATAACGACTGTGAGAGCCGTTTCTAAGTATCTGTAAAGTAACAGGCACAAAGCCAGACTGTAATAGGAAATGGGAAGTGAGAAGGTGGAAGAGGGTGTCTGAACCACTATATCTTGATATTGAGAAGAGAACTAAGGACAAGAGTCTTAAGTCTTTTGTGGAAAAAAATCATCTCACATATTTTTCATGAAAACATCAACTTACATGTTTAACACTTACTCATGCACAAACTTTTAATAAATTCCTTCCAAATTAGTTTCACTTAGGACTTCCCTGGTGGCTCAGACAGTAAAGTGTCTGCCTACAATGCAGGGAGACCCAGGTTCAATCCCTGGGTCAGGAAGATCCTCTGGAGAAGGAAATGGCAACCCACTCCAGTACTCTTGCCTGGAAAACCCCATGGACGGCAGAGTGTAGTAGGCTACAGTCCATGGGGTCACAAAGAGTTGGACACAATTGAGCAACTTCACTTTCACTTTCTTTCACTTTACTAATCAGCTTTCAACTTCTAATTACAGACATGATCACAACAAACCACGCTAACGGAATTACTAAACACCCAAGTAATCAAGTCACTGCCATATGCCTCTGCTGTCCCCACATGAAGGCCCCATTCAGTTGCATAAGTTTACAGATGCTCATGAGAAAGGTCTTAACATCCCCTAGAACACGACACCACACTGAATAATAAAATGAGAAGTGATAAATTTATTTCAATTTTCAAATGCAAATCCCCATGAATATTTTATTTTCCTATTTACCTTTAAGCCTAAAGAATTCTCCTTTTTCAACATCTAATTCTAACCATTTTTGGCATTAATAGCCCTTGAATAAAAAATATCTTACATAAAATAAAGGGCCCCATTCTAATATTAACTTTACCATTCCTTATTCATCTCAATTAAGGATTCATTTATCACTTGTGCTACATTTTATGTGATCCTAAGATTCCATTAAACCTTTTAAAATTACCAGGCTTGTCATATCTCTTTATATCAAAGAGATCTAGGTCAAGACAAGACATAGGAGGGTTCTGGGCTCACCTCTTTCCACAGTACACCAAATCCACAACTAAATATGAAACAACTTCCTCTGAATTAAACCTAACAACTGAGGGGCTGCTTTGCATCAACTGAATGAGAGAACTAAGTCCCATGTGGAAGTAAGTTGGGGAGACTAAGACACGTCACCCAGTAAACCCCACCAAGGGCAGAGTGATGCCCAACAAGAAGGGAATTCAACCCCCAGAGCTTCTCCCTGAGGAGTACAGGGTTTGACACCCCCCACCTGCATGGGGAATCCCAAGTTTTAAGGCCTGCCCCTGACAGACATCTTGAAGCATCTATCTTTGAAAATCCCCTTGATTCAGTCCACGAGACCCACAAGGTTTAGACCATTTTAACCAGTCTAAAGGGCTCCAGCTCTCTGACTCAGCTGCTGCAGGGCTCAACTCAAAGGCAGTGGATGAAGTCCCAAATTTTTGTGAATGAAACTCATTTGCTTACCTTGAAGCTGTTGGCAGGAGGGGCAGGTATCTAATTCAGCTCGTATCTGGGACCTGATGGCTGGTGGTACCATCCCCTGAGCCTGTCCTAGCCCCAGACATCATCTTTAAAAGAAAAAAAAATAACTCTTTTCTTTTTTCTTTTGTCCCCTCCTTCCCACCCTTTTCCTTGCACATGTCATCTATACACTCTCCCTGTCCACAGCTCCTGCTGGCAGGCGGCGTCTTGCTGAGTTTTCCTTGGGCACCATTGTTTTCTCTCCCCTTCCTGGCAGCTCAGGTCTGTAGCCTCCGTCTGGCCTCAACCTGGCTGATGCATCCCATCTTCATACTCCCCCTCTGTGTGTTCCTGATCACCAGTATCTCCTAGAGGGGAGGTTTTAAGTATATCTTCTGCCCTGGTTTTTGCCACTGACACCCAGAAGACACCTCTAGATCTGACTCTGGTGGCCTGTGGGGCTTAAGCTCGGGGTACCACAGGACTGTATACATTTGCATGTTTTCAAAACTGCTACCTGAGGGTCAGGCTGCCAATCTGCCTGAATGTCCCTCTTGCCAAAGGTCCTGGGACACAGGATGATTCTGGGAAAACCCTCAACTACAGACAGCTACTAAAAATCGGCTGCTTGAACAATTGCAAAAGTTTGAGAGGGCCAGGACAGGGTTGAAGGATAAGGCTCATCTCCTACATGGGGCCCCTTCTTCAAGATGGGGAGAGGGGCTGTCTATCTAATGCGTGGACACCAACACGGAGTCAAGCAAAACAGAAATAGAAGACTATGTTCCAAACAAAAGAAAATATTTGAACTTCAGAGGGAAAAGTCCAATGAAATGGAGCTAAGTAATTTAACTTTATATCAATTTTCTTAAATTTACCCTCATAGTCTGTGGATCTCTGATGTCCTGAATGCTTAAGAATCAGATTTATCTATTTTTAAAAATATTCTCCAGGAATATATCTCATCCCTTTCTAGAATGATCAAACAAACAAATCTTTCCCTACATGGATTTCGACAGACATTGATCCAAAAAGCATTAAAGCACTCATGTTTGTCCTTCACTAGAATGACCATAAACTTTGTCATCCAAACTGGGAAACTCCAGAGAGTTAAAAGAGATGTTACTGTAACCATACAAAAAGGTAGCCATTGACTAGGACAGAGTCAGGGAAACCTGGTGTTTTAGCTAGCCTGACACTCAAATTTTTAGCTATACTGTACAAAAATAAAATAAATAGTGAAGGAGCTACAACAATTATGGGTAAGGAGTGGAGATATTGGAGGTTTGTGTTTTGCTTTTACAGTTCCCGTAAATCCTCATTCTTACTTTGATGTGCACCATTGCTACAGAACAATGCTGGCACTGTCTGAAAATGGTTGACCTTGGTCATAAACCTCTGTAGGGGGCTAATTCCTTAGTGTGAAGTCACTCAGTCGTGTACAACTCTGTGCGGCCCCATAGACTGTAGCCTACCAGGCTCCTCCATCCATGGGATTTTCCAGGCAAGAGTACTGGAGTGGGTTGCCGTTTCTTTCTCCAGGGGATCTTCCCAACCCAGGGATTGAACCCAGGCCTCCCGCATTGTAGGCAGACACTTTACTATCAGAGCCACCAGGGAGTCATAAACCTCTGTACTGGACTAATTCCTTAAGCTACATTCTAACTTTCTTTTTCTCCAGCTTTCTGACTTCATTTCTCACCACCCCAACCCTCTATTCTTGAGCTTGCCTCATTCTTTGGACTTGCTGTTTGTAGTACTGCTTTTCCACTACAAACTTGGTCTCCTTTCAGCTGTGATTTGGATTCTCCCCACACTACACTAGGTTCAATTCCAACATGAGACAACATAAAACACTAAAATTACATACCCAATTTTTCCATCACTCTTTTATCATGGAAAGAGATATGGGAGCCAGAAATTCATTCATTTTCAATAACTTTGAGTGCCATAATTCTGGATCAAAATTTAATCTTCTCTCAGAATATGACCAAAGCCAAGTGTATGCTGAATATTAACATATTTTTATCATTTCCAATTTAATAATCTCAACAGAAAACAGATGCAAATAGATCATTTTATAAGCAGTCATCAAACTCATGGAGCTGACATTGGGTGATACTTTAGAAAACAAGTGATTAAACCTTCTTCCATTATTATCTAAATAGCTCTATAAATAAATGTGTCATTTGCAGTCTGAAAGAGTTGATTGGCAAAGCTGAGTGACATCCAAGTTTATTTAAATCAGGGCTTCCAGTTTTGGAGTTTTCTTGTAAAAAATTCATTTCTGACTACTCTTCCCATTGGCTTAGTGCCAGTGGGAATGCAAAGAAGTTTAGTGTGTATCTTTGTGTTTTAATGCATCTGGGAGACATACTACACATTAAGATGACAGATGGGAAGAACCACCATTGACTTTGGGCAATTCAGAGGTTTCCAAGAACCCATTAATTTTGTGTTCCAGCAGTTTAGGCACTAGTTTGAAAATAATAAATTAACTGTGTTAATGTAGCGAAAAAACTTTGCTTTTATATAATGAGGAAAAACACAAATAATATACATCATCTTATTAACATCCAACGTAGTGGTTAGTCCTTTTTTATTCCATAAAAGTTTATAAATTATGATACCTCCACTCTGAAGTGGAAATTTGTGACATGTGGGAATTCTAGAGGACACTTCTGAGGCTGAAATTGTTCCAGTTTTCATCATGATATAATGTTTCTGAAATCTGAGAGAAAGAAAATAATGGTTTTTTTGTGTGTTAAATGCCTGCTCCGTAGATTCAGACAACTGCTTGCAGGACCATTCGTCATTTGGGGTGGGTTAAATATAGTAGACAATCAGGGAACGGTGAATAGGGTGGGAGATCTTGTGCTTAGTCACCCAAGTTGTCCGACTCTTTGTGACTCCAGGGACCACAGCCTGCCAGGCTCCTCTGTCCATGGGGATTCTCCAAGCAAGAATACTGGAGTGGGTTGCCATGCCCCCCTCCAGAGGATCTTCCCAACCCAGGGATCAAACCCAGGTCTCCGCATTACAGGCAGATTCTTTACCCTCTGAGCCACAAGAGAAGCACAGGAACACTGGAGTCAGTAGCCTATCCCTTCTCCAGGGGATCTTCTTGACCCAGAAACCGAACTGGGGTCTTCTGCATTACTGGTGGAGTCTTTACCAGCAGAGCTACCAACTGCATTTTAATATAATTTTTATTTTCCTAGTATTTATTTATTTGACTCCTTTGAGTACTAGTTGCAGCACATGGGATTTCATTTTGTCATGCCGGGTCTTTCATTACAGTGCACAGACTGTCTAGCTGTGACACGTGGGCTTCAGTAGTCGTGGCACATCGGCTTAGCTTCCCCGTGGCATGTGTGATCCGAGTTCCCTGACCAGGGATCGAACCCACATCCCCTACATTGCAAGGCAGATTCTTAACCACTGGACCACCAAGGAAGTCCCTAATGTAATTTTTAGAGGTTAATTTCCACTTACAGTTATTACAAATATCAGTTGTATTCCCTGTTTTACACAATACACCCTTGTAGCTTACCTTACATCCAACAGTTTGGACCTCCCACTTCCTCCCCCTGTATTGCACCTTCCTCACCCCCTGGTAACCACTGGCCTGTTTCTGCATCTGTTAGTCTGCTGCAATTCTGTTATATTCACTAGTGTTTTTTGTATTTTGGGGATTCCACATATAAGTGACATCAGACAGTGAAAAGTGAAAGTTAGTCACTCAGTCATATCTGACTCTTTTTGAGCCCTGCCGGGCTTCTCTGTCCATGGAATTTTCCAGGCAAGAGTACTGGAGTGGGTTGCCAATTCCTTCTCCCAGGGATCTTCCTGACCGAGCGATTGAACCCAGGTCTCCTGCATTGCAGGCAGATTCTTTATCATTAGAGCCACCAAGGAAGCTCTATCATATAATATTTATCTTTGACTTATTTTGCTTATGATATGATAGCATAAAATATTTAATATAAACAATGCCTTGTATAAATAATCAGTAACTTCTCAAATATCATTCATTTCATTCTCAAAAATATATTTATTTTAAAATCCATAGTTATATGAACTTATTATTGAGGAATCTGATCTGTGGGTTTTAAATGTTTTACTTTAAATCTGAATCATACCCCATAGACAAATGAATGTTTCATATTGTTTATACTGAATACATATTAAACCTCATTTCAGAAATCTGAAAAAAGTCAATTACACCTAACAAAAGGAAAATATTTATCAGTGATGCTTACTGAAATTTTACCATATAATTTCTTGCTTTGAGATGAAAAGACTCAAAATTACCAGATAAGCATTTACTTTTTTTTTTCTCCAAAACAAAGCTTGTGAAGAAATCAAGTACACAAAGAGCTCTCATGAACCATGTTCAACTCTAGGCTCCCTAGAGGGACAGATGTAAAGAATGAAAGACTCCAGTTCACCTCTGAGGAGAAAATCGGAGGTTAACGCTGATTAGGCAGCAACAGGACATTTCAAAATAAAAGTGCCAGTGTTCAGCTCCCTGGGAATCTCAACCAACATCCAAACTTAGACAGTCTGTCCATATTATTTAAGAATGTGTGTTCTCATACACAACAAAATCAAATATAATTTGTGTTATTTCTCCGTGTGTGTGTGATCTTAGAAAAAGAAAAATTATAAAAAGTGAAATGATCGGAGAGTTCTCTGAGACCTCCCAAGAAGGTTGGTCAAAAGGATAATGAGAGGAAAACAAAAACCAACTTCAGTTTGTGTAGGGCAAAAGCAAAGAAATGTTTGACTCTTTTCAACAATTGTGGTCATCTGCTCAAAATCTAAAGGGAAGCCTCACTTGGATTATGCCTTTAGACATACCTTGACTAGAAGGCTTCTCTAATGCCTGAGTGCCCTCAGTCAAGACTGCTCATTGAATTTGGTTAAAGCAGAGCACAGCCATAATTTCAAAACTATTAAGTTCCAGTGATCAAAAACCTAGATGGTGCTCTGGTAATAGTTAAACCTCCTTTCCAAAAGTGCATGCTCTTTGATAAAATGTCGATAGAAGCAACCAGAAATGAAAATGACTTCAATTTCCATGCACTCATTCTACCATTTGTTACCATTTCACTCCTACCTCTAGTCCAGGCCATCATTATCACTCATCTAGGCAAGTTATACGCTTCAATAAATCTTTTTACTGAGGCTTTACTTATCCTGTTGTTTCTCTTTCCATTCTCCACAAATATTAAGAAGTGCATCAAATCATATCACTTCTCTGTTTAAAATACCCTAATGTCTTCCCGGTTAGATTTAGAACAAAATTCCAAGTCCTTGCCGTGGCTAGGAAGCTCTGCATAATCTGACCTCTATCTCTTTAACTTCATCCCTACATCTTTCTCTAGTTTGCTCTTCTATCTACAGTTTGTTTTTTTTTTTAAGATTACTTATGTGAACCATTCTTAAAGTCTTCATTGAATTCATTACTATATTGCTTCTGTTTTGGTTTTTTGGCTGTGAGGTGTGTGTGATCTTAGCTCCCCAACCAGGGACTGAACCCACAACCCCTACACTGGAAGGTGACGTCTTAACCCCTGAACAACCGGGGAAGTCCCTCTACATTGGTCTTGATGCTGACCCAGTGTTCTCATGACAGAACATTTGCCCTTGCCAATCTCTCTGCCTACACGCTTATCCCCCAAAGGTCCACTTGCCTCACTTCATTTAGGTATCTTCAATACCACCTTCTCCCAGAGAAGGGAGCGCTTCTCTGACCAAGTGCTCTGAAAACCTTTAAATTTTCAATTCTTTACATGATTCCCTGTTCAAATCAGACAACATTTTGGGGACTGTTTCTTCATGAATTCAGTTCAGTTCAGTTGCTCAGTTGTGTCACTCTTTGTGACCCCATGGACTGCAGGATGCCATGTTTCCCTGTCCATCACCAAATCCAGAGCTTACTCAAACTCTTGTCCATCAAGTCAGTGATGCCATCCAACCATCTCATCCTCTGTTGTCCCCTTCTCCTCCTGCCTTCAATCTATCTCAGCATCAGGGTCTTTTCAAATGAGTTGGTTCTTTGCGTCAGATGGCCAAAGTATTGGAGCTTCAGCTTCAGCATGAGTCCTTCCAATGAACATCCTAAAGGAAATCAGTCCAAGGGAGTCTCAAGAGTCTTCTGCAACACGACAGTTCAAAAGCATCAATTCTTCAGCACTCAGTGTTCTTTAGAGTCCAACTCTCACATCCATACATACACTCGAAAAACCATAGCCTTGACTAGATGGACCTTTGTGGACAAAGTAATATCTCTACTTTTTAATATGCTGTCTAGGTTGGTCATAACTTTCCTTCCAAGGACTAAAGGTCTTTTAATTTCATGGCTGCAGTCACCATCTGCAGTGATTTTGGAGCCCCCAAAATAAAGTCAGCCACTGTTTCCACTGTTTCCCCATCTATTTCCCATGAAGTGATGGGACCAGATGCCATGATCTTCACTTTCTGAATGTTGAGCTTTACGCCAACCTTTTCACTCTCCTCTTTTACTTTCATCAAGAGGCTCTTTAGTTCTTCACTTTCTGCAATAACGGTGCTGTCATCTGCATATCTGAAGTTATTGATATTTCTCCCAGCAATCTTGAGTCCAGCTTGTGCTTCTTCTAGCCCAGCGTTTCTCATGATGTACTCTGCATAGAAGTTAAATAAGCAGGGTGACAATTTACAGCCTTGACGTACTCCTTTTCCTATTTGGAACCAGTTTGTTTTTCCATGTCCAGTTCTAACTGTTGCTTCCTGGCCTACATGCAGGTTTCTCAAGAGGCAGGTCAGGTGGTCTGGTATTCCTATCTCTTTCAGAATTTTCCACAGTTTATTGTGATCCACACAGTCAAAGGCTTTGGCATAGTCAATAAAACAGAAATAGATGTTTTTCTGGAACTCTCTTGCTTTTTCCATGATCCAGCGGATGTTGGCAATTTGATCTCTGGTTCCTCTGCCTTTTCTAAAACCAGCTTGAACATCAGGAAGTTCACAGTTCACGTATTGCTGAAGCCTGGCTTGGAGAATTTTAAGTATTACTTTACTAGCGTGTGAGATGAGTACAATTGTGTGGTAGTTTGAGCATTCTTTGGCATTGCCTTTCTTTGGGATTGGAATGAAAACTGACTTTCCAGTCCTGTGGTCACTGCTGAGTTTTCCAAATTTGCTGGCATATTGAGTGCAGCACTTTCACAGCATCATCTTTCTGGATTTGAAATAGCTCAACTGGAATTCCATCACCTCCAATAGCTTTGTTCATAGTGATGCTTCCTAAGGTAGATGTATTTAAATCAAGGTTCTGCTGAGGATACTTCCAAACCACCCATATGGCCATTGGCAGATCTTAGGTCTTCATTGGCCATTGACTGGAGATGTTAGTTCCTTATCACATGACCCTTGCCACAAGGCACTTCACAACACAGCAGCTGCTTTCCTTCAGAGTCAACCCATGAGGCAGGAAGAAAGGAATGGAAAATGGCAGCTACCTTTTCTTTGTAACCTAATCTTGAAAGCGATATCATATCACTTTTGCCGTATTCTATTGTTTAGAAATGAGTCACTAGGTCCAGCCCACACTCAAACAATCAAGAGAGAATCATGATTCATCAGAGGCAAGCCTAAATGCTGTCTGCCACACTTGTGTATCAGATGGAAATTATATTCCCTTCCATGCAAAATGGTTGGTTATAAAAGCACAATATAAATATATTGTCAATAACTTATATGTATATACAGTTGGTCCTTGGTGTCCACCGTTTCCACATCTTTCAGTTCAACCAAATATACATCAATAATATTCAGGAAAAAAAACATCGAGAAAGTTCCAAAAAAGCAAAACTTGAATTTGCTGCATGCTCAGCAACTATTTACATAGCATTTACATTGTATTTACAATTATTTACATAGCATTTACATTGCATTATGTATTATAAGTAGTCTAGAGATGATAAAATTATGTAGGAGGATGTGCATGGATTATACAGAGACAATGTGCCATTTTCTATAAGGAACTTGAGCATCTGTTGATTATAACATCTCTAGGGGTCCAAGGATCAATCTTTTGGGGATGCTGAGGAATGGCTGTAAGTTATTTCAAGTCCTTGTTGTAAAGACTTACACTAAATGAATAAGGGCAACACAAAAACTTTCTTGCAGATGCAAAAGATTTAAAGGGAACTTCTCACTGCACAGAAATTACTGTTAGAGTTATGACCAGAATTTGAAAGATAAAACGCCATTCTGTACTTTACCCACTTGTTTGTGCTTTGATTTTTTTTTACCCATAAGAAATGCAAGTAGTAGTTTTTAATGCCTTCTCCAACAAAATTCTAGATGCCAAGTACAATTATTCTAAATATTTAGAATCCTCGTAGGAAAATAAATATACTTCCAGCATTAAAAATATAATGAGCTTAGCCACAAATTTTTAAGTCACAAAGTTAAAATAATCATAAGGCTTCAGAGCATATATAAGATCTGAAATACTTGCTTGGAAATTAAACTAACTTCAGGAAATTAAACTATCATATATTTTCATAGAGAAAAGTAGTTTATAGATGTTATTTTCAAGAAATGGCATTTCATTCCACTGAAATGGTAAATATTAAATAACTCAGACATTCTAGAAATAAAGGCACAGACAAGTTATTTTCTAAAAGTGTCTGTAAGACTTAAGGGCCCAGAACTTAAAAGGTCCACAAGGGAATAAAGGAAAGATCTTAAATCTAGGACACTTTTTTATTCACAATCCACTACATTTTTCACTTTATAGCACAAAACATTTCAATAAATATGTGGCAGCATATAGTGTGTAAAATATACCATGCAGAAAAAGTGATTAATAATTTAAAAAAAGACAAGAATACTCTAACTAGAAACTCAAAATCTAGTCAAAAAGATAAGGCATAACCACATAAAATGGTAACTTAACCATAATGCCAAATGTCCACTTGCTCATTCTGCCCTTCAAGATCTGTATGAGATTAGCTTGAACCTCAAGCTGCTCGTTCAGTGGGAAGACAATTGTCTTCCTCGGAATTTCTGAAAGTCCCCCGCCATTTCTCGAAGCCCTCTGGCTCTGATTTCTCCCTTCTTAATCCTCCATCTTCTTTCCAGCTTCTGGTGCTTAGGTGATCCTTCATCCTCACTGCTCCTCTTTAACCTCAGTGCAGCCCTCCACTGATTTAATTTGTTTCCCATGAAAACCACTCACATCAGGCTTTTGTGTGTGTAACAGCCATAACAGTATTTGAGAAAAAAAAAAAAAAAAAGAGTTGATATCACAAGCATACAAATGCCTAAAACGTGTCTTAGACATATGCTAGGGAGGAGAAGGGGACGACAGAGGATGAGCTGGCTGGATGGCATCACGGACTCGATGGACGTGAGTCTGAGTGAACTCCGGGAGTTGGTGATGGACAGGGAGGCCTGGCGTGCTGCGGTTCATGAGGTCGCAAAGAGTCGGACACGACTGAGCGACTGACCTGAACTGAGGCCATTTCCTCCAGTCGCCAGCCTCCCCCGAGATGTGTGGTTCTGTTCCTCTCTTCCGTCTCCCCACCTCCAATCTTGTTTCAGTTTTGTTTCCTCTTTGTGCCTCAGTGACCTTTATTCTCCTTGGCTTATGTTCTCTCTCCAAGCGGAATCAAAGTTTTCCTTAACAAGAAACAGTCTTCTCCCCAGGAGAAAGTCGGGCGCCAGTTGTTTCTGAAAGACAACTTCTTTTGCCCTTTCGCCCCATGTTACGTACTGAGCACACACAAGGTCAATCCTTTTCGTACAATTGCTTATGGTCATTTTCTAATTTAAGATTCGCTTTCTTCAGCTCTTTGTCTAAATTAGTACTTAATTTTTAGTTGTCAGCATGTGTAGGGGTCACTTAGACTGCTTCTTTAAAATGTAAATTCTTGATCCTCACCCTGAATCCTGAATCTGGAGCTATGAGGTGGGTCTCAGGGATTGTGAAAGTGAAAAATTGAAAGTGAAGTCACTTAGTCATGTCCGAGTCTTTGCGACCCCGTGGACTGTAGCCCACCAGGCTCCCCTGTCCCTGGGATTCTCCAGGCAAGAGTACTGGAGTGGGTTGCCATTTCCTTCTCCAGGGAATCTTCCTGATCCAGGGATCGAACTCAGGTCTCCCACATTGCAGGAAGATGCTTTAACCTCTGAGCCACCAGGGACTATGACTACTGCCTGAAAGGGATTCTGACAGCAGTGGTCCAAAGGACACAATTTTTAAGAAACACTGACCTTTCCATTGACAAAAACAGTAAATAACATTGATTTAGTTCTCAGCTCCAAAGAGTACCAGGGACACTGTATCCTCAGATTGAAAGTAATTCATAGCCATTTCTTCCAAAAGTTTACAATCTTTAAAATTGTAAGACAGGTGAAAAGTTTGGAAATTTTTTATTGAAGCTTGGGGCAGGGGGAGCTGGAAAAAATAAACTTAAGTATAAATACATATACAGAAATGAAAGGCCCTATAGGCAGAGATTTTTATTTGTATTTCATTTATGGAATTTTGGGGAGTTTCCCAAGTGGCTCAGTGGGTAAAGAATCTGCCTGCAATGCAGCAGACTCAGGAGATGCTGGTTCAGTCTCTGGGTTCAGAAAATCCCCTGGAGGAGGGCATGGCAACCCTCTACGGTATTCTTGCCCAGAGAATCCCATGGATAGAGGAGCCTGTTGGGCTACAGTCCATAGGATCGCAAAGAGTCAGACGTGACTGACGTGTCTGAGCACACGTGCACTGATGAGTTGCTAGCACCTGGACAAGTGCCTGGACTATGGTATTTCTTAATCCTTATAAGAAATACTATAGCAATCAGTTATAGACACAAAAAGGAAAGTTATGAGGTTGCTTCAACATAATTTTTGAGATATTCAGGAGCCAAAGAAAATAATTGCTAAAATCTAAAATGTGGAAAACCAAGTAGCAAGATATTAAAAAATTATTCTGTCCTCTTAATATGTTAGAGAAAAGGCTAAATTCAAATTAAAGGAACATTCCCACTGATTCCTCTATAGGATATCATCACATTCACATGAAAATAATCTCCTTATTACTGGCAGAAACAAATTACTGAAATGTACCTGAGAAAATTGAATTTCAAGCTAGAGAAGACTCTTCTGGGAAAACTGAGTTTTAAGTTAGTTTGTATTCTTTGTCAAGATCTGATGTCATCCTTCACAGGCAACTTTCCAGGGGCCAAAGTTATCCCATTCTCTCCTCCCCTCATGAAATTTTTAAAGTGTGTGTTAGAGCAGAAGTCTTATAAAAATGTCTGTCTCTTAAGAAAGTAAAAACCTGTCTACTATGGAGATAGCCATCTCACTTTATGGGAAAAATATCTAATTCCAACATCACCCTCTGTTCAGAAATTAAATTATGAAACAAACATTTGGCAATCTGAAATGTTTCTCCACTAGTAACAACACTGTAGACATTTGGTCGAATAAATGTAACCATTTAGACTTATCAGCTAACCACAAAAACAGGACTCTATTATACAAATACCCTGGAAGAAAACCACATCACATATGTAGCTGATTTCTACATTTTTATTGTGCTGTATGTATTGTAAATGAATGTATTTTGCTTCAGTCTTTACTCCTTTGACCTTTTAGAGTCTTAATGAGACTCCAAAAGCAACAATCAAAGCACAGTGTTCCATTTTGGAAGCATTCAGAAAGCAATGCACTTTGGCTAAATATAGTTGTAGCATTCAGAATTTAAAAACACATCCAGCCATCTTTCTAGGAGACACATAGTCATTCATTTTCTATTTAAGTAAATTGGTCAAATAATAGTTGCTTCTTCTTAGCTCACTCATGCTAAAAAATAAAAAGTTGGGTTGGAGGGAAGAGGGGAGACAATAACAAAACCTGACCCATGTAAGGCTCTTAATGACAGCAACTCAGGCATATTCATTTTGTAGGACACTAAACAATGGAAACTTTTGTGCTCATTTTAAACTATTCTGGCTCAGAAAACACAAATTACAATTAAAATTGAGGCCACAAAATTATAAGCTGAAGACATTAAGAATTGCTCATGTTGAAATATTGTCTGCTTTATCAAGAATTATATTTGGCAATTGAAAATAATTGAAAGTTAGGGGGACAAAATTCAAAGTAGTAGTTTATCTCCTAAATGATAACTTGGGAAATATCATATCTTTAAGCATTCAAAAGTTTATTCATTTAAGCAGTAGCCCAGATTTTAAGATGTGTTTAGCTTATGGTACTTAGTCAGAAATTTTTTCTGGGTAACATAATTTAAAAGAGCTCACCAAGCACTGGAAAGTCAGCTCTTCAGCTTCACACAGTTAAATTACTTTCTGGGTGTGAAAAACTGCTAGATTAGAGAGACAAGATGCATTGGAAAGTTTAAGCACCACTCAATTGCAGTCTAGCATTCTTCACTGGAAATCTAGATTTTAAAAAAGCAGCTATTTTTGTTGTTGTTGTTGTTTAATTTTCTTTATTTTGGCAACAACACAACATGATATCCTGCCTCTTAGCAAATTTATGAAAGTGTTGTTATTGTTGTTTGGTTGCTAAATCATGTCCAACTCTTTCATGACCTCATGGACAGTAGCCCTCCAGGTTCTCCTATCCATGGGATTTCCCAGGCAAGTATGCTGGAGTGGGTTGAAACGGCAACGTTTCCTTCTCCAGGAGATCTTCCCAAACCAGGGATTGAAACTGTGTCTCCTGCATTGCAGACAGACTCTTTGCCTCTGAGCCACCAGGGAAGCTCTTTTGAATGTATAATACAGCATTGTTGACTATAGACGCAACGTTGTACCCCAGAGCTCCAGAACTTATCCATCTTGCGTTGCTGAAACTTTTTTGCAGTAACTCCCCGTTTCCTCCTCCCTCCAGTCCCACCATTCTACTCTTTGGTTCTATGAATTTGACTTACTTTATTTTAAAATTTGTGTATTTTTAATTGGAAGATAGTTGCTTTAAAATATTGTGTTGGTTTCTGGTTTACTTTATGCAAGTGGATTTATGCAGTATTTGTCTTTCTGTGATTGGCTTATTTCACTTAGCAAAGGCTTCCCTGGTGGTTCAGATGGTAAAGCGTCTGCCTACAATGCGGGAGACCTGGGTTTGATCCCTGGGTTGGGAAGATACACTGGAGAAGGAAATGGCAGCCCACTCCCAGTACTCTTGCCTGGAAAATCCATGGATTATAGCGTGGTAGGCTACAGCCCATGGGGTCACGAAGAGTCGGACATGACTGAGCTACTTCACTTTCTCTTTCATGTCCTCAAGATTCATCCATGTGGTTGCATATTGCAGAATTTCCTTCTTTCTTAAGGCCAAATCATACTTGATGGTATGCTTGTACCACATTTTCTTAAATAAATAAAAATCAGTTATCTTACAATTTACAAAATTGTAAATGAAGGGAAAAGCCAGCCTGGCTTCTGAGACAGTAAAGTTATCTGAGGGGGCCTCCATGTTGAGTCATGTTTTCCAATAGCACAGAACCCAGTGTGAAAAGAGGGGAGTTAAAGGAAAGGGATTAGGAAAGCCATTCTTCCATCCTCCTGCCCACATGCATCTATCCTGAACCGCGGGGTATTGTCTCTGGCTGGTCAGGTTCTGCTGGGGGAGAAAGCTCAAGGAAGGAAAGAAAAGGAGTGTGGAAAGGAAGGAAGCAGGAGGGAACATGAAACTCACCCAGATCCACTTATTTTGTCACATAACTTTGTTGGCATAAGATTAAATTCCCTAGGGACTTCCCTGTTGGTCCACTGGTTAAGATTTTGCCTTCCATTGAAAGGGGTGCAGGTTCAACCCCTGGTCAGGGAGCTGAGATCCCACATGCCTTGCAGCCAAAAATCAAAAGGGAAACCAGAAGCAATATTGTAACAAATTCAATTAAGACCATAAAAATAGTCCACAACAAAAAAAAAATCTTAAAAAAAAAAAAGATTAAAGCCCTTTACCAATCTCCTCTACCCTTCCCCCAACAAATATGAAGCATTTCTCAACTGTATAAATGTCTACTGGATCACAGGTAAATCTAAAATTATATCTGTACTCTGAAATTAAAAAAAAAAAAGTTGAACATCATTGTGCATTAGGTGCAAAAAGTGAAAAAGTCAACATCAAACCTGGGTCAGGGGTGTCTTCCAAAAGCCATGCCCTTGCCACAGCCAAAAGCTCCTGGTAGGTAACAACAGGGGGAGCGCTGGGTGAGGAGAGCCCACAAACAGAGTCTAAACAAAACAAGCTAAAACCTCACCAACAGCTTACAAATATTTAAGGGCTTCCTGAATTAGTGAATGAAAGCTACATTAGGGCCAATTCTAGATGGCACCCCACTGGAAAATCCCATGGACAGAGAAGCCTGGTGGGCTACAGTCCATAGGGTCAGAAAGAGTCAGAAGCAACTGAGCACTCACGTATGCAGGCAGGCACTTAGTCCATAACAAGTGTGAGGATCAGATTGTAGCTGCAGGAATGTTTGTACATCAGAGCTGAAATGGAATTCTGTGATGTCTTCTGGCACAGCAGCTTTCTTTCAAGAGATGTTCTAATTTCAAGCCATCGTTCTAGAAGTCAGCAAATTGTAAGCCTGAATACACAGAAACTGCACCAAAGAATATTGATGAAATCTTTCCCTATCCTCCCAAACCACAAATCTTGACTGTAGCTATCAAGAAAATGTTTTGCTTGCAAACATTTAGAAATAATTGTGAGAGTTCAACACAAAACTTGGATGAGGTAAGTAGCATTGTTCAGCATATAAATGTTTGCACAAGCCAAAAGAATGCGTTCAGAAGAACGCAGAACAGGGTGTGTTTGGGGAGGCTGTCTGAGGCCATAAACTGAAAAAATTGGGGGCAGATGTGGTCACCTTTAGACAACAGATCACAGAAATTAAGAGCAAGGGCTGTGTGGGCAAGCTAACCCAGAGCTGTATCTTTCACCCACATCTTACTGGTTGTGAGACCATGTGTAGTTAATTATACTACCATTTCTGAATTTTAGTCTTACTGTCTTTAAAATGAAAATAAGACGTTTTCTTTTTGAAGTAAGCTGGAAATGCATTGTGCATGACTTAGCGTAGTGTCTGGCATATAGTAAGAACTCAACCTAGATTTGAGTTATTTTTCAGTTGTTTCCTTTTTAACTAGATAAATTGGGAGATACAGCAATGGTCATTTTGGATCAAATAATCTACCCCTGTATTCTATCCCTGTGTGTAGAATCAGAAGGTATTGTAGTCACTTTCCATGTGTCAATACTCTGAGAGGGAAAAGTATAGAATGGCTCAAAGCCCTTAGTTTTACAATCATCATCAAGTGAATCTCGCTTGTCTTTCAGAGTCACCATCTCTATACTTTTTATTCCTTTCTGTGTTTTCATTAAAATGTGTGTCAGTGCTCACTGAAGCAGTGCATATTCTAATATTGAACAATACAGAAAAGATTAGCATGATCCCTACTCAATGATGTCATACAGATTCAGGAAACATTCCATATTTTATGAAAAGAGTTCTGGATGTGGATGGTGTTGAGAGTTACACAACAATATGAATATGTTTAATACCACTTAAGTGCTCATTTAAAATTGGTTAACATTATAAATTTTATGTTCTATGGATTTTACAGTGATTCAGGAATTTGAAAAAATATATTTTTACTGCTTCATTAAGAGGGCATCAAGCTCTTAAAATACTGGTCCTTTGTCAATGGTTTCATATATTTGAATGGGCATGGAATAGCTCAGTTGCTAGTTCACTGTTACTCATCAGTGCAGAGACAAACACAGCATTAAAATTCTGAATATGGCCATCTGAAGAGACTGACTAGAGCAAGCTGGATTTTGTTTATTTATATATGCCTACTGCATAGCAGTTCAGAAGAATAATCATTTGTATAATCACCTGTTATCACTGAATGTTCCAGTGTTGTATTTTTTATGTTTCTTGAGAGACCTGTGGGACAGAAGATAGTAATCAAAGAATAATTATATTTCATGTTGATGCCAAACAGTAATTTAAAATATTTTAAATGTTGTTATATTATTTGCTTTTCTACATATAATTGACTAGAAAGCTTTCCTAAAAACAAAGATGATTGGTTTTAAACAGCTGGTGTATAAACATGAAACATGAAAACAAATTTGCAACAAGTGAGTATTCAGGAGTCCCACTGCAGCTTTCATTCTTCTTTGACTAACTTTTCATCAAGCAACAAATATGGGGATGGATGCTTTTGAAAAAAAAGAACAATTGCTTTCTATTTTTTCTTGTTTTCAAAATCAAGTCAGTCTCTACCTGCATCCTTACCCTTCAATTCCACTTTCCCTCCTGCCAGAATGGATGAATTTTCCCTGTTTCTGCCCACTGCCTTCTTTAGAGCTAAAGCCAGTTGAAACAAGTGTTTCAGTTTCCTCCTTCCTTACTGTCTACTCAACACACTGCAGTCAGTTTATCAGCACCTCCATCTGCCCTCCCCAGTGGTCACCTCTCCATCTTCATCTTTCTCAACCTGTGAGCAGCATTGGATATATTTTTGGTTTTGACATTTACCACCCTAATTTTCTTCCTTCTTCTGCAGCCTCTCCTTCTTAGGCTTCTTCTTCCTACCTCCAAATATTAGAGTGTCCCATGACTAAGTCCAGGGTTCCATCTTCTCTTCTATCAACATTCTTTCATGTGACCTCATCCAGACCCCACATGCTAATACCATCTCTTTGCTAATGATTATCAAATGTATATATGCAGCCCTGACCACTTCCTGAATCCCAGGCTCATATATCTGATAGCTTACTCATCATCTCCCTTGAGTGTCTATTAAGCATCTCCCTGAAGCAGCAGCCTTCATCACCCTCTAGAGCCTACTTCTTCAAGTCTGTTTTGAATTGACTCACATGCTAAGTCTGAAAACCCTGAAGTCATCTTTGAATTCTCTGTGTCTCTCCTGCAATATCTTGTCAACTTATATACATCAAAATATTTTCTCACTCCAGTCATGTTTGCTGCCTCCTCCCCTGCTACCATCCTGGCATGTTATCATTAACTCTCACCTCAATAAGTGCAATAGTCTCCCCCCAGTTGGCTTACTTCTCTACCTGCCCTCCAAAATTGCATTTTCCATGGGGCAGGCAGACAAAGCTTGTGAAAACTGAATCAGGTTATGTCACTCCTCTGCTCAAAAGCTTCCAAGGTCCAGGCATCACACTTAGGATAAAACCCAACTGCTTACCACCTCCTGATCTGGCCTTGGCTAACTTTCACATCTTACCTCTTACTATCTTCTCCCATTTTTCATTGCTCTAAGACAAATCTCCCTTAATATTCCCCAAATACACCAATGTGTTTCCCACCATAGGACTATTTATTGACACGTAATTGGTTTTTGATGAATATCTACTGAACAAATGATTATAAGCTGGGCTCCTTCCTTTCTCTTCTCTCACTATAATTATCTGTCAGTTTGTACAACTTCCTGTACCCACTCTGCAGTATTACATCCAGAGAAAAAGATCACTGCTGCTGCTGCTAAGTCACTTCAGTTGTGTCTGACTCTTTGTGACCCCATAGATGGCAGCCCACTAGGCTCCCCCATCCCTGGGATTCTCCAGGCAAGAACACTGGAGTGGGTTGCCATTTCCTTCTCCAGCGCATGAAAGTGAAAAGTGAAAGTGAAGTCGCTCAGTCATGTCCAACTCTTAGCGCCCCCATGAACTGTAGCCTACCAGGCTCCTCCTTCCATGGGATTTTCCAGGCAAGAGTACTGGAGTGGGTTGCCATTCTTATTTTAGGGTTCAGTTCAGTTCAGTTGCTTAGTTGTGTCTGACTCTTTGCAACCCCATGGACTGTAGCACACCAGGCCTCCCTGTCCGTCACCAACTCCCAGAGTTTACTCAGACTCATGTCCATTGAGTTGGTGATGCCATCCAACCATCTCATCCTCTGTCTTCCCCTTCTCCTCCCACCTTCAATCTTTCGAACCATCAGGGTCTTTTACAATGAGTCAGCTCTTCGCATTAAGTGGCCAAAGTATTGTAGTCAGGCCTTCCAATGAATACTCAGGACCGATTTCTTTAGGATTGACTGGTTGGATCTCCTTGCAGTCTAAGGGACTCTCAAGAGTCTTCTCCAACACCACAGTTCAAAACGATCAATTCTTCAGTGCTCAGCTCAGCTTTCTTTATAGTCCAACTCTCACATCCATACGTTACTCCTGGAAAAACCAGAGCTTTGACTAGACGAAACTTTGTTGGCAAAGTAATGTCTCTGCTTTTTAATATGCTATCTAGGTTGGCCGTAACTTTTCCTCGAGAGAGCAGTGTCTCTTAATTTCATGGCCGCAGTCACCATCTACAGTGATTTTGGAGCCCCAAAAATAAAGTCTCTCACTGTTTCCACTGTTTCCCCATCCATTCACCATGAAGTGATGGGACTGGATGCCATGATCTTAGTTTTCTATTTAATTTATTTATTTATTTTAGGGTTAGTCACTGTGAATTATTCAGAGTGTTTCTTTTTTCAAGTGAGAAAACTCATAGAAGGAATGGCTAACTTGAGTTAAGGCAGCCTGGGAGCATGTCTTTAAAAGAAGTTATATAAGATGATTAAGTTTCATGTATATGCTGTAAAACACGGTGGCTATAGTGAGCAACACTGTATTGCACACTTGTTGTTGTTATCATTTAGTTGCTCAGTTCAGTGGTGTTTGACTCTGCGACCGCATGGACTATAGCCTGCCAGGCTTCTATGTCCCTGGGATTTCCCAGGCAAACATAATGGAGTGGGTTGCCACTTACTTCTCCAGGGGATCCGGGATCAAACCCAGGTCTCCTGCATTGGCAGGTAGGTTCTTTACCACTAAGCCACCAGAAAAACCCAGTTGTACTCTTAAACATTTATTAAGAGGATAAGTCTCATTTTAAGTGTTCTTATCACTATAAAAAGTTCCCACTATCAGATGTGTTAGATTACAGCATATCTGAAACTCAAGTTTCAAGAAGGTGGGTGCTGCTGCTTCTGTAACTGAGCAATTTACAGCCAGAGGCTAATAAATTGCATTTGTTCCTGGGTTAGGAAGATCCCCTGGAGAAGGAAATGGAAACCCACTCCAGTATTCTCGCCTGGAGAATTCCATGGACAGTGGAGCCTTGTGGGCTACAATCCATGAGATCACAAAGAGTCAAACACAACTGAGGGACTATCACTTTCATTTTTTTTTAAACATCCTATCTGTCTTTTCAAGAGGAAGATTCGTAATCTGATTAGCTCTCACTGTTTCCCATGCCTCTCCTCCATATCTCTTCCTTAAACTGAGTAAGGCTAAAATCTAAAAGTGAGCCTTGGTTTTCTCTATCATCCTTTTGTAATCCAGTGGTCTTCTTTAATCAGCCCTCTTACTTCCAAAGCTCCAAGTACATCACATCTTATAGTCACATCCTATAAATAGCTAAATTCTTATTTGATTTCAGGGGTTATGTTGTTTCTGGTGATATAAAATTTATAGCAGTAGATTAACCTGTGCTTATATTACTGAAATTCCTTAAAGTTCTTCAAAAGCAAACTACTGTGTACATCTAAATATTTTACCATCTTTACCTTATTCTAAATGTGCCCCATCTCAAATTTCTCCCCTATTCTCCATTTTCTTTTCTTATGATTTCCTACTCTGTTTTCATGGCATTCTGTAAGATCTCATTAAATAATACTGACTGGCATCTCCTTTTAAGTCCCGTTGCCTACATTCTTCAACTGCATTTTCCAAAACACTTTCCACCACCAATTCAAAGCCAACCCCAGTTCTGATTCATGTAGGAAGACTAAGTGGCAGAGTCCGGTATTAGAAGGCTTCAGGGAAAAAGAAAAACCTCGAAGCACTCTGTAGTGAGCATCCTGTGTGAAGTGCTGAGGGAGACTGCGAAATGAGGAAGACCAGGCATTGTCCTCAGGACCTTGTGATCTCAGCACAGACAGACTCACTCTGAGTTTAGAACTATGACCTAAGGAAAACCATGAACTGTCAAAAACCCCATGCAGTTGAGAGATCTACAAGGGCTTCCTGAAGGCAGCGTGCACCTTGGGTGGTTAAGAGTGGAGCAGGATTTCCACAAGCACAAATAGTTGATCATTCCAGACAGCGAGGCTGATCCTAGGGAAGAGCAATCTGAAAGGAAGAATCCTAATAACGATCCCTCTGTTCTGTGGTAGCAAATGCCAGGAGCAACTGGGCTTTCTGAAATCTCATCCCTTGTGCAGACCAGATTATCTGCCAAACCATGTTTCACGTTTGTTTGAATACAATACTGACAGCTGAAAAACACAGACTCACTCCTGTGAGTCAATACGTGAGGGGCACTGGCAACATCAAGACAAGGTATCTCTTCCTCAAAGCGAATGACAGAGAGAAATCATATAAGCTCAGGCAAAAGGATTTCTTCAAGGATAACACAGAGCTGCGGTGAGGGCAGTTCTATCTCTGGCTGAGACAGACTGAGTTTCACAGAGTTTCACCACAAGAACAGAAAGATGCCTTATTTGAGCAGGAGGAGGAAGCCAGCCCCTAGACAGCAAGACACAGCTACAGACACACGCATAGCAAGATGTAGGCAGGTGGTTCTTACATTTCTCTTCTTAAAGCCTTTCAGCCTCATGCACACAGAACATACTCCGTGAGATCCAGAATATGTGCAAACACTCGCAGTGCCAAGTGGAGTGTGAAGGAAGCAGAGTGAGTTTTTGGCTCCCTCTCACATCCTCTGCAAGAGCCTGTCTCTCCTTTCAGGAACCACTTTCTTAGTTGCTTTGCTTTTTACCCCACAGCCACCCCCACCCCAATTATATCTGGATTTTAAATAGAAATAGTCCCTCAGAGATCAAGTTCTTTCCCTAAAGCATGCCAAAATGGCAAGAGCTTCCTCTATCTAATTCTCTACTTGACCTTAAACTACGGAGAAAGATTGTTTTAATTTAAACCAAAGAAGAGGATATAGAAAAGCAGCTGTATGTTTTAGCAGGGGACTGTGGTAAGGCTCCCAGCATTTCTACGCTGAATACTCATGTGAGTCACAGCTCCAGGGGACCAGCTCCTAAGAGCGGTAGTGCCTTCTGTTGCTGTAGGATGACGTCATAGAGTCAACAGTGGTTCTTTTAATGGGAAGTGCTCACAGCAGCACCACGTGTTGAGGAAGCATCACCCAAGAAACCAGTCGGGTGAAATAGCACGGGCTCTAGGATCAAGGTTTTCAGTCTGACCTGCGGTGAGGGTGGGGTCTGGAGATGGACTGCAGAACATCTGTGAACTCTTGAGATTGTATGTGAAATTGTAGCTATTTGCATTTTTTTGAGAGAAGGCTCTCATTGTTCAATTTATACTTTTCAAAAGGATACATAACCTTCCAGATCACAAAGGTCTGTGCTCCAGGAAAGTGTATCGGTTTGTCAGGGTTACCAGAACAGCAGAGTGCCACGTGCTGCATAGCTTAAACAACATATATTAGAGTCTACTCAGCTCCACTCTGACTTCATCTTGGTAACGCTGGTGGTAAGGAATCCACTTCCCAATGGAGGAGACACAAGAGATGCGGGTTCCATCCCTGGGTCGGGAAGATCCCCTGGAGAAGGAAACAGCAACCCACTCCAGTATTCTTGCCCAGAAAAGCCCATGGACAGAGGAGCCTGGTGGGCTGCAGTCCGTGGGGTCACGAGGAGTCAGACACAGCTATAGACGCACTGCTACTGTTGCAACCCCACTCTGACTTCATCTTAACTAATTACATCTACAACAACTCTGTTTTCATTCTTTTATTTTTTGCAGAAATAGTATGGTGCATTTTAATCTTTGGAGGTTTAAAAAACTTTGGCTTCTTGAGATTGATTCTTATAATACATTTACATGGTTCAGGATCCTAAAAATAGAAAAGACAGTACATTGTGCTTCTCATCACCTTCCCACTTTGCCCAGGACCCCATTGCTCTCTCCGAGAAGGCAATGGCAACCCACTCCAGTACTCTTGCCTGGAAAATCCAATGCATGGAGGAGCCTGGTGGGCTGCAGTCATGGGGTCGCTAAGAGTCGGATACGACTGAGTGACTTCACTTTCACTTTTCACTTTCATGCATTGGAGAAGGAAATGGCAACCCACTCTAGTGCTCTTGCCTGGAGAATCCCAGGGACGGGGGAGCCTGGTGGGCTGCTGTCTATGGGGTCGTACAGAGTCGAACACGACTGAAGGGACTTAGCAGCAGCAGCAGCCATTGCTCTCGAGTTAGCCTTTATGGTTGTTTTCCCAGGTATCCATTCAAAGTATCTTTATGTGTGTACATACAAGCAAATATGAATATATATTTCTCCCTCATCAACTATTTTCAAATAAGGTCACATGCTGAGGTCCTGGTGATTAAGACTTCAGCATATAAATTTAGGGGGAAAATTCTACCTGTAACAGAAAGCATAGCAGTAGAGTGTAAAACATCTTTTTTCCCCATTCCAAACACCATCTCCCAACTTCCAACCTGGCAAGAGAGATAGTATCAATAAATCTAGAAGACTGTTGTAACTTCAGTATCCTGAGATGACTATCATGATAGGAATACCAGTCATAATTGATTGAATGATTTAATTCATGTAAAGCTCATAGAACAGTGCCAAGCCCATAGTATACTTACCACCGCT
This sequence comes from Ovis canadensis, assembly GCF_042477335.2. Lineage (NCBI taxonomy): Eukaryota > Metazoa > Chordata > Mammalia > Artiodactyla > Bovidae > Ovis > Ovis canadensis. The sequence continues at coordinate 103,907,102 of NC_091248.1, forward strand.
TATACACATCCACAAGTGGCCTCCTGTCTACACATTTTCCCATTTTTCACCCACATCTGCACAGAGATGTTCTGGATTTCTTTGTGACTTTTCACTTCCTTTCTTACAACCTTAAATTACAGTCTTGTCAAGAGATGGAACCAACTGCTGTGCTGTGTATATTACACTGTCCAAAATTCAATAGGCACCCTTAAATGCAAAGATAATCCCTTTACAGTCACCCTGTGGGCAGTGCTGCAAGCCCAGGGCACAGACCTGAACTGCTGAAGAAAAGGTCAGCTGAAGGCTTTGAACCCTTTTTCTTTCTCTTTCTCTTGTTCTCTCCCATGACCAATGTCAAGTATGTGTTTCAAAGTCCATTTTTCCTTGTTCCCTTTTCCTGACTCTAAGAGATAAAATTGATTCCATTTGTCAAAAATTTCTTTTATCTACTTTTTCAGAGGACTTTTTGCCCTCTAAACACAGTTCACATTCTTTTTATGTTTCCAAATGGACTTGTTCTTGTAACTCTCTGTGGCAGTTATTATAGAATAAACCTTTGTACAGTTTCCTTGAATTTTATTTACTATTTTCAACCTGCTGTGATTCTAGTTCAAAGGTGAATCATTGGCCAAACAGCTTTTCATTTATAAACAAAACTCTTTCCCCCTATAAATTTTGATTCTTTTTATTTACATTTCCCTAGATGTATAATGCTAATCAGAAACTTTATATAAGTCCTATAAAGTAATAATAAGCATAACAATTTAATTCCATTCAATAATTATTGAATTTCCATTATGTTCTGGGCACTGTACCTGTCAACAAAAATAGAAAAAAAAGTAAAACAAACAAAAAAGTAAGGCTATAGTTTCTTAGGAAAGAGAGAAAGAAGAAAAAGAATAGCTATTGGAAATTGTCACCCGATGAACTGAGTGAAGAACTTTACATGTTACATCAGTTAATATCAACATGTGAGAAAATATTCAGGACAAAAAAACTTGTAAAGATTACACGTCTGGTAAAGTGGCAAAATCTAACTGCAGAGCTAAAGCCCTTTCTACTTTCTTGCACTAGCTTATCCATTCTACAAAGATTATTGAGAATCTCCTGTTAATGGCATACGTACTACCAGGTACTGTGAATAAAATAATTACTAAAACTCAGTCATAATCATGACATCTAGGACTCAGAGTCCAATTAAGACAATTAATCAAATACTCAAATTTATTTAAGATTTCAATTAAAAACACATGCTAAGATGAGAAATGCATACTTCTATGAGAGCCTCTAGTAGTCAAACAATGTACGTCCTAAGGAAAATGAGAGAATGGTTCACAGATGAAGGAATGTTAGACTAAAGTCTAAAGAACAAAGGAAGGGCTTTCCTGGTGGTCCAGTGGTTAAGATTTCACCTTCCAATGCAGGGGTGCAGGTTCAATACCTGGTCAGGGAGCTAAGACCCCACATGCCTTATGGCCTCAAATCCAAAAACCATAAAACAGAAGCAATATTGTAAAAATTTAAATAAATACTTTTGAAATGGTCCACATTAAAAAAAAAAAACTTTTAAAAAGTAACAATGAACAAATGATATTTTAGAAAGTCAAGTCACTATCACTTCTGGCAAAATGGAATAGACATATTTTCCTCTATTATTCATGCCTAAGTATAACTAAAACCCTAGATATTATATACTGAACAAACATCACAAGGCTCTGAAAGGTATAGAAAAGAAGGCAGTGAGGCTGGAGACCACAGAATTTAAGGAATAAAAATAAGTTCCCTGGGTTTTCTACTATTTTGTATATACTAGACTTGGAGACAAGAAGCTGGTAACCCAGGGACACCAATATCTGCAGACAGAAGTCCCCAAGAGAGTCTGATCTCTACTTGAGGCGGGTACCACAGAAAATCTGTAGCCATCCATGCTAACAAAGGCTAAGAGAGGAGTCTAGACTTACACCCTCCAGAGTCTGTAACAAGTGACCCCAAACACCTGCCAGGTTGCTGTCAGAAAAAATCAAACAGGGAGATAAGATTTTCATTCCCCTGGTTCAGTAATAAGCACCCATTCCCCACCCTCTCCCACTCCCAAGGCATCAGTAGAAATGACATTAGGGGCTGAGTGGATGGTCAGAAATTTCACAGTAACTCAGAGATAATTAGTTCACATCTGCTTTGATATCAGTGGAGACAGCTCATATCACCAAACTCTCAGCCCTGCCCAGCAGAAACAAGGAGCCACCCCCACCACACACACATACACGTATCTTGCCTATGAAGGTTGTGTGGGAACCTGAAGGTTGTGTGGGATTCCTGCCTCTACTTGGCAGGAATGTGGCAGTGCCTCTCCTTTCCTTTTTCTGGAGTAGGCTCTGAGGGAAGAATATTTGAAGGAGGTCTAGAGATTCAGAAAATAATAGAGGAGACTGTCCAGAATTCAATTAGAAATTGCTATTCATGCCAATAACCAGGAAGCTCTCAAATAGGATAAAAAAGCAATCAGTAGATGCCAACAAGAATATAAGAGAGACATTAAAATTATCAAATAAAAATTGTCAAACATTCATGATAAAAATGCTTCAACTTGCAATTGCCAACATACTTGAAACAAATGAAATGAAAATTTCATCAAAGAATTAGAAATATTAAACAAAGAAACAGAACATATAAAGTAGTACCAAATGGCAACTTTAGAACTGAAAAAATATACTAACTGAAATTAAAAGCTTAGTAACTGGTTCAACAGCTGATTAGAAGGAAGAAAGAAAAGTTTAATGAAATGGAAGTTAGAATATTATACAATACAAAAAAATGGGGAAATATATACTGAAAAAGTAAACCAAGCCTTGAAAATCCATAACAAAATATCTAATTTTCATGACTTGAGAGTTTAAGGAGAAGGACAAGAGGTCAAGCCTGAAAAATACTGAGTGAAAGCTCCCAAATTTGTAAAAAGACATAAACATCCAGATTTATGTCTTTAAATCTGAGTGAGCCCAAAACAGGAAAAAAATAAAAAACAAACTCATGCTGAGAAACATCTTAGTTGGACTTCTAAAAACTAAAGGCAAAGAAAATTCTTGAACGTAACCAGAAAAATATGACATTTTACCTATAGAGAAAAAACAATTCAAATAATAGCATATTGACACCACCCTTATGGCAGAAAGTGAAGAATAACTAGAGCCTCTTGATGAAAGTGAAAGAGGACAGTAGAAAAGTTGGCTTAAAGCTCAACATTCAGAAAACTAAGACCATGGCATCTGGTCCCATCACTTCATAGCAAATAGATGGGGAAACAGTGGAAACAGTGGCTGACTTTATTTTTCTGGGCTCCAAAATCACTGCAGATGCTGATTGCAGCCATGAAATTAAAAGAGGCTTACTCCTTGGAAGGAAAGTTATGACCAACCTAGACAGGATATTAAAAAGCAGAGACATTACTTTGCCAACAAAGGTCCGTCTCATCAAGGCTATGGTTTTTCCAGTGGTCATGTATGGATGTGACAGTTGGACTATAAAGAACACTGAGCACCGAAGAATTGATGCTTTTGAACTGTGGTGTTGGAGAAGACTCTTGAGAGTCCCTTGGACTGCAAGGAAATCCAACCAGTCCATCCTAAAGGAGATCATTCCTGGGTGTTCATTGGAAGGACTGATGTTGAAGCTGAAACTCCAATACTTTGGCCACCTCATGTGAAGAGCTGACTCACTTGAAAAGACCGTGATGCTGGGAAAGATTAAGGGAAGGAGAAGAAGGGGATGACAGAGGATGAGATGGTTGGATGGCATCACTGACTTAATGGGCACGGGTTTGGGTGGACTCCAGGTGTTGGTGATGGACAGGGAGGCCTGGTGTGCTGCAGTTCATGGGGTCACAAAGAATCAGACACGACTGAGCAACTGAACTGAACTGAACATCAGCTCCCATCGAAATGTCTCAGGTTCTGAAAGAAAGGATATGACCACCCAGAATTCTATGCCCAGTGAAAGTAAGAATGAATGAACAGAAACTAAACATATTCTCATATGAAAGAAAAAGGAGAGAATGATTGCTAAAAGAACATAGGAGGGCAGTTGTACAGCTATATGCTAGCAATTGAACAGGTAGACAACAAAATTAAACATACTTTTAAAATTGTTTTTTAATGAAATATTTTATTCATGAAAAATATTTTTTTTTAATTTCAAATTTTTGTACACACCACTCACCATGTGGGATCTTTGTTCCCCGACCAGGGACTGAACCTGCTTCCCCTGCATTGGAAACATGACGTCTTAACCACTGAACCACCATGGAAGTCCCTAAAAATGAAACGTGACATTTGTTGGCAAAGTAATGTCTCTGCTTTTTGATATGCTGTCTAGGTTGGTCATAACTTTCCTTCCAAGGATAAGCCTCTTTTAATTTCATGGCTACAATCACCATCTGCACTGATTTTGGAGCCCAGAAAAAGAAACATTAGGAGACTTATATGCTTAATCTACACACTGATTAGAGAGATAAAAAGCCTAAATAAACGAAGACATATATGTTCATGGATTTGAAGACTCAACTAATAAAGACATCAGTTTTCAAATTGGTATACAGGTATAATGCAATTCCTATCAAAACATAAGCAAGATTTTTTCATAGATCTAGACAAGATTGTTCTAAATTGCGTATGAAAAGGCAAAGAAACTAAAATAGCTAAAACAATTTTGAATAAGAACAATAAAATAAGAGGAGTCTACCTCCCAATTTCATGACTTATTGTATAGCTACAGTAATCAAGACTGAGAGGCACTGTTGGATAAACAGACATACCGATCAATAGAGAACAGAGGACACAGAAATAGATGCACATAAATATTCCCAACTGATGTTTTGACAAAAGTTCAAAAGAATTCAAAGGAGGATAGACTGTCTTTCAACTTACTGCTGAAGCAATAAGACATATCTAGGCAATAAAATAAACCTTGATCTCAGTCTTAGTGCTAACACAAAATTAACTCAAAATGTACCAAAAACTTAAAGGTAAGCCATGAAAACTAACCTTTTAGGGGGAAAAAATGAGGAAATCTTCAGCGTCTCAGACTAGACAGAGTTGTTGGACTTGATACCAAAAACAATCCATAAAAGGAAAAATTAATGTTAGACTTCATTAAAAATAAAAATATTTTCTGTTTACAAGACCCTGTTAAGATGAAAAGACAAGCTACAAAGTGGGAGAATCAAGCCACATATCCAGCAAAGTACCTAGAATATATAACAACTTCCAAAACTCACCAATACAAAGTCAAATAATCTAATAAACATAGTCAAAAGACATGAAGAAACATTTCACCAAAGATGTACAGATGGCAACTAAGCACATGAAAGTTTACTTATTATCATTGGTCACCAGGTTCCTCTGTCCATGGGATCATCCCAGCAAGAATGCTGAAGTGAGTTGCCATTTCCTCCACCAGGGGATGTTCCTGACCAGGGTCTCATCTCCTACATTGGCAGGTGGGCTTCCCTGGTGTCTCAGTAGGTAAAGAATGTGCCTGCAATTCAGGAGGCTGCCTGCAGGAGATTGAGGTTTGATCCCTGGGTCAGGAAGATCTTCTGGAGAAGGAAATGGCCACCCCCTCCAGCATTCTTGCTTGGGAAATCCCATCGACAAAGGAACCTGGCAGGCTGCAGTCCATGGGGTGGCAAGAGTTAGATATGACTTAGTGACTAAACCATCACCACCTCCAAAGCCACATTGGCTATTAGGAAACATAATTAAAACCACAATGAAGTATTACTACACATTAACAGAATGACTAAAACAAAAACTAGTGACAAGACCAAATGCTGGTGAGGACACAGAGAAATTGGATCATGTTATATTACTAGTGATAATGAAAAAAAGTGCAGTCACTCTGGTACAGTTTAGTAGTTTATAAACAACAATAACAACAAAAGAAAATGCTTGAACATGCAACTACCTCCCATGTGACCTAGCAGTTATACTTCTGAACAGTTATCCCAGAGAAGTAAAGATGTATGTTCATACAAAAACAGCTACACAGATATTTATAGCAGCTCTATTCTTGCCTGGGAATCCAGTGGAGAGAGGAGGCTGGTGGACTACAGTCCAAGGAGGGGCAAAGAGTCAGACACGACCTCTCCAGTAAACAGCAGCAGCAGCAGCATTCATGATAGTAAAAAAGTGGAAACATCTAGATGTCCATCAGCGGATGAAGGTTAACAGACAGGTACACCACAATAAAAAGTATTAAACTATTGATACATTATAACAATCTGGATGAGTCTCTAAAGACTTAGGCTGAGTTAAAAAAAAAAAGCCAACCCCAATAAATTACATGTTTAATGTTTCGATTTATTTAAAATGCTTAAAATCACAAATTATAGAAATGGAGAACAGATATTGGCTGCTGGAGGTTAGTAGGGGCTGGGGATACTAGAAGGAGGACAGTGTGGTTGTCAAAGAGCAACATTCAAGATCTTTATGGTGATGAAAGTGTTCTGAATCTTGACTGTATCAGTGTCAATATCCTGGTTGTGATACTCAAGATGTTACCTTTGGGGAGGACTTCCCAGGTGGCTCAGTAGTAAAGAATCCTGCCAATGCAGGAGACATGGGTTCGATCCCTGGGTCCAGAAGATCCTCTAGATGAAGAAATGGCAACTCACTCCAGTATTCTTGCCAGGAAAATCCCATGAACAGCAGAGCCTGGCAGGCTACAGTTCAAGAGGTCACAGAGTCAGACATGACTGAGTACACACGTACCTTTGGGGAACTGAATAAAGGGTTCACAGAATACGTTTGTATTATTTCTTAAAACTGCATGTGGAACTGCAGAGTTATTGCAAAATAAAAAAATTAATTTAATAAAAGGTAAAGGATGATGAATAGAAACAGATTATTCCAAACATAGGATGTCATTTATGAAGAAGGGGACTTGGCAGGAGAAACTAATGTATTACTGATGAACCACAGAAAGTTACTGTGGATGAAATGCCAAAGACAAGGGATGAGGGGCAGGAAGAAGGACCAGGTATGTTAGGGACACAGTAAAAGAGAAATCTAAAGAGGTGGGTATGCTGTGCAGAGCCATGTGGGCCCCCTTAGAGACTAGGGTCTTAATCTAAAAGCATGAGGAGTCATTGCCACGTATTAAGCAGAGAAATGACTTAATCAGAATAGTATTGTGAAAAACTCACAACCTACAATATGGAAAATGGATTAGAAGGACAAAAGTAGGTATCTTCCTAACATGCAGCTCAAAGCTCAGTTGTGCTGCTCTGGCTACAGAGGTTCAGAGAAGCTGCCTAGAGAATCATGTGATTGATGAATCAGTTACCTTGAGGAAAATTCTCCACTGATGTGTCCTTGGGAAAATTCCCATAGAGTTAAAAAGGAGAAAGCATCTGAAAATTGGTTTGATATGTTAACTATTTTAATTCATCAGCCATGTAGGTGTGATCAAAAGTAATCTGAGCATTTTTTATAACTTTTGTCAAAAGAAAGGTAAATCTTTTAGTTTCTAAAATCATTCCACAGAAAATCACCAGTATCAATGATAACAGGATTTTCTTTAGTGTTTCCTAGAGATGTGATGCATTGACGCAATTAAAAGAGTTGTCCATGAAAACTTACAGAACATGAAAAATAATGTCATGTCACAATTTATTGTGCCCCAGGAAGGCACCTTATTCTGTAACAAAACTAGTAATGTCTTTAAACATATTTTTTTGATTCACCACCTTATTCGTTTATTACCTACCACTTACCTAAGGGTTCAATCCATGCCAATGATTGCAAATTAGGATTTATTTGTAGTAAGCAATCGATTGCTTCTGTTTTCCATTTTTATAAAAAAATAAACACTTCTATTTTTCCACAGTGAGTTGAAAAGACTGCCCCTTATTTTAGCATAATAAAGACAATGTCTAGATGGACAACTACCAGTTTTTCATATTAAACAATCCTCTAAAACATTAAACTTTGCCAACTTCCATATTCTAGAAGTCAATATTTCCATTATCTACAATAAAGATACTCAGCTGAAACAAAGGCAAACTTAAATAGTTCCAGAAATAAAATGGAAGTAGCACAGAGCTGCTTGTCTGTGTGCATCCTAAGTTGCTTTGGTCGTGTCTGACTCTTTGCAGCTTCTGCCTGGCTCCTTGGTCCATAGGATTTTCCAGGCAAGAATACTGGGATCTTCCCAACCCAGGGATGGAACCTGTGTTTCCTACACCTCCTGCACTGGCAGGCAGGCTTTTTACCACCTTGGGAGGCCCAGCTGCTTGTTTACTAACACTAATTTGGAGTAACAAATCCATTTTTGTTTCTGATTCACAAAACTTGGTCTTTATGATTTACATGTGACAGTTGGTGTCTTTTAGTTTTCTATCTGCTTTGTATAAGAGATAATAAGAAAGCTAAGGAAACTTGAAACAACTTGAGTTGTTTTTTAATGCTTCAATCTATAAGTGAGTGACAAAGTTTTTGCTATTTAGAAATATCTAATGGTTAAAAAAAAAACTAGGTATGAGTTAAGTTGTTAGTACACATTAACTTAAAATCTTTAATAAAAATAGTATCTTTCATTTTCATTTATTTTAAAAATATTTATTGAGAATGAACTATCTGCTGGAGAGAGGCAGAACATGGTAGTTTAATTGTACCTCCTTACATAAAAGTTCAAATATCACTAGAGAGTATGTTGACAATGATTAAAAAGTACACAAAGTGTTATCATATCAGTACTTCATAAAGGGCTTTCTATAGAAAATAATTTCTGTGGAATGTAATATAGATATTATTTTGGGGGTAAGAGTTACAGCTCCATGGTCAGACAGAACTGGGGAATTCCAAGATAAAAGTAGGAGGTCCATGCTCTAATCCTTGGAACCTGTGAATCTGTTATCCTGTGTGGCAAGGGCCTTCTCATATGTGAATTAAGAACAACTGAAATGAGGAAACTGTTCTGGATTCTCTGAGTGGGCCCAATTAATTACAAAGGCCCTTGAATATGTCAGAGAAAAGCAGAAAAAACTCAGAGGGGAATGTGACTGTGACAGAATGGTCAGGGAGATACTGCTGGCTTTCAAGATGACAGAAGGGAATGAATCAAAGAATGGGAGGAGGTAGGGGAGGAGGGCTGCTGCTGCTGCTGCTGCTGCGAAGTCCCTTCAGTCCTGTCCAACTCTGTGCGACTTCATAGACGGCAGCCCACCAGGCTCCCCTGTCCCTGGGATTCTCCAGGCAAGAATACTGGAGTGGGTTGCCATTTCCTTCTCCATTGCACGGATGCACACTAAGTTGCTTCAGTCGTATCTGTCTCTGTGCGACCCTATGGACAGCAGCCCACCAGGCTCCTTCGTCCACAGGATTCTCTAGGCAAGAATACTGGAGTGGGTGGGGAGGAGGGCAATAGAAACTAAAAGCCAGGAAAATATATGGATCCTCTAGAAAGAAACACAGTTTTGCTAACACATGGTTTTAGCCCAGTGACATTTGTGCTGGATTTCTCATCTAAAGAACCATGAGATAATAGTTTACAATGAGATAGTAGTTTACAATAATAAAATTTTGTAAGATAAAAACAATGTGGTTTTAAGACACTGAATTTGTGAATAATTTGTTGCAGCTGCAATGAAAACTAATGCATTTTCCTAAGAAGCTCAGGACATAGCTGATGCTGTTTGGTGATATTTCTACAGGCAAACAAACAGTATATTAAAAATCAGGAGCAGGCATTCTACTTGATATCAAATAAGGTGGACCAGAATAAAAGATGAGTTACAATCCCTGGAAATTCATTGCTCTATGATAAAGATATTACAAAGTTTCATCTGGTGGCCAAATTATTTTTAATAAAATCTCACTAAATGCAAATGCACTAAAACTGAGGAGCTTCGATAAATAGTAAGTCGAGTTATACTAGAGGACATGGATTTGAGGACCATCAGAAAACTTTCGTGTATCCCCACCTGAAACTCTGTCGTAGGATTTGATAAACACCCTCCTCTCACACTGGGTGTTTAAATAGTTAACTCAGGTGGAAGAACCCAAAGCCCTTTTCCCCAATAATAATTCCATATTCTTCCTAAAATACTTTGTATCCTCAAAAATGTTCTCATGGATATCTTCTGAGATCATTTACCTCAAAAGGATGATTTGATGAGAATGTGTAAAACAATGTTTGGGGAAGCCAAAATCAGCCTTATCCTGTAACGGGTTCACTCTGAAAGCGTCTCTCTTAAATACCCAATCGAATGCTGTTTATTCACTGTGAAACAGTGCATGGTTTCTCATTCACCTCATTAGGAAGTAGAACAGTTCTAAAGCATTGATTAGGAAACCGAGCTATCTACAGAATTGTCACTGATGGGTAACCTCAGTAACTCCTTTACCCATTCAAGATCTTTATTTCCATTTTCCTCGAATTCTTTTGATTTTCTACTAAAAGGTCAAACAGGTTTTCACACCTTCAGCAGCACACACTCTGGTGAACTAGGGAAATGCATGATTTCAATACAGTTTCCTCAATTACTGCTTCTTAACCAGTCTATTCTGAAGGAGATCAGCCCTGGGTGTTCTTTGGAAGGAATGATGCTAAAGCTGAAACTCCAGTACTTTGGCCACCTCATACGAAGAGTTGACTCACTGGAAAAGGCTCTGATGCTGGGACAGATTGGGGGCAGGAGGAGAAGGGGACGACAGGGGATGAGATGGCTGGATGGCATCACTGACTTGATGGACGTGAGTCTGAGTGAACTCCGGGAGTTGGTAATGGACAGGGAGGCCTGGCGTGCTACGATTCATGGGGTCGCAAAGAGTCAGACACGACTGAGCGACTGAACTGAACAAACTAATCCCGAAGCCTATATATTAAAACACCATTTCAAAACATTTGTTCTTATGAAACAGGAACTCAGAACTAATGTTCAGGATAGGCTTTGAAGTGGGTGGTAAAGCTTTATTTATCCTGCAGATAAGCATGCACTATTAACAAAAATTCAGCATCTTATAACTACAATTAAGCAAAGAAGAGATTAAAGACTGAGTCCCTGTGATCAGTAGAAGGTATTGCCTATAATTAAAAAGACACTAAGATAAAAGTGAAAGTGTTAGTTGCTCAGTCCTGTTAAACTCTTTTCAACCCCATGGACTGTAGCCCAGCAAGCTCTTCTGTCCATGGAATTCTCCAAGCAAGAATACTGGAGTGGGTTGCCATTCCCTTCTCCAGGGGATCCTCCCAATCCAGGGATTGAACCTGGGTCTCCTGCATTGCAGGCAGATTCTTTACTGCCTGAGTCACCAGGGAAGCCATGGAATAAGATGAAACTAACTAAATTATACATTGCAGTATTATTTAGAGGAAGCAATATTAACAGCAGATTGCTTTAGCAATACTTTTCCTCAGGTAAAGTTTCCCCCTTTTTTTGGTTCCAAAAGATAACTTTCTATCCCTAATAATATTACTATCATTTTTTCCAGCAAGCTCCCAAGTTCAGAATGAAAGTGGGGTCATATTGCTTCTTTTTATCTTTCATTTCAAGGAAACCTACATTTTATTTTGTTTGATATGTCTCTTTTTTGTATCACAAGTTTCCTTCATAATATAATTGTCTACCATAAAGAAAGAAAGTGAAAGTGAAGTCACTCAGCCGTGTCCAACTCTTTGCGACCCCATGGACTGTAGCCCACCAAGCTCCTCCATCCATGGAATTTTCTAGGCAAGAGTACTGGAGTCGGTTGCCATTTTCTTCTCCAGGGGATCTTCCCGACCCAGGGCTCGAACCCAGGTCTCCCGCATTGCGGGCAGACAATTTACCATCTGAGCCACCAGGGAATCCCAAAAGATCCCCCCCCCCGCCCCCAAACGTATGCCAGGCGTTTCTCAAATGAGTAATGCAATACATAAAAGAAAAATGAGAAAAAGTTAATAATTTTGTGTCACTGAGACCTATTCCAATTACCTGAGCTACGGAAGAAATTTTAAGGAAAATAAGGACTAAGATGGAAAATCATCAATTTACTTAATTCTTACCATTTCTAATGTCAACAAGTATGGACCATTTGAAAAAGTAATATATTTTTAATGTACATTTTTTCTAATGTACAACCTGTCATATTAATTAATATTATTAGAAATAGTATCTTTGTAAGTTTATTACAAAGTTATTCACTTGCTTCCTGTGCTCCTTCAAAAAGCATCTGTTCAATTCCTGCTCTCCTCCAGAAGCAGTCATAAGAGTTATCCAGAAGCAGATAAGAAAGGCATTTTTGAACCTGGTCAACTTCTTGAAATTTGCATCTAACAAAGACATCAAGGAACTTTGACAGAATTCTCCATAGAGAATTAGAAATCATTAAAACAAGCAACTATATGTAACACTAGATGGTTAACCTCGTTTGTTTCTTAAAATGGTGAAAATAATCAGAGACTGAATTGTCTTTTGATCCTGCTCAGTACGATTAACTGCTGTACTGGTGCCAGCTGACAAGTAGTCCATTTGAAGAGCCGTAAAAAGAAACAATTTCCTATATCACTTATTTAAAAAATACTTTAAACTGACTGTTAAGGTAAACATTTAGCTAACCATTGGGTTTCACTTGATGTGATTTAAGTCAATGAGAAGGGGAAAAAGTTATTGGCAAGTAAGAAAAACAGGGTGATGAGAGTAATCTATTTTAGGCGAAGAAGAAAATTTTACATGTTAGTCATTTAGTCAGTAATATTAGTTTGTATTTCTTATTATTTACTGGAATAACTTGTTTTTAGTTCACAGAATTTAATGGATTAGGTCATATGGTTTCGCTCCTAAGAGTTCCTTGGCAGAACGTAAATACATTTCATCCTGACAGCTGCTCTGATATCCTGTAAAACTGATACTAAAACACTTCTATATTGAGACTCATCACGATCAGGATAATTACAACATAGTTGGCTCTGCTGAGAATTTCACATGCCAAACATGTTTAATGCAATGAAATATTTGATTTTTTCATGCAAATAAAATCATTTTTAAAGGTAGCAATCAGTCATTACTTAAAAGAAAATCTTTGCAGGTGATAACTGGAAAACGAATGATCTGAAATGGATTTTAACTTATTTAAGAGAATTCTAAAGTTCAAAGTGTCAGAATTATCACTGATCATCAGTTACATAAGTTCTTAAATTATTAGTTTAAAAAAAAACCCTTTAGTTTCTTTTTTTCCAACAAAATTTTCTCACGTAACTGCTATGATAAAAGGCAAACCAAGAACTTCATGAACCCTCTTTTAAGAAACCACTCAAACACATCCTCTCTCAATTGCAAGTATCCTAGGAGCACCATTTTAAAATGACTATGAAGTCTGAATATTTCTACAGTTTATTCTCATGATTTGTGGGAGTTTTATAAAGTTCCACTCTTGATTTCCCTGACCATTTTTTAAACTCAAGCTCAAGAAGCTTCTAGAAGCTTTTCTGGGCTTCCCCAGCCCCCTGTCTAATTTAAGTCTTCCCTGCTCTATGCTCTCATTAATTAAAAATGAATAAGAATGAAGGCAAACATGCTATTTCAAAACCTTGAGAAACTTGAATGATCAACTATAAGGGCCAGAACCAAGAAACTGGCAGTATTTTGGAAGAAAAGGAAGGAGACTGGCTGCGCGAAGGAGATTGCCAAATTTACCATGAACAAGACACTAAAATCCTCTGAGGTTTGAGTCTCCACTGATAAAAGGAGTTGATAAAGTCATATTCCTTAAGACATTTTCTAGACTGCAAATTCTATAACAAGTACAAGGAAAATTAAAAATATATATATTATGAGTCATTTTGCCATGATATTTAATGCCTTATCCTTGACTGTCAAGTTTTATTTCTGCTGGGAAAATCCAAAATCAGTTTAGAAATTAATACTCTAAGCAGATTTCCAACTGACTGGAAAGCATAATTTTGAACAATTTTTAAAATACTTTAATTTTTGAGCAAACAATAATTAAACAGAAGAAATTCTTGAATTTATTCTGGAATTGTCTACATCTACATTACTAACGTTATTCATCATAGCCATCAGTAGAATAATACTTGCTTAAGAAGTATGAGAGCAAGACAATAAGGTGGCTTTCAAGAACATGGAAAGAAGGAAAATCAAGTTGTCCTCTGAACTTTTAACTAGGTAAAATGCAAACAACAGATGTGACTATCCTGAAAATTAACTAAGTAACCGTCTTTCAATATGTAATTTAAGAGTCTGGAAACAACTAAGATGCCAATGAATTTGATTTGAATTTAATTACAGAAAGACATTTACTTCTGCTGATTGACTACGCTAAAACTTTTGACTGTGTAGATCACAACAAACTGTGGAAAATTCTGAAAGAGATGAGAATACCAGACTACCTTACGTCCCTCCTGAGAAATCTAAATGCAGGTCAAGAAGCAGCAGTTAGAACTGGACATGGAACAACAGACTGGTTCCAAATTGGGACAGGAGTATGTCAAGACTGTATATTGTTATCCTGCTTATATAACTTGTATGCAGAGTACATCATGAGAAATGCCAGGCTGGATGAAACACAAGCTGGAATCAAGATCCCCAGGAAACATATCAATAATCTCAGATATGCAGATGACACTACCATTATGGCAGAAAGCAAAAGGAACTAAAGAGACTCTTTATGAAAGTGAAAGAGGGGAGTGAAAAACTTGGCTTAAAACTCAGCATATTCAAAAAACGAAGATCATGGCATCCGGTCCCATAACTTCATGGCAAATAGATGGGGAAGCAATGGAACCAGTGACAGACTTTATTTTGGGGGGCTCCAAAATCACTGCAGATGGTGACTGCAGCCATGAAATTTAAAAATGCTTGCTGCTTGGAAGAAAAGTTATGACCAACCTAGACAGCTTATTAAAAGCAGAGACATTACTTTGTTGACAGTGGTCCATCTAGTCAAAGCTATGGTTTTTCCAATAGTCACGTATGGATGTGAGAGTTGGACCATAAAGAAAGCTGAATGCCAAAGAATCGATGCTTTTTAACTGTGGTGTTGGAGAAGACTCTTGAGACTTGGACTGCAAGGAGATCAAACCAGTCCATCCTAAAGGAAATCAGTCCAGACTATTCATTGGAAGGGCTGATGCTGAAGCTGAAACTCCAATAATTTGGCCACCTGATGGGAAGAACTGACTCACTGGAAAAGACCCTGATGCTGAGAAAGATTGAAGGTAAAAGTAAAAGGGGAAGACAGAGGATGAGATGATTGGATAGCAACACAGACTTGATGGACATGAGTTTGAGCAAGCTCTGGGAGTTGGTGATGGACAGGGAAGCCTGGCGTGCTGCAGTCCACAGGGTCACAAAGAGTCAGACACTACTTAGCAACTGAACTGACTGACTGACTGACAGAAAGACAGGTCTGAAACGTGTTTGCAGTTAATCATCTAAAAAAGAAAGAAATTGAACTTTACCCTGTCTGGAGAAAGATTAGACAGAAAGAGGGATGGCTAGCCCACAGCATGGAAAAGAGAAGCTCAAAGAGATAGCAGGCAGCAATGTTCATCCAGTGCTATACTAGGGAAGGTGTCACCAAACCTTAGCCTACTGTTGGGGAGGTGAAAAGGATTCACTGAGACTATCAGAGTCTGGATAAAATATCTCTTAAGGAACCACTGTACTGTTTAAGCAACCATTTAAAATTACCATCACTGCAACGTGAAAATCATTCAGGCAAGAATCATCAGTCAGTGTATGATAAATCGTGAGAGAAGTTTAATGAGGAGCAAAATATAGACTTAAAGTCTTTTTCTCCCCATAAATTGTTAATGAGTGCCAAGGGGACACTCTAGTGTAGCTCTCCAGTGGAGAAACAAAATAACACCTTGCCAGGTGATCAAAATTAATATCATCAATGAAGAGTACCTCTACATATGGCATCCAGGGGACACTATAACCAATATTAACATGCAATTCATGCCAGACAGATATAATCTGAATATAATCAGAAGCAAACATCAGATAAATCCAAATGAGGACCATTCTCTAAAAAAAATCAAAAGAAGGAAGGAAAAAAACCTGCCTGTGTTCTTTAAAATGTCAATGTCATATGGAGAAAGAAAAACCAAAGAACTAGTCCAGATCAAAGGATTCTAAAGAAACATGACAACTAAATGCAATCTGTGATCCTTGACTGAAAGGGAAAAAATATGTAAAGTTTATTACTAGAACAACTGACAAAATTAGAGTATGAATGGTAAAGTAACAATGTTAGATTTTTTTAATTTGATAACTGTACCAAAGATACAGTAAGATAATGCATTTGTTCTTAGAAAATATACACTAAATATTAAATAATAAAAATCACAATATCTATAGTTCAGTCACTCAGTCATGTCCAACTCTTTGTGACCTTGTGGACTGCAGCACGCCAGGCTTCCCTGTTCATCATGAACTCCCAGAGCTTGCTCAAACTCATGTTCCTAGATCCAGTGATGCCATCCAACCATCTCATCCTTTGTCGAACCCTTCTTCTCCTGTCTTCAGTCTTTCCCAACAACAGGGTCTTTTCCAATGAGTCAGTTCTTCCAATCAGGTGGCCAAATTTTGGGGGTTTTGGCTTCAGCATCAGTCCCTCGAATGCATATTCAGGGTTGATTTCCTTTGTGATTGACTGGTTTGATCTCCTTGCCATCCAAGGGATTCGCAAGAGTCTTCTCCAACACCACAGTTCAAAAGCATCAATTCTTCAACACGCAGCTTTCTTTATGGTCCAACTCTCACATCCATACATGACTACTGGAAAAACCATAGCTTTGACTAGATGGACCTTTGTTGGCAAAGTAATGTCTCTGCTTTTTAATATGCTGTCTAGGTTGGGCTTCCCTGGTGGCTCAGAGGTTAAAGCATCTGTCTGGAATGCGGGAGACCCAGGTTCAATCCCTGGGTCAGGAAGATCCTCTGGAGAAGGAAATGGCAATCCACTCCAGTACTCTTGTCTGGAGAATCCCATGGAGGGAGGAGCCTGGTAGGCTACAGTTCATGGGGTCGCAAGGAGTCGGACAGGACTGAGTGACTTCACTTTCACTTTCTTTCACTTTCTAGGTTGGTTGCAGCTTTTCTTCCAGTATCTATATCCTAATCTCAAATGGTTTAGAAAAAAATGTTTACATACAAATGTTTGTGAGTCTACAAGAGAGAAAGAGAATAATAAAAACAAGTAGCAAAAGAGTACATTTATTTTAAAGACCCACCATTCTAATGTATTTGTAAAGGAAGAAACTCATTTTTATATTTAGAAAGTTCCCTTGCCTATATCCTGTCTGACATCAGGGGCCTGTTTTTCTGCAACGGAAGCATGAGCATTCTGGTCTTTAAAACGTAGAAATTTTCTTGCTGGTTTGTAATAGATTTTGAGTTTAGTTTTTGTCAGTCCATTCACCTGAGTTTAAACCAGTCTGGGTTTCTGCCTATGCAAAGCCTGGGAACTAAACCCTACATCATGGTGAATTTACCCATGTACTGACTCCTGAAGCCTCTAGAAAAGTGACCAAATATCCTCCCTTGGATATAACTCAACTTTTCACTATGTCTTTCATCAAGTCTCCCAATGTCACTAAGAAGCTGTAATATTCTTTAATTTAAAGAACTTTTTCACATAGGTCATCTCCTTGCACATTTATAAATCTTGCAAAGAAAGCAAAACATATATGATCTCCATTTTAGTTGTAAACTGAGAGGCAGAAACCCTAAGTTGGCCAACTTAGTTGCATGGAATTCAAAAGTCAGCATTTGTTTATCTTCTACAATAATGCACATTCATTATCCACCGTCGCTTATACTTAAGATGAATCAGAAGAAGTTAAGACCATGCAACAAAGGGTTAAACTGCAACTCATTATTAGAACAGAAAAGTGAATTAATATATATTAAATGATTTTTTTTAACTTCAGAAGATAAATCTCTGCATAACTAAGAAGTCATTAGGAAATGTTCATAAATATGTTTCTAGAATGTTGGCTTTACAGAATTTCTGCTTGAATAGGGAAATATATTTTGTGTTTCCTGCATTTCTAGAGCTCACCCTGTTTGAATGGAAGGCAGCAGGGAATGGAGCCTAGAGGTCTGGGTATTGGAACACACTCTGGCTCTAATCACCTGGGCTAGTTGTATAGAAGACAATCATCTTGTAGGGTCTCAGTCCACAAATTAATACTAAAAGATTGAACTTGATGATTTTATGTTATTTTTGGGTACACTGTTCTCCAACCAAACAGACATACTCTTTTCCACTTTGATTCTGGTCCTCTTGGTGACCTGGGATGTCACTTAAGTCACAACAAAAGAAAAGTTATGGAATCTTCTAGTGGTAAATTGTGCCCATATTGTAGGTACATCAAAAGATACAATGATTTTTTTATAAAAAGAAACCAAATGGAGAAATTGTGGAGATAAGAAAACACAGTTTGGCCTGCAGGTTAGGAAAATGAGCAAAAAATAAACTTTCAAATAGTACCACTTAAAAGGTTAAGGGTCTTCTATAAAAGTCAATTTGGCTCATTACTATTTATTGAAAATAAATTATTTAAGATGACCAAGAGAGAAGAATTTCCAAGCAATTGTCTACACACTGAACTTATTTTATACTTTACTAAAATCATGTGGCCCCAGAGAGATGTCCCTAATGAGATTTCATAATTTCCTCTTGAAATGCTAAAACTAGCACACGAATTCGTGGCCCAGGAGACCTTGAGAGTATGCAGAAGGAAATCTGCAGGTAGGAACAACACTGGGGAGTCTGAAATCTTTTCATAATTTCTTAGCGTCATATTAGCTCGCAAAACACCCACTCAGGCTTATTGTATACAACAGAAAATTTATATGGCAGTATTTTTTACAATGAAAGAATATTAAACCTGTTTCTCAAGCCACTAAGCACCCTCCTGCCACAGCTATTCCCAAAGCTTGCACAGATATTTTGTTGTATTTATTTTTTTTTCCTACTGTTAATCCCTTTGTCAAAGTTTTATCCTAAAGAGGAAGAAAGTGGTATAGAGATCATAGCTTCCGATGAAGAACAGGATGTCTGGAGAGCAGTATTGTCTTTCTCATCTTCTTTACCCTTCTGTGTGTGTTAACTATGTGTTACTTTTTCACATATAGCCTAATTTGATCTTCACAATCACCCTAACAACTGAGTACAGTTATTATCCTCACTTCACATTGAATGCATGCGAGCAAGGATACCTTGCTTGATGGTGGACCTAGTAGATGAAAGAGGAGAAGGCTGGGTGTCAATCACCATAGGAGGAGGGGGTGCCTTTTTTCCCCGTAATGCAAGGAAAGAAAGGAGAATATGCTGATGTGGTGAGTCATGGAGGTGAGAGAACAGGATTCAAGGAGGTCCTCTCTAATTGCTCTTTAAAGAGGCAGTTTCATTTGCTTAGAGTGAGAGGGTAGAAGGGAGGGCAAGCTGTTTGAGAGCAGAGAGTGAGCTGAGTGAGTTGAACAGAGAAACGTAGGATTGGCAGCAGTACTAAAGGTATATTTGCCCTTGATTACCCTACCACGTGCATTCTTAATGGATTAGGATGCTTGGGTAGATGAGTAAAGTGGGTTCAGTATTGGGGTATGTAAGGCTTTGACGTCTGCTAATAGTAAGGTCTTGGGCAAGTTATTTACTCTCTCAGTTTCCTTGTTCATAAAAGTCGGAGGGGGGAGTCCTACCCCTATAAGATTATTTTGAGAGTAAAATGAGATTATATTTTTAAAAACCACTGAAGGTCCCAGTATGCACTAAGGTTCAAAAAGTATAACAGCTATTATTATTATCACATTATACACTGATTGATATATGTTACACATTGATATATATAGCTGTATGTTGTTTAATTGCCAAGTCGTGTCCGAGTCTTTTGTGACCCCATGGACTGTGGCATGCCAGTTCCTATGTTCATGGGACTTACCAGGCAAGAATACTGGAGTGGATTGCTATGCCCTCCTCCAGGGGATTTTCCCAACCCAGGAGTTGAACCCTCATCTCCCACATTGGCAGACAGATTCTTTACCACTGAGTCAGCAGGGAAGCATAGTTTTACATACGTAGCATTATATATAATACTATTACTGTTATTGTTACACTATTATTTATAGGCTTGAGACTAAACCATACCTGGTATCTAGTAGGTATCTGAAAATACTGTTCTGTTGAAAGTTACTTGGAATAAATGACAAAAAAAGCCACAATTTCTTACGATAAAAATATCTCTCGAGAATCACCAGAAAAACCACACCCAGGGATCTTTAAAAGGACGCTTATCAAGATCAATCTCAAGAAGTCAGAAATTATAGGCACTCGAATCCTGATGAAAATAGAGCTACATTATATTTTTTCTTTGAATTCCAAAGTTGCTGTTGGAACGGATTCGAGTATTTGAGCATACGAGTCTTCAAAGAGTAGTTTCAAAGAAAAAAAATCTGACAGTATTTTATGTTGGTGTATTTGATTTCCTGTATTTATAATTAACGTTGGTATTACTTCCTTTTTGTTGTTGAACAGTCGAGATGAGTTTATCAGGTACAAACATGAAAGTCTTTGCCCCAGGGGCATTCAGCGTAAGCTGACCCCCTGTGATCCTGGGCACCATCTACTGTGCAGACTTCCCTTCAGTGTTTTTCTTTGTTTTTTGCCCAAGTAGTATATCCTGTGGCACTTTCCACTGGAGCCAAATATGTCTCCTTTTCTCTCGACAAAAAGAGAATACTGAATTTCAGTGAAGTAACCTCTATCATTCAATTAATTGCTCCATTTTCCCAACTATTACTATAAAACACATTTCAGAGTTACACAATTAATGGCCATCTGGAAAGGGAAAGAGCAACTAATAAATTCCTACATTATCCTCAGTTTAAGTGTCACATAAATATATTCATTGTTTACTTGGGTATCAAAATATGCCCTAGCTACAGGTAAACAAAACAAAACAAAACATAAAACTATGTTTTAATCTCAGGAGCATATGTGTGTTTTGTGGTGTTGCACTTCACTCCCTCTGAGCCCTGCTTATCCAACTTGAAAATAGCTGAAGATAATATTATGATATGTGATTTTTTTAATTAGCATATATTCACTGAAATTGAAATGTGTCCATAGTACTACACTTCCCTCTGCCTTTGGCAAAATTACAAGACCCATGCTTGCAGAAAAGGGCATCCATGTTCTCCACTTAGATTATTTTCCTCCTCTCTCCATCCTTCTGTGTAGGCTGCAACAGTGGACCCCAACCATTTTGGCACCAAGGACCAGTTTGGAGGAAGACAATTTTTCCATGGACTGGATAGGGGATGGTATCAGAATGATTCAAGTACATACATTTATTGTATCTTTTATTGTGCACCAGGGCTTCCCTGGTGGCTCAGATGGTAAAGAATCTGCCTGCAGTGTGGGAGATCTGGGTTCAGTCCCTGGATTGGGAAGATCTCCTGGAGAAGGAAGTGGCTACCCACTCCAGTATTCTTGCCTGAGAATCCCATGGACAGAGGAGCTTGGCAGGCTACAGCCCATGGGGTCACAAAGAGTCAGACAAACTAAGTGACTTTCACTTATTTCTATTATTATTACATCAGCTCCATCTCAGACCATTAGGTATTAGATCCCAGTGGTTGGGGACACCTGGGCTACAAAACAGATTCTACAAGAGATAGGAATCTAATCATCAAATATTACTCATCTTTTCACTTTGTGCCCTTTCATCACAGCTTATTCCCAGTTCAAGCAGAGAATATCTAAAATGTAGCCAACAGGTGTGTGTGTGTGTGTGTGTGTGTGTGTGTGTGCGCGCGCGCACGCACATATGGGTGTTAGTCGCTCAGTCGTGTCTGACTCTTTGCAACCCCATGGACTATATCCTGCCAGGTTCCTCTGTTCATGAAATTCTCCAGGCAAGAATACTGGAGTGGGTTGCCATTTCCTTCTCCAAGCCGACAGCTATAATATTAAAGAAAAACTTAAAAGATGCTCAAGATGGTTGCATTTCAAGTCCTGAGAAGGTAAGCACTGTCATTCTATGATGGACTTCCCTGGTAGCTCAGATGGTAAAATGTCTGTCTACAATGCGGGAGACCCGGCTTCAATCCCTGGGTTGGGAAGGTCCCCCGGAGAAGGAAATGGCAATCCACTCCACTACTCTTGCCTGGAAAATCCATGGACAGAGGAGCCAGGTAGGCTACAGTCCATAGGGTTGCAAAGAGTCAGACACGACTGGACTTTTGAAAGCTGTGTGTCCTACCTTCTGCCTCTTTCCTTGCACCTTTCTATTTTCCAGCATCTGTTAAGTAGGTAACAGATGTTAGGAAAGGTGCTCACTGCAAGGCTCAGAATCATCCCGTGACCCATGGCAACCCTGTCTGAAGCAAGAGATAATCATGGGATATGCCCTTGCTACCCTTTTTCTAAAAAACATGAACATCACAGAGTATAATTACCAAACAAAACACAGTAATTGTCACTGTCTCAGGTCCAATCATGGTTAAAATTAACATCATTATAATTAATCAGACCAGTTTTACCTGCTGCCAAGCTTATATATTCAATCACAGTTCCCAGTTTAAATCTTAATTCTCTTCCTCAAACTCCTACACCAACTCTAGCTTGGGGGTATTTTAGATTTGCTTTCTTTTTACAGATCTGGACCTGAAACCAACAAGTTAATAGAAGTATCTTAAGGATACTGGTGTGCTAGCTGACTCTTTGAGTATCAGCCATTATTTTGCTCCACCTGTCTGACTGGAAGTGAGAACTGAACATATATGGAAGCCTGAGTCTCAAGGCTGTACTTCTACAGTCAGCCTCTGTTGCTGGTCAGTTCCATCAACATTTGTACTCATACCTCAGTCCAGGAATCACATGGTGCCTTTTCCTGCTTCACAAGTCCTGCCTTAGCTACAAGGCAAGTGAAGCAGCTACAATATGTTTCCATGGAGCCTAGAAATAATCATTATTTCTTCTCCCATACAAATCATGAGAGACTTTCCTCAAAATGGACCAAACAGTAAAACCATTATATGTGTGTGTGTTTATATATGCATATGCATATATATACACATATACAGGGCTTCTCTGGAGGCTCAGATGGTAAAAAATCTGACTGCAAAGCAGGAGACCTGGGTTCGATCCCTGGGTCAGGAAGATCCCCTGGAAAAGGGCACTGCAACCCACTTCAGTATTCTTGCCTGGAGAATCCCAAGGACAGAGGAGCCTGGCGGGCTACAATCCATGGAGTTGCAAAGAGTCAGACACACTTGAGTGATTTTCACTCACTCACTCATACATATATAAATGCTATAAGTTTGAAACATAGAAAACATACTTTTAAAATAAATTTCTAACCTTTGGAGGTTTTTATGAGAATGAAGGTAAAACTTTCTAATCATAATTTATAGCCAACTACTATGATTGATGCTTTTGAACTGTGGTGTTGGAAAAGACTCTTGAGAGTCCCTTGGCCTGCAAGGAGATCCAACCAGTCCATTCTAAAGGAGATCAGCCCTGGGTGTTCTTTGGAAGGAATGATGCTAAAGCTGAAACTCCAGTACTTTGGCCACCTCATGAGAAGAGTTAACTCATTGGAAAAGACTCTGATGCTGGGAGGGATTGGGGGCAGGAGGAGAAGGGAACGACCGAGGATGAGATAGCTGGATGGCGTCACTGACTCAATGGACGTGAGTCTGAGTGAACTGTGGGAGTTGGTGATGGACAGGGAGGCCTGGCGTGCTGCGATTCATGTGGTCGCATAGAGTCGGATACAACTGAGTGACTGAACTGAACTGAACTGAACTATGATTAAATTGATAAAACTTACAATTGTTGTCATTATTATCTTAATAAGCAATGTCTTGTAAACAGACTGAAATTGAATTAAAAAGGACTATTTCTCTCATGATTCCCCAAAAAATTAATGAACACAGGAAAATAAGAGGGAATGTTCAACTATCACATTGAAAAATTTTTAACCTTAATTTCCAGGGTGAAAATGTCTCCTTTAACCATATTGTGATGAGCAAATTACAATTTTAGCACTATGGATGCCATCGGAGGGAATTTTTGCTTTCATATCCTTTTTAACGAGAAGGTCATCATTATAAGAGGCTCCCTGCAGAGGCACAAGATTAGGACTCTTACTTTGGTTTTGAATAGTCATCTAGAGATGTTGCAATAAACTTCCCTGTAGTTTTCAAACTGAGGTTTTGAAAGCATACTCAAAATGTGGGATGTTTCTCCCTGTTTCCTTAGTCCTTAGTGATGTCTTCCTTATTGCCCTTTTATGAAATTTTAACCTAACAAAAGCCTTTAACAACTTACCAGTAGTCCAAAGGCAAGAAGGATTAATTATACCTCCCAATACCTCCAATTTGCATCTAATAAGGAATCTGCCAATGAAATATCAGAAATATTTATTGGAAAATCCTGACATTTCTGAGAGCTGGTAAAGGAAGATAACTTGGACTATTATAATCTTATGGGAGTCTGTTATCATTTGGATACATGTATGTAATGGAGTGTTCTCACAGCTGACACTGTGTTCCCACAGCCAGTCATAGCTTTACTTTTTTCATAAAAATTTTTCTGTGTGCACCAAATGAGTTGTTCATTCCTGTCCAAGATGTAATGGACAGAGATCAAGACTTTAAGAACTGCCATTGAATCTGCGGTGAAATCAAAGCCTGTACGACTAAGTAGACAACATGTTAAAAGTTCGTAGGTCTAGGGTGACTGGCCTCCTTCATAAGACCTGAGAAAGGTTTATTAGTGGTAAGAAGCATGAAAGTTCAACTAGTTTTTATATTTAAGAAAAATTACTTTTAAAGTAATAAGTACGTAGAAACTGAAATTAATCAGATAAAGGATACCTAGTGCTTAGTATTTTTTTTTTGAAAGTCACTCAGTTGTGTCTGACTCTTTGCAACCCCACTGACTACAGTCCATGGACTTCTCCAGACCAGAATACTGGAGTGGGTAGCCGTTCCCTTCTCCAGGGATCTTCCCAACCAAGGGATCAAACCCAGGTCTCCGACATTGCAGGCAGATTCTTTACCAGCTGAGCCACCAGGGAAGCCCAAGAATACTGGAGTGAGTAGCCTATCCCTTCTCCAGCGGATCTTCCTGATGCTTAGTATAGTATCTAATATAAATGGACATGGCATAACTGTTAATTAACTTTTCACACCTTAAATTGCTTTTAAGTGATGGCAAATTGTCCTGTTTACTGTCTATATGATCAGATAACTAACCTAAACAGGGATTAAAATTGGAGCTTCTATAGTAGATTTTGTATGAATGGACACAAGAATTTCAGATCTCCAAGAATCCACATCTTTTCTTAATGGGAAGATAGATAATCTATCTCTTTGAGCAGAATAGAAGAAAACTAGATACACTTATTTTAGTAAATAAGGCCTCAAACACAGAGTCTGATGACATCACATTTAATAAAGGAAAAACACTTTCTTATGACTCAGTAAATGGGAATACTACCAGGTACATCTATTGCTTTTCTAACTGCTCTCCCTAGGAGCTAACAATGTGAGGAATGACTTTCTAGTAGCCTTAGAAGTACGAAATCATGGGCAATAATAAATGACCTCAGTGGGAGAAACCAATTTTCCCCCAATCATTCATTGTGACTATTGCTGTCCTGGGAGATGACAGGATGACTTCCTTATTGCTCACATATGCGAGTGCTAATAGAAGACATTAAAGCCAGACAGGCAGGCTTGAGCGTCCATAATGCTTTCAGTACTTTATCTCCTAATAGAAAATTTAAGACCTTTTCAGCTAACGGACAAATCCTAGGGAAGGATTATTTAAATTATTAAAGGTTTTTTTCTTTTTCCTGGTGTTTTTAAAGAAAGTTTTACTTGGTGGATTGAAAGAACTGGGAGTTGTATTCACTTTTACTATTTCTATTACTTCAATTATGAAAAGTAGTGGCTTTCTCTCTACCTACTATATGAAAGTCTCTAAGACTTTTTCATAGGGCTTCTCATTTAATAAACTAAGAATTTTGGAATTCAATATAAAAATATATAAATATGTTGGTCTCATTCTTTACATATTGGTTTTGTACCTGCCAATGGTTTTACACATTGGTTTTGTACACTGAGAGCTTTAGATTATAACAGCTAATGGTGAATAGATCTCGCTAATTGATTAGCACAGTAAAATGGCAAGTGATCATTTAGTACCTTCATTTATATAATAAAAATGATTGCTTGTACAATAAGAAGATACACCTTGTTAGCTAACCAATAAATTATCTTGTTTCCCAGAAAGAAACAGTATATATGAAACAGAATATAGATGTTGAGTTATAATCCACTTAATGTCTTCATATCACAAAGAGAAAAATGTCATCATAAAAGTTATTGAAGTATTACTCTATTCCTAGCACCGTCCAATGTCATTAGATGTATTAACTTACTTCATCCTCACAACACTCTATTATTATCAAATCAAGTTTAAGAACAAGAAATAATTTGCATCTGTTCACACAGCAGGAAATTTTAATGCCAAGATTCAAATCTAGACTTTCTGAATTCAGAAGCTGTATTTTTTATCCACTCATTCATCCATCCATCCATTTATTTATGCATGGATGTAGGTATTTGTATCACATTATAATTCCATGTGGTGGAATACATGATATTACATATTCAGTTAAATGAGTATTGAAAAATGTGTACACATGGGACTATCCACCCAATCAAGATAAAGATATTTCCATTACCCCTAAACAGTTCCTTTGTATCCATTGCTTCTCATTTTCATACCTGCCCCAACCAGAGGCAATTACTATTTTAATTCCTAACACCATAGACTACCCTCGAGTATTTGTAATCTTCTTGTAAATGGAATGTATATGCCATTTTTTTTTCTGACTTCAGTAACTCAACAAAATCTCTTTGAAAGCCAGCCATATAGTAGTTATCTGTTATTTGCATTGCTGTATAGTATTCTATTATATGGTTATGTCTCAATTTGTCTATTTGCTTGTTTCTTTTTATTGTTGAATCTATTATATAGTTCAGTTCAGTTCATTTCGGTCACTCAGTCATGTCCAACTCTTTGTGACCCCATGAATTGCAGCACGCCAGGCCTCTCTGTCCATCACCAACTCCCGGAGTCTACCCAAACTCATGTCCACTGAGTCAGTGATGCCATCCTACCATCTCATCCTCTGTTCTCCCCTTCTCCTTCTGCCTTCAGTCTTTCCCAGCATCAGGGTCTTTTCAAATGAGTCAGCTCTTTGTATCAGATGGCCAAAATATTGGAGTTTCAGCTTTAACATCAGTCCTTCCAATGAACACCCAGGACTGATGTCCTTTAGGGTGGACTGGTTGGATCTCCTTGTAGTTCCACGGACTCTCAAGAGTCTTTTGCAACACCACAGTTCAAAAGCATCAATTCTTCGGTGCTCAGCATTCTTTATAGTCCAACTCTCACATCCATACATGACCACTGGAAAAGCCATAGCCTTGACTAGACGGACCTTTGTTGACAAAGTAATGTTTCTGCTTTTTAATATTCTGTCTAGGTTGCTCATAACTTTCCTTCCAAGGAGTAAGCGTCTTTTAATTTCATGGCTGCAATCACCATCTGCAGTGATTTTGGAGCCCCCAAAAATAAAGTCAGCCACTGTTTCCACTGTTTCCCCATCTATTTGCCATGAAGTGATGCGACCAGATGCCACGATCTTCATTTTCTGAATGTTGAGCTTTAAGCCAACTTTTTTACTCTCCACTTTCACTTTCATCAAGAGGCTCTTTAGTTCCTCTTCACTTTCTGCCATAAGGGTGATGTCATCTGCATATCTGAGGTTATTGATATTTCTCCCAGCAATCTTGATTCCAGCTTGTGCTTCTTCCAGTCCAGCGTTTCTCATGATGTACTCTGCATATAATTTAAATAAGCAGGATGACAATATACAGCCTTGATGTACTCCTTTTCCTATTTGGAACCAGTCTGTTGTTCCAAGTTCTAACTGTTGCTTCCTGACCTGCATATAGATTTCTCAAGAGGCAGGTCAGGTGGTCTGGTGTTCCCATCTCTTTCAGAATTTTCCACAGTTTATTGTGATCCACACAATCAAAAGCTTTATATAGATATACCTCAATTTGCTTGTTGATGAAAATTTGTATTGCTTTCATGTTTAATTGTTATAAATAAAGCTCTCTAAACATTCTGGCAAATTTTTTGACATTTTTTTCTTATGTATTAGGTAAATTTTTGTATGTGGGGTAGAATTGCTGGTATATGTTTAACTTCATGAAGCTATTGATCAGATGCCATGATCTTAGTTTTTTGAATGTTGAGTTTTAAGCCAGCTTTTTCACTCTCCTCTTTCAATTTCGTCAAGAGGCTTTTTAGTTCTTCTTTGCTTTCTGCCATAAGGATGGTGTTATCTGCGTATCTGTGGTTATTGATATTTCTCCCGGTAATCTTGATTCCAGTTTGTGCTTCATCCAGCCTGGCATTTCGCATGATGTACTCTGCATAGAAGTTAAATCAGCAGGGTGACAATAGACAGCCTTAACTTACTCCTTTCCCAATTTGGAACCATTCTGTAGCTCCATGTCCCATTCTAACTGTTGCTTCTTGACCTGCATACAGATTTCTCAGGAGGCAGGTGTTCTTATATTCCCATTTCTTGAAGAATTTCCACACTTTGTTGTGATCCACACAGTCAAAGGCTTTGGCATAGTCAATAAAGCAGAAGCAGATGTTTTCTTGGAACTCTCTTGCTTTTTCAATGATCCAACATATTTTGGCAATTTTATCTCTGGTTTCTCTGCCTTTTCTCAACCCAGCTTGAACATCTGGAAGTTCTCTTTTTTTCACGTACTGCTGAAGACTGGCTTGGAGAATTTTTAGCATTACTTTGATAGCATGTGAGATGAGTGCAATTGGGCAGTAGTTTGAGCATTATTTGGCACTGCCTTTCTTGGGACTGGAATGAAAACTGACCTATTCCAGTCCTGTGGCCAATGCTGAGTTTTCCAAATTTACTGGCATATTGAGTGCAGCACTTTGACAGCATCATCTTTCAGGATTTGAAATAGCTCCACTGGAATTCTGTCACCTCCACTAGCTTTGTTCGTAGTGATGCTTTCTAAGGCCCACTTGACTTCACACTCTGGAATGCCTGGCTCTAGGTGAGTGATCGCACCATCATGGTTATCTGGGTCGTGAAGATCATTTCTGTATAGTTCTTCTGTGTATTCTTGCCACCTCTTCCTAATATCTTCTGCTTCTGTTAGGTCCATACCATTTTTGCCCTTTATTGTGCCCATCTTTGCATGAAATGTTCCCTTGGTATCTCTAATTTTCTTTTCTTTCTAATTATCCTTAATCTCTAATTAGAGATTAGAGAATTAGAGATGACATTATACATGAGCATATAAAAATTATGCCAGGGAATAATCATCAGGTGAAAACAGCTGTAGCCACTTAAGCTTTATCTAATATCCTAATCCCAGACTTTTGCTTGACATCTACTGCTTTGTTGTTGTTTAGTTGCTGAGTCATGTCCAGCACTTTCATGACCCCTTGAATTGTCGCCTGCCAGGTTCCTCTGTCCATGGGATTTCCCAGGCAAGAATGCTGGAGTGGGTTGCCATTTCTTTCTCCAGGGGATCTTCCCAACCCAGGGATCGAACACATGTCTCCTGCATTGGCATGGGGATTCTTCACCACTGAGCTACCTGGGAAGCCCAATCTATTGCTTAGTCACCCACAAATTAATTTCTTATTGCCCTTTATCATAAAAAGCAACTCTGGACAAAGAATAGAAAAAGAATAAAACTTTGGACTAGGTTATGAAGCACAGTTTAGGAGTTATTTCAAAGCTACTGACTTGAAGCTTTACAGGCAGCATTTCTACCTCTATAGTTTTTGTACAATGATAAAAGGAAGCTCATATCAGCTCATTCTACTAAGTTCTGGAGTATATAATCAACCAAAAGAGGACAAAAAAATATGGAGTAACAATATACATTTAAAAACTTTTGCTTCAGAGGGAAACAGCTTATGAATACTGATTATATAAGAAGTTTGGCTAGTGAATATACTTGACATAAGGACAAAACCATGTAGCTGTTCAGATTCCCATAAGGCTTTTGGTCAGTGTTTGATATGAATACATCTAGATAAATTTGGCTAAAATATACACTTTTGCAATTATTTCAGAAAGGAAATAACTCATAAATGAATTTTTTTCCTTAAGTCAATGAATTCTACCCTGTAAGAATGATATATAGTTTGATATAAAAGGTTTCCTAATTATGTCAGAAAACCACTATGGTTTTTCTTTCCGAGGTTCAAAAGAACATAATTCAGTCTGGCATCTAAAATTTTAAAGTCAATTTGCAAAAGGCACTTAACTAGCAGTTAATAATCAGTGGCAGTCTCTTTGAATCTTCATAATATCAGTAATAAAAGCTTTCCTCTCTTAATTGACTATATTGTAACATCTTTCTTTTTTTAGAAAATAGTAACACTTTAGCAATCTTTTGAAAAGTGTTTTAATGTTACACCAAAACTTCCATAAGAAATTAACAAGTCTTAATGCATTATATATACTCTCCCTGTCATTTGCTGCAAATCCTTTGGTACTAAAGGAATAATAGACAGTTCCCTATCATTTAATTTTCTAGAATATGTAAATTTATATGGTCATGCAAATAACTTTCAGTACTTATTAATGGTGTTTTAACAATCAACAGTGTAATTAGCAAAATAATGTTTCTGATCAACCAAAGAAGTAATCCTATTTTAAATGTCTAACTTGCCTTTTAACTTAGAAAACCTTATTATATTTTCAGTATCCTGGGGCACACTATAATCATTGGTACCCTATGGACATTGCTAATTAGCCCCCAAAGATTGTAGCAATTGACTCCACAACTGCTTCCTCAGATGGAACTCCCATTCATCATCTTTCTCATTTTATTTAAACTATTCTTGCTCTTCTGTGGCCTTATTGACGTTTATGGCTTCTACGCAGCCCATGTTTAGCATATATCATGACATGAAGGCAGAAAGCTTTTCTTTTTAGAATAATCATATCCTATACATGTTTGTGTGAACGAAGTATGTATTGTGAAAGGATGATGACACAGACATTAATCTATCTTTGTGTTACTTTTCAGTTAAACTGGTCATCCTTACAGAGTGTTGCTGCTGAGTGGTTTGGTTACATTTCTATTTAACTGCTGAAGAGTCCTTAAGGGTATGATTTCCTGGTGGCTCAGTAGTAAAGAATTTGCCTGCCAGTGCAGGAGATGCGGGTTTAATCCCTGGGTCAGGAAGATTCCCTGGAGGAGAAAGTGACAGCCCACTCAAGTATTCTTGCCTGGAAAATCCCTCAGACAAAGGAGCCTGGCGGGCTCCAGTCCATGCGGTCTCTAAAGAGTCAGACGTGACTGAGCAGCTAAACAATAACAACCTAAAGCATACCGCCACTTTGAGCACTGGACTTCCCATGTGGCTCAGCTGGTAGAGAATCCACCTGCAGAGAGGGAGACCTGGGTTCGATCCCTGGGTTGGGAAGATTCCTGAAGAAGGGAAAGATTACTCACTCCAGTATTCCGGCCTGGAGAATTCCGTGGACTACAGTCCTTGAGGTCGCAAAGAGTCAGACACAACTGAGCTTTCACTTTCACTTCACTTTGAGCATTAATGGAGAGCTAAAAAAATAAGACTTATACATGTTTCACTTGTCTTTCTCATACTTAAAATTCTACACTCTTTAAAATGTACTGAAATAAATGAGGGTTTTGGTGGTTTGCTTACTGGTGTTTATAGAGACAGGGATAGATGACTGACAGGGAATTGCTTTGGCAATCATAGACAATGTGCTGAATGAGCCTCATGTCCTGTTTATGCCAGGATATAAGTAGTGGTTCACTGATCAGATTAGCCACCTGCAGGTTTTGTGTAAAGTTTCTGAAGTCCATATCCCATGATTCTGATTCTGAAGGACTGAAGTGAGATCCAGGAATCTGCATTTTTAACAGTCTCCTAGGGCTTCCCTGGCAGCTCAGATGGTAGAGAATCCACCTACAGTGCAGGAGACCTGGGCGCCATCCCTAGGTCAGGAAGATCCCCTGGAGAAGGAAATGTCTACCCACCCCCATTTTCTTGCCTGGAGAATCCCAAGGACCGAGGGAGCCTGGCAGACTTCAGTACGTGGAGTCCCAAAGACTCAGACACAACTGAAGCAACCAATACTTTCAGGCAACTATAATCAGGGTGGTTTACAATCAAATTTGGAAACAGTGATTTTATCTGTAGAATTGGCACATGCAAGTCAGAGTAACCACGTGAAACTTGCTAGGGATAGATACAAGAGGCGGGCTTGGAGAGGTCACTCTGATGCAGAACGTCATTCTGGATTCTTCCTGCCCTCTCTTTGTTTCTGGTTCACTTTCCCTTTGTCATGCTAAACTTAACCCTTCTCTTGTGTGGTAAGTAAGAGTGTAACTGGTAAACATCTCAGGACAGGTGCTAAATGGTGGTTAGGAAATAGACAAAAGGAAGCACCCATTTTGTGATTGTGTGCTGTGCTTTGGTGCTCAATCATGTCCGACTTTTTGTGACACTATGGACTGTAGCCCACCAGGCTCCTCTGTCCATGAAATTTTCTAGGCAAGAATACTGGAACAGGTTGCCATACCCTCCTCCAGAGGATCTTCCCAACCCAGGGGTTGAACCCAAGTTTCCCACATTGCAGGCAAATTCTTTACTGTCTGAGCCACCAGGGAAGCCCATGAATACTGGAGTGGGTAGTCAATCACTTCTCCAGGGGATCTTCCCGAATCAGGAATCAAACCAGGGTCTCCAGCACTGCAGGTGCATTCTTTACGAGCTGAGCCACCAGGGAAGCCCCAATATGTGATTAGGAAGTGGTTATGGCTCCTGGTGGATACACAGATACATATGCTGGTTGGGGGAGTGGTGCTGAAAATGAGAGAGGGGGCAGCAAACATCCCTACCTGGACTGGTCTGAATGGACAGACAAGTAGGCAGGAGTATCAGCAAGGAGATCCAGTAGTAGTGATCCTCAAACTGGGTCCCTATTCTGCACAAATAAACACAAAAATGCCATCGAAAAGAAATGAATTATAGTTCTACTTCTTAACCATGCTTAGCATTTGACCACAATTTCATTTCTCCCGCACCTCACCTGAATTTCAGATCTCATGATTACAGAAGAATGTAAATATATCCCTTAAAAATTGGACTGATGAACTCTAAAAGTGACCCTTTGGCCTCCTTAGCCCAGTGTGCAACCACCACCCTTTGATTTTCTGACTCGCAAGTTAGTGCATCTGCCATCCAATTAACACCTCATTTAACTATACACCTGAGACTTTTGCTTCAGAACTCTATTTTGAAACAATTAGCCCTCTACTGAATAGGGTAGTGTGATTATAATTAGGTGGGAGACACAAAGAACAGTGTGAGTAAGTCTTTGTGAAAACTCCCTTAGTGGAAGAGGGGGTCAGAGTACAGATAAACACATGAAGTTATAATAAAGGCAACTTGCTTTTAAAACTGTGGAATGTTCTGTACACCATATTACTTACCGTACTTATTTTATCAAAGCATAGAAAAGAATTTCCTTATATAGCACCTCCCAAGCAGGAGGACTTTTAGTGTTTTGTTTGAAATTATTATCCAATATTTTGGTTAAATGAAAACCTGTAAATAGTGCTACCTCTGGATTTCAATTTTCTCTGGAGACAGTTGGGATTATTTGTAATGAAAATACTTTTCAAGTGCTCATGGAACCTTCTCCAGGATAGATCACATCCTGGGCCATAAATCTAAACTTGATAAATTCAAAAAAATCGAAATCATTCCAAGCATCTTTTCTGACCATAATGCATTAAGATTAGATCTCAATTACAGGAGAAAAACTATTAAAAATTCTAACATATGGAGGTTGAACAACACACTTCTGAATAACCAACAAATCACAGAAGAAATCAAAAAAGAAATCAAAATATGCATAGAAACGAATGAAAATGAAAACACAACAACCCAAAACCTGTGGGACACTATAAAAGCAGTGCTAAGAGGAAAGTTCATAGCAATACAGGCATACCTCAGGAAACAAGAAAAAAGTCAAAATAAACAACCTAACTCTACAACTAAAGCAACTAGAAAAGGAAGAGTTGGAGAACCCCAGAGTTAGTAGAAGGAAAGAAATCTTAAAAATTAGAGCAGAAATAAATGCAAAAGAAACAAAAGAGACCATAGCAAAAATCAACAAAGCCAAAAGCTGGTTCTTTGAAAGGATAAATAAAATTGACAAACCATTAGCCAGACTCATCAAGAAGCAAAGAGAGAAAAATCAAATCAATAAAATTAGAAATGAAAATGGAGAGATGACAACAGACAACACAGAAATACAAAGGATCATAAGAGACTACTATCAGCAGTTGTATGCCAATAAAATGGACAACGTGGAAGAAATGGACAAATTCTTAGAAAAGTACAATTTTCCAAAACTGAACCAGGAAGAAATAGAAAATCTTAACAGACCCATCACAAGCACAGAAATTGAGACGGTAATCAGAAATCTTCCAGCAAACAAAAGCCCAGGTCCAGACGGCTTCACAGCTGAATTCTACCAAAAATTTCGAGAAGAGCTAACACCTATCCTCCTCAAACTCTTCCAGAAAATTGCAGAGGAAGGTAAACTTCCAAACTCATTCTATGAGGCCACCATCACCCTAATACCAAAACCTGACAAAGACGTCACAAAAAAAGAAAACTACAGGCCAATATCACTGATGAACATAGATGCAAAAATCCTCAACAAAATTCTAGCAATCAGAATCCAACAACACATTAAAAAGATCATACACCATGACCAAGTGGGCTTTATCCCAGGGATGCAAGGATTCTTCAATATCCGCAAATCAATCAATGTAATTCACCACATTAACAAATTGAAAAATAAAAACCATATGATTATCTCAATAGATGCAGAGAAGGCCTTTGACAAAATTCAACATCCATTTATGATAAAAACTCTCCAGAAAGCAGGAATAGAAGGAACATACCTCAACATAATAAAAGCTATCTATGACAAACCCACAGCAAACATTATCCTCAATGGTGAAAAATTGAAAGCATTTCCCCTAAAGTCAGGAACAAGACAAGGGTGTCCACTTTCACCGCTACTATTCAACATAGTTCTGGAAGTTCTGGCCACAGCAATCAGAGCAGAAAAAGAAATAAAAGGAATCCAAATTGGAAAAGAAGAAGTAAAACTATCACTGTTTGCAGATGACATGATCCTCTACATGGAAAACCCTAAAGACTCCACCAGAAAATTACTAGAGCTCATCAATGAATATAGTAAAGTTGCAGGATATAAAATCAACACACAGAAATCCCTTGCATTCCTATACACGAATAATGAGAAAGTAGAAAAAGAAATTAAGGAAACAATTCCATTTACCATTGCAACGAAAAGAATAAAATACTTAGGAATATATCTACCTAAAGAAACTAAAGACCTATATATAGAAAACTATAAAACACTGATGAAAGAAATCAAAGAGGACACTAATAGATGGAGAAATATACCCTGTTCATGGATCGGAAGAATCAATATAGTGAAAATGAGTATACTACCCAAAGCAATTTACAAATTCAATGCAATCCCTGTCAAGCTACCAGCCACATTTTTCACAGAACTAGAACAAATAATTTCAAGATTTGTATGGAAATACAAAAAACCTCAAATAGCCAAAGCAATCTTGAGAAAGAAGAATGGAACGGGAGGAATCAACTTGCCTGACTTCAGGCTCTACTACAAAGCCACAGTCATCAAGACAGTATGGTACTGGCACAAAGACAGACATATAGATCAATGGAACAAAATAGAAAGCCCAGAGATAAATCCACACACATATGGACACCTTATCTTTGACAAAGGAGGCAAGAATATACAATGGAGTAAAGACAATCTCTTTAACAAGTGGTGCTGGGAAAACTGGTCAACCACTTGTAAAAGAATGAAACTAGATCACTTTCTAACACCGCACACAAAAATAAACTCAAAATGGATTAAAGATCTAAATGTAAGATCAGAAGCTATAAAACTCCTAGAGGAGAATATAGGCAAAACCCTCTCAGATATAAATCACAGCAGGATCCTCTATGATCCACCTCCCAGAATTCTGGAAATAAAAGCAAAAATAAACAAATGGGATCTAATTAAAATTAAAAGCTTCTGCACAACAAAGGAAACTATAAGCAAGGTGAAAAGACAGCCTTCTGAATGGGAGAAAATAATAGCAAATGAAGCAACTGACAAACAACTAATCTCAAAAATATACAAGCAACTTATGCAGCTCAACTCCAGAAAAATAAACGACCCAATCAAAAAATGGGCCAAAGAACTAAATAGACATTTCTCCAAAGAAGACATACGGATGGCTAACAAACACATGAAAAGATGCTCAACATCACTCATTATTAGAGAAATGCAAATCAAAACCACTATGAGGTACCACTTCACACCAGTCAGAATGGCTGCGATCCAAAAATCTGCAAGCAATAAATGCTGGAGAGGGTGTGCAGAAAAGGGAACCCTCCTACACTGTTGGTGGGAATGCAAACTAGTACAGCCACTATGGAGAACAGTGTGGAGAGTCCTTAAAAAATTGCAAATAGAACTACCTTATGACCCAGCAATCCCACTGCTGGGCATACACACCGAGGAAACCAGAATTGAAAGAGACACATGTACCCCAATGTTCATCGCAGCACTGTTTATAATAGCCAGGACATGGAAACAACCTAGATGTCCATCAGCAGATGAATGGATAAGAAAGCTGTGGTGCATATACACAATGGAGTATTACTCAGCCGTTAAAAAGAATTCATTTGAATCAGTTCTGATGAGATGGATGAAACTGGAGCCAATTATACAGAGTGAAGTAAGCCAGAAAGAAAAACACCAATACAGTATACTAACACATATATATGGAATTTAGGAAGATGGCAATGACGACCCTTTATGCAAGACAGGAAAAAAGACACAGATGTGTATAATGGACTTTTGGACTCAGAGGGAGAGGGAGAGGGTGGGATGATTTGGGAGAATGGGAATTCTAACATGTATACTATCATGTAAGAATTGAATCGCCAGTCCATGTCTGACGTAGGGTGCAGCATGCTTGGGGCTGGTGCATGGGGATGACCCAGACAGATGTTGTGGGGAGGGAGGTGGGAGGGGGGTTCATGTTTGGGAACGCATGTAAGAATTAAAGATTTTAAAATTAAAAAAATTAAAAAAAAAATACTGTGTGTGTGTGTGTGTGTGTGTGTTTTAAACTGTGTGTTCTAAACTGTGTGTTCTTTATGTATGTAAAGTCAAAGTGAAGTAACTCAGTTGTGTCCAATTCTTTGCAACCCCATGGACTATACACTACCAGGCTCCTCCATCCATGGAATTTTCCAGGCAAGAGTACTGGAGTGGGTTGCCATTTCATTCTCCAGGGGATCTTCCTAACTCAGGGATCGAACCCAGGTCTCCCACATTGCAGACAGACATTTTAACATAAGTCTAATTTCCCTGGAAGTTTGGAAAATCAACCAATGAAACCCACGTATTATATTTTCATACCTATATGGATATTTTATTCTAGTCTTTTTTCATATTAATCCTTTCTAGTCTTTTTTCATATTAATCCTTTCTACGGCAATGTTTCTCAAACGTTAGTGTGCATAAGAATTGTTTAGGGATATTTATAAAATGCAGTCCATGGGGTCTCTAAGAGTCAGACATGACTGAGCGACTTCACTTTCACTTTTCACTTTCATGCATTGGAGAAGGAAATGGCAACCCACTCCAGTGATCTTGCCTGGAGAGTCCCAGGGACGGGGTAGCCTGGTGGGCTGCCATCTCTGCGGTCGCACAGAGTTGGACACGACTAAAGTGACTTAGCAGAAGTATAAAATACAGAATCTGATTTATTAGTCTTTAACTTTTCATTTCTGATAAACTCTTGAATGATGCATATGTTCAAGGGCCATGCTGAGCAATAAGGCTTTGTCCACAATGTACCTCTTAAGTGCCAAGACAGGTTTTCACCAAAGAAAAATATTCTTTTTTAGTTTAAATTTTATATTTATGAATTATGAGTTATCATTGGAACAGAATTGAGGCTATGTTAACATAGCAGAAACAGATACATTCTAGTCTTAAGAAAGTTTCTAAACTTTACAAACATGGTATTTCAAATGACTTAAATTTTTCTGACACTGAATATGAAAAAGATGATTACTCTTGCTATTTCAGATGAGATGTTTAATTAGAATTCATTAAAGAAATACAAGCAACTTGACCATTAAGCCTTTCAATTCTAAGCTGTAATAATCTTAATGGCAAAATCCATAAAATATGTAGAAATGAGTGAGTATAGGCCCTTTTTATGCCGTTAAATTTGCTAGTAGTCATTACACAAATATGTCTTCTTCAGAGAAGGAGCTGCTGAAATGTGCTAATTTGTAAAAGGGTAAGACACTTGACTTGGTTAACTGGCTGATACAGAAAATGAATAGCAAGAGAGAGAGAGAAGAGCGGCATCCCCCACACATGGTCATAGAAAGGTAGGGAAAAACGAGGAATCATGAACAAAAGAAGCCAAAAATCAGAGTCAGTAAAATAAAAAAACAAACCAGGGTTTTCAGCTTTATGGGGTCCACATAGTTGTGCATGTAAGAAATGTAGGGATTTAAGAACTTGTTTATTCTACTTTCTCTACCTTATAGAAATTAAAAAACCACTGGGAAGAAGGCTGATTTGTTCAGTGACCAGGAAGAGCTTAAATTTGGTTTGAAGGTAAAACAAAGAGGATCGGAGAAAACATAGTTCAAAGAAAATATGGGGACTTCCCTGGAGGTCCAGGGAATCTTACTGCCAATGCAGGGAATACAAGTTTGATCCCTGGTGCGGGAAGATCACACATGCCACAGGGCAACTAAGCCCATGTGCCACGATTCCTGAAGCCCCTACCCTAGAGCCCATGATCCACGAGAGAAGCCACCACGATGGGAAGCCCATGTACCACCACTGGAGAGTGACCCCCATTCATCACAACTAGAGAAAGCCTGAGCAGAGCAGTGACCCAGCATAGTCACAAATTGAAAAAAAAAAGAAAACTTGGGTTTCAGCTGGGGAGAAGTAAGACTTCAGTGTCTGGGCAAAGGCTTTCCAAGCCTAGGAATGCAAAGTAGAAATGGCCCTGTGCTGGCCATCCCTGAACAGTGTCAGTCTGAGTTATATCATCAATTCCTAGAAAATCATGTTGCTGTTTATTACTTTTATAATGTGCACACTTTGTACAGGAAGACACATTCAGAAAAACCCAGTACAGTTCTTCCAGGTTGTAATTTAGCAAATTAGTTCTCCCAAAGGCTCCATGATTGGTCCTTGTTGTTGTTTAGACTCAGAGTCATATCCAACTCTTTTGCACCCCACAGACTGTAGCTTGCCAGGGTCCTTTGTTCATGGGATCTTCCAGGCAAGAATAGTGGAGTGGGTTGCCACTTCCTTCTCCCAGGATCTTCCCAACCCAGTGATCAAATCCGCATCTCCTGAATTGGCAGGCGGGTCCTTTACCACTGAGCCACATGGGAAGCCCATGTGATTGGCCCTGTGCTTAGTCAGGTCCAACTCACTGCGACCCCCTGGACTATAGTCTGACAGGCTTCTCTGTCCATGGGGATTTCCCAGGCAAGATTTCTGGATTGGGTTCCCACGCCCTCCTCCAAGGGATCTTCCCAACCCAGGGTTCAAACCCAGGTATCCC
Organism: Ovis canadensis; assembly: GCF_042477335.2. NCBI lineage: Eukaryota > Metazoa > Chordata > Mammalia > Artiodactyla > Bovidae > Ovis > Ovis canadensis. Next base: position 103,946,958 of record NC_091248.1, read on the forward strand.
GCATTGCAGGCGGATTCCTTACTGTCTAAACCACCAGGGAAGCCCACATTATTGGCCCTAGGTCATATCTAAGGCAGAGCTGAGTCTGAAATCTAGTTTTCCACACTCGTAGTCCCAGCTGGTGCTACAATATCAAAAACCTCTGAATTGTGCTCCTCCCAAGCATGCAGTGAGGCAAAGGGAAGAGGGAACCACACTTACAGGAAACCACTAAAAGTACCCCTGCCTCATCCTGTGTCTTAAAAATAAGCCAGACAAGATGGTGTAAGCTGGTGTGTCATCTCAGTATGGCCTTTTTGCTTACAGGGAAACTAATCAAAAAGATAGTGTGTTGCCCTCAGTCACTCAGTTGTGTCCAACTCTTGGCAACCACATGAACTACTGTAGCCCTCCAGGCTCCTCTGGCCATTGAATTTTCCGGGCAAGAATATTGGAGCAGGTTACCATTTCCTCCTTCAGGGGATCTCACCTGAGTCTTTTGCAACTCCTGCATTGGCAGATGGATTTTTTACCACTGAGCCACCTGGGAAGCCCAATTAAAAAGATAGAAATACAACAGTTAAGAAGCTTCAGTCATCCTCTTTTTCACCAAGATCTCAGTCATATTTTAAATCATTTTAAATACTTGCAAGAGTTAGATGTGAATCTGTAAACACCTTTGCTGTTATTAAGGGTACATTTTCCCATTACAGATAAAGACTTTTAATTCACAGTATGATCAACATGTTCAGTACTAAAGATATATGCTTCATTTCACAGAAAATTCTTATTTTCAGAACACATCTTAATATATGTACAATTTAGGAGAGTTCTAGTTAACAATTCATAAAGCAAAGATTTGCTCCAGTATGATATGAGACATTGTGTATTAACGAAGCACATATTTGCTGGTTCTAGTACTTGTTGTGGTTATTCAGTTGCTAAGTCAGGTCCAACTCTTTGTGACTCCATGGACTGCAGCACACCAGCCTTCCCTGTCCTTTACTATCTCCCCCAGTTTGCTCAAACTCATGTCCATTGAGTCAATGATGCCATCCAACCATCTCACCCTCTGTTGACCCCTTCTCTTCCTGCCCTCAATCTTTCCCAGCCTCAGGGTCTTTTCCAATACTTGCTTCCTCTAAATGATAAAAAGCTGTATTTATTTTGAACATGATTATCATAAATTAGAAAGCCTGAATTATAGATGCAGGAAAATTCTGGCAAATTTTTCCCCAAAAGACAAACATAATTGTTCTACCAACAGCAGTTAATTGAAAGCATACAAATTCAGATATTAAACTTTAGATTGTAAGATACATTTTCTATTCAATTCATAAACTGAATAGTTATCCCATAGGATAACTGACAAGACTTAAAGAAACTGTAAACTTTGAAACTGCTATTATTTACCATATTCAGGGTTTAACAGACAAGTAAAAGGATGTCTTTCCATATCTGTACTAAATATGTACACCTCTTATTCTTATAAAATGATTTTATATACTTTTCTCTCCATTATTTCCTCCAAACAAAAAAAAAAAAACCCTCTAAGGCAGAAATTATTCATCAACATTTGCTTTGGAGAGTTTTAAGGGGCCAAAGATGACAGAACTATCCTGGACATTTCCTCACTATACTAATTTTGCAGACTGTTAATTATATTAGGATATTCATAACAGCTGACTCTCACAAAGGTCAAATTTCCTTTTCTGTAATAACAGGCAGCAATCTACCATTTAAAGTTTTCAATGGAATAGCCAGCTTTTTGAAAAGGTGAAAGAAAAATACCAATGTTAACACATAGGAGAGCATTTATAAAAACCAGAAAATAAAAGCCCACAATTTAAAAGGAACCAGATATATTGAGCTTCACCCACAAGAACACAGAAGAATCACATCAATTATATTAACTATATTCTGATGCAGAGTTCAATAGGGCATTAGCATCGGAAAGAAATCGTTATACACTGGTGAAAATCTAGTAACTATGAGACACAAAGTGGTCTCTGGAATCAGACCTCTAGTTTAAATCCTGGTGCTCTCACATTCTATGTGACTGTAAACAAGTTACTTTGCAGGAAATAATAGCCGGTACCTTGATGGAAGAATAATTTCTCCCTAGAAGAGGGGAATATGTGAAGGCAGAAGCCCAAGTCAGAGGGATGCAGGTTCCTGAGCCTGGAAAGGTGTCTTCTGAAACAAAAATGTCAAGCCCCCAACAGAAAGGAAGCAAGAAAACGGATTCTCCCCTAGGGCTTCTAGAAGATACACAGCACTATTGACACCTTGATTTTCACTTAGATTCAATAAGCCACATTGTTTTAAGCCACTAAGTTTTTGGCAATTTATTATAGCAGCAATAAGAAAATAATACCTTATCGTATAGAGTTATGGGGCTTCCCTGGTGGCTCAAATGTAAAGAATCTGCCTGCAATGTGGGAGACCAGAGTCTGATCCCCGATTTGGGAGGATCCCTTGGAAAATGGAATTGGTACCCACTCCAGTATTCTTGCCTGGAGAATTCCATGGACAGAGGAACCTGGCGGGCTGCAGTCCATGAGATCGCAAGAGTTGGAAATGACTAAGACACTGACACTTTCATGAAAATAACAGATATATGTACAAATAAAGCATTTTGAACGGTGCCTACAATATGTTAGGTGCTGTGTAAAGTTAAGCAAAGTAAATGTCGCTCAGTCATGTCCAACTCTTTGCGACCCCATGGACTGTAGCCTACCAGGTTCCTCCATCCATGGGATTTTCCAGGCAAGAATACTGGAGTGGGTTGCCATTTCCTTCTCCAGGAGATCTTCCCAACCCAGGGATCGAACCCAGGTCTCCCACGTTGTAGGCAGATGCTTTATCGACTGAGCCACCGGGGAAGGTGCTGCGTAGCATCCACTATTATTTTAATAACATAAATCAGTTTCTTTAACTTGTCTGCTTAAAAATCTATCTGCTGATAACTAATTTGCTGCATTATGTCCTCTGGAGTGTTTGCAATTGTTTCCTTCTTCCTGATCTCTCTCAACCTTTCACTGCCACCTTTTGCCTCACTCACTACTGGCCAGTCACACTAACCTTCTTTAAATTCCTTCAAAAGTCAAGTGCCTCTGCACCTCAGGATCTTTGGAACAGCTGCGCTCCCAGCATGAAGAATTTTTTCTGTCATCCTCATTCCAGCTAAATCCTACTTATATTCACATTTATTAAAATAACTTGTTCTCAGAAAGGCCTTCCCTGAAAACAAATTTTCTCAGAATATACCATCCTTAATAGCCAATAAGCAAACAAAAAGATGCTCAATATTTTTAGTTATCAGAAAAATGCAAATCATAACCACAATTATACACCATTGTATACTCACTGGGAAGGTGAAAATGAAAACCAGACAATAACAAATATCAGCAAGGATGTAGAGAAGTTGGAACCCTTATATATTGTTTGAGGGATTGAAAATGATGCAGCCAGTTTGGAAAACAGTTTGACAGTTTTTCAAAATATTAAACCTAGAGTTATCACACAATGCAGCAATTCCACTGTTAGGTATAAACACAAGAAAAATGAAAAATTCATGTCCACACAAAAACCTGTATATGAATGTTCACAGCAGCCAAAAATTGTTAACAATCCAAATGCGTAGCAACTGATGAACAGTTAAACAAAATACAGTATATCCATATAATGTAATATTATTCTATTATTCTGCAATATGTAGGAATAAAGTGCTGATATATGCCAAAATATAAATTATCCTTGAAAACATTATAATAAGTAAGGAAAGCCAGTCACAAAGACAACATATAATCTGATTCCATTTCTATGAAACATTTACAGTAGACGAAACAACAGAAGCACAAAGAAGGTCAGTGGTTTCCTGGGGATAAGGTGAATAGAGGTTAAGGAGTGCTGGGTGCTGGAGTTTTGGGGGAATGTGAAAATAGTCTCAAATTCTGGAAGAGGTTGTTTAACTCTGTGACTATGCTAAAAAAAACAACAACACTGAAATGTGTACTTCAAAATATTGAGCATCATAGTATGGGAATTATATCACAATAAAGATTTTTTATTTAATTTTAAAACTACCCCATTCTGTATCATAGTAGCAATTCATAATCACCATAAAGTCTAAAAGGCCAGGGTAACAAATGTTCAATATTTGCTAAAGAAACTGAAAAGCTTCTGATTGGTATGTGTAAATGACAATGATAATGATTATGATATTAGGAAATCAGCCATTAGCAGTTTGTGACCAAGTATGGAAACGGAAGGTAACCTTGAAAACTAATTCTGTTTCTACTTATTTAAAAATCTAATTCATTTGGAGACAGCTGATTCCTAGGGCAACTGAGATTATCCACAATATTCATTTCTGAACTAGTTTCAGAGAAGTATAGAATTGTTCTTTATGATCAGAGAGTAATTTGAGGCATTATCATCCTCATGACGCTATTGAAAAGGATGTTAGAGCCTCGATCTTCAGGCAGTGTTTTGGCTTACAGAACACAGAAAGAGCTAGGTCATACCTATCCAGAAGGAGTACGCCAAGGCTGTATATTGTCATCCTGTTTATTTAACTTGTATGCAGAGTACATCACGAGAAACGCTGGGCTGGAAGAAGCACAAGTGGAATCAAGATTACCAGGAGAAATATCAATAACCTCAGATATGCAGATGACACCACCCTTATGGCAGAAAGTGAAGAGGAACTAAAAAGCCTCTTGATGAAAGTGAAAGAGGAGAGTGAAAAAGTTGGCTTAAAGCCCAACATTCAAAAAATGAAGATCATGGCATCTGGTGCCATCACTTCATGGCAAATAGATGGGGAAACAGTGGAAACAGTGTCAGACTTTTGGAGCCCCTAACGGGCTCCAGAATGCTCAAACTACCGCACACTTACACTCATCTCACATGCTAGTAAAGTAATGCTTGAAATTCTCCAAGCCAGGCTTCAGCAATACATGAACTGTGAACTTCCTAATGTTCAAGCTGGTTTTAGAAAAGGCAGAGGAACCAGAGATCAAATTGCCAACATCTGCTGGATCATGGAAAAAGCAAGAGAGTTCCAGAAAAACATCTATTTCTGCTTTATTGACTATGCCAAAGCCTTTGACTGTGTGGATCACAAGAAACTGTGGAAGATTCTGAGAGAGATGGAAATACCAGAGCACCTGACCTGCCTCTTGAGAAATCTGTATGCAGGTCAGGAAGCAACAGTTAGAACTTGACATGGAACAACAGACTGGTTCCAAATAGGAGAAGGAGTACGTCAAGGCTGTATATTGTCACCCTGCTTATTTAACTTATATGCAGAGTACATCATGAGAAACGCTGGACTGGAAGAATCACAAGCTAGCATCAAGACTGCTGGGAGAAATATCAATAACCTCAGATATGCAGATAACACCACCCTTACGGCAGAAAGTGAAGAGGAACTAAAAAGCTTCTTGATGTAAGTGAAAGAGGAGAGTGAAAAAGTTGGTTTAAAGCTCAACATTCAGAAAACTTAAATCATGACATCTGGTCTCATCACTTCACGGAAAATAGATGGGGAAACAGTGGAAACAGTGTCAGACTTTATTTTTGGGGGCTCCAAAATCACTGCAGATGGTGATTGCAGCCATGAAATTGAAAGACGCTTACTCTTGGGAAGGAAAGTTATGACCAACCTAGATAGCATATTGAAAAGCAGAGACATTACTTTGCCAACAAATGTCCATCTAGTCAAGGCTATGGTTTTTCCAGTGGTCATGTATGGATGTGAGAGTTGGACTGCGAAGAAAGCTGAGTGCCGAAGAATTGATGCTTTTGAACTGTGGTGTTGGGGAAGACTCTTGAGAGTCCCTTGGGCTGCAAGGAGATCCAACCAGTCCATCCTAAAGGAGATCAGTCCTGGGTGTTCTTTGGAAGGATTGATGCTGAAGCTGAAACTCCAGTACTTTGGCCACCTCATGCAAAGTATTGACTCATTAGAAAAGACTCTGATGCTGGGAGGGATTGGGGGCAGGAGGAGAAGGGGACAACAGAGGATGAGATGGCTGAATGACATCACCGACTCGATAGACATGAGTTTGGGTGAACTCCAGGAGTTGGTGATGAACAGGGAGGCCTGGCGTGCTGCGATTCATGGGGTCGCAAAGAGTCACACACAACTGAGCAACTGAACTGAACTGAAAGTATCCTTTGTCTGTTGACATATTGACTCATTCAAAAAATGTTTATTGCATACACCCTTTTTCCAGGTGATAAAAACATAAAACTTAAAATCACCATATGTGCCCTCATGAAACCAAACCATTCCTAGGAGGACAGATAAATGGTTGTCAGAACTGACAAATCAGTTTTGTAACAGAGTTCCCCACTGGAGTGTGGAAGGAAACACTTTTAAAAAAATGCCTTAGTCATTTTGTCATAGCTGCCATGTAATTCCAGCCAAGCATAGTGTGAAGTACCATTCATTTATGATCTAAGACATTTTATTAAAGGCCTACCCTGTGCCGGGCACTGTCTGGCTGGGCCACAGAAACAAAGGCAAATGACTGGAATTCCTGTCCTCCTTGATCTAACACTGCAGTGGTGGAACATGAGTCCAAATGTTAATAAGGTAAAATACACAGTATTCCAGATCACGATAAATGTTGAGAAAATTAGGCCAGAGAGGGAGGTGGGGAGAATGGCAGGGGGTGGGGGCAAATTTAAACAATGGTCAAGAAAGACTCTAACAAGAAGGAGATATTTAGTCAAAGACCTGAAGAAAGCGAGCTAGTGAGCCCAGTGAACTATATAGGGGCATGCATTCTAGGCAAAAAGTGAGAAAAGAAGGGCATTAGAAATCTAGCATTCTATTCATATTAAATCAAACAAGTGGAATCAAAATATCATAAGCTTAGCAAAAATTCATGTTTTTGAGAATATATGTATTATACATAGTATTTATATATATATGTATTTCTAATTTAAAAATAGATATACAGCAAGTAACAAAGGTTTACTGTATAGCACAGGGAACTACAGTTAATATATTATAATAACTGATCATAGAAAATAATCTGAAAAATAATATATGTGTATATGTATAACTGAATCACCTTGCTGTCCACCTGAAACCTTGTAAAGCAACTATACTACAATAAAATATATATGTTAAGAAAATTCAAAAAAGAAAACAAAGGTGAAAACTGAGAGGCATAAGTGCTCTGGAATGTTCAAGGAACATCCAAGAGGCTGGTGTAAAATGAACAAAGGAGAGATTAGTAGTAGAATGGGGGTCAAGGAGGAGTATCCAATCCCACCAGCTACTATATGGACACCGACTTTTACTTTGAAGAAGATAGGAAACACTGGAACATTTTAAATGGTGCTGAGCTGACCTTACTTTTTAACAAATCATGTTGTTGTGCTTAAAACAGGTGTTATAAGGGAGAGGCTGTCATTGGGGGTTGAAGCAGGGAGACATGTTGAGAGACTATTACAGTAATCCAGGTGGTTTACAGTCTAGGTGACCTGACCAGGGTGAGAGCAATAGAAGTGATACAAAGCCATGAAATTTTGGATATATTGTGAGGCTAGACCCAACGAGATTTGCTGATTGAGTGGATGGGGAGGTTGTTGGTGACCATAACAAGAAAACTTTTAGTAACATGGAAGGAAAAAAATGCCTATTTATAGTGGGTTTAACAGAGTTGGGGAAGAAATGGGTTAGATTATAGATGACACTTCTGAAAAGCTTTGCTTTAAAAAGACAGTCATTGGGAGAGGAAGTAGGGTTAAGAGATGGTTGTTTCTGTTAACAAGGAGAAATAACAATATATTTTAGATTTAAAGTAATAATATAGGAGAGAGGGAAAATGGATGGCAGAGAGAAGACATGACCATCAAAGCAACTAACTAGGTCAGAAAGGATGGGAGGTAGCGCTCACCAGAAACAGCTGTTCAGTTAGGAGCCCAAACGATGGATCCACAGTGACGATGGGGATGATGGATCCACAGTGACGATGGGGACGATGGATCCACAGTGACGATGCGGACGATGGATCCACAGTGACGATGCGGACGATGGATCCACAGTGACGATGGGGACGGTGGATCCACAGTGACGATGGGGACGATGGATCCACAGTGACGATGGGGACGGTGGATCCACAGTGACGATGGGGACGATGGATCCACAGTGACGATGGGGACGATGGATCCACAGTGACGATGCGGACGATGGATCCACAGTGACGATGGGGACGATGGATCCACAGTGACGATGGGGACGATGGATCCACAGTGACGATGGGGACGATGGATCCACAGTGACGATGGGGACGATGGATCCACAGTGACGATGGGGACGATGGATCCACAGTGACGATGGGGACGATGGATCCACAGTGACGATGCGGACGATGGATCCACAGTGACGAAGCGGACGATGGATCCACAGTGACGATGGGGACGATGGATCCACAGTGACGATGCGGACGATGGGTCCACAGTGACGATGGGGACGATGGATCCACAGTGACGATGGGGACGATGGATCCACAGTGACGATGGGGACGATGGATCCACAGTGCCGATGGGGACGATGGAACCACAGTGACAATGGGGACGATGGATCCACAGTGACGATGCGGACGATGGGTCCACAGTGACGATGGGGACGATGGATCCACAGTGACGATGGGGACGATGGATCCACAGTGACGATGCGGATGATGGATCCACAGTGACGATGGGGATGATGGATCCACAGAGACGATGGGGATGATGGATCCACAGTGATGATGGGAAGACAGGAGGTAGGCTGTGATGATCCACATGAGTAGAAGGAGTCATGTAGTTTGGGGAAGGTGTTTTGTTTGTTTGTTTGTTTCTGTAATTCATAAAATAAGAATTAAGGTTTTCATTGCAAAATGAGGGTAGTGGAAGCAGAGTTGGCCATGTGAAAAAGAGGTGAGGGTAAGAAGTAGTCATCCAGGAGAGAGAGAGAGAGATTTCAATATCCAAGTGTAAATATGGGAGTAACTGACTGAGATTGTATGAAGGACATTATTGAGAGTCAAGGAAATGAGAGGCCAGAATATCATATGTGGTTATATTGAAATTAGCCAACAAGCATCATAAAACAAAGAGTATTGTAAAAGATAGTAAGCCAGAACTAAAATCTTCAAGTTTTACTAAAGGGTTTGGTTTAATTTTAAACTTCTCTTTTTATTTTTGTTGAACACTCAATTCCAATGTCAAAAATGTTCTTTTTCTCATTGTTGTCTTGTTTTCTTTTATTCCTTAAAATGATTAAGAATGGGACTTTATGACTAGCCTATAACTAGTATGTTATACAAATTTTTTACATTGTAAAGTACATCCTATAGTCAATTGAAACTTGAAACAGCCAACAATTTATACCTACAAAAGAACAATTTCCATTGGCTAGATGAGGGGGAAAAGTTATTTCCTTGATTCACAGTTTTAGAGGAAAGAAAGTTTTAAAAAGATATGGTTGGTAAATGTGTGAAAATTTAAACTGTTGTACTGAATGAGTTCAGTGATTCAAGCTGGTGAATTTCCAGCTGAAGAAGAATGTTAAGTGAAATAGTCAAAAAACAGTCATCAGTGAAATCCATCAGAAACCCATCATTTCACATTGCACCATTAATCTTCAGCAAGATGCCAACTGTGAATCACATGAATATTTGGGTGCGAGAGGGCATCATCTATAACACCCAGTGTTAATAGAAACTGTCAAGCCTATGCTCATTGCCCACGTGATGGTCATTGATCTGCTCCAATGGCAAGACAAAGACTTATGAATTCTGGACACCATTTTGAAGCTGGGCTCTACTTACTGCCCCTTCAGACATCTGCAAGATATTAATCAACTGATAGCTATTTTTAGTTTCAGATAGGCTAGTCCTTTCCAAATTGGATACTGGGAAAGGGATATATGAGATTAATGAGGGACCTCAGTTGATACTGAAGTGCTGAGAACTAAACAGCAGAATAGAGATACAATTACTGTGGGCTCTGTCCCATGTTTGACCCCTAAAGTGAGAAATAAAACTGAATATAGTAAGACTTACTAACAACTGAGGACCTACTGACCAAAAGAACTCAAATGTCTTTCTTTTTGGAGAGAGATCTCAATTTAAAGCATAGGGAATGCATATGCTGTGAAATTCCAGAATTAAGCTTTAGTCCATACACAGCAATGATTATTTTTAAGTAAGCATTTTCATTTGCTATTTTTAGGAAAAGAGATTTAATGTGAAGGAAATGAGGATCATTTTACAATGTGTATACATGAAGAGAATCAAACAAAAATTCATCATATCAGAGAAAAACATAAGAGATTTGGGGAAAGGAAAGTTTTATGAACACTACAAACATGTATGAGTGGGTAGGGATAGGCACAGAGCAGTTTACAAAGTTTGGAACACAGAGCCCACCATCCATTTTTTCCGTGTGTACTATAGAACAGAAAAAACTCCAAAAATAAAATCAGCCATTGTTCTGACAAAATCTTACTGAAATTGAGGTCATAAATATAATGACCATCATGAATAGCTTTTCTCCTGTTGTGTGTGAGAAGACTGACATTATCTCAAGAATATTATATGATGTTATACATTTATGATATGTGTGTGTGCTTAGTTGCTCAGTTATATCTGACTCTTTGTGACCTCATGGACTGTAGTCCACCAGGCTCCTCTGTCCATGGAATTCTCCAGGCAAGAATACTGGAGTGGGTTGCATTCCCTTCTCCAGAGGTTCTTCCCCACCCAGGGATAGAACCCAGGTCTCCTGCATTGCAAGCAGATTCTTTACCATATAAGCTACAGGGAAGTTCATCACATTTGTGATAAAGCAGCCTTAGTCAGTTCACGCTGCCAGAACAAATAATCATAGACTGTGTTACTTAAACAATGAAGGTTTATTTCTCACTGTTCTGGAGGTTGTAAGTCTGGGATTAGGGTGCCTGCGTGGTCAGGTTCTGGTGAGTGTGCTCACCTACATTGCAGATGGCTGGCTTCTCACTGTACCCTCACAGAGTAGCAGAAGGATAAGTGAGCTATCTCTCTGGCCCCTTCTTAGGAGAACACTAGTTCCATTCATGAGAGCTTCACTCTCATGACCCAGGTATCTTGCAATGGTCCCCACCTCCAAACACCGTCACGCTGGGGTAAGGGTCGTGCTGTGCCGTGCTCAGTCATGTCCGACTCTATGACCCTATGGACTGCAGCCCTACAGGCTCCTCTGTCCATGGGATTTTCCAGGCAAGAATGGGTTGCCATTTCCTTCTCCAGGGGATCTTCCCCATCCAGGGATCGAACCCATCTCTACACCTCCTGCATTGACAGGCAGATTCTTTACCACCGAGCCACCTAAGAAGGGTTAGGGTGTAGATTTGTGGTCTGTAACACAGCTGTTGATCCATGAGAGAAACAGAGACGAAAATGTTCAAAGAGAAAAATCAAAGGAAAAATATGAATTACAACAAAGCCACTGGAGCAAAAATGTTGACCTATGTTCCTACATAGAGAGGATAAGAAGGAATTGAGTTAGCCAAGAAGGAAATGGAGAGATGGCTTTTAAAGTTGACCCTGGGTTGAAGGACAAGGAAAAAACGATTTGGAAAGTTCTTCGTGTGGAATTCAGAGTGGGAAGCAATTAGGTCAGTTTTGTTTTGTTTTGCTTTTCACTGAAGCTGGGTTTGTAGGTGTACAAATAATAGTTTTATTTCAAATTAGTTGTTTCACTGGGAACCCAGGCAGAAAAGGGCCTTTGCTTTCTATCAAACACTGGTTACTAAAAGAGGCAGACTAGTGGGATGAGAATGAAATGCATAACAACCAAGAATTCAGAAATCTAGTTTAACCTCTGCAACAGTACCATCAGCCTACATGCATATATTTTGAATACCAACAGGTTCCCCACAGATTCACTATTATTCATGAAAGGCTAAATATGTGATATTCTGAAGATACTCCTGGGAGTTGGTGAGAGGAAGTTGAGGGAAAATATGGAAAACTACTATTGTGCTGCTTCTCAAAATTTCCTATCTTCATTCTGGATACATGGGGTAATTATACTCCTTAGGAGTATATTTAGCCTTTCATGAGTTTGATCCCTGGGCAGGAAGATCCCTTGAAGAAGGGATTGGCTACCCAGCCTAGTATTCTTGCCTGGAGAATCCTATGGACAGAGGAGCCTGATGGGCTGCAGTCCATGGGGTCGCAAAGAGTTGGATATGACACTTGCACTTTCATTTTCATGTTAAGCTTAGAAACGGCCATATGACTTATTTTTGAAAACAGAATATGAATACAGGTGTTGTATTCAACCCAAGCTTCAACAATATGTGAACCATGAACTTACAGATGTGCAAGCTGGTTTTAGAAAAGGCAGAAGAACCAGAGATCAAATTGCCAACATCCGCTGGATCATTGAAAAAGCAAGAGAGTTCCTGAAAAACATCTATTTCTGCTTCATTGACTATGCCAAAGCCTTTGTGTGGATCACAATAAACTGTGAAAAATTCTTCAAGAGATGGGAATATCAGACCACCTGACCTGCCTCTTGAGAAATCTGTATGCAGGTCAGGAAGCAACAGTTAGAACTGGACATGGAACAACAGACTGGTTCCAAATAGGAAAAGGAGTACGTCAAGGCTTTCTATTGTCACCCTGCTTATTTAACTTATATGCAGAGTATATCATAAGAAATGCTGGGCTGGAAGAAACACAAGCTAGAATCAAGATTGCTGGGAGAAATATCAATAACCTCAGATATGCAGATGACACCACCCTTACGGCAGAAAGTGAAGAAAAACTCAAGAGCCTCTTGATGTAAGTGAAAGAGGAGAGTGAATAAGTTGGCTTAAAGCTCAACATTCAGAAAACAAAGATCATGGCATCCAGTCCCATCACTTTATGGCAAATAGATGGGGAAACAAAGAAAACAATGAGAGACTTTATCTTTTGGGGCTCCAAAATCACTGCAGATGGTGATTTCATTTCAATTACATGAAATTAAAAGACGCTTACTCCTTGGAAGTAAAGTTATGACCAAGCTAGATGGCATATTAAAAAGCAGAGACATTGCTTTACCAACAAAGTTCCATCTAGTCAAAGCTACGGTTTTTCCAATAGTCATGTATGGATGTGAAAGTTGGACTATAAAGAAAGCTGAGTGCCAAAGAATTGATGCTTTTGAACTGTGGTGTTGCAGAAGACTTTTGAGAGTCCCTCGGACTGCAAGGAGATCCAACCAGTCCATCCTAAAGGAGATTAGTCCTGAGTCTTCATTGGAAGGACTGATATTGAAGCTGAAACTCCAATACTTTGGCCACCTGATGTGAAGAGCTGACTCATTTGAAAAGACCCTGATGCCGGGAAAGACTGAAGGTGGGAGAAGAAGGGGAAAACAGAGAATGAGATGGTTGGATGGCATCACCAACTCAATGGACATGAATTTGAGTAAACTGGAGTTGGTGATGGACAGGGAGGCCTGGCGTGCCGCAGTCCATGGCGTCACAGAATCGGACATGACTGAGCGATTGAACTGAACTGACAGGTGACGTGTGTCTTCTTTGGGCAGACGCATTTAACTGCCACTGGAGACATTTCAGAACTTTTTTCCTTGGCTGCTGTAGTCATGGTAGCGTGTGTTGATATGGAGACGGAACGCTGCGCCATCACATGGAGGACAAGGACCTGGGTGGGGTCACTAGATGTACAGTGCACTTTCAACAGGGTTTAAACCTTTGTTTTGAGACCACTAACATTTGGAAGTAAGTTGTTTATTGCTGCACCATAACCTAGTCTATCTTGACTAATACAAGTCCAACTTCCCTGAAGACTTGGAATAAACAAAACAAATGCCTTAATACTTTGGTATCAAAATCAGTGGACAAGTTAGCAGGGAGCTTTATGTTAGAATAAAAGAATCTGCAACTTTATCACCAAGGTTTACAATTTTTATTAGCTTAATATTTTCAGTAAAGCATACGATTCCTTGCAACTATTGACTGAAAGATGAGTGTGTCCAATAAGATTATTTATAAAGCAACGCTCTACTGACTGTATCATTTCATACACTCACCCATTTCTTCTTAGAAATTTTCTTTGAATTGCAAATATTTTAAAGGAATGCCAGTTTAGCCATGACCTTAGGAAGATTTCTTACCTGCCTTTTAATCTAGATGTAAAATAGAGTTGTATCTTTATCTTCTGGCTTGAAGTCATTTCATAGGATTTCTTTTGAAATACTTTTGCTATAGATCCTGAGTTAAGACAATAAATAGGTGAGATAGTAAACATTTTCAGCTTTGTGAGTCGTATGATCTCTGTTACAACTCCTCAATTCTGTTGTAGCATGAAAGCTTCCATAGACAATACACACAAACCAATAAGTGTGTCTCTTCACAAATACAAGCAGCAGGCTGATTTTGGCCCATGGGCCATAGTTTGCCAAATCTTGCTTTAGATGTTATTTCCAATTCAAGTCACATCCATGTAATTCCATATTATCAGCTATCATGATAGCATGACTATATTAATTTAGGAACTATATTAATGAAATCAACATGCCATCTGGCAACTTATCTGATGTTCTTACAATCATGAAATAAAATACGTACCCTATTTAGGCTCTGGGCTTAATATCCTTTTTAAAACAAATAACACTTATTTTAGTTTATTTCTTTTTTTACATCTGGCTCTACAATACTCGTTTTGTAGGGCTAGATGTAAAAACGAAAGGAGAACTAAAATAAACGTTATATCCTTGTAGGATTTTCAAAAGCCTATTATTTCCTCATGTTACAGTTGAAATGAATGTTTTAATGGAAACATTTATTTTTTGTTCCTTACAAATACCAAGAGATAAAAATCTTAGTGAGATAAAGGAAAGAAAATGATGATAGTAGCCACTGCAGAATAGAAATGGATCTGTAAAGTTGTTTTCAGAAAATGAAATCATGACTGACATGATCTAACATCTTTCCACCGGGGAGACACTAACCTGTGCCAAATTAGGTCTTTGTTTATTAGTTCAAAATTAAAAAAAAAATCACAAAAATGCTCCATTTACAGGAGACTGTTGGAAAGAAAAGGAAGATAAAGAAATTATAATACGTATATACCTGAATCCCCTAGAAGGAAAACAAAACAATTTTATTGTTTTTAATTTCAGGCTCAAATTAATTTATTTTAATATCATGCATTTTGAACTACTAGGGCAAAGAAGCAAACAAGGAAGTTGGGTATGGCAAATGAATTCAAACCTATAGTAAAATAAGGAAATGAATTATGATAAGACCCAAGGCTATTTTTATTCCCTGCTTCAAATACCATGGCATAGGGGGGAGATATGTGTATCGTACAATAGTTCAATGTTTTGGTGAGCACATCTAGAACACTAATTAGAATCAATTTTATTGGCTTATAAAACATGTATGTATGAGCTCTACCTTTTATGGACTCAGTTAGTTCGCTCCTATATATACCCCTTAATATACTAATCAGTTAGTTTCTAAAGAAAGTGGGGTAAGTTCTCCTCTTGACTGCTTCATTGTTCACTCGGGATGTATAACCAAGGACAAGACCTTATTGAAAGGGAGGAAGATTGATTGATGCCGACTGGAGTGATTCAGGCATGAAATAGATCGCAGCGCATCCCTGTGTCCCACCAGAACGTGCTTCTGTGTTCAGGCGGTTTTGACTGCGGTATAACTGCCAGGTAGCTGGAGCTGTCACAGAGACACTGGACAGGACTGAACACTGAAAGTCGAATGGCCAAGAGAGGTGCACATAGACAAACTGTATCAAGGCTGGTTCTGTCAGTGCAAACTATATGAGCTTGTACAAATCATTTAATTCAGAGTTTTGGCCTTCTCAGCTCTTAGGCTGAGCTAGATGAAACTGCCAACATTTGACTGTCTAATGACAATTTCATGACTCATGATCTGTGGCTATGTCATTCTATGGCTGTGATCAAATGAAATGTTTCTATAAACTTCTAGGTATAGTATAAATGCATTTATTTTTCTTAATTCTTCTTCTGAGTAAAATTATTGACTATAAGGTATTATTTAATGATAATTACAATTTACCATTTTAATTCATTGATTTATATAGACAATTAATAATTCATCATTTAACATTTGTCATTAAAGAAATACAAATTGCACCAAACAGTAACTGATTCAGTCATGTTTATATATCTTGGGATCCTAAAGTTTACTTCATCACTCATAGAGCACTTGCCAATAGTCATAACATTGGGTTGGACATGTTCTGTCCAACAATATGCTCTGCTGACATATAGTCTTAGTGAACATATTTGATACCTGTCTTATTCCAGGCTACCCTTCATTTACAAAGGTAGTATAATGATACTGGCAAATTTCATCAAGACGTTCCAACAGTCTCACTTGTGACCTCCATGTCCATCAACAAGCATCCAGGTGTAGAGCAGAGCTCCACTGTGATCTGGAATAGACGTCTATCTTGTATCTTATACATGCATATGCTCCAGTAAAACCTAATGGTGCAACTCTGAAATACTCAAAATATGTTTGCTTAAAAAATACACATCCATAAGAGAAGGCAATGGCACCCCACTTACTCTTGCCTGGAAAATCCCATGGGCGGAGGAGCCTGGTAGGCTGCAGTCCATGGGATCACAAAGAGTCTGGTACGACTCAGCGACTTCACTTTCACTTTTCACTTTTATGCACTGGAGAAGGAAATGGCAACCCACTCCAGTACTCTTGCCTGGAGAATCCCAGGGACAGGGGAGCCTGGTGGGCTGCCGTCTATGGGGTCGCACAGAGTGGGACACTACTGAAGCGACTTAGCAGCAGCAGCAGCATAGCTTTTCCAGTAAGCAACCTGATAACACGTGCTAAGTGACTTCAGTTGTGTTCAGCACTTTGCGAACCCACCAGACTCCTCTGTCCATGGGATTCTCCAGGCAAGAATATTGGAGTGGAATGCCATACCCTCATTCAGAGGATCTGCCCAACCCAGGAACTGAACCTACATCTCTATGTCTAATGCATTGGCAGGCAGGTTCTTTACCACTAGCACCACCTGGGAAGCAGCCCAAGGTGACCTCTAAAAATGGTGTGCTATACAATTGACCCAAAACCCCCCACAAAACCTAACAGCAGAAAATGGTCACTCTGGGGTTATCAGGGAACCTCAAATGGGTAATTTCAGAACTGGAGAAACAAAGAATAATTCATAATGAGATGTGACAGATTTGCTGATAATGTTTACGAGTACTATTAAACCACTTAAGCAATCAGCTTCCATTGCAATGCGACAAGTGTATTTATGCGGCTGCAGTGCACCTCCTACTCAGATTTCTCAAAATGTTCTTTAGATACTCTATTAAATTAAGAACACTCAAGACACCCATTTAAAGTTGGAAGTACACTTGACCCTTCTCTTCTTTTATATGCGGAGTTTACTGAAGGTGACATCTGTGAAAGAGGCTGAAAACCTCAACAGTTTCAATCCTACACTGATTACAAATTAGAGGATGCAACATATTTTATTTATATATATATATTATATATGATACACGTATATATTGCACTTTCTTTCTCATCTACCCCATAGGTTGCAAATTGTTCTCCTTGAAGTAATTGGAGATATAACCTGAACTTGGGTAAATTTTCTGAAGCTTTGAGATCCACTGGAAACTATGTTGTTGTTACTGTTCAGTCACTAAGTCATGTCTGACTCTTTGTGACCCCATGGGCTGCAGCATGCCAGGCTTCTCTGTTCTCCGCTATTTCCCAGAGTTTACTCAAACTCATATCCATTGAGTCAGTCCATGCTATCTAACCATCTCATCCTCTGTTGCCTCCTTCTCCTTTTGCCTTCAATCTTTCCCAGCACCAGAGTCTTTTCCAAAGAGTTGGCTCTTTGCATCAGGTGGCCAAAGTATTGGAGATTCAGTTTCAGCATCAGTCCTCCCAGTGAATATTCAAGGTTGATTTCCTTTAGGACTGACTGGTTTGATCTCCTGGCAGCCCAAGGGACTCTCAAGAGTCTTCTCCAGCACCACAGTTGGAAACTATACTAAGACCAAAAATCTTGACAAACATTCAATAGAAGAAAAATGTTCACCAGCACGACTTCCCCCTAGATAGCTTAGTCTTGTCTTTTGGTAAACACCACCTACCCTTTAGAGTCCCAGGGTCCTTCTCATGCCTTAAGCAGCCATTGTCCTGAGTGGGTCTTTGGTCTCCATTTTTAATTCTACTCATTATGTTACGGTTATTTTATTGTTTAAAAGTAATGGTAACTAATAGAATAAAGCGTGTTTCTCTTGGTGATAATTACACTGTGTCTTAAGAAGAAAGTCCAAAAGGGTGACTAATGATGTAACTTTTAAGTACCTTAATAATTTAATGAGAAGATATTTACAGGTAGATATCTTTATGAATTTTCAAGGTACCCTCTTGACATGGTCTTCTATTTCTGCTTTATTTAGGGTCACTCCTATTATAAATCAAGAAGCATTTATTCTGTGATCAGTAGTAAGCTAGGTTCTGTGAAGCAACGCAGCATAAGATAAAGCTCTGCTGAAAAAGATGTCTAATATTCTTTGACCCTTCTAGATACTGCAGTGTCATTTGGGAATGCCCAGCTGCTGGAAGAAAATTGCCCAGAAGCTAAATCTTGCAGCTTGCAAAAATCTAAGCCTTGGGTGTTTATCACTGTATAAAAATCCAGCAGAGATCTTATTCAGAAAGCAGAAGTTCCCCAGAATAGCTTCACAGAGAGAAGCCCAACAAAGAAGGAAGGAAATGTCATAAAAGAGAAACCAAACATAATAATGTGTCTCTTATCCCAGTTGTCAACAAGTCTTTTGTGGCGTGATCATGTGAAGAGTCTTGGGGAATGGGGAGAGAGTTCTGGTTTTCTCCTTTTTCCAAGAGCCATGTGCAGGCACCCTCTTCGGCCTGGGTGTCCGGAGGTAGTTTAGCTTCGTGGTCTAAGCCTGAGGAATAGGTACAGTGTGTGTCATTGCCTGAAGAAAATTCTTCCCAAAGGTCTTCTTGCCTTCTCCCCAACACCTCCTGTCTATAATTGAATCCATGTTAATATGAACAGCTATGAATGGCAGCATGGGTGAGAAATTAATGTAGAAATTGCAGCAACCCATGTAGTGCACAACTATGAGCAAAGAGAACTTATTTACCGACCACGTGGTTATGGGCTGATAACCTTTTTGGAATAGAAATGGCAAACAGACCACCATGTGGCAAATTTAATCAACAAATGGGTTTTATTTGACCTGCTCAGTGTTAAATTACAAAGTATTTTTTTAAACCTTTTGTAGCCCTAGTGGTAAAGAACCCACCTGCCATGTAGGTAGACGTAAGAGACCCAGGTTCGATCCCTGAATTGGGAAGATCCCCTGGAGATGGAAATGGAACCCACTCCAGTATTGGAAATGGTGAAGGACAGGGAAGCCTAGCATGCTGCAGTCCATGGGGTCTCAAAGGGTTGGACACAACTGAGCAAATGAACAGCAACAACAACAACTCCAGTATTCTTGCCTGGATAATCCCATGGACAGAAAAGCCTGGTGGGTTATAGAGAGTCAGACATGATTAAAATAACTTAGCACACACACAAACTTTTTGAGTTCTATGCAAACTAACTTCATCTAAGGATCCGGATTTCCAGTTCTTTTGAAAATGTGGTCTGATCACCCAAAGCCTACATTTCCCCTCCTTACTACATTGGCTGGAACAAAGTATCAGGTGCCCTCTGGGGTCAGTCACATTCTCCCCAAATTGCTGCCAGCAATTCTTCTTATTGGTTTCATGACCATGGACCACTTTTCTAGCACTTAAAGGTATTTGAGATTAAGCTGCCTAATGGGACACTTATGTGCCTTTGACCATCATCCAGTGAACCAACTACTGTCTTGCTCGAGTATTTCGAAAGGAACACTGGCTCTAAACCTATCATCACTGCCTACTTGGACTAGCCTCCCCAGTGGTAGGGCTTGTTCTTGTCTAAGCACTGGTTTGGGAAGGAATGAGAGATACGGTTACTGCTGTTTCTGCACATGATGACTACCCACTCCAGTGTTCTTGCCTGGAGAATCCCACAGACAGAGGAGCCTGGCAGGCTACATTCCGTGGACTTGCAAAGGGTGGAACACCACTGAGTGACTAACACTTTCACTTTAACTGCACATGAAGTGCTTAGCTGGTTGGCTTAAAACTCTGAATGTTCAGGCCTGTGTGGATCAGCCTCCCATTAGCTTTCTACAAAAAGCTAATGTTTGATGTGTCAGGCACAGATGATTGAGTTTTATTCAAGTGATAACTATTATAATAGCAATGACTACTTTTTGAACACTAGTTCCCAACCATCTCATACTTTTTAATCTCATTTAATTTCCCAACAAACCTAGAAGGTTATATAGTGAATACCTTTTATTTTTAACTGCCCATCGTCCTTCTGCCCTCACTTGGTAATAATATCTTGCTTCCTTTGAGAAAATCACCCACCATTTTCAAGAACCCATTATGGCAATCTTAGGAGGGCTGTATTTATGTGTGTTCAGTTGCTGAGGCTTTTCTGACTCTTTCTGCCCCATGGACAGTAGCCCACCAGTCTTCCCTGCCTTTGGAATTTTCCAGGCAAGAATACTTGAGTAGGTTGCCATTTCCTACTCCATGGAATCTTCCTGACCCAAGGAACCCATGTTTCTTGCATCTTCTGAATTAGCAGGCAGTTTATTTACCACTGTGCCCCCTGGGAAGCCCCATCAATCACAGTATTCTCCCATAAGCCACAAAGTGGGCATATTATCCAACCAGTCAGTGAAGCTCTCTTGAAGATTCTGAATCTTAGCAGAATGGTGCTAGTGCAGAAAGGAGTTTTCTCAGATTCATCTCTGTGTTTTCTTCAGAAAAGACCTTATATTAGTTCCTAATCTGGATCCCAAGCTTCCCAAATGAAACAGCACTAAAGAATCCGCCTGCCAATGCAGGAGGAACAAGTTTGATTCCTGCATCCTGAAGATCCCCTGGAAAAGGAAATGGCGGCCAATTCCAGTATTTTTGCCTGGGAAATCCCATAATTAGAGGAGCCTCGTGGGCTACCGTGCATGGGGTCTCAAAAGAGTTGGACACAACTTAGGGACTCAACAACAACAACAACAAATCTGGATCCCAGAGCTACCGTGGTACCTTTATTTTCAGATATAAGCACCTCTATTCTTCAATAAATTTCTTTTTTCAGTTAAATTAACTGGAGAATTCTTCCATTGCTGTAAGCCTTTGTGTTATTATGAGACAACTGATTTGTAAAAAAAACATCAGTTGCATTCTTCAGAAGGGCAAATCCGTGACATAGTTAGAAAGGTATACAATATATGATTAAAACTGTCAACAGTTGAATACCAAGTCCGGCCACTTACTAGCTGTTTTAATCATGAACAAGTTATTTCATTTCCTTAAAGCTCAGTTTTGTCAGTTGTAAATGGGAAGAGTAATATTGTCTCAGTTTTGTTAGTTGTAAAATGGGGATAGTAATACTGCAATGCTCATTGTTGCAAGAAATCATTTATATAATACACACGATGAGAATTTTTAAATCACTGTAGTATTAGTTGTATATTCTTGCCACCTCTTCCTCATCTGTTCTGCTTCTGTTAGGTCCTTGCCATTTCTGTTCTTTACTGTGCCCATTTGCATGAAGTGTTCCCTTGATATCTCAAATTTTCCTGAACAGATCTCTACTTTCTCATTCTATTTTTTTCCTCTATTTCTTTGCATTGTTTACTCAAGAAGGCTTTGTTATCTCTCCTTGCTATTCTCTCAAACTCTGCACTCAGTTGGGTATATTTTTCCTTTCCTCTTTTGCCTTTCACATCTCTTTTCTCAGCTATTTTCATTTACGTTCTTATCATCACTTTCATTATTTGAAGATTCATCTATATAGGTCAAGCCCTGGCAGGCTTTTTCAAAAGGATTTAAACTAGTGTTTACTATGAAGTTTTCATTATGTACTTTCTTCCTAGAGTGACGTAACACTTTTTTTTTCTTTTCTCATTGCTAATTTTCATGGTCATGACCAACCTAGATAGCATATTCAAAAGCAGAGACATTACTTTGCTGACTAAGTTCCATCTAGTCAAGGCTATGGTTTTTCCAGTAGTCATGTATGGATGTGAGAGTCGGACTGTGAAGAAGGCTGAGCACCGAAGAATTGATGCTTTTGAACTGTGGTGTTGGAGAAGACTCTTGAGAGTCCCTTGGACTGCAAGGAGATCCAACCAGTCCATTCTGAAGGAGATCAACCCTGAGGTTTCTTTGGAAGGAATGATGCTAAAGCTGAAGCTCCAGTACTTTGGCCACCTGATGCGAAGAGTTGACTCATTGGAAAAGACTCTGATGCTGGGAGGGATTAGGGGCAGGAGAAGAAGGGGACAACCGAGGATGAGATGGCTGGATGGCATCACTGACTCGATGGACGTGAGTCTGAGTGAACTCTGGGAGTTGGTGATGGACAGGGAGGCCTGGTGTGCTGTGATTCATGGGGTCGCAAAGAGTCGAACTGAGCTAGTAAATATTTGAACTGAGAGAATGGTTTATTGAGAGTAGAACAGTGTTATAATCTCATAAAGAAATTGATACGCTAAATTAGTAAATTTTGTTCTAAATTTTATATAAAGAACATTTGCCGGAGAAAATAAAATTTGTTCACATTCTAAACTCAGGGAACAATGAATAAAGAGGGAAGAGAAGGAAGGAAGGAAGGAAGGGAAGAAGGAAGGAAGGAAGGGAGTAAAGAGAAAAAAGTAAGATAGGAATCACTTAAGCTGAAACTTTCACAACAGAAGAGAGTATGATTTAGTTAGCAGTGTACCCAATATCAGACAATAGTGTGATTTACTTTAAAAAGCTAGTTCCTTTAGGCTACTCTAGTAGTTTCCCAGGTGGCTCAGTTGGTAAAGAATCTGCCTACAATGCAGGAGACCTGGGTTGATCCCTGAGTCAGGAAGATCCCCTTGAGAAGGAAATGGCAACCCAATCCATTTTTCTTGTCTGGGAAATTCTATGGACAGGGGAGCCTGTTGGGCTACAGTCTATGGGTGGCAAGAGTCAGACACGACTTAGCGACTAAACCACCCCACACTATCTAAGGTGTAAAATGTGAATTTAAAAGGCTTACAATTTATTTTATTTACTAAAACCTAGCCTGAAATGTTGGGATATTGTGTTCATTTGGGGATATCACATTTAAAGTACATTGATAAGTCAGAGTATATCCATAGGAATTTTGAATAAAGAGGGCTTCAAAGTAACAGAGTTCAAGAGTATGAAGAGCTGTCATGTAACATTGTTTACACTATTCATATGCAGCAAGTAGTGTTAGAGTGAATGAATGGGCTGCTTCAAAGCAGGTTTATACTTTCTATGATGAAATAATTAAGTGATTAGATCTGCTTTTTTACACAGCGTGAAAGATTGTATTTTTAGGAAATAACCACAGTAATATTTCTGGTCTCATATATTCCCAAAACCCATATTCTGGTGCAGAACTTCCACTCCCCATCAGGATATTGCTGTTCAGTTGCTAAGTCCTGTCTGGCTCCTCTGTCCTCCACTATCTCCTGGAGTTTGCTCAAATTCATGTCCTTTCAGTCAGTGATGCTATCTAACCATCTCATCCTCCGCCGCTCTCTTCTCCTTTTGCCTTCAATCTTTCCCAGAATCAGGGTCTTTTCCAATGAGTTGGCTCTTTGCATCAGGTGGCCAAAATCCAATGAATGCTTAGGGTTAATTTCCCATCAGGAGATGGAGTCTATTTCCCCAGTCCTTGAATTTGGGCAGACTTGTGGCTGCTCCTGCCCAGAAAATTACACCGATTTCTGAGGCTGGATTATAAAAAAGATGTATCTTCCATCAGGCTTCCCTGGTGACTCAGCAGTTAAAAGTTAAAATCTACCTGCAAAGCAGGAGACTTGGGTTCGATCCCTGGGTCGTGAAGATAGGGTCACAAACAGTTGGATATGATGTGTTCATCCACGTGTGCACACACATGCACACACACACACACACACCTTCCATTCAGCTCCACTTGGGGCACTGGCCCTCAGAAATCAGACTCTTCATTATGAAGAAGGTCAGATCACATAAAGAGGTCACAAGTCGGTGTTCAGCCCACAGCCCTAGCTGACATCTAAGCCAACAGCCGGCATCAACCAGCTGACGTGTGAACACCAGATGTGTGAATGAGTGAGCCTCCAGATCACTTCTGCCCCCACCCTTTGAGTCTTCCAGCTGAAGCTCAGACATCCTGGAACAGAGACAAGCCACATTTAAAAGAATACAGAGAAAGAAATTTCAACATTAAGGTGAGCCCTGATATTAAGTCTTCAGAAGCATCAAATTGCTCAGATTTGCAATTCTTTTCCTAACTCTTTTGTATCCATTTCAAGCAGAAATTTATCCTGACCCCCTCCATTTCAGCTGCCCAAAGAAATAACAGGAAGGTTAGAAAATGAATGAAGAATCGGAAACTGCACATTGAAGCCCATTGCCTCTGTGAGCTCCACACGGGGCTCTGAAGTGCCAGGAAGTTTGGGAGCAACAACTCAAGTAGCAAAATGTTAGGTCATTCAATAAAGTAGTCTCCTTTACAATGCCTGACAAGAGTATTTCTAGAGAATTAGGACAAAACGGGACTCTTTTATACAGTTTCAATATGATTTTAAATTTACCCAGGTTGCCCTGCTGCTCCTCTGATTTTTTTAAGCAACCCATTGAATTCCAATGGAAAAAAAAATTATTCAGTTTGAGAGATTTGATGTTTATTCTCTTCTCTGTAATTGATATTGACTACTGTGGCAAGGTTTACTTTCTTGTTAATAAATCAAAACAACACACAATTTTTCTCAGACATCTTATTAGAAGCAGACACGTTATTCTAAGAGAACACTAAAAAAATGTGCTTCCTGGACTAGAGATCGAAGGTTTAAATGCCTACCTTTATGGTCATTATTTTCAGAATATTTATTTTTAAACTATCATACTTTAATTTGTTTTTTTGAGGGAAAAAAACATGAATTTAAAATATTAAGTGTTAAAATCTAATTTAACTCTAAGCATTATATAATTTCAACTTTTTTAAAATTTTGTTTGAATCATAAGGTAAGACTCCAGCCAGTAAAACTTTTGATAATTTTTAATCTTCTTCAGCCAACTCATAAAAATATCAATATTGGATTATAAGTAGCAAAAATAGTTTAAAATTAAGCTTAAGATCATAGTCAACAGAAAATTATTAGAGAACTTAGATGAATGGATTATTTGCATGAGGAAACAAAAACTACAGAAACTAATGAGTATTTTTTGCAATATTTTACTAGTGTGTTTTGTGGAATATGTTGGAGCTGATTATGTGCTTTCGTTATTAAAGATTTTTAAAATATCTACACTTCCTCTTTACTCCTTTAAATATACAATTACAATTTCTACCCTCTCACTTGATTAAAAACGTTTGGAAACCAGTGATCTCTGATGTTAATAATAATCCCTTTTATTCCTAAGTAATGTTTTCCTCTCATTATTTCCTTACTGCCTTGTTAATTATCAGTTTTTATGGTTTAAAAGTTTTTCCCTAAGGAAAATGAAACAAAGAGGAGGAAGAATTTAGCTGGAAAGTATAATTTTTTGGTTTTCTTTTACCAAATGATGTTGACCTAGTTTTATGATACCCACTTTGAAAATTATAGCAAAAACAAATTCCTTAGTTTCCTGAAATATCAGAAGGACATACACTGATACTTCTGCTTATGGCACTGCATTCTTTATATATCTAATAATTTATTTGATTGCTTTAGTTAAATCAAACATTAAAAATGGCTGTACAGTGGACCCTCCATATCTGCAGGGTCTGCATCCATGGTTTTGCAGATCAAAAAGATTTTTTTTAAAAATTCCAGATGGTTCAAAAAAGCAAAACTTGAATTTGTTCACACCAGTAACTGTTTGCATAGTGTTTATGCTGTATTTACAATTATTAACATAGCATTTGAGCTTCTCAGGTGACACAGTGATAAAGAATTTGCCTGCCAATATAGGAGACACAAGAGATGTGGGTTCTATCCTTGTGTTGAGATCTCCTGCACTAAGAAATGGCAGCCCACTCCAGTAATCTTGCCTGAAAAATTCCATAGACAGAGGAGCCTAGCAGGCCACAGTCCATCAGGTCATGAGGAGACGGACATGACTGAGCATAGCACAGCACACAGTATTTACACTTTATTAGGTATTGTAAGGGGGCTTCTCTGGTATGTCAGGTGGTAAAGAATCCATCTACAATGCAGGAGACTCCGGTTTGATTCCTGGGTCAGAAAGATTCCCTGGAGAAGGGATAGACTACCCACTCAAGTATTCTTGTGCTTTCCTGGTGTAAACAATAAACAATCTGCCTGCAATGAGGGAGACCTGGGTTCGATCCCTGGGTTGGGAAGATCCCCTGGAGGAGGGCATGGCAGCCCACTCCAGTATTCTTGCCTGGAGAATCCCAGTGAACAGAGGAGCTTGGAGGGCTACAGTCCATGGGGTCGCAAACAGTCGGACACAACTGGGCAACTAAGCACAACACAGCAGAGGTATTGTAAGTAACCTAGTGATGATTTAAAATATATGGTAGTATATACACAGGTTATAAGCAAATAATCCTTTAAATATAATGATGTAGTATTTACATAAGGAACTTGAGCATTCTGAGATATTGATACCTGAGGGGTCCTGGAATCATCTCCTCTAGATACTGAGGGTGACTCTATGAGTAGAAACATAGTCACCATTCTTAGAAAAGTGTCTATGTCAATATCTTTTGTCTGGTATCCATTTTTCTCTCATTTGACTTTGGTAATGTGTTCTCTCTGGGGCTCTTTTATTCTCTTGCTAGTGGTGAAAAGAATATCCTCCTTCTACCTGAGGTTATATAATATGCCAAATACCACAAATTGTATTTAATCAACTCTCATTCTTCTGAGTTGGTCCTGGCAGAATTTTGATTTTAGTGTATTAAAAAGAAGAGACATCACTTTGCTGACAAAGGCCCATATAGTCAAAGCTATGGTTTTTCCAGTAGTCATGTATGGATGTGAGAGTTGGACTATAAAGAAGACTGAGCACCAAAGAATTGATGCTTTTGAAATTGTGGTACTGGAGAAGAGTCTTGATAGCCCCTTGGACAGCAAGGAGATCAAGCCAGTCAATCCTAAAAGAAATCAGCCCTGAATATTCATTGGAAGGACTGATGCTTAAGTTGAAGCTCCAATACTTTGACCACTTGATGTGAAGGGCTGACTCATTAGAAAAGACCCTGATGCTGGGGAAGACTGAGAGCAAAAGGAGAAGGGGGCGGCAGAGGATGAGATGGTTAGATGTCATCACTGACTCAATGGTCCTGAGTTTGAGCAAGCTCCGGGAGATAGTGGAGGACAGGGAAGCTTGTTGTGCTGCAGCTCATGTGGTCACAAAGAGTTTAATATGACTTAGCAACTGGACAACAATAAAGTTTATTTTGCTTTTGGTACCATTTCCTTACATTTGGAAATAAACTTTTCCTAATGTTTAAGTCTAGGAATTCACTATCTTTGTATTCATTTCCTCTCTTACCCAAATCTGTTTCTGAGAAAATACCTGTAAACTTAAATATTATATATTAACCTCTTCTGGAAGTATCTGCATTTTAAGATTTATAAAGATTTAAAAGTTTATAAAATTTTAAATTGCAGATAATAAAATAGGAGAAGTTGAATAGGATGGTAAATGTGATGAAATATGTTTACTGGAACCCTTCTACCTAATCCAGAAGCTAGATTTATAAATAGCAATCGTAGTCATGAGCCACTATGTAAACTTTGTTATGTTACAGGAATTGACTTAGGTGCTGTTACTCTAAAAAGAGAGAGGATGGGGGAATGAGATCCTTTGGAACACAGAAGCATTTCGCACTGATAGTGGTCTACGCCAAGAACAACAGTAAACCATCAATTTACGTGAAAAGTCTTGAGAAATGTGTTAGTGAGTTTTCTTACACTTATAAGTAAGAAAATGCAGTTAGATCACCTGTGAGGAAGGAAATTGATTGCACGTTGAGTTCTGCAGGAAGATACAACAGCTTCATGAGCCCAGACTTTTTCTGAGTATTGATGTTCACAAAAACTCTGATGGACAATCAGCTTGTGCATTAATCTGAGCTTAAGTGACCAGATCATCCATTTATTTACCCAGAAAATACATAGCCCAAATGGAAGATTCGATTGGGTCCCAGTTGCCCTATTCAACTCTGGATTATCCTTCCTGGGATCGTTTATGTTGGGCCAATTCAGTGGGGATGTACTTCTGCTGCGTCAATAACACTACTTAGGTTTGTCTTTGTGACAATCCTTCCTGTGCTGCTAGAAAGTTGGACTAATATATTCCCTACATGTTTCAAAAATCATGGTAGAACTTAAACTAAAATGAACCACCTGGATATATATTGTTAGGATTCTTCAGGTAAAAATAATATAATATTCAACTGCAACCAGCTGACACACAAAGGGAGATATAATGGCTCACGTTACTGCAAAGTCTAGAGAAAGTGTGTACACTTAAATGAGTATTACACAATTTCTCTGCTTTGTATCCCAGCCCTGCTGCTGTCTCATATTAACTTTATACTCAGGTTGGCCTTCTTTAGGATAGCTGCAATGGGTTCCAGTCATAGCTCACAAATAAAACTATCCAGAATAAAATCATTTTACTCACTGTCAAACAAAAATCTGGGTGTCATAGGCAAAATACTGAGCTTCTCCAATCATGTCTGTATTCTCATCTTTAGAATCTGCAAATATTATCTTATGTGGTAGAGAGACTTTGCAAATGTCTTTAAAGTTAAGGATATTAAAATGGGAAATTGTCCTGGATTGTTCAAATGGACCCAGTCTCATAATTTGTGTCCTTAAAAGCAGAGAATCTTTCCCAGCTGTACTGAGGAAGATGTGACCTCAGAAGAATGGTCAGAGTTCTGCAGGGCTCCTGTCTTTGAAGACCAAGGAAAGCAGGTGTCACAAGCTGAAGAATACAGTCAGCCACCGGGAACTGGAAAGGACAAGGAAAGGAATTCTCCCTTAGAATCCTCAGAAAGGAGTTCACCCCTGCCAACACTATGACCTTAGCCCAATGATGTTGTTGTTCAGTTACCAAGTCATGACCTACTCTTCCGCCACCCCGTGGACTGCAGCACACCAGGCTTCCCTGTCCCTCACCATCTCGCAGAGTTTGCCGAAGTTCAAGTCCATTGCATCGATGACGCTATCCAACCATCTCATCCTCTGTTGCCCTCTTCTTCTGCCATTCAATGGTATCTGCCAGCCCAGTGATACAGGTGTCTGATTTCTGACCTACAGACCTGTAATGGAATAAACTCATATTGCATAAGCTGTTAAATTCATGGTAATTTTGTTACAATAGCTGTAGAACTAACACACTGAGTTAGGACATGTAGATTGGACAGATTTAGATCTGCTGCTGAACACGTGACAGGGATGAGGGAAATACCACTAGCAGATTGACTGAGGCATGAATTAAGTAACCAAACAAACTATTCTGGAGAGAACGATAGGATAAGATTTTAAAAAGAAGAAGAATCAATGAGCCTACTTTAAATGTCACGTTGCACTTGAAAATACGTGGGTTGTTTTCAAATATCTTTTGATATTGATTTCTAACATAATTCCACAGTGATAACACAACAAACTCTGTAGGACTTCAATACCTTTGGACCATGAAATTTTTACCATGTACAAACATTTTATGTCCCTGGATATGTTCCAGTGTCTCCTAGTTTATAGTCTAGGGGAACTTGAATAGGATTTGTATTCTACTGTTGTGTGAAAATTGTAGAAATCCTAATTATGTTGAATTAAGTTCAGTGGTAGAAATCTTAATTATGTTCATAGTGCTTTTCAGGTCTACTACGTCCTTCTACTTCTCTGTATATTCATTTTACTAATTTTTGAGAGTTTTATACTGAAACTCTAACTAAAAATCTTATTTTTTTTCTACTTAAAAAAAGAACTGTAATATACAGTGGAACCATATGCAACTTTTTCTGTGTTTTCCAAGTCTCCTGTAATTGTGTTATCCTACTTTTATAATGAAAAAACATTTAAAAACGAAAGAGACAACAAACCTTTACAGCTGGGAGAAGTGATCTACATGATCCTTAGCTGTCCCACAATGAACAACAGAGCATGTGCGGGCTGTATACATCATGTACTATAGTGCACTGACCTCAGATGGGATGTGAGACTGTGAGATCCCTTTAAGACTCCAAGCTCTGTTCAGCTCCAAGATTACTCAAAAACGTGATTTCTTCTTTTGTTTCTAAGAGGGATATGGATTGATTTTTCTTCCATGTCTTAAAACTTCTCTTGATCAATGTATTTTTAACATCTAAGGAGATTGTAATTTGTCACAGGACCTGTCTGAAATTAGATGAGTGATGTTTAATGCTTGGAAAATGCTCACTCAGTGCCTAATGGAGGAAAAAATGATTCAGTGGAAGAAAAATTAGGACAGGACAAAAGTATGACCAACTGTTTATGGAAGTACGATGTTTTTATTACCTAGCTAGAGCATAATATAGAATCATAAACTCATGAAATAGTATTGTAGCAACCCATTTAAATGTATCATATAATCCTTAGTTCACTGAGGTCTTTCAAGACTTCCTTATGTGTATTAACAAAGACCTGTTTTCCAACTTTTCCATTTCTGGAATACAGTAAATATTATAAATATTTGCTGTTATTGATGCTATTTTTATCTCTATAATGAGTGTCTACAGTATATGGGATGGTTCAGAGTTTCTTCAAGAGTAACCCTGAGGTATAGGGAAGACCTATACCCTGAAGGTAAAATTAATGTCAATCCTAAATAGAAAGTAATAGATCATTTCTTAGACATGCAAGAACAGTAAGCTTGGCTAGAAACAGCATTCAATTGAATGGATGAAATGAAAACAGAAGTAAACTTTTGTAGATTATCTATCACTTTCCAAAGGAAAGAATCTGAGGGACATGGGCATCTCAGTGGTAAAAGGACTTTGCCCAGGCATTGCCATACCTAGAGGGACTAGCCATGCAGACCTATCATTTCTCCTCACCTACCAAGCAGCCACACGGTGGTTACTAATATAAATTCTCAGGTCTTTAATAGTAGGACACAGCATCAGAGACCTTGTGTATACACCCTGAAATATACAAATTAACTGATACTCTATCACATCTCAACCCAGGTCACATTGTCCCTGGTTTATGGTGAGAGAGTTCAAGGCCATGAAACAGACTTTGCACTTTGGGAAATTCATCTCTATAGGGTCTCTTTCATCTCTATAGGGTCTCTTTCTCAAAAAAAAAAAAAAAAGTCTACAGTTTGCTAAATAAATTATTTTGGATATATAGCCTACGGAAAAGTGTGCATAAAATTAGATAAATAACTAATTAAAATATCTATACCCTATCAGGTGTAAGATGGATGAGAAGTTTTGTAGCACGAGGAGCCCAGTCTAGCCCTCTGTGATGACCTGGAGGGATGGGATGGGGGAGGAGGGAAGCACCAGAGGGAGGGGATGTATGTATATTTATGGCTATATGCATTGTTGTATGACAGAAACCAACACAACCTTGTAAAAAACTTTTTTTAATTTTATAAAAACATTGAAAAAATAAAAACTCCCCTGGGATAATATTTTCAGTTGAGTTGTCTGTATGTATTCTGTAATTTTAGGATTGAATGTTTCTTTTTACATTCCAAATTTCACAAAACTTGGTAAACTATGGATAGTGGCTATGCCTCTGTATTTTTCAAACCATTTCAGAAATAATGCCATACTGGGGTTCTCAATCTGCTTATCTGGCATCACTCCAGAGCTTCCCTGGGACACTTGAAAGTATAGGGAGTGGGGATGACAAGAAAGGAACGTTCTCTTGTCACAGCTACTAGGAGATATTACTGGTATCTAGGTCCTGAGGGGTCAGGTATGCTACACATGCTGCAATATTGGGAAAGTCACACACAACAAAGAACAAAGAACTGTCTTGTCCTAAATGCCAATTCTATTTCTGTAGAGAAACAGTGCTCCTAGTCGCTTACGATGTAAGGACTGCTGGAGACCTTCTGAGATTATGATTTAAAACAAAAAGACACCAGGGGTTTAGATGCATTTACTGCAGCTGGATCAGGAAATGGAATGACGACTTTAAGTTTCCATTTCTGTATCATTGTATATAACTGTATGTTTGTGACGGGGTGGGGTGGGGTGAGCTGGCTTTGTGTCAATTTCTTTACTCTCCAAAAGACTCTAACAATAAAAATTAGTTTTTCTCATTTTTCAGTGACTGGAGACTGATGACATAGTCCTTGGGTCTGGAGGAAATGAAGATCTTGTAAACTTTCTAGTTAGCTTTTTAAATTTTATTTTTGTTAATTGGAGGACAATTGCTTTACAATGTTGCGTTGGTTTCTGCCATACAACAACACAAATCAGCCATAATTATAGATATATCCCTTCCCCCCTGAGCCTACCTCCCCTCCACCCAACCCACCCTTCTTGATCATCACTGAGTGTCAGGCTGGGCTCCCTGTGTTACACAGTAACCTCTCACTATCTATTTTACATCTGATACTGTATATATGCCAATGCTACTTTCTCAATTTGTTCCACCCTCTCCCCTCCCCCACTGTCTGCAAGTCCATTCTCTAATAGGTTCATCAGTACCATTTTTCTAGATTCCATGTCTATGTGTTAATATACGATATTTGTTTTTCTCTTTCTGATTGACTTCACTCTATACTAGGTTCATCTACCTCACTACAACTTTTGATAAATAAAGTAGCCAAATCAGATAACTTATCTTGACCACAGGAAACTGCAGCCCTGCAAGCAAAGTCATGGTTCTAACTCAACTTCGTCTGAATCAGCCATTCTGGGTTTCTCATTATTCACAGAACACTTCTTTCCACTCGACTTAATCCTCCAGAGGTGACAGTTTAGGGGAAACCTCTGAACACCCGTGCATTTTCTCAACCAGATTACAAAGTCCAGCATTATATGCACACTTTGCGATGTAGAAATACGTCGCTGTACAAATAGGGGCTGATCAGATATCAGAGGGAGCTGACCACTGAAACAAAGGCATTCATTCCAGGACCGCTGCAGCTGCATCTCACAGGCCTACCCTACACAAAGACTCTTCAGCGAAAATCCTTTATGAGTGAGGTTTGAACAATCGCACAATCAGTGGGCATGACAACATCCCATCTTTTTTTTAAACTCAGTGACCAAAGATCAGTTCCAACCAGTGAACTTTCTAATTGTTGCAAATGCCCTGTATATGCCTGGCTTGTCCTGCCCACAGGTTTTCAGGAGATAAAAGTTAAGTCAGAAACAAAGTTTTATGGAAGTCAATGAAGCCTTTTTAAGAAACACTAGTGAGATTTTTTCATCTCTTTCCAAAAGAAAAAAAGAAAAAGTTAAATTTCTGTCCAGCAACCTCAAAATCAGCAAGACAAAGAAAAATATTCCATCCCCCAACCTTAACAAAAGGCCCATTTACTCTCTGACACCCTGGGTGGACTTTCAAGCACACTTCTCCAACAATCACTGTATTATGCCCATAGAATAATGCCAACCTGTGATGTGGGGTTTGTGCAATCAATTTGGAATTCAGAGTAAACCAAGACCAAATGCTGCCCCAATACCAAGTCATTAAAGCTAAGCCAAACAGGGAAACAAACCAAAAATAAGTCTTCTTTCCAGGAGTAGAAATTGTTGCTGTTGTTTTTCAGTCACTAAATCGTGTCCCACTCTTTGTGACCCCATGGATGGCAGCACACCTGGCTCGCCTGTCCTTCCTTTCTCATGAAGTTTGCTCAAACTCATATCCATCGAGTTGGGGATGCCATCCAAACATCTCATCCTTTGTCACCCCTTTCTACTCTTGCCCTCAATCTTTCCCAGTATCAGGGTCTTTTCCAACGAGTCAGCTCTTCGCCTCGGGTGACCAAAGTAGTGAAGGCAAGATTAAAAGGTAATATAAGGGAATTCTGCCCACAGGACAAAAACATATTCTCAAAACGAAAGAAAACATGACCCACATGACTTTCAGGGATTTAAGTGTGATTCTTGATGTCCTTCCTGTTCATACATGGACAATTCACAAAAGAACATATTTGCCTTTACAAACTGTTCTTAATAGCTTTGGGCTTCCCACATAGCTCAGTCGGTAAAGAATATATCTGCAAAGCTGGAGACCTGGGTTCTATTCCTGGGTTGGGAAGATCCCCCAGAGAAGGAAATGGCAACCTACTCCAGTATTCTTGCCTAGAGAATTCCATGGACAGAGGTGCCTGGCAGGCTACAGATCATGGGATCGCGTGAGTTGGACACGACTTAGCATTTTCCTTCATAATAGCTCTAAACCTGAATCATGAAATGTCCATGTGATAAAAGCAAGCTGTAGAGAGTTTTTAAATGTATCTACATGTTTAGAATATGTTTTTAAACAAAACCATGGATGTGTTTTTGAATGACTAAAGCACATAATCATACCTCCCAACATAACTTCCCCATTATTGAAATGCCTCCTGATATAGGTCACTGTTCCACTGCCTCGAAAGTATTGGTGATCAGAGCCCACTCTTCTCGGTGAACAAAATTAGAAACAATAACAAAATCAGGAATAAAAGTCATTAGTGGAAGAAGAGGGATAAGAAAAATATGACTACGGTATTTTCATGAACTCCTTTGAAAGCATTCCTCATAACCATCCCAGTTTATTCTAGACACCCCAAATGTCCTCTCCTCTCCCTTTCTTTTTCTCTTCGGAGATACTATTCCCTTAAATTTCCAAATTCTGTCTGTAGCAAACTTTCAAATTTTATCAAGTTCATCATATTTTGTTTGATTAGGGAAAAGAAATCCTAATAGACCTGTGTCTAAACACAGTATCAATTCAAAGACAAACAAAAGGAATAAAATTACAAAAGTTACCCCTTCCCAAGTGGTACAGTGGTAAAGAATCCGCTGCCAATGCAGGAGCCGCTAGAGACCCAGGTTCTATTCCGGGTTTGGGAAAATTCCCTGGAGGAAGAAATGGCAACCTGCTCCAGGATTTCCGACTGGAATATTCCATGGACAGAAGACCCTGACAGACTACAGTCCATGGGATCACAAAGAGTTGGATACAGCCCAGCACACACACTACACGCACACAAACACACCCATACTTAAATTTGGTGTAAATATCTAAAGAGTAAAACAAACCAGTCACATCTCTGTCTATATATAGACAGCAAGGCATTCAACTCAGAAGGTTTCTATGGATTTCACAGAATGTATTTCACATGAATTATTTATATCTTTTAAAACTTGAAGAAAAATATTGAATTCAGTTTGTGGAATTGACAGCAGTAGAAGTAATAGGAAATGAAAATGTCATTTAACAGTTATATAATTGATTAAAGTATTACTGGTTCAAGATAATGATCACTTTGAGATTGATTACCATACTATTTTTTAAAATCAATCTTTAAATTCTGAGCACTGGGGCCAAAAGATTGCTAATTCTCTGTAAGTTTATAAATGCAATGGACAGTTTTTGATTTAGCAGCAGAGGAATCAAAGTGTTTCCTTTGATCTTTGTAGGAATCAAAGATCTCATAATTTGGTAGCAAATAACAATGATCTCCTACTTATACCAACATGATTTCTTCAATTAATGACTAATTATCCTATTTCATATTGCAATATTTGAGGTGAAAGTGTGGAAACACAATTCAGTAAAATATAATTAAAAATCAAGACTCAGAATTGTGAGGCTGTTATGTTAAATATAAAAGGAAGCCAGTTTTCTAATCACAATGATAAGCAGTCTCCCATGAACCGCAGGGCAGTCTAACATTGATGAAGTGAAGTTATTTTACCTACATATAACCAAAACCCTTTGTAGATGAACAGCAATTTGTTTCATACAAACTCTGGTCTCATATTTGCCTTTGCTTTCTTCATGCCAGGCTTCTTGGTCCTTCTTGGTACCTGGGCTTGCTCTGTCTGTGTCCGTGTATGTGTGTGTGTATGTGTGTGCACGCGTGTGCATGCACACACAAAGAAAGAGCTGAGTAATTAATACTCTAAGACTCTGAGATCACTTTAAGCTCTGAAGTAATGTAATTCCAACACACACATACTCAGTTGCTCAGTGGTGTCCAACTCTTTGCAACTCCACAGACTGTAGCCCGCCAGGCTCCTCTGTTCTTGGGATTTTTCAGGCAAGAATACTGGAGTGGGTTGCCATTTCCTACACAGGGTATGTTCCCCACCCAGGTATCAAACCCATGTGTCTCCTACATTGGCAGGCAGATTCCTTACCACTAGCACCACCTGGAAAACCTGTCTGTGTCCATACAGAGCCTCAACGCACTTCCTTCCTCTCTCTGAGCTTTTCGCCAAGAGAATTTTCTCTGACACCATCACTAGGTCAGGATCCCCTATAACAAACTCTCAGAGAACTTTTCTTCCTGAACTTTTCTTATTCAGCACTACTCACATTTTCACTAAATACTCAATAGAGGGAATAATCTATGTGTAGGGAATAATCTTATGTTTAGGCACTGCACATTATGTAAATCCAAAAGGGACTGAATTATATCTAAATCACACACTATTTTGTCCCTGGGATTTATCATAGTGTCTAGCATGCAAGGGTTTTCAATTACCAGTAATTGTGCCATGGATAAACATCATTGGCTATGATGCTGCCACTGCACAAAGTCAGTGATAGGTGTTTAACTGAATGAATGGAGTGAATGACTGAAGGCATAAATGTGCAACGAACTCAAGTGGATTTTAGGATACCTGGACTTAATAACTTTGGGATAGAGAGGTTTGAAGAGTCAGTTGTAGCACCTAGTCTTTACAATTTGTCTAGAACATTATATATATATATGTATATGCATATGTATATATATATATATATATATACACCATGCATATGGCCATACATATTTACATCATTTGATTAGTGCTGGACACAGTTACACAGAAACCACATTTTCTTTTTTTTTTTTCTATGTCATTGCTTCTTAACCATAGTCATGGTATTCCATCTGTATTTTTGCTAAACTGTGTTTTCTGAGAGTTCTTACATTTAAAGATTTGTTTATTGTTTCATTGAGCAAGTAGTTACTGAACATTCACTATCTCCTATCTTAGTCAAGAGTGTTTCATAGATTGCTATGACCCCTCTGGTTATGTTGAAAAGAATTATCATTTATAATTCCTGGAAGGAAGTCTTCTATCTATTCTTAGAAAATTCTTAAACTAAGTCAATATTCAACTAGGGTCAAATTATGTGACTTTGTGTAACTCGGTTAACTTCTCAGAAAATCAGTTTTGCACATACAAAGAAAGAGCTGAGTAATTAATACTCTAAGACTTTGAGATCCCTTTAAGGTCTGAAGTAATGTAATTCCAATCTATTACAGGTACCACACTGATCGCTTTGAATTCAAAAACTAACATTAAAAGTATCAAAGCAAACTGGGGTTCAGTAAATACTTCTCACTTGCTTTCACTAAAAGACAGGGACCAAGAAATATAGCATATATTTTCATACTCCCAAGGAACAAGGAGAGGACACTCATAAAACATGAGTTTGAAATTACAGAAACTTGTAATGTTTTTCCTTCCTGTTTCTATATGAGAAGGGTTAGCCATAATCAGGTACACTGGGAATATGCTGCCAAGAAAGAGAACAGAGAAAGCCAAACTCACACAGTAATCAAAGAGTACTTTAAAATGTAAGATGAATTCAAATTACCAGGGAGAAACCTCCACCTATTATCTTGGAGAATCCTTGAAGACTGGGAAAAGTCCATCTATTTTTAAAATGATGGTGAAGGGTCAGAGAATAAAATTTCTTGATAGAAATATCTTAAGTATTTCTCAGAGGAATCAAGCTCCTACCAAACAATGTTTAGTTCTAGACCAGTGTGAATGTGGGGAGAAGAAGCTCCTATTTCCTACTATTAATGTACATATTGTATTAATATGAGAGTATGGGGAAGAGGGGCTTCCCTGGTGGCTCAGTGATAAAAAACACTCCTGCCAATGCAGGAGATGTGGCTTTGATCCCTGGGTTGGGAAGATCCCCTGGAGAAGGAAATGGAAACCCACTCCAGCTTTCCTGCCAGGGAAACCCCATGGACAGAGGAGCCTGGCAGGCTACAGTCCATAGCGTCGCAAAAGAGCCGGACACAACTTAGCGACTGAACAACAACATGGAGAACGGGGAAGGCAGGGCCTCTCACGTGAATACAGAGTATTTTGAATGCCAAAAACATAAAGCTAATACCCTTTTATAATATGTCTTAAACACAAATTTTCATCAGGATTTTCCATGAGGTTTCTGTTCACACATAGTATAGGAACCTAACTGGACTATTTGTTCTTCAGGCACAGGCCAGGATGCCTTCCTCTATTCCTCTGTTAATCTCTCTCCTCCTGAAGTGCTCACTTCTCCCACTGCCTTTCATCAGCTCCTTCTGAAAGCCTACCCCTCCAGTCATCCTATAGAGTCATTAGTGATTTCCTCTCATCTGAGGTGCTCTATATAAATCATCCTAGAACTTTATACCTTCCTAACCAGTCCCAGCGGATGTCATACCTGTTTATATATGTGTCTTATTCCTTTCTTCTCAGCACACCCCAACTGTTTTTATGAGGTCTGACACTAAGCTTTATTTATATTTATTTATTGCAGATTATAGCACAGAATCTTTTCTATACCACATGCTCAATCAGTTTCTTGATTTATTGTTGTCGTTGTTCAGTCACTAAGTCATGTGACTTAGCAACCCCATGGGCTGCAGCATGCCAGGCTTCCCTGTCCTTCACCATCTCCAGGAGTCTGCTCAAACTCATGTCTGTTGAGTTGGTGATGTCATCCTATCACCTCATCCTCTGTCATCCCCTTCTCCTCCTGCCTTCAATCTTTTCCAGCGTCAGGTCTTTTCCAGTAAGTCGGTTCTTCAACTAAATATCATGAGCTACACTGTGGAATGATAATTGTTGATCTGCTCAGCAGCCAAAACCTAGTTCAGGCATCCTTATTTCCAAAGACCTATTACAGGGATCTGTAAGAGGAACAATGGTGCCTTGTTTTTATTCTTCCTCAAATTCTTTGAAATACAGACAGTAGTGGGGGGAATCCCTTTGAAGAATACTGGACTGGGGAAAAGGAGATATTTTGGGCACTGTCATTTATTTAATCTGGGTTTCATGCAGAAAACGAGTGGTCTGAATTAAGTACTTTTAATTTTTCTAGCACTGAAGTTTACTGATTTAAATAACATTTAGTCAGGAAGAAAAAATGTGCTACTCAGTTATATTAAACAGTACAGAAATTGACAAGCAGAAAACACACAGGGCAGTTTCCAGCCAGAAATTTGGGTTCCCCTATATGATTTTTCTGAGGACAGCAACATGACAATCACACTGAGTCACTCAGGTCACTGCCTCTGCCATCTGATTAGGGATGTGTCCCACGTGGCAGGCATCTTATACAACTGCTTTTACTTGAACTCCTTCAGGGATTCATATAATTCAAGTGGAGAGGACTAGTTTTTTTTTGTCGGGAGTTTACAGAATATTAATTTAAAGGTAGTACTTGAATATTTAAGTGTTTTAATCATGATGTATAAATATTTTATTATTCCAGTATACTGTAATTTATTAAAGAAATTAAGCCACACAGATTTAACCAAGTTCATTTTTTAAAAGGAGAAAAATAAGAATTCAAAGTGCTTCACATAGAATTCATGGTGCTTCAGAGGTCAGTGTTTAGATGAAATAGAGGACAAATGCATTGTGTTTTCATCTTTGGTTCCACTCATAATTCCTCATGGGAAAACCTGTAACTCTATGTGCTGGTTAAGAGGTAAATTTTTTTTTAAGTAGTTTCTTCCTACTCTGCTATTTATTCATATTTTATAAATATTTGGAAGTAATTTGCATCTCTATCTGAATACTAAAAATGCATTTTTGAAACACATAATATAGTTTTATGAATCATACATATAAATAGTACTGTTAGGGAAATTTCTTTGTAACATAGTGGTTTCCAGTCTTAAAGGAAAAGAGTCAACTGAGTGAAAGTCACTCAATCGTGCCCAATTCTTTGCAAGCCCATGGACTATAGAGTCCAGGGAATTCTCTAGGTCAGGATGCTGGAGTGGGTAGCCTTTTCCTTCTCCAGAGGATCTTCCCAACCCAGGAATCGAATCCAGGTCTCCCACATTGCAGGCGAATTCTTTACCAGCTGAGTCACAAGGGAAGCCCAAGAATACTGGAGTGGGTAGCCTATCCCTTCTCCAGGGGATTGTCCCGACCCAGGAATCAAACTGGGGTCTCCTGCATTACAGGCGGATTCTTTACCAACTGAGCTATCAGAGAAGCCTTAAAGGAAAATAGAATTTATAAAACTATAAGGTCGATTTTAAATCGTGCATAAAACCAGTAATTATGTATTTAAGGCAAGTAAAATATTTATTGAATCTTGGTTAAAAGTAGATTGACAATGAGGTTAAAGAATAAAGTGTCATTTATTTGGTGCTACTTGGTGAATGCTTCTTAACTACAACTCTTCTCACAAAACCACATACAATATACTTTCAATCACAACTCAAACAGAAAATAGCCTACAAAATCACATGGCTATAACCAATATACAGTGATTATATTTTTTAAAAGAACAAAAGTAAGTTAGCAATTAATTAAGGTGCAGTCACTTTTTTTCAAATAAAATATTAGCACCATACCAGATAAAATGATCTAAAATTATGGGCCTCCCATACTTCTTAAATAACTAAATATAAACTTCTTTTTCAAAGCACAAATATTAATTTGCAAAATCAGTTCTACCAATAGTTAATATTTCTCTTCTTTGTTTTTTCTTTTGCATTTTTTTCCCAGTAAGGAAAAATAGGAGTAAAAACTTTCGCAGGGTATGAAAATCAAACAAACAAAAAAAGAAAGCTAAGCCAACCCAAGGCTGTGCTCACTCCTTCAGCAATGAGTTCCAACAGAAGCAAAGGTGGACATTTCCCGGCGTATGGTACTGAAAGGTGAGAGCTCCAGTTCTGTGGTGTATTCGTTGTCATTGTCATCACTGGTCACCGTGGACGACTTCTGAATGCACTCGTCACAACAGCAGCAGCAGCAGTCCATAAAGGCCCGACTGAAGGGTTTGCAGAGACAG
Source organism: Ovis canadensis (assembly GCF_042477335.2). Classification (NCBI taxonomy): domain Eukaryota; kingdom Metazoa; phylum Chordata; class Mammalia; order Artiodactyla; family Bovidae; genus Ovis; species Ovis canadensis. The sequence continues at coordinate 103,988,304 of NC_091248.1, forward strand.
AAGAGGAGGACAGGGGTGACACAGGACTTAAAGAACAGAAGGAACTGGCTGATGATATTAAGAAGGTCCATTGTCTGCTGGGAAACCCCTGTGGCCATGTAAGCAGTCACAATGTTGCAAATGTTTTCAGGAATAATGCAAAATCCATATAAAATGGTCAAAGCCACGACTGTACAGTTCATCTGGCTTTCTAGCTGGATCTGTCGCTTATTCCCCCGGGTACAGGCTTTCTCGGCTTTGCGGATTTTCCTTGCAGTCACTAGAGAGCAGGTGATGGTGAAAAGCGTGGGCAAACAGAAGTAACAGCCGAAATACCACCAGAGTCTAGCGCTGTCGTAGGTGAGGGCTAAGACATAGATGGTGTCAGGGAGGTCGGGGGAGATCTTGATGACGCAGCGCTCGGCAGGCGCTCGCCCGCTCAAGCCCAGATCCTCCTTACTCAATTGGCGGAGCACCACTTCCGGCAGGGCTAGCAGGAGAGCGCCCACCCATATCACAGCAAGTTTGGCGGTTGTGGAAGAACAGTTTTCTATCATTTCATAGTACATCTGGACGTTGGTGGCCGCCCGGAAGCGGTCTATACACAGAGCGCATAAAGTGAAGGTAGTGACTCCCAGAGAAGCAACCTGCACAAGGAAGATAGAATATGTTTATCCTGGGTCATCTCTGAAAGATCAAAACATTAGGCAATAAATACAGATGGATGAAAAGTACCCCCCAAAAGAAAAGAACAATTTCCTGGAATCAGGCATGGGTAACTGTTGTTGGTGACTTCTGATGAATCATGGTAAGGACAACAAATAAAAATAGGAGAAAAAGAAGAAGAAAAAATATAGTGGTTCTGGGTCATGGAGCCAAAAAACATTAAAGCTGGAAGGATGCATAAAGATCAGCTACGTCATAGACAACCGAGAGAGGTAAGGCAGTTCTCAAAGTCACAAGATAAGCAGAGTAATCATCTGAGAGCACCAAATTTACTCCACTGGTTGGGGTGAAATTAATTTAATGTTTAATAACTGAAGTCATTATTTATATATTTAAACAAGGACAATGGATAGGAGGTAAACTATCCCTGAACGTTCAGATAAAACAGGAGACTAACAGAAAATCCCTTAAGTGAATGGGCTGCTTTGGGGTTTACCCCAAATACCTACATTCAAATGGGCATCCCAGGTGGCACTAATGGTAAAGAACCCACCTGTCAATGCAGGAGATGTGGTTCCATCCCTGGGTTGGGAAGATCCCCTGGAGGTGGGCAAGGCAACCCACTCCAGTATTGTATTCTTGCCTGGAGAACCCTATGGACAGAGCAGCCTGGCGGGCTATGATCCACAGGGTCACAAAGAGTCAAACACAACTGAAGTGGTTTAGCATGCATGCACACATACACACACAAACGTGTGTATATATACATAATTAATATACATGAATGTCTAAATTTTTAGGACTCTAAAGGACCATGTTGACAAAAGGAAAACCATTCGTCCAAACAATTTCAGCACTCAAAACATTAACTGTTTACCTACTACATTTAAGCTGTCACTCTCCCTAGAAAAATAGAAACTTGCCTTGTGGATTCTATGAATTCCAATGGCAAATAGCCTTGCTTCTTATACACTACATATTAGTGTCTACTAGTTCTCATATGGAAAATAAGGATACTGCATGCATGTCCTGATTATTCTCATAACTATTGGTAGAGACAGTCTGAAAGTGAGATAAAATGAGGGGTTAGCTGTATGAAAAGCAAAAATGAAGGAAAATAGGAATAATAAAGTCTATATCAGAGCAAATCAAGAGGTCATGGTTAAACTTATAACCACAGTTCTTTTACTACAAAGTCTTCATGAAGTTTTCCATAAACATCAAAATAAATATCAATGTAATATGCCTGAGTCATCTTTACATTTACCTTTTTAAAATTAACTTTCAACTTAATGAGTTGTTCACCTTAATAGAAATATATTTTTCACTTATGCTAGAGACTCAAAATAATTCTAAAATTGAAGTCCATACTGTGCAACTGTCCTAAGAACAGATTATGTTTTATGTCAATAATTTGTTAATATCACATTTTGGAAATCTAAGAAGAATGTGTCATTTTCTAAAGGTCTGCACCAAACAGTATTATTTGGAAATTGCTGTATTTTCTTGTACAGATTTTTGGAAATTTTTATATATATATTAGCTCTGCAAGTGTTTTGAGTCATCTCTCTATAAGATTGTAAAGCACAAACAACAAAAAAATTCTCAGGCTATCAAATGTACAAGAGTCCTCATCAAGACTTTCTGCACCATCTTCACTGAAGCAAATCATATGCATATTTCCTTGTCACCCTGTTTCCACAGTCAGTCCAGAAATACAAAGCTACAGAAGTTTATGCTCTGCAGCCTTTTTAAATTATGAATAACATTTCTATTAAAAGGACAACTTGGCAATATGAAAATACTAGACTGAGAAGAAACAGTCTCTTAGAGGCTCACAAAATCTATTTGCTTGGTAATTTTCTATCATTACTTACAGAGAATACACAACGCACAAGAGATAGTATCTTCTCTCCGATTGATCTCCATCATTTTAAATCTAGAGATTTAACATCTGAGCCAATTACTACAGAAGCTATCATTTGCATGCCTATCTCAAATCTGTTAGAAAGCATTTAATGTGAGGTAACAGCAAAGAGCAAATGAATGTAGGTGGACAGATAATAAAACAGGTGTGTCAGATTATCAGCTCCTTGGATACCATAAACTTTGCTGCATTTTCATTCTCAATGAAAAGATGTTCACTGCTTCAAAAAGCAAAAAAAAAAAAGGGGGGGGGTTATAGATTTTGGATAACTCATCCCACAAGATTAAAAAATAAAAAATTAAGGTAGATGTTAAGCAGGATTTACATGTGCCTCGATTTTTTTCACTCAGGAATCCTTCCACATTTTATTTTATTTGAAGATGCTCAGTTCTTCAACCATACTCCTGAGAGCTGCAGTACTGAGGATTTCAAATATATTTGACATGTAAGGAAATGGCAACCCACCCCAGTGTTCTTGCCTGGAGAATCCCAGGGACGGGGGAGCCTGGTGGGCTGCCGTCTCTGGGGTCGCACAGAGTCGGACATGACTGAAGTGACTTAGCAGCAGCAGCAGCTCTTGACAAACCACGGATTACGGGAAACTTCTCACTTGTCATACACAAATTTCAGGAAATTCCTGCATCTAGCTTTCTACTTTCAAATTGTTCTCTCTGATAAAATTCTCTGCAATTAGGATCCAGCTGAAATGAGGTAAACCATCCAGGAAGGTCACAAGAGCTACAGAGAGTTGTTAAAAGAACCTCTGAGACAAACACCTCCCCAAATACAGACAGCACTAACCACGCAGTTGCCAAGAGCAACTGCATCCCAAATACCAGTCCTAGATAGCTACTCTCTCCTGCTGCCACTGCCTGCAGTGTTATTACTCCAGATATTTTTCTATAAATTCACTTATGCACTTGAAACATGACGTGAAACAGCGAGAAAGGCACGAGGTCCCCACTCAATACTTTCCCAAGTTATTTACAGGAGGCTGTAAACCTTTGTAGAGAACTAACTGCATACCACAGAAATACATAGATAAAAATCAGCTGGACAAGGAGTGGTGGGCTAATTTCTGTTTACTCAGATATGGAATCTATCCATGTAATTAGAATTGCTAAATGTTGGGGTAACATTTGGCCATGGAAAGATTTCTATCACAATTTTTAAATATACTTGTTTACATACAGCTCATTAGAAATTCTACCAAGATGAATGGTGCAATTATATACAATTATAAAACTGTATCATGAAGGCTGGATCTGTCTGCATTTAATGACCATATCTGATTGCTAAAATTCCATATCACTAGAAATATGCTCTTGGGAGTAAAGCTTTAAGCGTTAGCTTAGATAGTTAGTTCTTTGAAGCCATATTCTGAGAGATGGAATGCGTGAGATGCAATCTCTTATTAATTAAACTGCAACGGGAGGAATAATTAACATCAACAAAAGCAGAAGTGTAAACACTTTGAATGGACAAGATGGTTAATTCTGAGAATCAAGATCAAAGGAAAGCTGGAAGCAGAAATCTTTAACTGTTTGGGAAAATATATCATTTTGAGGGGATTGGCATCAAAATACAGGCACTAGAGAATTAAAATAAACAACTCTGAAATCTTTTCTTCCACCAGCAATGCTATGCTCTTCTTTGTGTCCTGGAAGAACAACAGCAAATGTTGCTGCCCAGTCAACATCTAGAACAGTAAGGCTGGGGGCAGCTGTGGTCACCTGCGGTCACCTGCAGTGTTGCTTCAAGGGACCGCAGAGACACAGGGCGTGTGGAGACCCTCACGTCGGAAAGCAGCAGTTCCAATGCACAGGAGTTCTCCCTACCGTTTAAGGTCCTAACTCAGTACAAACATCCAGTTGAAAGGAAAGTACTGTCTTCAGCTAGTACTGTTTTAAATCCCTGTTCATTCAAAATGATGTGAAGAAAGAGCACATGGATATGTCATGAAAAACAGTCATCTACGAAAATCCTGTGGTAGCTATAGCTCCACTTCTCAGAAGCCTCCTGCAGACAGGCAAAAAAGAAACCTTTACGAATGAAGTCAAGCTGTGAAAGTTTAACTCATACCAAATAAATAGTATATTTGCTAAACCCTCTGATAGACATCAGTGATAACACTGGTGGGGAAAGAAAAGACTGATGGACTTCCAAGCAAAAATTCTTTCATATGACATTGAAACCACATGCTTAACTATAGTGAAGCAACTGGAATACACTGATTTTTATAAAACAGGAAAATTTCTAACCAAAGTCATGACAACTGTACTCTCGCCTAACTTACATTTTACCTCAGAAAGACAAGTGCATCTATTTATGGGCTGTCCTTTGTACACAAGTAACCCTCACAACAAGGGCATCATTGTTAAGAAAACCCATTCATTTGGGCCATGAATGATAACCCATTATAAGTCCATGGTGAGAGACCTAACAATCAGTCAGGAAAAAAGCAGGAGGAACACAGGGTAGAGTTTCCTGTGAAACTCTAAATGGCTTGAGCTTGCGTCTCTGGCTTCCTCTTGCATTTTCCATAATGCATCTCCTTGAAACTCTCAGGGCAATTTCCCCACCAGAGACACTTTTGAGCAACAGTGTAGAAACCATGTTTTTCAAAGCCACTTTATTCATCACTATCAATGTGATGGCCTTTATCAAAAGGTCTTCATTTTGGAGTACATGCTAATCACGATCCTGTGGCAGGGACACACTTGTATTAGTGTTTCCAAACCAAAATACAGAGTGAGTAGGAGAGATGTGTCTCAACCCTGGCAAGGACGCACAGGCCTCTGAAATGAAACAAAGCCATTCACAGGCACTCTTCCACAGTCAAAAAGAAGGTTTCTTACTTTTATCAAAATCGCTGAGATTTAATCTGATACAACCGCACATCATACATATCTATTTATTTCAATTGTATCCAGCCTACTTCATCTTTACATGATTTCCAGTGTCAGAGAAAGTCAAGTTTCAAGGTATCAACTATCATTACTGCTGCATTCTCAACTTTACTCCCTCATTTTTAAACTTGGTAACATGTTCTTACTCAGTGAAAAAAAAAAAAAAGAGAGAGACTATTTAAAAGTCAATATATCATCCTAAAATTTGTATTTATCCTTTTACTTTTATCATTCCTACCTTGACATTCCTAACAATTCCAGCTTTGGACTTCTGTAGAAGTACATTCCTTTGCAGTTAAAAAAAAAATCATTTTGCTACAACTTATCTAAAATGTTATAATTTAAACATAAATATGCCAATGCTTATTGGTAAAAAAAAAAAATGCCACTGAAGCAAGTTTAACATCATTTGTCCTAAAATGCAAGCCATCTATTGGAATCAACAGTTCTTAAGGAATTTATGCATTCCAAATTTATTCTCAATAATTAGAAATTCATTTCAAAATGTAGTATTTCCCACAAGCCCAAAGTCTAGATTTCAACTCTTAATATTATAATGTTGTTTCTAATCAGTCTTAAAATGAACTGGAATTTCTGTTTTTCATCTAGGGGTTCTGATGAGTTTCCAAAGACCAGTAACAAATTTTCACTTGTTTTTCCTTGTGAATAATGACATTGCACCATTGTATATGGTCATGTTGTTGTTGTTCAGTTGCTAAGTGCTGTATGACTCTTTGTGACCCCATGGACTGCAGCATGCCAGGGTTCCCTGCCCTTCACTATCTCTCAGAGTTTTCTCAAATTCATGTCCATTGAGTCTGTGATTCCATCCAACCATCTCATCCTCTGTTGCTCCCTTCTTCTGCCCTCAATCTTTCCCAGCATCAGGATCTTTTCCAACGAGTCAGCTCTTCGCATCAGGTGGCCAAAGTATTGGAGCTTCAGTTTTGGCATCAGTCCTTCCAATGAATATTCAGGGCTGATTTCCTTGGTTTGATCTCCTTGCTGTCCGCGGGACTCCTTGGACAGCAAGCAATCCCTTGCACATGGTGGTGAACCTAAGCTAAAGACAAAATCAGAACTGGCCTCATCCATTTGTTGTTAGGTAATTATGATTTGAATGGCATTGAGAGACCATATTTAAAGACAAAATTTCTCTGTTCTTAACCAAAATCCCATTCTGGGTAATAGGTTAAGAAGTAATACCCTTTCTTCACTCATCCTTCTTATAAAAGATATGTATCTCTAAATGTCACATCTTACTGTGAATTAGTTAACAGATGCTTTTCCTATACGAGAGAAATTTGAACCAAGGAGAAGTAGTAGAGGTAGGAGGAAAGTTCCCTGAAGGCAGGAAGTGATGAGAAGGGAGTGAAAAATGGCAGCCCCGAGTACAGTCATAGACCTAATTGAAATGACTCATTCTAGGCTAGGATCAAATCAGTGACCTTGGCTTCGTTCATGCTGTGAACCACTCAAGTGTGCTGATAGATTACATTGAAAACCATCAGAAATTCACAAGCTGAAAGTATTCTATCTCAAGAATAAGTCTGAAACTGTGGTTATATCCAGTTTTCATGGAAGTTTTATGGAAAATGTCTGTACCAACTCTGCAAATAGAAAGAGCCCATATTTGAGGTTGTAGCAATTCTGTTCTCCACTCCACCTTGAAATTTTAGAAGAGATCATCTCTTCTGGCACAAAGAATACCATTCTCATAAGGATGCCTAAGAGTTAGTCTTGGCAGCAAGGTTAATTATGGGACCCTGGCAGGTCAATTCATGGCAAGAAAAATGACAGAGGATCCCTGGAGGATGGGTGCAGAAGTGCAGTGTCAGGGACAAACCACAATGCACAGTGGTCTATGCATTCTTCTCCCCACTTGGTCCACATCCCAGACTCAGAGCCCTGTGCTTCCAATGGGATACCATTAAACCTAGGACTGTAGCCTGCCAGGCTCGTTTGTTCATGGGATTTCCCAGGCAAGAATACTGGAATGGGTTGCTATTTCCTTCTCCAAGGGATCTTGCCAACACAGGGATCTAACCCAAGTCTCCTGCATTGGAGGTCGGTTCATTACCAGTGAGCCACCAGGGAAAGCCTACAATTCACAGGAAGCGCTATTAAAGGTGGGACCCTTCTCTCACGGCCCATGTAGTACAAGGGTGGAGGACAAGACAGAGACTTACTTTCTCAGCCTTGGGTAGACTCAGAAGCTCAGATCTATTTTGCTTTCGCATAAATATTTACTTCTTTTTCGCTGTGGAAGGATATTTTGTTGATATAACCAGATACTTTGAAAGCCCTCAAAAACTGAGGGTAAGCCCTAAAGTTGATTGTGGATTTGAGGGATGACTCCAATTCTCCATGCTTCCATTTTCCCTGGCTCTATAATAAGGTGTAAAGTATCTCTCTTGTCAGCCTTTCTTCCCAGGTCCTCTAAGGTCAAGTTAAACAATTGGTATGTTTAAGAGATTTTCAGAAGAAAAGGACATCATTTAACATTCTGCTACTGCACTGCTAAATAAACCATTCATTTAAGTACAATTTTAAAACTTGATTTACTTAATGTCTTTATGACTAATAAGGATGACTAATTCCAACTCGGAAATGGTTATCTCAGGCATTGTATTTCCAAATAATAATTTAACATTTAACGATATTTAGAATAATTCTGTATTCTAAATGAAATGTCTAGGACAGTCATATCTGCTGAAATATCTCATACACCTCATATCCTAGGACAAACTGAAAAAGCAAGAAAGCTTGTTTTTTAGTTGTAGCTTTTCACCATGGCTCTAGGCTGTACATATTTATGAAAACTAATAGTAAGAATATGATTGAAAAAGAATGAAAGGGAACATAGTTTTCACTTGAGTTTTTTCATCTTTGGAGAGAGGAAGAACAGTTGTGAGATGACTGATTCCAAGGCCATTCCTGAACCTCCATGACAGCTTGTTTAAGCCCCTCTTATAGTATTATCACACTATACAGCACGTGGTTTCACTCGTCTATAATAGCAATAACACATCTATGTTACTGAACTCTGGAAACTTTTTCCTCTCTTTCTGTCCTGTTCCCTCCTAACTTAGTGCCTAACATAGAAGAAAAGCCCAGTAAATGTTTAATGAATGAATGGATAGTAAATAAATGAATGAATACTGACATCTATGGAAGAGGACTATAGAAAATAATGAATTATTCAAGCTGCTCTTTAGTCCTTATTGGGTGCTGGTGTTTTGTGTATAATTCTTAAAAGCTGAAAGCCAACTGATATCTCTAGGAGGCAAGTAAAAAAAAAACCTATATTCTTGTTTCTACTTCATTGGCAAGCTTTACAAAAGAAAAGCATTCTTATAATCAATCGTTAAGGAAAGTATTTGAATTTCACATTTGATTATTATAAAACTTTCATTCCTCATGTGTATTAAAAAGCAGAGACATCACTTTGCCAACAAAGGTACATATGGTCAAATCTATGACATGTATGTAGTCATGTACAGATGTGAGAGTTGGACCATATAGAAGGTTGACATCTGAAGAATTGATGCTTTTGAACTGTGGTGCTAAATACTCTTGAGAGTCCCTTGGACTGCATGGAGATCCAACCAGTCAATCCTAAAGAAATCAACCTTGAATAGTCATTGGAAGGACTGATGCTGAAGCTCCAATGCTTTGGCTACCTGATGTGAAGAACTGACTTATTGGAAAAGACCCTGATACTGGGAAAGATGGAAGGCAGGAGGAGAAGGGGACGACCAAGGATGAGATGGTTGGATGGCATCACAGACTCAATGGACATGAGTTTGAGCAAGCTCTGGGAGACAGTAAAGGACAGGAAAGCCTGGAGTGCTGCAGTCCATGGGGTCACAAAGAGTCAGACACGACTTAGCAACTGAACAACAACATTTCTCAGGTGGAACCCAAGTTCAATAAACTTCATCATACACTGTTCATGAATTGAGTTATACATAGGCACACACTGTTTTTTTTTTTCTTTTCTGGTTAACTCTTTGGAGTCATCAGCCAAATATTTTCTTACATGGGAATGTGAAAATTATTATATGGGATTAATAGGAAGTCATACAATATTTGTTAAGTACCATTCTCATTCAGTGTGTTTATTTTCCCTGAGAACATTATTAGTAACTTTCAAATGGCTCTCAAAACTGTGCTCTTCCACTTAAAAGTCCATCAGTATAACTAATTCTTCTCCAGGGGATATTCCCTACCCAGAGATCTAACCTGTGTCTTCTGCCTTGGCAGGCAGATTCTTTACCTCTGAGCCACCACAGAAGCCCATTGGCAACCCACTCCAGTATTCTTACCTGGGAAATCCCGAGGACAGAGGAGCCTGGTGGGCTACAGTCCATGGGGTTGCAAAGAGTCAGAAATGACCTAGCAACTAAACAAACCAATATCAAATGCACTTGTCAAGCAAAGTTACTATCTGCTGTGATCAGCATGGTAGTACTTGAATGTAGGAGTTCTAGGGAAATTTGTGTAGAATAGCATACCTGTATGGCAATATAAGGGCTTCCCAGGTGGCGCTAGTGGTGAAGAACACGCCTGCCAATGCAGCAGACATAAGAGATGGGAGCTCGATCCCTGGGTCAAGAAGATTGTCTGGACAAGGGCATAGCAACCCACTCTGTATTCTTGCCCGGAAAATTTGAAGAACAGGACAGCCTGGCAGGCTACAGTCCATGGGGTCACAAAGAGTCAGGCAGGACTTAGCAACTGAACAACAACAACAAGGATTCTCTCATGGTTTCCCTGGTGGCTCAGTGGTAAAGAATCCATCTGCCAGTGCAGGAGAGGAGGGTTCCATCCCCGGGTTGGGAAGATGCCCTGGAGAAGGAGATGGCAACCCACTCTAGTATTCTTGCCTGGGAAATCCCATGGACAGAGAAGCCTGACAAAAGAGTCAGACACAACTTAGCAACTAAAAAACAACATGTTATTCAAAACCTCCAACTGACATCCAAAGAGAAATATACATTTAGCAGCAGATCTGGATCAGATGATACACTTCACTCTGGTCAGCTTTCATCATGTAATGAGCAAAGAGCTGTTCCAGTTGCCACATTCAATGCCTGAGTTATTTGGCTTTCAGTTCAGTCACTCCATCATGTCCTACTCTTTGCGACCCCATGAATTGCAGCACGCCAGGCCTCCCTGTCCATCACCAACTCCTGAAGTTCACTCAGACTCACGTCCATTGAGTCAGTGATGCCATCCAGCCATCTTATCCTCTGTCGTCCCCTTCTCCTCCTGCCCCCAATCCCTCCCAGCATCAGAGTCTTTTCTAATGAGTCAACTCTTCATATGAAAAGTGGCCAAAGTGCTGGAGTTCCAGTATCATTTTTAGCATCATTCCTTCCAAAGAACACCGAGGGTTGATCTCCTTCAGAATGGACTGGTTGGATCTCCTTACAGTCCAAGGGACTCTCAAGAGTCTTCCCCAACACCACAGTTCAAAAGCATCAATTCTTCGGTGCTCAGCCTTCCTCACAGTCCAAATTTCACATCCATACATGACCACTGGAAAAACCATAGCCTTGACTAGATGGACCTTTGTTGGCAAACTAATGTCTCTGCTTTTGAATATGCTGTCTAGGTTGGTCATAACTTTTCTTCCAAGGAGTAAGTGTCTTTTAATTTTATGGCTGCAGTCACCATCTTCAATGATTTTGGAGCCCCCCAAAAATAAAGTCTGACACTGTTTCCACTATTTCCTCATCTATTTCCCATGAAGTGATGGGACCAGATGCCATGATCTTTGTTTTCTGAATGTTGAGCTTTAAGCCAACTTTTTCACTCTCCTCTTTCACTCTCACTTGTTATATCTTTTTTTGCCTTTTCATACTCTTCATGAGGTTCTCTCAAGGCAAGAATACTGGGGACGACAGAGGATGAGATGGTTGGATGGCATCACCGACTCAATGGACATAAGTTTGAGCAAACTTCATTGCTCAAACTCCATTGAGTTGGTGATGGACAGGGAAGCCTGACATGCTGCAGTCCATGGGGTCACAAAGAATTGGACACAACTGAGCGACTGAATTAACTGAAGCATTTGTTAGATCCCTAGAGAATGGTATGGTAGAGAGCTCTTCTGCCATTCTCCTACTGCAGTCCACACCCAGACCTCCATATGCAAGCCACACATATACTCTCTCTCCACAAACAACTATTGCTTGGAGTATAGTTTTGTTTTGTTTTGTTTTGTTTTGTTTCTGGTGACTCTCTGATAAACCAGTTTAAAATGACTTATGTGTTAGGATGGCCACCATCCACCCAGATTCCTTTTCACTTGTCCCCCTTTCCTACTATTTCATCTACCCTTGGTCTTTATGGGACTTATCACTAGACCACAGAGACTTCATAATCCTGGAACAGAAAGAGAGAAATTATCAACTACAAATGTTCCCACTATGATCCCACTCACAGTAACATTAACTATAATAGAACTCCCTTTCTAGAGATAGACTCTGGAAGCTCAATGTCTCCTTAAACTTTATGTCAATACTTTGAAATAAAAAAGAAGAGTTGAATGCCAATTGCAAAGACCTATCCTTTCTGCTGAAGAAATACCTATTTTTCTATACAAACAGAACTCTCCCCTAAATTCTTCTATCTCCCTAAGATGATGTTAATACTCAAGCTGAAGAAGAAAGAACTATAGTAGAGAAGCCAATGAAGGCAAAAGAGAAGATAGAGAAAATCTGTAAAGATCAATCAAAATGAATTGTGGTGAAAATTAAAAAAAAAAACACATTGAAAAAGGCAAAAACAACTACTAGAAAAATAGCAGCTCAGACATTATAAATCAATAGAGAGTGTGTGATGGGAAAAAAAAGGAAGAATAGCCAACAAATAAGAAATATAAAAAAGTAAAAAGTAAAGAAAGGATCAAATCTAGATAATAAAAGGAGATGAAATATCAAATAATTTTCAGAGTCTTGCGGCCAAGAAGAAAAAGATTCACAATGAGGGCAAATTGTGGAAAAGGTTTTTAAAGATATTTGTAATGTGCTCCCCAATCTAAGACACTTTGTAGTTGTTAAGAACATAAAGTACAATCTATATATGTATATTTGATTATTAAGATAATCATCTTTGGCACATTAAAAAGTACAGTTGTCCCACATTATTGCAACTTTTTAAAATTTAATGAGCTACCAACTAGGGAATTTACTGTCAGTTTATGGGATGGAAGATGAAATTTAAAAATATAATAGGCTATAAATTTCATCATAAAACAAACGATGTCAACTAGTTTTATTGTCTTTTTCCTGTCTGTTGGATTCAAAAGTCTTTTTAAAAGATAACAAGGAGCAGAAAAAGAAAACAGTCACTCAACACTGTTTTGCCCCATAGATTTTTGCCTAATAACCAAATATCAACATCAAGTGTTAAGATGAAGGGTCTGGTTGCCATTGACTAGTGTATATACTTAGGAGGGTCATTTCTCTTCTCTGAGTGTCATGTTTCATCTTTAAAATGAGGGGATTCAGTTAGAATGTTACCTGGTTCTAATTCAACATGATAATTCAAAGGTCACTGTAGTGGATGCTATTGTTCCCACACAGATTGCTTCCCACCCAAAAGTCCGTTAAGGAACGAAATGCTGACTTCCCTAGCTGCTGGGACTATTGGTAGTTGATGGCTCTCAGCTGCATTCCTCCATAGGATTGCCCTTGACCAAAGAGATCCACCCAGCTCAAGGTTATGCCCCCTTCCTGGGAGCAACTTGCATCCAACTTACCCAGTCCGTAAGGGCTGGGTCCTCTGGCCTCCATTCAGGACATCCCTGTAGAACCATCCCAGCCCTAGAGTTCCTATGTTGTCTGCTGAAGTCTTTGTGACATTTGCATCACAGTTCAACTTCCCCGTTTTTTCCAAGAAACCCAACATGGAATAGGCATTAGATCCCTCTTACTTCTGTGAAAATAGCAATGCCTCGAGGCAGAAATGCTTTATTCTGAAATTTGGATTGTATTTCTTGCACTCATAATCAGGAACTGTGGAGCTAATACTACTGTCTGATCACAGTAGTGATCATTTTCACAGAAAATGATGAAATATTATAGAATTATTTCAGAAGAACAGGATTAAGTATGAGTATAGAAACACTAAATCTTAAGGTCTTTATTCATTACTCTAACAGTGAAAATGTATATTATAGTTTAATTTTTCAAGAAAAAAATGAATGAATCTTTGCTTCAAGCCTTTGCTTCTCTAAAGGAAAAAAAAAGCTCTGTACCAATAACTAAAAAAACAGAAAGGGCTATGAAGAAGGAGAAAATACAGGGTAAAAAATAAAAATACTTGCTATTCTTCAGGAGATGAGAATTAAATTTAAAAACTGAATACAAATGCAAAAATATGTATTTCCTAAAATCCTCAGAATTAGAAAGAAAATTAGAGAAAGAAAATTAAAACACATACATAATAAATACCATCACTCGAAACTCATAGGTCTCATAAAACTCACCAAAATTTGACTAGTTTGTTCTGATTTTGAATGAAATTATTTTAAAGTTTGTGTGTATTTTTTTTAAAGAACTTTAGTATTTGTTTTCTTTCCCAGTTTCTTTTTTCTGCCTTCTTTATTGTTTTCCCTCTTCTATATGAAGATTTTATCCTGTCCAGTACATTTAAAACAAGCCAATATGCTTTCCTCTTCTTGGAAGTAACTCTCCTATTTACTTACTAGTTTACTTTTGTCTCTTTTTTGCATATGTCAATTTCTTCTGCATTATTTAAACAATCAGAGAAACCTTACATTGAAATTGACCTTGAAAAGATGACTGGTAGACACATATTCTCTTCCATAAATTTAACTTCCTTCTCTGCAATTCAAAAATGAGCTGTCTTCCAAATAAATTAGATGTTTCGGAGCTAGTTGGAGCTTGGCAACAGAGAAATCCTAGATCTTGGTAAAGCAGCAACAGCTGATTTAGCAAGCATGCAATGATCCTGCAGCTGATCCCTGCCAGGATAGCAGAGGGTCTTATTTACAGCTTCTTGCCTTGGTCTTTCTAAGTAGGTACTGTTTAATGTTTACTTTTCCCCTAGCTCTGGGCCCCCGGCACAATGTTGAACATAGTGTCACTGGCCCTGGTGCCAGACAGGATCAGGGGCTCTGGAATATTTAGTTTTTCTTCTTCTGCTTCCATAAATGAAATGGGCAGTCTGAATGGAGGAAATCAAGGGCCAGCTGGCTAAAAACACAACTGGCAACAAAGCACTTGGGCTCCATCCAAGAGCTGGTGTTTAAAGAGAAGCCATTTAAAGAGCAAATTCCAACTACCATAATAATGGTTAAGGACACTAGCTGTAGCATGTTACAGTAAAATTTTACTCAAAGATTCTCATTTCCAAAGTTTAGAACCTGTTAAGTGTCCCCTATGTCTTAAGAAATTTTCTAGTCTTAGAAAAGTAGTCACTCTGTTACACCCTAACAAATGTCAAATACATACTATATATTTTGAGAATGTTCAATAAATTCTGTGCCATGAGGTACAAAGTGTAATTTTTGCTTAAGGTCATTCATACAAAATGAATAAAATGGTTACAAAATTGAGGAATGAAAACAGAGGGACAGAAATGGCATAAGAATGTAAGAATTCAGATGGGATAGCATGGCAGACAGCCAGACCCTAAAACTAATTTGGGAAGTTACTAATGTATCGAGACCAAGTGACAAACAAAGAAAAGTAGATTTCCTCTTTTAAACAAAATATTACTCAATTTTTTATATTAAAGGAAAGAATTTAGTAATATTCTTGGGGAATAAATCATATTGGAGCACTAGAAACCTAGTAGATAAATGATATAGGGCTTTATCTCTGCTAGGGTCTAATAATGACAAAGACTAATTATTTGTTAACCCTAGAATCTGACAGTCTCCAAATATATATATACACACACACACACACACCCACACACACACACACACACACATACACACACACCATAAAACACCATATTCAGAGAAATACATTTAAAACCTAAACAATCCTATGTATAATGAGATCATAGTTATTTCCCAATTCAGGAGCAGATGAGTTTGAAGGTGACTGGACAAAGCCTGCTCAGGTCCGCCCCCCACACTCAGTGTATAAATGCCAATGTATATACATGATTGGCAAGATAAATGGGGAAGAGACTCAGGAAAAGTGCAGGGGTTCAGCAGCCAGGTAGGTGTGTGGAGCAGCAGTCCTGATACTATAAATCCCAGAAACGAATAAAGCCAGTAGCTCGAGACCCCCTGGACGGCATTACCTCTATATAGGGCACGATCTTGCAGGAGAAGTCCTCCAGCAGCCACTTCTTGGTCAGTTCATGAAAGATGACCAGCGGAAGGCAGAAGAAGATGATGAGAAAGTCCCAGAAGGCCAGGTTGGCCAGGAGGGAGTTGGAGATGCTTCGCATGTAGTAGTTGTGGCACACGATACACATCACTGCCAGGTTGCCAATGATGCCGGTCCCGAAGATCACCACGGACAGACACATGACCGCATAGGCTCCGTATGACTCCTGGGTCAGCGGGTAGAAGGGGTTCTTCAGTCGCAAGTGTGGGTGCGTGCTGTTCCCCCGCCGGGGACCCCCGCGTTCATGAACTCCTTCAAGGGAGGAACCATTCTGAGCCAGCGCCCTGCCAGGGGGTGCAATCGTCCGCCCTTCGTACCCCGACGGCGCATGGACCGTCTTGGGTTGGGGGTCGTGGTGAGAACCTTGGAGTTTCCCAGCTCTCCTTGGCCAGTAGTACAGGTCGCTGACCCCGGGTTCCTTCCTCGCACTCTGCTCCTGGCTACGCCCAGAAAGGCCAGCGCCTTTGGGACCCTTCTCCTTCTCCTCTGAGGTGTGAAGGAAGAACTGGAGAGCCGTGGGGTTTCCTCTCCCCAAAGTTTCAGGGGGCTCCTGACCCCGGGCACCTTTCCACCTCCAGGCTCCAGATGGCCTAGCCGGAGGTCCCGAGGGCTCAGCTGCCGACGCCTCCGCCCCTCTGCCCACACCTGGGTCACCGCCGGGACCGGCCGGTAGGTCCCACGGGGGCGCCGAGCGCACCACTGCCTCCTGCTCCTCCTCCCTGGGCGCACGAGTTGGCAGACGGTCTCCTGCAGAATCTCCTGGTCCCCAAGCGTCCCTGCTGCGACGCTGAATCAGTGTAGGTGAACAGCTTTCTCCCAGACAATTTTCCTTCCTGGGCGCAAGGGCGTACCCGAGGGCAGGAGAAGCGGAAACCTTGATCAATAGCAGAACCAGCAGCCGCGAGGTGCGGACGAGAGGTGCGCCCGCGGCCCGCATGGCTGGGCGATAGCGCACCCAGCAGCAGCGGCTCCTGCTTAGGACCGACACCTGCTGCCTAAGTTGCCGCTGAGAGTTAGGCACATGTCACATACTAACCCCCGCCCCGGCAGCGGGGGACGGGAGATTACGGGGATGTTGGGGGATGGGTCTTGGGGTCACAACCCTCCCCCTCTACGATCCTTCCTTGTTTGGCGTCCTGAGCATTTCTCAGTCAGATCGAACCCGGGCGCTACGTATCCCCAAGGTTCAGGGAGGGACTCGCTGCTCCGAGTGGCTGACCTTGAAAACTTGCAACCAACACCTGCTTGATGATTAATGTTGCGACTGGGAGAAGCCCTGACGAAGCCCCGCGCTCCTCCCTGCCTTTGGGGTGGTTGCCTTCGCGGTAACAGTTGCTCCGCCTATTTACATCCTTTCGAGGCGGCTCTATCCAGCAGCAAGCCGAGGACGCTCAAGGGAAAGAAAAACAAGTTGCCCTCCTTCGGATGCCTAGGAGCCACAGTCCCGCTCCCGCTCGCTGGAAACAGGTTGCTAGCTGCCAGACGCCGCTCAGATGCGCCCGGGAAACTCTGCCCCACCTAACCCCGGCAACCCGCGAGGCTGCTGCGGACCGGGAGGCGAGGGTTTGGAAACCCGCGGCCACTGCCAAAGTTGTTTCTCCTTTCGCTCAAAGTTGACCAGGGGGCGGCGCGGACTGCTGGGCGGCGCGTCCCCGCGGAGAAGGGAATCGGTGGTGGAGGTGGGGTGGGGAGGGCTGGCTCTGCTCTTCGGTGGACGGGGCCAGCGGCCGCAGGAGCTCGTTGCGGCGACGGCGGGCGCAGCCCGGGCGGAGACTGTGGTGCCTGGAACCGCCGCGGGCGAGGCGGTGCATGGCTGGAAAGGGGGGAGGTGGCCCGGCCTCTCCCCGCCGCTCCAGCCGCGGCGCGCGCCCGCGAAACCGAGTGCTCCGCTCCTCGCCTCCTCCCCCTCCTCAGCCTCCTGCGAGAGATTCTGGTTTGTGGGGAGACGGGATCCCCTGGTGGCTTACGACTCACTAAACCCACACACGTTTCATTCAAGCCCTTTGTAACGGCTTTCACGCGTAGAAGCTGGAAGCGGCGAGGGAACAAGGGCGGAGACGCGGAGCCTGCGCGGCTGGAGGCTAGGGGTGGGCGGGACGTGTTAATTCCCCAGATGTCGGAAACCAGCCAGACCGGTCCCAGAGCCAGGTTGCGGGAAGAGAGAGGTGAGAGACCCGTGCGTTCGCTTCCAATCGGCTGTGGCCCCTGAGCTTGTTCAGGCCTGGGTCCCGGAGGGAGTGGTAAGGTGAGGCGCTCACCTCTTTAGATATTCCCAAGAACTGAGGATGGGAAAGAAAGGGTGCTCAGAGGCTTCCATCACAGAGAATGAGCAGTTTGGGGAGTGGGACGCAGAACAATGCCATGGGTCAGGATGCCCCATGACCTTTAACCATTCTGCCTTTAATACCTTGGGCTTCCCAGGTGACCTTACTGGTAAAGAAGCCACCTGCCAGTGCAGAAAACAGAAGAAACACAGGTTTGATCCCTGGGTTGGGAAGATCCCCTGGAGAAGGAAATGGCAACCCACTCCAGTATTCTTGCCTGGTCTCAGAGTTGGATGCGACTGAGCGACTAACACCGTTTTAATACTTTAGGAGGCATCCTACCAGGGATGACAATGGAACCACTCAGAGCACAATGAAAGTACTTTTGTTTGATGAAGCAGAGGGAGATGACAGGTAGGGGGAAATTAACCTAGAACTTTCAGCCTGGCTGACCAGGCCTTTATTCTATAAAATCCCACACTCTGGCCACTGCTGTCAGGGTATAGCTAATTCAACAGACAAATATCAGATAATTTGATTACAAGACAGCAAGTGATAGAGGAAGAAATAAACACATTTTGAAAAAAAAGAACATCTAGGGACTTCCTTGGTGGTCCAGTGGTTAAGGCTCTGCTTCCAATGCAGTGAGCTCCATTCTTGGTCAGGAAACTAAGATCCCACAAAGCCGAAAAGTAGAAGACAGGAAAACATCTAGAGAGACAGGAGAAAAACACAATGAGAAATAATGCCAATGGCGGTAGTAGAATAATGGCCCTCCAAGAGATGTCCACATCCTAATTCCTAATACTTGTGAAAATATTACCTTACCTGGCAAAAGGAACTTTACAGATGTGCTTCAGTTAAAGATCTTGAGATGGGGAGAAGATCAGGGATTATCCGAGTGAATCCATTGAAATCACAAGGGCCAGTACAAAAGGGAGGCAAGAGGGTCTGAATGAAGTGAGACCCTGAACTAAAGTAATGCTGGAGATCTCCAGAAACTATAAAAAGCAAGAAATAGGCCTTGCCTGATCATTTTAGATGACTGACTTCTAGAATGATAAGATAATGAATTTGTGGTTTTTTGAACCACTTTAAGCCACCTGTCAATTATTAATACAATTAATTATACAATGGAGTTTGTAGGGGAGAGTACAAAAACATATTTTCTTGTTGAACTTGAATTTCTCGCTATGGGTAGAGGAAGAAATTAGTGACACATTAATGTGGTCTAATGTAACAGCTCACATGTATAACCTAGACTTAAAACTAATGAGATGTGAGGGGAGGCAGTATCTCTGGCTTTATTTTGGCAACTTTATTTTTCTTGTTCACAACCAACCTGAATTGCCCCCTCCTGAATTTTTTTTTTAATGAAATACTAGTTAAAGTAGAAGATTTCTCCCACTCTATTCCCATCACTCTGTCACTCAAGATGACTAATATTCTGCAGTTGATGTGTATGTTTTCATCCATATATTTTATACTTTCATGATAGATCATGTATGGTTTTGCATGCTTTTTAAGAGTTACACAAATGGCGGCATAGAATAGTTGAGACATTGAATTTTGCTCTTTTCCTCTTACATTCATAATTCTGAGATTCAGCCTTATCTACACATGTAAGTCTAATTTGTCCTTATTATGAGTATGCTCTAATTAATTTTTTCATTCCTATATTGGTTAACATTTGTGTTGTCTCCATTCTTTTTACTCTTAAACACAAGCATAGATGTTTCCTTGTGCCCACATGCAAGAGCTCCTCTAAGGTTTATACTTAGGCATGATATTGGTTTGGTCAAAAAGTTTGTTTGGATTTTTCTGTACTATCTTACGGAAAAACCCGAACAAACGTTTAGGCCAGCTTAATGTTTCAGGTTCATAGGACATTAACACTATCAGCTTTCTCCTCCAAGAGAAGGATATGAAAAAAAAAAAAAGAGAGAGAGAGAGAGAGAGAGAAGGATATGAGAACCCCCACTTTCTTCTCATCCCCTCAAAAAGTTGTTTGAATATTGTCCTTCTCATTCATTGTTGTCTGTCCAGTGGAGATTAAATGCATTTCATTGCTACTATAATTTGCAGTCCTGTACTTATTGATGAAGTTGAGCATCTTCCATATTTCACTGGTACCTGGATTTTGTCTTTTGTGACATTCCTGAGACCATCCTAGAACGACAGTGGGTCTTACTACTACTGTACCAGTCTGCTTCCAACTTGTGGCTTGATTTTTAGTTTGCTGATGGTGTCCTTATTGGTTCAGAAATGTAAAACATTTAGAAATACTAATCATTATTGTCTTTTATACTTTTGCTTCTTGAGTTTTGCTTATTAAATCTTTCCTACTCTGATGTCATAATCACATCTTCCCCAATATTCTTTTCAAAGTTTTCACTATTTAGTTTTCATGCTGCTGCTAAGTCGCTTCAGTCATGTCCAACTCTGTGCAACCCCATAGACGGCAGCCCACCAGACTCCCCTGTTCCTGAGATTCTCCAGGCAAGAACACTGGAGTGGGTTGCCATTTCCTCCTCCAATGCATGAAAGTGAAAAGTGAAGGTGAAGTTGCTCAGTTGTATCTGACTCGTAATGATCCTATGGACTGCAGCCTACCAGGCTCCTCCGTCCATGGGATTTTCCAGGCAAGAGTACTGGAGTGGGGTGCCATTGCCTTCTCCTTTAGTTTTCATACTGAGGTCTTTAATATGAAATATATTTTACATATAATTGAAGATAGATACATAATTTTATTTTTATCTTTATGAGTTGTCGCGGTTCCCCGGTGGCTCAGTGGTAAGAATTGGCCTTCAAGGGAGGAGACGTGGGTTCTATCCCTGGGTTAGGAAGATCCCCTGGAGGAAGGCATTGCAACCTACTCCAGTATTCTTGCCTGTAATATCCATCCCATGGACAGAGGAGGCTGGTGGGCTATAGTCAGTAGGATCACAAAGAGTCAGACATGATGGAAGCACGCACGCACGCATATGAGTTATGAGTTTCAGTACCATTTACTGACTATCCCACCATTCCTACTATTTGTAATGAGAATTCCTTTTATTTAACAAACTCCACATAAATTTATGTACACTTTCCTGTTTTAAGTTCTGTTCCATTGGTCTATTTAGCTATCCTTGTACTAACATCATGCTATTTTCATTTCTACACTTACATAACTCTTAATATCTGGTATGGTAGCTATTCTCTATGTTTCCTGCATTGGTGGGCGGGTTCTTTACCACTAGAACCACCTGGGAAGCCCATGCAATAGCTATAAAATTTGTTAATAACCTCAACTTTTATATGTCGGCTTAACTAATCTACAAATAACACCAGATTTATTCCTTTAAAACAGCCATTTGTTTTCCTTGTCTTATTTCATCGTTAAGTACTTCCAGTATAATGCTGACTAAAGGAGGTGATCCATGTCTTGTTTTGATTTTGAAGGGAATACTTTTGATATTTTGACAATATTTTCTATATTGTATTCAGTTCAGTTCAGTTCAGTTGCTCAGTCATGTCCGACTCCTTGCGACCCCATGAATCGCAGCACGCCAGGGCTCCCTGTCCATCACCAACTCCCGGAGTTCACTCAGACTCACGTCCATTGAGTCCGTGATGCCATCCAGCCATCTCATCTTCGGTCATCCCCTTCTCCTCCTGCCCCTAGTCCCTCCAGCATCACAGTCTTTTCCAATGAGTCAACTCTTCGCATGAGGTTGCCAAAGTACTGGAGTTTCAGCTTCAGCATCATTTCTTCCAAAGAAATCCCAGGGTTGGTCTCCTTCAGAATGGACTGGTTGGATCTCCTTGCAGTCCAAGGGACCCTCAAGAGTCTTCTCCAACACCACAGTTCAAAAGCATCAATTCTTCAGCGCTCAGCCTTCTTCACAGTCCAACTCTCACATCCATACATGACCACAGGAAAAACCATAGCCTTGACTAGGCGGACCTTAGTCGGCAAAGTAATGTCTCTGCTTTTGAATATGCTATCTAGGTTGGTCATAACTTTTCTTCCAAGGAGCAAGCGTCTTTTAATTTCATGGCCGCAATCACCATCTGCAGTGATTTTGGAGCCCCCAAAAATAAAGTCTGACACTGTTTCCACTGTTTCCCCATCTGTTTGCCATGAAGCGATGGGACCGGATGCCATGATCTTCGTTTTCTGAATGTTGAGCTTTAAGCCAACTTTTTCGCTCTCCTCTTTCACTTCCTTCAAGAGGCTTTTTAGCTCCTCTTCACTTTCTGCCATAAGGGTAGTGTCATCTGCATATCTGAGGTTATTGATATTTCTCCCGGCAATCTTGATTCCCACTTGTGTTTCTTCCAGTCCAGCGTTTCTCATGATGTACTCTGAATAGAAGTTAAATAAGCAGGGTGACAATATACAGCCTTGACATACTCCTTTTCCTATTTGGAACCAGTCTGTTGTTCCATATTAAGGAAGCTTATTTTCTATTTCTAGTTTGCTAACAGTTCTAATAATGAATGATGACTGCTGCTGCTGCTGCTATGTCACTTCAGTCGTGTCTGACTCTGTGCGATGCCATAGACAGCAGCCTACCAGACACCCCCATCCCTGGGATTCTCCAGGCAAGAGTACTGGAGTGGGGTGCCATTGCCCTCTCCGATGAATGATGACTACATTTCATCAAATGTTTCTCCTGCATCTGTTGAGATAAATATATTTGTCCTTAGTTATCTTAATTTCATATATTATTTTAAATTTTTTCTAAATGCTATGCATTCCTGAGATAAGCCTTATACTATGCTATAGTATTTTTTTTTTAAGGTGGTGTTGAGTTCAATTTGTTAAGATTTTCTTTGGGATATATCTTCATAAGCATTCAAAAATCAGCTTATTAGAAAGGCTTTCACTGACCATCCTTTTTAAAGGACAACCTTTCCTAATCCATTATTCTATTCTCTCACTCTCTATTTCTTTACACATTTTGAAATGAAAAAATGAAATAAGAATATCTAGAGAGACAGGAGAAATACAATGAAAATATGTAATTGGCTTGATTTGGGCATTGTTCTCAAATCAAGAACAACTGAGGCAGCCATCTTTGAGAGTGGTTTAAGAAAATCCTGGTGAAGGGGCTTCCTGTGCTCATCTGAAATGATACCTTTTTCATAAGTAGCCCCTTACTTAACCTGAAGGATGATGCCTTCCAACTTGGATGTGCCATTCTTTGGCTGTGTAAGTAAAGACTTACCGTGACCATGAATAAAATCGCAGACTTTCAACCACCCTGGAGTCTGGGACAATGTCAGTCATATATCTTTTGGGAAACATAAGTTTCTTATCTGTAAAACAAGGATATTCCTATGTGCTCTCAGCTCTGCCCACCCAAGTTGGTATGATTGCAAAGGTATGTAAAGACTTTATAAATATATGTTTGTGTTGTTTTTATTAGTTCAACTATTTGTTGCTATTAGCAAAATTTAAATGCCACAAAGAACATAAAAGTCTTGAAGGAGATCATACTTGATAAATAAAAATCTAAAGTAATAGGCTTATTATATTTTTTTAAAAGTTAGAAAGCATTCACTACAAAAGAAAAAAAAATCTTTCAGTTTTTTCCCAAAACTTATCTCATTTGTAACTACAATTTTTTAAATGGTAATAGTCACAATTTATCTGTTTCTATAATTTCTGTTTTAGAAAAATAGATCAGAAAAGATGTTGGCTAACCATTGTCTGTTTACATCAGAGATAGTTTATCTGTGCAAGAACTGATTTGAACATGTATTTTTCTATGTCAGCATTCCACAGAGTTTATAATATACAATACTGACTTTATATACAAAAGAGAACATGTAAATTATCACCTGTCTTGGCATTTCTATACAGTCTATTATACTTCACTTAGTGTTTGGTGTGCTAACATAAGGCACATTACAAAATAACAGAAATTACTGTTTCAGGTTTTAAGATACATCACTGAACAAGAGAAGTTTTACTCAGCACCCAATGCACTTTAGTAATTTTTCTTTCCTTTTATTTGGCTTCAAATAGGACAATTCAAAAGGACCACTTTCTAAAAGAAATTGTAACATGCAACCAACAGATTATTATGCTCTGAGAGTCAAACTATGTCTTTTTACAAACAGTTTGTTGTTGCAAACTCTGTCCATAAATTACACATTGTTCATTTAGAAGCCTCTATCGGGAGTTGGTGATGGACAGGGAGGCCTGGCGTGCTGCGATTTATGGAGTCGCAAAGAGTTGGACATGACTGAGCAACTGAACTGAACTGAAATGATCAACTACCAGCTCCATTCTGTCCCTGTGCCCTACTGAGAGCCCAACTAAAACTGATAAATGGGAACAAATTGTACTGTTTGGGATAAAACACCAATATGATTGAAAATCAATGAAAATCTTGAAAATAAATTATCAGTGTTAACATATTTAAATTTTAAATAAATCAACAATAATAAAAATAGTTATTTATGACAGAAAAAAAATGTAGCCGCTGGGCTACATAAAATATGTTTTAAAAAACTACTCTATATTGCATGGTCAAGTCTTTTTTGATTGGAAAGAAACTTAAATGTAAAAAAGGATAATACTGAAGATTCATTGACACATATATAAATAAATGCTCTAACCTTTCTCAGCTCTTTAGAGGTAAATTCTCTGTGAAATTCAGTCCCACCTTTTGATGAAAATCCATTGAGACTCAGAAGTTCTTTGGCTGGCACCTAGTCAAGGTGATATATTAATAGCAGGAGACCCAACCACTTTGGGCTTTTGTCCTCTATAATTTCTCAAATAGTATATTTTCCCTAGCAATTATATCATACTAGTTCTAAATCCTGTAAATAATCACAATAGGCAGAACTTTTCAACAGTTATTCAAAGAAAATGTAATATTAGAAAGATACATATTTTACTTCCCTATTCCATTACTTAGATCCAAACTGTATCTTGTATCAATAAGACTCCTAAGACTCTCCTAAACAAATCAGACCACCCCCACCCCCCCATCAGCTTTTGCCCCATCTCTGGCCTTGCCTTATTCTTTAAGTCTGTTTTCTGTGTAACATTGATACTCAATAATACTCAAGTATTAAGGCAAGCCAAACTACAGCAAATCATGGTTTAACCTTTTAAAATACTAGTAAGTGAAGTAAGTCAGAAAGAGAAAGTTAAAGTATCATCTATCAGGACATAAATATGGAATCTAGAAAAATGGTATACAAATGAACCTCTTTGCAGGGCAGAAATAGAGGTGCAGATGTAGAGAATGGACTTGTCCACACAGAGGGCAAGAATGCGGGAGAACAGATTGAGAGAGTAGCATTAATACATACACACTACCATGTATAACATAGATAGCTAGTGGGAACTTGCTGTTTAGCTCAGCGAGCTCAGCTCAGTGCTCTGTGATGACCTAGAAGGGGAGACGGGGAGTAGACAGGAGGGAGGCTGAGGGAAGCGTGTATATATGTATACACAGAACTGATTCATGTTGTTGTTCAGCAGAAACTAGCACAACAGTGTAAAGTGGTTATCCTCCAGCTAAAAGTAAAATTTAAAAAAATACTTTAAAATACTACGAAATTTGAATTTTTAGCTGACTAGAATGTAATGTTTCTATACAAAGTCAGTATAGAAGAGCACACATTTCGATATGAAAAGTGAAACACTGAGATCGTTAGAAGGATTTTTTTTAAAGAATGCATCATTGATTTGGCTCTCTTGGCAAGCTATTAAATGTTAGCTCCAGCAAAGAAATCGATTCAATGGACTCATCTAAGCCTTGAATCTTGCCACTTTTAGCCATTATTTTCTTGACTAGTGGTTGAAATGCAAGTGGTACCAAAACTAGGTTGCTCTGTGAGAGTCACAGAACTCTACCCCAAAGATTAGTCAACAAAGAAGAAACAATGGGCTTTTCCAGTATAATCTTTCTGGTATTTTTAACTTTTTTTAGAAGAAGGTCTGCTTTATATTTATTTGTAACAGTATGTGGAGAGGGTGGGATTGGGTATCATCACTACAACAAATTGGTTTGATAACATAGATATTTTGAATGGTCAAATTAATTAAATGTTAAGATGTGGCCCAAAGTCATCAAATTTGGACACTTGAGGTTACTATTTCTTTGTTGTTATCATTCAGTTGCTAAGTCATGTGTGATCTTTGTGACCCCCATGGGCATGGACTGCAGCACAGAAGGTTTTCCTGTCCTTCAATATCTCCCAGAGTTTGCTCAGACTCATATCCATTGAGTCGGTGATGCCATCCAACCATGTCATCCTTTGTCTTCCCCTTTTCCTCCTGACCTCAGTCCTTCCCAGCATCAGGGCCTTTTCCAATGAGTCAGCTCTTTGCATCAGGTGGCCAAAGTATTAGAGCTTCAGCATCAGTCCTTCCAATGAATATTCAGGACTAATTTCCTTTAGGATTAACTGGTTTGTTCTCCTTGCAACCAAGGGACTCTCAAGAGTCTTCTCCAGCACCAGAATTTGAAAGCATCAGTTCCTCAGTGCTCAGCTTTATTTATGGTCCAACTAGTTCCTTGGTGTTTTGCATTTTCATGCTCACCTATTCATGAACTCAGTCTCCTTCCCTGAGCGTCCACTTTTAGGAGAAGGGAAGGCTTTCATTTCCACTTCAGATCAGAAATAAGCTAATTATCTCTTCTTGTAATCCAGAAAGGGCATTTAAGTGATAATATGACCCAGGCCCTTTGCAGTGGTCTACTACCTGTTGAAGAGGGAATCCCCATGGTGATCCCTTTTAGGCAATGTAGTCTGGGATAGTTTCCCTGGATTTCCATTGATGAATATATTGGACTTAATAAAAGAATCTTACTTATAAAAATAAGAGAATTTGGCTGCTAAAAAGAACTTAAAGATGAATAATCCAATACAATCTCTTCATTTTTAGAAATAAGGCAACCGTGGCCAAAGTGGGTGAGGTTATTTGCCCTGTATCATGGACTAAAAGCCAAGTTATTTGAAAGTGAAGAGAAAGGGCCACCAGTCAGTGGTTCAGAGAGGCTTCCTGAAGGAGGTGGATGATAATAGGGTAGAATGGTAACAGTTAGTTACTGAAGTGGAGGAGGAAGAACCTAAGCTGTAAGCAGAAGGACAGACTCCAGCCAAGATGGGGAGAAGAGGAAAAGAGTGAAGTGATAGAACAAGCAGTTCAGTGTTGCTAGGAACCGAATATGAGGATTTTTGTTCTTAAAAAAGAGCTTGAAAAAAGTGAAAGTATTAGTCACCCAGTCATGTCCGACTCTTTGCAACCTCATGGACTATAGCCTGGCAGGCTCCTCTATCCATGGAATTCTCCAGGCAAGAATACTGGATTGGGCTGCCATTCCCTTCTCCAGAGGATCTTCCCAGCCTAGGGATCGAACCCAGGTATCCTGCATTGCAGGCAGATTCTTTACTGTCTGAGCCAGAAGGGATAAAGAAAAAAAGATCTTAATGTCAATTTTATTTCATGAAGAGTGCGTAATTACGATACTTGGGCATATTTGACTCAGTGATCTACTTACTCTGTGATATCTAAATATATACATATATATTTATCTTTCATTTATTCAACAGTACTTGGACTTCTCTGGTGGTGCAGCAGATAGAAATTTGCCTTCCTGTGCAGGGACATAGGTTCAATCCCTGGTCTGAGAAGATCCCACATGCCTCAGGGCATCTAAGCCCATGCACCACAATTCCTGAGCCCTTGCGCCCTAGAGTCTGTTCTCCACAATAAGAGAAGCCACCACAATGAGAAGCTTGCACACTTCCAGAAAGAGTAGCCCCTGCTCACCACAACTAGAGAAAAACTTGCATGCAGCAACGAAGACCCAGCACAACCAAAACTATAAATTAAAATAAAAAGACAATACATATCGCTTACCTCCTTTGCACCAGGAATGGTGCTTTGTATGCTAGACGTATTGTCGTTGCTGTTGAGTCACCAAGTCATGTCCAACTCTTTGCGACCCCATGGACTGTAGCCTGCCAGGCTTCTCTGCCCATGGAATTCTCCAGGCAAGAATACTGGAGCAGGTTACCATTTCCTTCTCCACGGGATCTTCCTGACCCAGGGATTGGACCCATGTCCCCTGCTTTGCAAGCAGATTCTTTACCACTGAGCCACCTTTACATATGCAGTGGTGAACAAAACAGTGATGATCCTATCCTCAAGTAGCTCACACTGTAACGGAGAATCCAGTCAAGTACACAGGCATTTAATTGGAATTTATGACAACAAAGTCAGCTTTGGAATAGGGAAAGAGGGGGTTGCTTATGAAAACATAAAGAGATGTTTTACTCTCACCGGAGGAGGGGGTCAAAGTAGATGCCTTTGAAGAAGAAAGTTCTAAACTGAGACCTGCAAGTGAATGTGGGGGAGGTGGGGAAGGAAGGAGAGCAGGGGAGAGGTGGGTTAGACATCCAGAAGAAACTAGGACAGAACTAAAATTCAGCGTCATAGACTTATAATAGTGGCGATAGTACTGTGAGGCTGAGAACAAAGTGGAAGGTAGACTGGGGAGAGGTAGGCAAGAGAGACAATAAAGGGATGCATTTTGAATAAACTTGACAGCCAGTGATTTTCAGAGGTTAGACACCTGCAATGAGTCTTTACAGATGCCCTGAGAGCATGGTGGGCATGACTGGAGGCAGCAGAAGCTAATTGGAACTTTGACCCATTCTTTGTCTGCTTCTTTTCACCAGTCACCATTTTTTCCTTTCTTTCCAGCACCCCGGCTATTTTTGCATCTAAATATTGTATAAAAATATACCTGCTGACTCATTACACATTAAATAAGTCAACCTTTAGAAGGAGAAAGTTATTGACTTCCCTTTTTTAGTTTCAATATTCCAGTAAAGGACCCAACATGGTCAGATAGTCATACCAAATCTCTCCAATGTGTGTCAGAAGGCATGCCCCAAACTGAAATAGAGAACTTCCACAAATACCTGGGTGCTTACCTGGTGGCTCAGCAGTAAAAGAATCCACCTGCAATGCAGGAGATGTGGGTTCGATCCCTGGCTAAAGAATATCCCCTGGAGAAAGAAATGGCAATCCACTCCAGTATTCTTGCTTGGGAAATCTCATGGACAGAGGAGCCTGACGGAATACAGTCTATGGGATCTCAGAGAGTCAGACACAACTGAAGCAACCTAGCATGCATGCACACATACAGATTATGTAACTATTTTTTGCCAAGTCGCTTCAGTAGTGTCTGACTCTTTGTGACCCCTCAGACTACAGCCCTCCAGGCTCCTCTGTCCGTGGGATTCTCCAGGCAAGAATACTGGAGTGGGTTGCCATTTCCTTCTCCAGAGGATCTTTCCAACCCAGGGATCAAACCCATGTCTCCTTTGTCTCTTGCATTGGCAGGCAGGTTCTTTACTGCTAGTGCCACCAGGGAAGCCCGTAACTATTTTTAGTGCTCACTAATTCAACAAATATTCTGACCGTTATGCCCAAGACAGTGCAGTGTGCTTCCATGTACATTAACAAAAGAAAAAAGAGATGTTATATAATGGAAGCTCAATACGCCTATTGTCCTAGGTTTAGAGAAGGATGTGTTTGGTGGTTTTAAACCGAGAAATATGAAATAGACTACATAAAAGGTAAAATGAAATAATATAGCTAAAGGATTATCTGATGAAATCAGCTTTCCCTGAAAAAATAGGGGGGCAAATGCATTAATTTTAAAAATTGGCAAGAAAAATAAGAAAATAAAAATGACAAGGGGAATTCTCAGGAACTAACTTAAAGGTTGTTGTTTTAATCTGTAATCAATATCCTGAAAATTCTTCCTGGTTTTTTTTTTTTTTTTTTTACTAAAACCTGTACATTGAAACAAAGCCTGACATATTTTCTCACTGCATGTCTGCAGCAGCGCGTGGCTGCTAATGACAGCATTTGCTCAGAGTCTTCCCTGTAGGAGATCTACAGCCTTTGAGGTGGAGAATTTTCTGTAACAGCAGACCTGCCACAGCTGATCTGTCAGGGGGAGTCAGACAGGCATTCTGCTCCCCGAGGACAACAAGAAAACAAACAAAAATTGAGCAAAATGCAAATATTTTTATCGAAGACACTTGGCAAATGTGTCTCCAAGGAATCAAAAGAGGGGCAGGGACAAATTGCACTTCATTCATGGAAATCTTTACATTTCAATATTTGAAACATAAATTAAACCCTCTATTAATGTCTTCTGACATCCAATTGCACTAATACATGAGCTTGAAATCTGGCCAGCATTACATGCTTTCATACACTGCCTTGTATGTTCTTTGTACCCTTTTTACAGGTATTTATCAAGCTCCTAGGGCTTCCCTTGTGGCTCAAATGGTAAAAATCTGCCTGCAGTGTAGGAGACCTGGGTTTTATCCCTGCGTCAGGAAGATGCCCTGGAGAAGGGCATGGCTACCCAATCCAGTATTCTTGCCTGGAGGATTCTATGGACAGAGGAATCTGGCAGGCTACAGTCTATGGGGTCACAAAGAGTCAGACACAACTGAGCAACTAACACTTTGACTTTCATCAAGCTTGTACTACTCCAAAACACAGTGCTGACCTCTGGGGAGATGTAATGGTGAACAGAAATGGACAAAGACTCTCCCTCACCAACCCCACATTTTAATGGTGATGGAGAGGTAGGCATTGAGGTATTTTCACAAGCAGATGTGAAATTGCAGTGGAGACGAATCTGATAGTGAGCTGTGAGATGTTTAGATTCTATGGTTGGAGTACTTTTGCAAATCCTGAAGGTCAAAGAAAACTTTTACAAAGAGATTGTGAAGAATTCCTAGAAGTTAACTACTTACTCAACAGAGGAATTCCTAGAAGTTAACCACTCAACAGATGTTCTTCTGTCTGCTTCAGACAGAAGAGCATCCCTGTCTTGAAGGCATGGGGGCAGGAGAGGGTATAATCAGTTGAGATACTAGATGGAGGTCACTGTGGCTAAAGCAGGCAGTGCCAAGGCATTGTGGAATGCTATGGGACTAAAGAGCTGTGATGGAACCAGATCCTGAAAGACCTCTATAGGCACGGTAAAGGGATTTGTCTCTACCCTGAGAGATATATAAAGTCAACAGAGGACTTCCCCTGTGGTCCATTGGTTAAGACCCCACCCTTACAATGCAGGAGTTGCAGGTTCTGTCCCTGGTTAGGGAACTAAAGTCCTGAATGCAGCAAAAAAGAAACAAATGAAAGAGCAGAGAAAAATTGTTGAAAAAATAAAAAAGCCAATGGAACACTTCAGTTGTGTGTGTCCATGAGCCAATGGAACACTTCAGTTGTGTGTGTCCATGAGCCAATGGAACGCTTCAGTTGTGTGTGTCCATGAGTGCTGTGTATTTGCTGGTAGTGGGGCGTCACTCTATTTGAGGGGCATGGCGTGATCAGATTTGCATTCATACTCTGTACTTTCATCACTTCCTGATTTTACCAACAGACAACAATCCTTAACAGTTTCTTTACATTGTAAGAGAAACTGGAGTTGAATATAAAGTGGTTTTATATCTGAGCTTAGTCACTCAGTCATGCCTGACACTTTGCGACCCCATGGACTGTAGCCCGCCAGGCTCCTCTGTCCATGGAATTCTCCAGGCAAGAATATTGGAGTGAGTAGCCATTCCCTTCTCCAGGGGATCTTCTCAACCCGGGGATCTAATCCAGGTTGCCTGCCTTGCAGGCAGATTCTTTACCATCTGAACCACCAGGGAAATCCAAGAATACTGGAGTGGGTAGCCTATCTTTCTGCAGGGGATCTTCCCAACCCAGGAATCAAACCTACTGCATTGTAGGTGGATTCTTTACCTGATGAGCTACCAGGGTTTTACATTTAGATTATGGAAAGCACAAATATGGCATTGCATGTAAAGAAAATATTAAAGCAGTGTATGTAAAGACACTATCACAATCTTAGCATGTTTTCATTTGTAATGTGATGCAACTGAATGGCTTTCTAATGTATGAATTGCATTCAAAAATAGTATAGTTTGCTATTCCTAACATGAAGAAATTACAGAGAAAGCTAATTTTGACTAAAACCAATTTAATAATTGCACAATTACCTTTAAGCATGCACGATGTTCCTGAAAAAAAAGAATGAATAAAATACATAACCACCAATATTAGTTACATTCAAAGATGAAGTGTTTGTTTATGGGAAACTCAGGATATAGTAAATATACAAATATATTTTATATATAGTAAATATACAAAATCTAATGAATGTACCCTAAGTACAGTATATTAAACAATCATATTCAGAATAAAATGATAATAATAATAGTTTACTGTTATGAGTGACTTCAGCAATACAGAGAACCCAGCCTATAGCACCTTATCCTTTTTTGCCATTTTAGTAATATAGCAATATAACCAATATTGTTCATGCCCCAGAATTCTAGTTTTTAATTGATTGGGTGCCCATCATGGGCTGGGTACTTTAAAAGTTTCCATATAGAATCTTTGTGAGCTAGTTGTTTGCAGGAGAGACCCTCCTAGAGCTTGAAGCCCAGGCCTGCTGAAGCCTGAGTGTGGGTAATAGACGCTCGCTTCATCCCACCTCCATATAAACACTTGAAAAGGTGCTAATTTTGTTTTGTTGCTAGTTATTTGCACCTAGTCAGGAGGCAGGCATCTAGCCAGAGTCTCCAATCTCATACCAGTAGTAGGGTATTAACAAACCCTGGAAAATGGGAAAGGAAGCATCTCTCACCTAGAGGGATCCTCACTCCCTTCAGGCAGCAGCCTGTGAAGCTGCATAATCTCACTGGAATGCTGGGAAGTATGAAAAGCCATAAGGTTGCTGAAACCTCACTGCGTAAACCTCTGCTTTATGTAACTGTTCTCTGTTCTTCCCATCACTGTAAATTTCCTTACCATTTGCCGCTAAAACTTTCTATCTTTCTGTCAATCACATTACCATTCCATTGTGACACTCTAGAAATTATTACATTCATTTTAGAAATGAAGACACAGAGGCTCTGAGCATTATAGTAACTCATCCAGATTAACAAGCGACAGTGTTGATGTCCCGATAACACAGCCAAGGTCTTTGTGATGTAACTATTGGAAAAGGTCCGGGAGGCTGATGGAACAGTTATAGGACAAGCACTGTGGAAAAATAAAGGCAGGGGGGGATGTTTCATAAATGTGTACCTGTGATACTGAATGGAGAGAATTTAGGTTGTTCCTTTTCGTGTTATACATAAAAATCATATGATCATATGAATGTATTTACTTTACCATCAAACTGTAAGTTCTGTGAGCATGGGGAATCTGCCATTCATCTGTGTAAGGCCCTATCAAGCAAATAGCCCTTGTACATCAGAGTCATGCAGTATGTACTGACATTTCTAAATTTTCAAAACCCATTTGACCTGAAATATTTCATCATTTAATTAAGGTGAAAAGATGTAGTTTGGCATTTGGGGGATATAGAAAAGTGATGTTTCTTTGAGGGATGTTTTGGATGAGACTTACATGTATGTTGGTGGACTTTGAGTAAAGCAGATTGTCCTCCATACCGTGGGCGGGCTTCATCCAATCAGTTGAAGGCCTGAATAGAACTCAAAGACTGACCTCCCCCAAGCAAGAGGGAATTTTGCCAGCGGACTTCAGCTCCAACAGGTGGACCATGCTGACAGCTAATTAGTATGCTCCTGTCTGGAAATACCTGCACCTGCTGTTCCCACCTGTACTCCAGCAGAACAGCAATTAGGAAATAGTCTAAGGAGATAAAGCAATTGCTTACAATGCTTGGAGAGTAATATTTACATTGAGTTTGAGCTGGATTTTTATCAAGTATCAAATTTAAAACAATGATAAGTCCAATCAGTTTTGGCCAACCAAAGAGGCAGAGAAACATTTATATACTTAATTTTCATCTCCATGAGGTCATAGGCTGTGGCTGCTTTTTGTTAACCAGTCATATCCCTGAAGTCCAGTTCCAAGCCTGGCTGGCACTTTAGTTGGCATTGAAAAAATGCTTATTAAATGAATGAATACATGAGTGAAGTTTGCTGTGTCCACTAGGTTTCCAACAGGCTACAGATGACACACCTGATCTAGGATAATTTGAAGAGGGTTTATTTATTAAAAATCAAGTTAAAGGATATAAATGAGGTTTTCAGCAATGAGAATCGGGTGCATCACAGCTAGAGAGTAGCCCCTACTCACCACAACTAGAGAAAGTCCATGTGCAGCAACAAAGACCTAGAGCAGAAAAAAAAAAAAAAAAAGAAAGATAAAAAATAAATTAGGTGCTGGGGAAGTGAACAGACAGGGCAGGAACCCAAGCTAGAGAGCTAGTGGTAGCTACCAAAACCCAGAAGCAAAGAGTGGGTCAGTCTGCACAGAGCAGTAACCTTTCTCCTGCATCCTCCTAGAATTCCCATTTGCTGAGCCAGCCTGACTTGAGGGAACAGGATCTCTGCTGATGAAGTTTATGCAAATTAGCCTCAAGGGGGCGTGGCCAGTGGAGAAGAGGGTGGAGCCTGGATCCTGAAGGCAAACGGAAACTCCTGACCAGATAACCAATTAATAACAGTGCAGTGTGCACACTCACACGTGCTCGCACACCTACACGTTGCACAGAGCCTTCTTTTAATTATTGTGGTTTGATTGATGTTTTAAAAGAAACATTGACACAGATGTGTATAACGGACTTTTGGACTCGGAGAGGGAGAGGGTGGGATGATTTGGGAGAATGGCATTCTAAAAAAATAAAAATAAAAAAAAATAAAAGAAACATTGAAACAATTTATGCTATTTTGAAATTAGAATGGGACACACAATTTTATTAATTTACACATCAAATATTTTTTAAACTACAGGTCCAATGTGTATTACTCTTAATGAAGAAGGAAGAAAGGAGATAGACCAGGGGAAAGGGAGAGAAGAATAGACAAGAAAAGGCAGAGAGACAAACTAAGAAAGAGATAAAGAAAAGTGATAAAGGAGATTCATGGGTCAGGGAACATCCAGGAAAGAACAGTGTGGGCTAGGGAGAGATTTGGGGGGTTGGGGTGGGGGTTCCGCGGTGGGGGGAGGGCGGGGCAGTGAGCCAGTTAAGGAGAGTGTGAAGATGAGGGGGAGGAGCATAGGGGTGGGGGGGGGGGGAGATGGCAGAGGAAGGGAGGGAAGGAGCTGTAAGACATATCCTTGGACTCAGTAACTAAATGGGTCACTTATTAGGAGCTGTACAAAGCTGTAAGACTGCAGGCAAACTGCTGCATTTCAAACTTGAAAAGATGTTGGGGGAAAATGCTTTGTAAAACGTATTTATTAGTTTCTGGAAAAAAATATCCTTGATATTTTGACCTAAGTAATTAAGTCAAAGAAATCCATTCAGTTTGGAAATGAAAAAAACATATTTTTATGGGACAGAAATATGTTTTTGCATAATTTTCTTTCCTTTTAACTTAAACTTGGAGTTAACTTTGCCAGAAAAAAATAGAAGAGCAAAATTACCCTCAAATTATTTTTCTCCTTCCTCTCTTACCCTTTACTTCTTTCCTTTACCAATTCTGTGTGTTTCATGATATTGTCTTACTGGCCAGGAGTATGTATCTGTATCTATCTAGATCTGTATCTATCACATATAGTTTCTTTATAGCTATATGTATACATGTATATATATCATATATATATATATATATATATGCTTTTATTTTTTCTCATAAATACCATGTAAGTGTGAATAATTTTAACTCCTCAGATAACTTTTAAATCCTGAACATTTCACAACTCCATGGCCTAAGACTCAGAGTTGGAAATAAATATCACAGTGAAACAGCTAATTAGTGACAGACCCCAGACCCAGGGGTTCCTCACTTTCCTACTTTTTCCTCTGGGGCACAAACTGTCTCCCTAGATAAAGGTTTTAGTTGAAGACTAGCTAGATGTTAATTTGCCAATAAAATGCCATTTCATTCCATTTTCCTTATTTTTCTTTGAGAACATACATACCCATTCAATTATTTTCTGAATGTTAGAAACCTAGATGTCATCATTTCAACATGATAGCCTATGTTTATAGATGATGTTCTTTCATTTATTTTTGAGAACAAATTGAAGGTGAACTACTTATCATCGTATCACAATTCTGTGTCAACCCTGTTTTTATTTTCAGGGTTGAAAACTTGAAACTAAGAAATGCCCATTGATTTGCTAAAAGCAAGAGCACAGTGCTCTTTGGGCATGAATAACAGTAACTGGGATAAAACGATGAGCACCTCAAAGTCTCTGTAATGTAGAACACATAAAACTCCTTCAGAAGAACAGGACTAAAGATTATAGTTCAATTAAAAATAGACCTAAATGTTATTGATACAGTCGCTCAGTCTTAAGGCTGGGGATGCAGGAATCTCCCTCTCGCTGTTAACTGAAGTGTTTCCATGCTGTCAATAACGCTTTAAGTAAAGAAATGAAGCTCACAACAATCCTAGTGGAATATAAAGGAGGATAAAAATAATAATGCTGGAGAACTCTAACTCGAGAGTTCCCAAAACCGCTAGAACCATTCTTTAAAACTTCAACCCTCTTAAGACTGTGAACTTTTATTTTGTATTTCAAACACTTAAAGGATATGTGAAGGAAGGCATTCAGAAGTTAAAGTCTACTGCATTTTCAGAGTTGTGAAATCCTCCAGCTTCTAGAACCGACTGTTTTGGGGGCCCATGGACTGCAGCCCTCCAAGCACCTCTGTCCATGGGCTTTCCCAGGCAAGAACACTGGAGTGGTTTGCCATTTCCTTCTCCAGTGGATCTTCCCGACCCAGAGATGGAACCTGTGTCTCCTGGATTGGCAGGCCGACAGGGAAGCTCTCTAGAACCCTCCTCAGGAGTAAATGCTGCCTTCATTACCCAGGGAAATCTGGTTAGAAGGCACTCATCCAGTTAGTATAGTTTGGCCTCAGCACATTTAAGATTGCTGGCTGAGAATTCACTAGGACGCAATAAATGAGTTGAAAGTCCTCCTTTTTTTTAGTTCTGAGTGGACACTGTAACTTCAGTATTCCTCCAAAGCCATCTGGAATCTCTGAAAACCTCACCAAAACTGAGAAAGGTCCTCCCGCCTTTCTTAGACCAGCTGTGACAGGTCTAATTCAGTTTTTCAAGGTCTCTGAACAGGACTCCGCCAAGACGCTTCTTAAATTTGCGGGGCGTTTCCTCTGATGTGGCGGGCTTCTCACACGTGATTTGGTCCTGGGAGAATTAAACCAAAATACTGTGGGGAAGAGCGCCCTCGCCTGCCTTTCAGGGGGAAATGCACTGCGCCGGATTGCCATTTATGGCTTCCCGCTGCCAAACTGTTGAATTTAATCAGGAGGTTTGCATTTTAGACTGGCTAGATCTTTTTTGTATTTATAGTCCTTGATTTGGAAATACAGGTTTTATATATAAACAAATGCATAATTAAAATATCAACTATATATCACATGTATAAACAAAATGTGTAATTTGCACATTGGTTACAAATTTTCTTCAGAAAATCAATTATTTCACATGAGGTTTGGAATTAATAGGAATCTGCTCAGTTGTGATTTATGTGCAATTCCAATCTGATATTGTTTCAGAGGAAATTGTGACAGTTAATCAACATGCAAATGACATGTTTATGTATGAGTTTAAATGAATTTTGACAGATGAATGACTGCCAAGTATTAAAACTTAAAGCCTTAGCCTCATAATGAAAATGACAGAAAAGACAGAAAGATCTGCCTTACCTGCAGTGATACTGAAGATCAAGAGAGTTTAATTAATATTTGACAATTAATTTTCACTTATTGATAACAGTTGAATTATAAAGTATAAATGCTCAAAATGCTGGAAGCAAAAAAACATTCTTGTATTCAAAACTTCACCTGCCTCTTCCAGCAAAATTCATTGCTGTAAGAGTCATTCTAGAGGTTTTAGACCTGTCTGCAGAATTAAAGTGAGTATACATATAGGTAAGCGAACATTCTGTGATAGAACTGTTTTTTTTTTTTTTAGTTCATAAATATTTGAAAATGTACTACTGTTTCTGAGCCTTAATCATGAAAGTTCAACTTTCATTAGGAACTTCACAATTTTCTGAATAGAAGAAGGGAATTGTTCTGGAAAACTATGAGATTAAAAGATGAACACAAAAGTAATTAATGTTCAGTAATGTCACTCATCTGTGCTTTATTTAATTTTCATCATTCTTCTTTGTTTAATTCTCATCACTCATTTGGAAGACCCTCAAATTAATTTGAATTAACACTTACTGAGTGCTCCATAGACATTAGCTTCTATTATGTACAAGGGACTGTACCGATTGCATTATATTCATTATCTCCTTTTAAAGCTCGGGGTTTCAAGAAAATTTAAGCAAACTAAGATCAAGCAAGTGAAACAACTTGACCAAGCTCACATTTCAAGGAAGTAGTAAAGCTAGATTTTCAACCAAGTCTCGGCTCTAGATCTCATGCACTTAACCACTCCACTGTACATTTCAGACCAAAAAATTTACTATCAACTATGTTTCTCCCATAGTCCTTTGCCATTTCCTGGGTATACTACTGGTTAATGAATTTGATGTGGAACTGAAGTTGGAGGTTAGGTCCAGGATAGCAACTTTGATGCCAAGAAAGAGTTCGAGAAGGAAAAAATTTACCTTTTGATATTAAAGACAAGAGAAGATCAAAGGAGAAATAAAGAAAATAAGTGGATATGGGCAGAGATTAACTTAGTGAATGACAGGGCCTCAGTAAGATATCAGGGGGTTCTCTTGTGGCTCAGCTTGTAAAGAATCCACCTGCAATGCAGGAGACCTGGTTTCGCAAGATATGAAGTACAGAATGGATGGGTGTTAGAAAATGCAGAATGTCAAAGGAAAAATGTACATTAAAGAAATGTAGCTGTGAAGTAGAGGAGAAAAATGAACCAGTACTTGGAAAAGGGGTAATGGAAAGAACAAAGAGAAAGGAGAGGTTGGGAAACTAAACTATAATTAGAATTTCTCACAGATTAGGCATTTTTAATATGGTCAATCCATTAATTTCATATTAATTGCTCTAAGCACAAAATATCTTAAAGTACTTTCCTTCATTTTTATAGATGGAGGTACTACATTTTGGAGCACACTTAGCTGACAGAATTTAAAGAGTCCAAACTGGAGCCCACACCTTTGATTCCAAGTGCTGACATATGTTTTAAAACAAGGAAGGAGGCAATTAATAAAGATGAATGTTGTATATGACCTTAAATGGGCATCATTCGGTTGCTCCACTGGAAATATTCTGTATATTATTTCTAATTGTAACCATTGTAGTACATATTTATTTTTAGAAAACAGGGGAAAAAAACGTTTTCTAAAATTTCCTACAGTTTATTGAAAATATTTGTACTTTTTTATAATTGGAATGTATTTTTCTAAGTCAGGTAATTATCATTTTTGTGCTTGCTTACTCCATCTTTTAAAGGAAGGTCTATGCTTGAAATGGGGTATATCTGATGTCAATATAGGTCTCTGAATCTTTTGGGACTGGAGGAAGAAGAGAGGGATAAATCTAGACTGCATTTATTCGACCAGTTAAAAGATTCAACAGACTGGAGGAAGTGATGAGGTGCAGACTTTTTCTTTGAAGGTGTTATTTTCTGTTTTGATTGGCAATGGGAAGTTCTGTCCAGGATAAACCAAGACATGTTAAATCTGGAGGATGCGTGGTATTCACTGTGACTTTAGCACCAAGTAACACCTCAGGCTCTCCAGATGGTAAGCATCAAGGATTTCTTCGAGATACCCACTCATGCCCAGGAACCCTTTACTATAAGATGGTCCTTGAAGTTTACCCTTCCTTCTTCTTCCACTTGCTCTACATGGAGTAGAAATTTCAGTTTCTAGAGAGTGATTATTACTGTTCTGTATTTAACTGCACTAGTGAAGAGTTTCTTTCTTATCTGGTTAAATAATCCAGTGGTCATTTTAATAGCAATCTTCAAAGAGGGAATTAGATATGTGAAATGTGGCCAACATAAATCTAAGTCCCTTTTGAGGGAACCATCCTTCTACAGTTTTTAAATTGAGGTATAGTTGATTTACAATGTTGTTAGCTTCAAGTGTACAGCAAAATGATTCAGTCACACACACACACACACACACACATTCGTTTCCATTTTAGGTTATTACAAGATATTTAGTGTAATTACCTGGGTTATATAGAACGCCATTGTTGTTTACCTATTTTGCATATAACAGTGTGTATATGTTAAAGCCAAACTCCTAATTTATCCATCATCCCACCTTTCCCACTTTGGTAATCATAAATTTGTTTTCTATGTCTCTGAGTCTATTTCTGTTTTGTAAATAAGTTCATTTGTATTATTATTATTTTTTAGATTCCACAAATAAGTGATATCATATGATATTTGTCTTTGTCTGGCTTCCTTCACTTAGTATGGCAATCTCTAGGTCCATCCATGTTATTCATCCTCATATATTTTTAATGAAGTAAACCTTAAGCCCTTCAAAACTAGCAAATGTCTTTGGGGAAATCATCTAAGTAATTATGTTTTTGTATATTTGCACACCTAGAATATATTTCAAATTATGCTTAAGTAGATTGTATGAATGCAAGAATCAGATTATAACTGTTTTACCCATTTATTTATTCTCAAATAAATGGGTGAAATGTTTTTGTCTGATATGTAATTATGTGTCACAGTTGGACTGGGTCCTGCCTATTTGGAGATCTAAACACAGTGGGTCCTCAATACCTGTTTGCGGATCTATGGGAGAGTAAGGAATTTATTCCATATATTATTTAAAACATTATTTTTAAAAACTCAGTTTAAAATATTTAAGAAGGAAGTCAAATCCTATAAAAACTAAAAATTTCCAAGCAAATATTATTTATGAAAGTTTGTTTCACGACCCACGGGAAGATTACTGCTCACTTCCTTTCCATTTTGTTCCAGACTACTACTAAGAAAAAATCATTTAAATTTCCTGTGGATGGATAATCAGTAAGTTCTCCCAAATTCTGGGAATCATGTTGTTTGGAGACATACATAAACATTGTCACAATTAATTTAAAAGCCACAGACACACACACTTCCTGATTATACTTCCTTTCCTTCCTCAGGATTTCCATTTTTTCCCTATTCTCTGAATTCTTGTCATTTTTTAATTTTATGTTCCTCATCTCTGTATGTTTCTTTGGTCTATTAGTTTTTTTCTTCAGGCAGTTTCTCTGTTTTTCAAGCATCAGTATTTCATGTGTTTTTCCTAGTCTCCTTTCTTGATATACTAGCTGACATTTATCCTTTTATTTTTGCTCCTTGATATTACCTGTTATTTTTATATTTTTTGTTTTATTGAAATATAGTTGACTTACAAGATTATGTTAGTTTCAGGTGTACTACACAGTAACTTGACATTTGAATTCATTATGAAATGATCACCATAGTAAGTCTACTAATAACTTGCCCTGATACAAACTTATGATATCATTGACCATGTTCCTTCTGCTGCATATTCCATCTCAGTGACTTAATTATTTTTATAACTGGAGGTTTATACCTCTGCTCTTCCTCTATTTTGCCTCTTCCCAGCCACCTGCCCTCTGACAACCTTCCTTTTATTTTTGTATCTATGAGTCTTGTTCTCCTTTTGATTTGTTTGTTTTGTTCTTTAGATTCCACATATGTGATATCATACACTATTTGCCTTACTCTGTCTGATTTATTTTACTCAGTATAATACCTCTTAGATCCATCTATGTTGTCACAAATGGTAAGATTTAGTGTTTTCTAATGGCTGAGTAATATTCCACTGTGTGTACAGTTACTTAGTGCATGCATGCTCAATCACTTGTCATGTCCAACTCTTTGCCACTCTGTGGACTGTAGACTTCCAGGCTCGTCTGTTCATGGGATTCTCCAGGCAAGAATACTGGAGTGGGTTGTCATGCCCTCTACCAGGGGATCTCTTGACATGGTGATCGAACCTGTGTTTCCAGCATCTCCCACATTTCAGTTCATCTACCAATGGCTACGTGGGTTGCTTCCGTATCTGAGCTATTATAAATAATGTTGCAGTGAGCATAAGGGTACATATATCTTTTGTGGAAATGGCAGTTCTATTTTTAATTTCTTGAGATGCCTCCGTATTGTTTTCCACAGTGGTTATACCAACTTCAGTTCAGTTCAGTTGCTTAGTTGTGTTTGAATCTTTGCAACCCCATGAACCATAGCACGCCAGGCCTCCCTGTCCATTACCAACTCCCAGAGTTCACCCAAACCCATGTTCATTGGGTCGGTGATGCCATCTAACCATCTCATCCTCCATCATTTCCTTCTCCTCCTGCGCTCAATCTTTCCCAGCATCAGGGTCTTTTCAAATGAGTCAGCTCCTCGCATCAGGTGGCCAAAGTATTGGAGCTTCAGCCTCAACATCAGTCAGTCCCTCCAATGAACACCCAGGACTGATCTCCTTTAGGATGGAACTGATTGGATCTCCTTGAAGTCTAAGGGACTCTCAAGAGTCTTTTCCAACACCACAGTTCAAAAACATCAATTCTTCGGCCTTCTTTATAGTCCAACTCTCACATCCACACATGACCAGTGGAAAAACCATAGCCTTGACTAGATGAACCTTTGTTGGCAAAGTAATGCCTCTGCTTTTGAATATGCTGTCTAGGTTGGTCATAACTTTCCTTCCAAGGAGCAAGCATCTTTTAGTTTCATGGCCATCTGCAGTGATTCTGGAGCCCAAAAAAATAAAGTCTGCCACTGTTTCCACTGTTTCCCCATCTATTTGCCATGAAGTGATGGGACCAAATGCCATGATCTTCATTTTCTGAATGTTGAGCTTTAAGCCAACTTTTTCACTCTCCTCTTTCACTTTCATCAAGAGGCTCTAGTTCCTCTTCACTTTCTGCCATAAGGATGGTGTCATCTGCATATCTGAGGTTATTGATATTTCTCCCAGCAATCTTCATTTCAGTTTGTGCTTCATCCAATCCAGCATTTCACATGTAGTACTCTACATATAAGTTAAATAAGCAGGGTGACAAGATGCAGTCTTGAAGGACTCCTTTCCCTATTTGGAACCAGTCTGTTCCATGGCCAGTTCTAACTGTTGCTTCCTGACCTGCATACAGGTTTCTCAAGAGGCAGGTCAAGTGGTCTGGTATTCCCATCTCTTGAGGAATTTTCCACAGTTTATTGTGACCCACACAGTCAAAGCCTTTGG
The DNA here is from genome assembly GCF_042477335.2 of Ovis canadensis. Taxonomy (NCBI): domain Eukaryota; kingdom Metazoa; phylum Chordata; class Mammalia; order Artiodactyla; family Bovidae; genus Ovis; species Ovis canadensis. The sequence continues at coordinate 104,031,650 of NC_091248.1, forward strand.
CATAGTCAATGAAGCAGAAATAGATGTTTTTCTGGCACTCTCTTGCTTTTTCGATGATCCAGCGGATGTTGGCAATTTGATCTCTGGTTCCTCTGCCTTTTCTAAAACCAGCTTGAACATCAGGAAGCTCACAGTTCATGTGTTGCTGGAGCCTGGCTTGGAGAATTTTGAGCATTACTTTACTAGCGTGTGAGATGAGTGCAATTGTGCGGTAGTTTGAGCATTCTTTGGCATTGCCTTTCTTTGGGATTGGAATGACAACTGACCTTTTCTAGTCCTGTGGCCACTGCTGAGTTTTCCAAATTTGCTGGCATATTGAGTGTAGCACTTTGACAGCATCATCTTTCAGGATTTGAAATAGCTCAACTGGTATTCCATTACTTCCACTAGCTTTGTTCATAGAGATGCTTCCTAAGGCTAACTTGACTTCGCATTCCAGGATGTCTGGCTCTAGGTGAGTGATCACACCATCATGATTCCCTGGGTCATGAAGACCTTTTTTGTACAGTTCTTCTGTGTATTCTTGCCACCTCTTCTTAATATCTTTTGCTTCTGTTAGGTCCATACCATTTCTGTCCTTTATTGTGCCCATCTTGCATGAAATGTTCCCTTGGTACCTCTAATTTTCTTGAAGAGATCTCTAGTCTTTCCCATTCTACTGTTTTCCTCTATTTCTTTGCATTGATCCCTGAGGAAGGCCTTCTTATCTCTCCTTGCTATTCTTTGGAACTCTGTATTCAAATGGATATACCTTTCCTTTTCTCCTTTGCTTTTTGCTTCCCTTCTTTTCAAAGCTATTTGTAAGGCTTCCTCAGACAGCCACTTTGTTGTTTGCATTTCTTTTTCTTGGGGATGGTCTTGATTCCTGTCTCCTGTACATTGTCACGAACATAGTGACATAGTTCATCAGGCACTCTGTCTATCAGATCTAGTCCCTTTAATCTATTTCTCACTTCCACTGTATAGTCTAAGAGGTTTGATTTAGGTCATACCTGAATGGTCTAGTGGTTTTCTCCACTTTCTTCAATTTAAGTCTGAATTTGACAATAAGGAGTTCATGATCTGAGCCACAGTCAGCTCCCGGTCTTGTTTTTGCTGACTGTATAGAGCTTCTCCATATTTGGCTGCAAAGAATATACTCAATCTGATTTCAGTGTTGACCATCTGATGATATTTATGTGTAGAGTCTTCTCTTGTGTTGTTGGAAGAGGGTGTTTACTATGACTAGCGCATTCTCTTGGCAGAACTCTATTAGCCTTTGCCATGCTTCATTCTGTACTCCAAGGCCAAATTTGCCTGTTATTCCAGGTGTTTCTTGACTTCCTACTTTTGCATTCCAGTCCCCTATAATGAAATGGACATCTTTTTGGGGTGTTAGTTCTAGAAGGTCTTGTAGGTCTTCATAGAACTGTTCAACTTCAGCTTCTTCACCAACTTACATTCCTACTAACAGTACATGAGGGTTCCCTTTTCTCCATATTCTTGCCAACACTTGTTTTTTGTCTTTTTGATAATAGCCACTTTGACAGGTGTGAGATGATATATCGCTATGGTTTGGATCTGCATTTCCCTGATGATCAGTGATGTTGAGCATCTTTTCATGCATCCGTTCATCATTTCTGTCTTCTATTTTTGTCATTCACATTTCCTATTTTCTCCTTTATAACCTAACCATTCCCTTTATCTCTCTCTTTTGTCTCACAAGGATGAAGCAGTACTGCCATTTTACTCTACCTCCCATGATTAGTTTAATTTTTGCTCCAGTTTTTTCTGCTTTTATAACTCTTTTTCCTTTCCAAGGAATAAAAAAGGAATAAACATTAAATTCATAGATTCAAATGTATAATTTGCTTTCATGTTCATTATGATTAGCATATTTTCTCATATTTAATAAAAGAAGCATATTTTACTTAATTATACAAAATGCACTCAATTTAGATCTCTATCTAGATCAGGTCTCTCAATCACTTGCTGAAGAGAAGCAAATTTTTTCTCCATAATAATATAAAAGGCAGTCTTCTGCAAGGCACATTTCATGTTTCCTTAACCTAAGCCAGCCTTTTCTTTTATTTTTATATCGGAGTATAGTTGAATTTCAACATAGTGAAGTCAGCCTTTTCTTACCACCATTGTCTTAGTCCCTGAACATACCTCCACACTCATCAAAGACTAGATGCCTTCTTCATCCTGAGTGACTTTAGAAGCCTGTGTAACACTCTTCACTTCTATGACTCCCAGTAGCTTTTACCTTTGAGTCTGAGAAGGTCCTCCTGTCTTTTTGCTCTCAAAAGTTGACTTCTTCTTTCTCAACAGTGACCTCAAAGACTTTCAAGTTAGATGCCCTGAATGGTCCTCCTACTGAAACAACAGAAACACTGGATATAACAGCAAAAAAATCTTTTAAAATGCCTAGCAGATATGGTACAAATGGAGCAATAGAGAGTCCAAATCTGAAGAAAAGCAAGAACTCTGAGAGGTAAGTGAGAAAACTAGCTTTGTTATCAGTGGTTTCTGACAACCCCATGACAGGACTGGGGAGTAAGCAGGCAGGGGGCAGAGACTAAAGCCTGAAAATAGCTTGGACTTCAGCACAAGAAACCCTCAGAGTAAAGGTGAATGAGAAATAAATCCTCTCTTTAGAAGAGGATAACAAAGAAACTTGTCTGTCTAGAAACTGATGCCTCCTCTGAGGATTTGTAACCATTAGTAAGCTTTCACCTGAGCTTCAGTCCAAATCATCACCATTTTTGTTGTCTGAAGAAAGCTGGAGTGGAGATTTTAATTGAGTAGTCCTGGTTTTAAATTTTTTTAAAAATAAAACTTTAATAAGTGGGAAAGACAAACATCAGAATTAGGAAACCCAATGAAAGGACTATACAGCAGATTTGCGCAGCTGAAGAGAGAATGATTGAGTCTGTAGAGAAAAGAAATTATCCAAAAAGTGAAATCAAGAGTAACTAGCATGTAAGAATAAAAGGGCTATGCAGCTACTTAAATTCCAGATAGGATTCCAGAGATATCTGAAGAGATGATGGCTAAAGATTTTACAGAACTCAATATTTACATTCAAAACTTAATGAATCTCAAGCAGTAAATGATAAATGAATTCACACTTCCAAATATTATAATAAAATTGTAGGAACTCCTAAAGGCAAAGAAAAGATAATAAGACACACTTTTTGCTTTCAGTGATCTCACAGTCTGGACACGTATAAATGGCTCTGCCTTCCCCATATTATAGCAGTTATTATTGGAGTGAGAGGCCCTCATGAGGGTTGTTTCTATAAAAACTATTTTTCCCTCCCATCCCACCTTCATTTTCCCCATGCCCTCCATTCACAGAGAGAGTGATTCTTGCAGACATGATTTCATTCTGGCTCCAGTGAAGTCCCGAGAATCCAGAATCTCAAATACAGCAGCTAATCTCGAACAAGGTAGAGACTGACTTGCTCTCCTCTCAGTGATGCTCTTCATGACTCTCTGCCTTCTCTCGCACTCAATCTTTAGAGCTCATGGCTCTGTCTTTCCTATAGCCTCCCTGTGTTACTCTTGATTTTGTACACTTAGCTGACCTCTCAGACAATGACTCATTTTTTTTTTCTCTTTTGGACCCAAAGGATCATCATTTCTATGAGCCAAAAATGAAACACAAGGCTGTATGGGTAGAATGACCATCATTTCTGCATAACACACACACAGACAGGACATATACTTGCACTCATTTCCAACGAGTTGTAAATATTAGAATAGGGGAAGCATTCGAGTAAGACACCAGGAGAACTGGGACTCAAAGAGGTGAGTCCCAGTGAGTGAGTGGTGAGTGAGTAGAGGCTAGCTGGGATTGAAGGATTTGAGTCGTTGAGACGTAACTAAGAGGTAAGAGCAGCTACTGTGCTCATCAGCTTCTGTCTGGGAGATCTGGCATGATAGGGAAGAATGTTACTAAGTGAAAATATCTGCTTTTTTCTCCGGAGAAATACAAGCTGACTCACTTACCGTGTTGTATACTAGCCTCTACTCCTTCCCTCTGTCACATCCTGACTTCCTGGTAACTCCCTCGCATTCACTGAAGCCTTTAGTGTCTGACTCACAATTTTCATCTCAGCCTCAATTTTCATTTATTTACTTATTTTTTAATGTGGAGTCTCATCCAGTAGCAGCCATGCTTACTGCCTCCTTGGCTTTCTCTCCAGTGAGCTTCACATCCCTCACCTTCAGTCACCGGCTCCCAAAGCCACATCCTGGTCTTTATCATTACCTGACAGTTCTCCACCTCTGAAATCTTAACTTTAAAGTCCCACCCTGTGTACAGATTGTCACTCTTCCTGCGCTCTCACTGTCCCTTAACATTATTTTACTTCACAGTGATCTCAGTTCTCTTGAAGCCACTTCTATGAACTCTTATTGATATCCACATCATTTATAATTCAGTTTAGATTCCAAGGACCCTTCTCTGATATTTCAAGTCCCGCAGTTCTACCACTTGAACTGTCAAGAGTCTGTGCTCTTTTCTTTATCACACTGTCACCACCTTAGTTCAAGTCACCATTACCCCTCATATGGATTACCTAGCAATATCCACACTAATTTTTCTGATCCTGATCCTTCCAGACTTACCCTCTAGCCCATTTTCTGCACTGGGGTCAGAGTGATCTTTCCACAATACAAATCGGACCAAGCCATTTCCCTTTAAAACACTGTAATCACTTCCAGTCATTACAACAGGTTCCTAAATATCAGTTTATTATTCTCCATGATCTGTCATCTACTTTCCTCAAAAGCCTCTCTCTCTCACTAATTAACCTTCTTATTTTACCTCACCTCTTCTTTCAGATACTCTGAGTTTTGTGGGGAAGTTAACTAAATTTTCCTTGCTCTCTCTACCTCTACGGTTTCCCATGAACTGATTCTCCTTCCTAGGACGGTCTTCTGTTCTCCTCCTCTCTCCCCATTCCTCCCCTAAACCTAATCATTCTTAAAGTCTCACCTTAGAGATGACATCTCTCAAGAAGTGTCCTCTGACATCCCAAGTCTGAACTACATGCTCTTTCCTATGTGCTTGTAGGAAAGAGCACGTCCTTAGTTCCCTATGGTGGCATTGAGCACAGCATGTCATAATTGTCTTTAATTATGGAGGAGCCTGATAGGCTGCAGTCCATGGGGTCGCTAAGAGTTGGATAGGACTGAATGACTTCACTTTCACTTTTCGCTTTCATGCATTGGAGAAGGAAATGACAACTCATTCCAGTGTTCTTGCCTGGAGAATCCCAGGGATGGGGGAGCCTGGTGGGCTGCCGTTTATGGGGTCTCACAGAGTCGGACACGACTGAAGTGACTTAGCAGCAGCAGCAGCATGGACATCTCTCATTGGATTGAGAGTTGTGAGGACAGAGACAGTATTTCCACAGTCTAGCACAGAGTCCTAAACACTGATACTCAATAAATATGGGAGTGATGGGTAAAAGGAGATGACAGAGGATGAGATGGTTGGATGACGGATGAGATGGTTGGATGACATCACTGACTTGATGGACATGAGTTTGAGCAAGCTCCAGGAGTTGGTGATGGACAGGGAAGCCTGGCGTGCTGCAGTCCATGGAGTCACAAAGAATTGGACACAACGGAATGAATGAACTGAACTGAACTGATGGAAAAAAAATCCCAACTCAGAAAGTCAGGTGAATAATTAAATTGAGTAGACATAACCCTAAATCAGGATATTAAGAAACTAGAAGATTCTTATGGGACTACCTACGTAGACATATGGAACTTTATCTGCTATCCTAGAAGGCTATTGGAAGTAAATGAGCATTCCAAAAATGATTATACAATTTGCTTTGTATTAAATAGGCATTTATGATCCAAAAATTTCACCTTTTAAAAAATCCAGGTTGAGATTTGTACATGTAATCTCCACACTGAGTCATACACATTAGCACTGGAAACTAATTTTTTAATTTCAAATCAGAATATTTTCTGAAGAGTTTCCTTTTCTGCCTCAGTGTGATGGAAAGTGATATCTAGAGGCATAAAGACACTGATTTATAGCCCATCCATCAGGACTCACCTTATGACGTACTGCTGGCCCCACAGGACCAGCATTTCTGACAGACTGTCCATCTCCCACATAGTTTTGACTTCATACAAACACAATAAGTGCTACTGAGTTGTGTCCCTGAAACCTCAATGCCATACTTGCTCAGGCCATAAATGTATGAGTTGACAGAAAACATTGATGTTCCCCTGCAGGTCTCTTTCCTGCAAAAATGGAAGTGTCCGATTATGGTAATTCTCTCTCCATCAAAAAAGGCAGACAAATTGAGGGAAGATGAAAGTTAGCCAGAGGTATATAAGAAGCAAAGAGGAAAGAGCAAGCTGTTAAACTCACCAAGGCTTTCATAACTGCTGTCATTTTGATAACATCATTCTCACAGACCATTAGGCCATAGCCTGCTTCTTCCAGCTGACAAGTCTGAGGTTCCTGCTGCTCTTACAATTGAGTGATGTGTCTGTAGGAAGGAGTTAAGGACCTTGGGAGAGGTTTTGTGCTTCAAAACCAGGGGAAAGGTGGTAAGGTCTATCTACATCAGTAGTTTCAAACATGGATGAGCCATGTAGTTAGTGGGGAGGGGCTGTTATCAAATATAAATTCCTGAATCCCGCTTGTGATATTCAGATCCGCCAGATCTATTTTTGTTTATTTGGTTTGTATTATTTCTTATGTTTTTATTAAAATTTTACATAGAATGAAAAGCATGATCTCTTTCTTTCCCCCTTTTGGGTTAGTTAATATTAATTAGATTCCATCTTAAATTTTCTTGGGTTTTAGCTACACGTCTGTGCTGTTTTTATAGCAGTAATTTATATATAATTATCATATGCATCTTTAATTTATCACCGTCTATTTAGAGTTAATACCTTTTCACTTGATGTAAAACACTAGAGCCTAGTAATAGCAGGGAAGCCTGGCACGCTGCAGGCCATGGCGTAGCAAAGAGTCGGACACGACTGAGTGACTGAACAAGAATAACAGCATGATTCTGTCTACCCCCATCTTCTGGGCTGTTATTAACACATTTCAATTTTACACACAGTTTAAAACCTATAATACAGTCTTCCATATAATATCTCATTAAAAGGCAGTGGTCCTTTTAAAAAGTTAAGAGAAAAAAAGGTATCCCTTTCCATGTATCCATTTATCTTTCTTTCTGCTCTTCAGTCCTTCCTGAAGATCTGAGTTCCCCAATCATTATTTCCCCTCACCTTGAAGAAAACCCTTCAGCCCTTCTTTGTAGTGCAAGTCTGCTGGTGGCAAAGTATTAGCTTTTACTTATTTGCAAAGGCTTTGTCTTGCCTTTCTCTTTGAAATATATTCCTTCTGGAGATAGAATTCTCAATTTTCTTTCAGTCCTTTAAAGGTTTTGTTCTGGTCTCCACTATTTTTAACGAGAAATCAGTCATCTTTGAATCATTGCTCCCCTGTATATAATAGTCTACCACACACATATGTACTTACGGCTGCATTCGAGATTTTTTCATTATTTTTTAATATCAGCTTGATTATGATATGTAAACTTAAGGTTTTATATGTATTAACCCTACTCAGGATTCTTTGAGATTTTTAAACCTGAAATTTATGTTTTTCACTAAATTTGGGAAATTTCAGACATATTTTTAATGTAGATTCTTTCTCATTTTCTTCCTTGTTAGCTAGGGTTCCCAATACATGTATGTTAGACAACCTAACATTATTCCACATATGTCTGGATGTCTGTTCCTTGTCTTTAATTTTTTTTTTCTTTGTTCTTTGCATGGGATAATTTCTATTGATCTGTCTTTGAATTCAACTGACTATTTTTTCTGCCATCTCTAACCTACTGTTTATCCCATCATGTGAAATATTTATTTTAGATATTTTAACTTTCAGCTCTAGCATTTGCATTATGTTCTGTTTTATATTCTGCATTTCTCTGCTAAGATTCTCTTCATGTTCACTCAACATGACCATCTTCTACTTTCAGTCCTTGAACATTTTTAAAGAAGTAGTTTTAAAGGCGTTTTCTAATAATTTCAACATCTTATCCACCTCCGAGTCTTTTGGGCTATTTCTATTGACAGATTTTCCTCTTGATCTAGTGTCATCATTTTATTTTGCATATTTAATGATGCTTGTTATACTCAGGGCTTCCCTGATAGCTCAGTTGGTAAAGAATCCACCTGCAATGCAGGAGACCCTGGTTTGATTCCTGGGTCGGGAAGATCCCCTGGAGAAGGGATAGCCTACCCACTCCAGGATTCTTGGACTTCCCTTGCGGCTCAGCTGGTGGAATCCACCTGCAATGCAGGAGACCTGGGTTCTATCCCTGGGTTGGGAAGATCCCCTCAAGACACTGTAGATGATACATCAGTGAGAAGCTGGATTCTAAATTGTTCTCTAAGGACTTTTTTTGTTTTTTTCTATCAGGTATAGACTATATTAACATGCACGCGTGCCTGCACACGCACTACTCACCTTGAACTTATGAAGGCTCGCTTTTACATATTCTTAGAGCAGGATTTATTTTGGATGGTTCATATCTTAGGGGAAAAACCTATAGGGAAAATCTCTGTGATACAATTTTTAGCCTGAAAGCATGATGTCTCAGGTATTTATCAAGCCACTTAACTTGCCACGACTCACACTCCAAATGTTTGTCTTCCTTATGGTGGGAAGCAGCTAAACTCTCAACTGAACCTTTTAAACTTCCAAGATATTGCCTTCCACTGAGTTCCTTGGAATTTTCCCTTACACTTACACAGTCACCAAGGGTTTGAGGAAGGTTTATATTTAATTGTGGTTGAAGGAAAAGTTACACGGCTCAAAATAGCCTGAAGTTAAAACTCTCCTCCTTGTTCTCCCCACCATTCTATGCAGAACAAGAACTCTCTCACCCAAAATAAAAAATGGACGTTAAAGCTGATTACTCCCAGCTCCCAGCCCATCCCAGCCTCTGGCTGATCTCCAAAATTCCTTGCCCCAGCCATTTAAGAGATAACTAATCTGAACAACCTTGGAGAAGAACAGGCCCCCTTAAGACAGTAGATTTCCACATATATGCCTATATATACTTACTCTTTTCTTGGGTTAGTGCAGCAGCCCACTAAACTGACTGCTGCCCCTTCTCGCCTCATTCATGGTGATCTGTTCCTGTAAACTACCGGTCTCGTTCTTTTTCCGAACCTCGCCTTCTCTAACTCCCTTACCCTACAGTGGTACTTCTTCCTCCATAACTCTTTCCTTACTGGGGAGAAATTCTCAGCCCTTTAGGCAGCTCCAGATTCTGTCCCTTGAAATTCAAGCCCAAAATCCTACAGCTGTCTTTGAGATCCTGCTGCCCTATGCTATACAAAGTTTGGGTGACAAAGAAGGGCAAATTCCACTTTCGGGCATTCTCCAATGCCTTCATTTATTCATTAAGAATTTGTAGTTTCTATGTGATGTGAGGTAATGCATGTTAAGTAAACTCGTGGTAATCATTTCATATTCTACATGTATCAAATCATTGTGTTGTACACCTTAAACATATAGGATGTGCTGTGCTGCGCTTAGTCACTCAGTCGTGTCCAAGTCTGCAACCCCATGGACTGTAGCCCACCAGGTTCCTCTGCCCATGGGGATTCTCCAGGCAAGAATACTGGAGTAGGTTGCCATGCCCTCCTCCAGGGGATCTTCCCAACCCAGGGATTAAACCCAGGTCTCCCGCATCGCAGGCAGATTCTTTACCCTCTGAGCCACCAGGGAAGTCTGAACATATACGATGTTCTATGTCAATTATGCAATGCAGGAGACCCCGCTTCAATTTCTGGGTCAGGGAGATCCCCTGGAGAAGGGATACGCTACCCACTCCAGTAAACTTGGGCTTCTCTGGTGGCTCAGATGATAAAGAATCCACCTGTGATGCGGAGGACATGGATTCAATCCCTGGGTTGGGAAGACACCCTGGAGAAGGGAACAGCTACCCACTCCAGTATTCTTGCCTGGAGAATTCCAAGGGCAGAGGAGCCTGGAGGTTCCAGTCCATGGGGCTGCAAAGAGTCAGACATCACTGAGCCACTTTCACTTATGCCAATTATATCTTCAAAATACTGGAAAATATTTTATAATTATTTGTGAATTGATATAGTGATTATATTTGAGGGAGTTGGAAGAAATCAAGCAGAAAATATTTGAGGCCACAGAGAAAGCAATGGCACCCCACTCCAGTACTCTTGCCTGGAAAATCCCATGGACGGAGGAGCCTGGTAGGCTGCGGTCCACGGGGTTGCTAAGAGTTGGATAAGACTGAGTGACTTCACTTTCACTTTTCACTTTCATGCATTGGAGAAGGAATTGGCAACCCACTCCAGTGTTCTTGCCTGGAGAATCCCAGGGACGGGGGAGCCTGGTGGGCTGCTGTCTATGGGGTCACACAGAGTCAGACACGACTGAAGCGACTTAGCAGCAGCAGCAGTGCAACAATGGTGGGTCACTGACTTTTTTCTTTGACAGATCTCCAAGTTTTAAATTCCTAATTCTCAACATCATTTAACTAGTCTCTATTTTCACTTTTATTAGCTCAATAGTTTGGTGTGTCGCATGTAAGTAAAGCTATGGATAGAAGAACCACTACTAAGAGAATAAATAAATAAATTTCTTCATTAGGGAAATCATTTGTACTACTCTGTAGTCCAAAAGTATTCTCTGTGACTATTGCTAAAGGGAAGTGGCAATGTCATAATTTTGCCAAAAATAAGCTATGGAAAAGAATCACTTTCCATGTGACTTGGTTTGATCAGCAGGATGCATTAGTGGGTCAGTGAGGCAATTGTCATTGATTTAAGCCCCATACAAGCTCTGACATCACTGCTGCATGACTCCCTTTCATTGTCCCGCAGGATGAGAGCAGCGACAGCAAGGGGCTGACAAGAACAGTAGCAGAGGCAGTTCAGAACAAGCCCATCCCTGCTATGAAAACAGCCAGACTCGCCCGCTCTCTGCGCCTGTTGGGTCACGTTTGCCCTTGGTTTTCTCAGTTCTGTTCTATAACCTGTATTTTTCCCAGGCTTCAGGCACCATCAGCAGAGTAGAGGGCAGGAGGAAGAGAGACCTCAAGGTACCCCTTTTCTGCCTTTGGTGGTAGCTATCAACACTTTCAAGGTTTCATCTCCTTCCAGAAAAGCCCACTAGCTTCAGCCTTCATGCAGTAACTCAAGACCGTGGCTTCCCATTATACCTCCTACTCATTTGTCCTTCAGTTCGCCAATGCTGGGAGTGTGGGTTATAGAGCTGTGGAGCTCTACAAGCTATGCAGAGCCCCACTGTCCTCTAGGTAGCTTTTCAGCTTCTTCCATTACCCAACAACCCATTTTCCTCCATTAAATTTCTGATTTTAAATACTGATAGTGGTATCTTTAGTATTTTTATTTAGCCTTTAAACAACTGTGCCTTGTTATTGAAGGTGTAGTAATACTGTCTTTTTAAACTTTTCGTTTAAAGAATTCCTTTTAAAATGTATCCATAAAAATCCATGTAGACACACACACACCAAAGAGGAGGTGATATTTTTTAAAGGATTCAGACTAAAGTGGTGCTTAATCTCACATTGAATTCTTTAACTAGATGTGCACAAAATATATACAAGGAAGAAAACCATAAGACCACAAGTACTCCACGTGGTAGGTAGAATAGACCCAGATCAAACACAGAAAGATGATTTATAGTTCAAGTAGCTTCAAACATAAATTTTTGATTTATAGCCAAGTGGATTATCTTAGTCATTAAAAGAGATTAAAATTACAAAAAAAGCAGGACCGTTTTCTTGAGATATGCATGCTCCTTATATTTGAATACAATTTGTACATGTTAAAGTAGTTGTGTGGTTATAATTAAATACAAAGAATTTCCAGGGGCAATCTAGAACGTTTTAAGTGAATCAGTGAAGAGAAAATAATGCTTAATTGAACAAATTCAATCCTGGAGGAGACTGGACCCCCTGTTATGTAACATGGTCATCTTCTCCTGAAAGGTTATGTTCTGTTTGCCTAAATAGATTATGAGATTATATGTTATTAACATTTGTTTCTTTGTAGAGTCTGCTATATGCATGCATGCTCAATCATGTCTGACTCTTTGGACCCCATGGACTGTAGCCTGCCAGGCTCTTCTGTTCATGGAGTTCTCCAGGCAAGAATACTGGAATAGGTTGCCATTTTTTTCTCCAGGGGATCTTCCCAACTCAGGGATCGAACTTGAGTCTCTTGTGTCTCCTGCATTGGCAGGCAGATTTTTTATCACTGTGCTGCCTGGAAGGCCATGCCTGCTACACAGAAGATACTAAAAGATACAGTATTACCATCTGATTTAATTAGTGACCTGATATGGCCTTCCAGATACATGTTCCATAACTGTTCACCTAAGACTGCCAGCAAAAACATTGCACACAGTTCATAATTGTAGTAATACCACGTAAGTACTGTTAATAACTGTCAAGTTGACCCAAATCCCAAACTTGATGTTATAAAGAGGAAAAGAAAAAACAATTTCCTAGACCCACTCAAACCTACTAATGAGAAATGATAAAGACATGAAAGCCTCATCTTTACTTATCTGTATTTTTAATAAACATATAGCCTTGATCAAAATATTAACTCTAAGAAGCACAAGCTTTTTAAAATTTAATTATAAAAGTAAAGTCAATATTGCATTGGAGGTAGTCTGTTATGGTTTAGTCTCTAAGCTGTATCCAGTTTTTGTGACCTCATGCACTGTAGCTCCCCAGGCTCCTCTGTCCATGATATATACCAGGCAAGAATACTGGAGTGGGTTGCCATTTCTCTAGGGGATATTTCAGACCCGGGATTGAGCCTAAGTCTCCTGCATTGCAGGTGGATTCTTTACCTTATTTGAAGAGCTTATCTTGGGTTTTCAAAACCAGTGCATGAGAGCTTGCTAGAATCAAGTCTAAAAGGAGGCAAAGAATTCAGAGCCCCTGGCCCTCCAGGCTTACACTAGCCTCGTGGAGGCAGTATGAGCTGGTGGACTGCTTCACACCATGTCAGGAGCAGATGTAACATATTTATTTATCTTTAAGCCTCATCCTAAGCTGCAGTGGAGAATGCATACAAAGGAGGAAGGAGATGGACTATGGCTTTCTATAGCTAGACTTCTCAGTCAGTTCAGTTCAGTCACTCAGTCATGTCCGACTCTTTGCGACCCCATGAATCACAGCACGCCAGGCCTCCCTGTCCATCACCATCTCCCGGAATTCACTCAGACTCACGTCCATCGAGTCCGTGATGCTATCCAGCCATCTCATCCTCGGTCGTCCCCTTCTCCTCCTGCCCCCAATCTCTCCCAGCATCAGAGTCTCTTCCAATGAGTCAACTCTTCTCGTGAGGTGTCCAATGTACTGGAGCTTCAGCTTTAGCATCATTCCTTCCAAAGAACTCCCAGGGTTGATCTCCTTCAGAATGGACTGGTTGGATCTCCTTGCAGTCCAAGGGACCTTCAGGAGTCTTCTCCAACACCACAGTTCAAAAGCATCAATTCTTCGGCGCTCAGCCTTCTTTACAGCCCAACTGTCACATCCATACATGACCACAGGAAAAACTATAGCCTTAACTAGGCGGACCTTAGTCGGCAAAGTAATGTCTCTGCTTTTGAATATACTATCTAGGTTGGTCATAACTATTCTTCCAAGGAGTAAGTGTCTTTTAATTTCATGGCTGCAGTCACCATCTGCAGTGATTTTGGAGCCCCCCAAAATAAAGTCTGACACTGTTTCTGCTGTTTCCCCATCTATTTCCCATGAAGTGATGGGACCAGATGCCGTGATCTTCGTTTTCTGAATGTTGAGCTTTAAGACTTCTACTACCTTAATAATAAAATTGCAGCACACCCCACACTCTTCCCTTTACCTTCCCCATAAACCCTTCACATTCTCCTAAGTATTATTACTCAAAAATCTCTGGACAGAAGGAAGTCAGAACATATTACAAGCCATTTTTGCTTCCTGCTCAGTCAATGTTTCTGAATAAATGAAATACAGTAAGTGAAAGTCACTCGGTAGTGTCTAACTCTTTGCAACCCCATGGACCATACAGTCCAAGGGATTCTCTAGGCCAGAATACTAGCGTGAGTAGCCTTTCCCTTCTCTAGGGGATCTTCCCAATCCAGGGATCGAACACAGGTGTCCCGCATTGGAGAGAGATTCTTGACGAGCTAAGCCAGGGAGCGGAGAGCAGGGCCGGGGGTGGGGGTGAGGTGGGGGTGGGGAAGATAAAGGGAAAACTTAGAAAAAACAAATGATAATCTCAAAACATTTATCTAGTCTCACTGATATTTAAGAAAACTCATGATTTGGGAATATTAAACTTTGTTCTGCTTATTTGCTGAGTTGTTGCGGTTCGTTCTAATGTTTAGTTTCTCAGCACTAGGCTTTTCTAATGTCATAAAGATTTTTGCAAATATTTAAATGTTTTCTTTTCCTATATTTATACTGCTGGGTTTGCTTGATAAGTTAGTACATTGGCCATGATCTCCAGAACTTTAAGAAGTTATAGAATCATAATGCATACTTCTATTTTTCCTAAATATAAAGGAAGTGCTTCCTATAATTCTTTTTTAGTCATGATGTTAACTATGGTTATGAAAAAGATATTCTTTATTATAAGAGACCAATAGGAAAGAATGGAAAGTTCAGTTATTGACAAAATACACAGGATCTTGTATTTTGGTTTTGGTTTGTTTTTTATATGCTAGAGGCAACATTCTAATAAATTGAGAAAGTTGCAGTTTATCTCATGTCTTACACCAAAATAAATTCTAGGTAGATCAAAGATTTTTAAAAATAATTAGATTATAAAAGTGCTTGAATAAAACTATGGAATAATTATTGGGTTGGCCAACAATTTCCATAACATCTTACAGAAAAACCCAAATAAAATTTTTGGCCAACCCAATGTGTTTTTATTAGAGGCCTAAAAATTATAAATAATCTTCATTATTTTGATTTAAATTATGGAGAAAATTTAAAGGCCAAATGTATTTGCATTTGAGACCAGAAAATGAAGATTTCTAAGATCTTGAGTTTTCTGCTTACCTTAATGAAAATACTTTAAAATAGTTTTATAACAGGAAAATAGCTTGGTAAATGTCACAAAAGTTTCTTTAGTTCTTATAAAAGTTCACTACAGAAGATAGGTAATACTTCAAAGATGGTAAATATATTTATTCTTGAACTTGAAAAAAAAATACAATGCAATGAAGTAGGCTTCTGTGGTAGATCCATGTGCTAAATTAATGCCAAAACCAGTAAGATATTTGAGTCCAGGTGACTCTCAATTATGAGGGCATTTCTGGCCCATGAGATATTTCCATTCTTATTCAGAATCTCACACATAAAGAGTTATTCAATTTGTTCTTGATAAGTACAATGGATTATGAATTATTATTGTTACATGGCAGATTCATGCATATATGTTAAATGAATGGACAAAGACCCTCCTAAATAAACCAGATAAACTATCCAGGAAAACTGATTACCTAATAAGAGCTTAAATAAAGAAACAAATTATGAGATCACAGATTTCTAAACCCATCTACATTCACTCATGGTTTTTAACTTTTAGACAAATACTGACTTTCCAATAGTCAGGATTTTTTTTAGCTTATTTTTTCTATCAGGATAAGACAGGACAAGAACAAGGACAATTTGGTTTGGACTTAATGCAAGACTGATCTCATAGAACTTCTGATCCTTTTACTCAGGATTGAGATCAAAAGATCTTTAAAGAGATATAGATAGTAGCTACACAGAAAAACCAGTTAGTATTCTGACATTCTTCTTCATACTCGAGTGTTATGCATCTGAAACAAAGTCAACATTTTAAGCTGTTGAAGTTGAAAGCAAGTATTTATATTTGTAATGTGTGCAGTAAGATTCTTTAGCATTCACAAGCCCCAAACTTATCCCTTTCTCCTTTCGGAAAGCAATTGCAAATGAATTTCTGATGGAGGAATAAAGAAATCCAAAGGACACAAATCGTATCTGCTCAGAGTGGGTGAAACAGAAAATTTTTATTATTGTAGAAAAATTTATCAAATGGATTATTTTCTGCCTATCAAATCCTAGAGCTTCCCAGGTGACTCAGTGGTAAAGAATCCACCAACCAATGCAGGAGATGTGGGTTCCATCCCTGGATTTAGGAAGATCCCCTGGAAAATGGAATGGAAATCCATTCTAGTATTCTTGCCTGGAGAATCCCATAGACAGAGGAGCTTGGCAGGCTACAGTCCATGCGGTTGCACAGAGCTGGACACGACTGAGCAACTCAGCACGCACATCACTGTGTGAAGATGTGTAAAATCACTGTAATCACTGTGTAAAATCACTGAAGGGAAGACAATGACATATATCAATTACCTTAATTTTAGCAATAAGGCTTAAATGGTCTACTGACAGCAGAAATGTGAGTTTCCTTGGTTATTTCAAGTTTACTATTATTTTCTCTGCTTTCCTGGTGGCTCAGAGGGTAAAGCATCTGCCTGCAATGTAGGAGACCCAGGTTCAGTTTCTCTGTCACATGCTTGTGATATTTGTTTAAGGTTATAACAAAAGTTAATAATTGAAATCATGGCCTATTTACAACTGACAAAGCAGCCAAAAGCTCCTGTCAAATTTTTTAATATTAACTTGAACTTCTATTCAAATTAATATAAGTCCTGTGAAGTCCTAACAAAAATTAACCTTCTCATCAAGGGCATAAGAAATAATAAATTCTGCTTAATGTGAAGCTTATGAAAAATGTAGAAGACTTACTTTACACGATGTTAACTTAAAATCAGCAAGGGGTTTCTTGAATTATGCATTGTGTCTAGAAGCCTAGTGGAATCAAAAAGTTTTTCCAATGATAATTATAAATTGATAAACTCTTTGCTGAGATCTTTAAATGGGATTTTTAGCATAATTAAAAATGACAGACTATACATAGTGTTCTACTTTATTGAAACGATGTTGAATTAAGTGATTTTACACAGATTTTGAATAGCCAAAGCATTAATAATATAATACGGTTCTTCCACCCTAAATTTTTAAAGAATGCCTCTCTTGGTTGCAAAATTAAAATACCAGAAAATAGTGTGCTCTTTTCTTTTTATTAGTTTTCCTCCTTATTTCAGAGAGTAGTAACATGTTGTGAAGACTCTTATAATTGCTATGATGTAATGAGACTGCTTTCTTTCTGCTAGAATTTTTCCTCATCTAAGCATAAAATGAGTAAAATTACAAAAATGTGTTTAAGCGTTTAAGCTTTAGTTTGAATGTGAGTCGATGCATGAACTTCATAGGATTCAGAAAAATACAGTTAGGTTCAAGAAAAGAAAACAAATCTCAAACTGCTAGCATTCTGGTTGGTTCTACCTGTAGTTGTTGGCATGCATATGATTTTGAAGGAAGGAACTGTCTTTGAGAGCTCTATTGTCAATTCTCATCACTGCTCTGAACAAATACCCATGAAATATGCTTGCTTATTGAATAAATGTATAGATACACATACTCAGATGGGGTCAGATGTTAGCATAAACCTTTCTTTTTACCTATAACAGTAAATATAACTATTTTCTTAAATATTCTTCTAAAACATATTTGAGGGTTGTGTTATATTACAATTTGGGGGGATAACTTATAATTTGTCTAATCGGTATATTCTGGGACACTATGGTTGTTCCCACTTTTTCTAAATAGCATTTTTGGGGCATTATTGTCATTCTCAGTTTTTCATAGTTCATAAAAGAGAAACTGGAAAGACGTTGATGTTAAATAAATGCTATAAGAGCATATTTATCCCTTTATCTATTTAATTCATACTGCAGGCATGGAAACGTATTTATGACTTCTCTCTACAAATAGAAAAAATGAGTTATTACTCCAAGGTTGGAGAAAGAACATAGGAGTGTCCAGGGCAAATCAATACTGCCAGTCTGTACTCTATGGAAGTGAATTATAAATTGTAAAGGGTTATTTGAGTGTACACTATTATTTCTTTAAGTCTGTAAATTTCCATTTAAAATAACACCTATTTCCTAAATCACCTGCCAGGCGTTTAAAGAATATTAATGACTCCATTTTGGTTTGCCAGAACACTAGTGTTCAATGTTACAGATTGAAATTAATTGTAAAAAAGTTCCATTAAATGAAGAAGGATCTAAGTAAGTAATTTTCCCCTTTCTTAAAACACTGAAATGAACACAGACGATCTAAATTTCTCCAAGAAAGATCTTTCAGATTCCAAAGAGAAATTCTCAATTTGGAAGAGGAAAGGAACCCAACAGTAAAGGAACTGTGAAAGTGAATAAAGGTAAGTGTCTCTGGCAAAATGTAGAGAATCTGCCCTCAGTGCAGGAGACCTGGGTTTGATCCCAGGGTTGAGAAATCTCCTGGAGAAGGAAACAGCAACCCACTCCAGTATTATTGCCTGGGAAATCCCATGGACAGAAGAGCCTGGCTGGCTACTACAGTCCATGGGGTCGCAAAGACTTGGCTATGACTTAGTGACTAAACCAACCACAACTGTGAAAGTGAAACCAAGATTCATTAAATCAAAGAAATGTCAGAACTAGGAGGGATTTTAAAGATCATCCTGGTTCACTGGTTTACAATCTGGACTTCTGAACTACTGAAAGTGAAAGTGAAAAGTGAAAGTGAAGTCATTCAGTCGTGTCCCACTCTTTGCGACCCCATGGACAATAACCTACCAGGCTCCCCTGTCCATGGGATTTTCCAGGCAAGAGTACTGGAGTGGGTTGCCATTTCGTTCTCCAGGGGATTTTCCTGACCCAGCGATTGAACCCGGGTCTCCCACATTGCAGGCATAGAGGACTTTAAAGGAAGAAGGGGTAGAAAATGGGTTTCTTAAACCATTTTCAACTTTTCAAAATGCTTAAAACCTACAATGACTCGTGAGCAATCTGCTCTGATTCTTTAACTTTGTTCAGGATTATATGAATTTAGTTAGACAGCACTTAGTTATATTAGTCAGACCAAAAACTTTTATTTAGTGTTGTTTTTAATAAAAACAAGAAACAAATTCTTATTTAATAGATGAAATTTCACAGGTATAATCTTTATAAACTAACCAGTGGTGAAAACTTGGAAACAAATGGTCTATAAATATGAGAGTCCAGAGGAGTTAAGTGAATTAGTGTGAAGGCTAGGACTGGATACCCAGTTT
Organism: Ovis canadensis; assembly: GCF_042477335.2. Taxonomy (NCBI): domain Eukaryota; kingdom Metazoa; phylum Chordata; class Mammalia; order Artiodactyla; family Bovidae; genus Ovis; species Ovis canadensis. The sequence goes on from NC_091248.1 coordinate 104,050,898, forward strand.
GTTGAATCCCAGTAGGTGAGAGGCAGGGTAAACAACCACATCTTCTAGTACTGCAAACTTCTTAGAGATTGGTGCCCAGAGTTGATCCCATGCCTTAGAGGTGATCCCCAGAGTTGTGTGATGTGGGCTTCTTACTCCTGTGCTTGGGAACTCTGTCCAGTCCTCTATTTCCAATAAAACATCACTGAAAATTTCATACTAATTTTAAATATTCATAACAACATGAAGTGTTGTCTTCTTTCCAGGCTTCTTTGCTTTTTATGAAGGTCTAAGGCTTTAAACCAAAGAACTGAAGCTCTTCTAAAAGAGGTTTAGCCTTTCACAAGGTATTCTTTAGACAGACAGGAATTTTTGGTAAAGAGCCAGTGATTAAGGCAAATATGAAGTGGATTTTAACTTTCCAAAAAGACATTGATCTATTTAGAGTGGACCTAGGCTGTATATCGTCACCCTGCTTATTTAACTTATATGCAGAGTACATCATGAGAAACGCTGGGCTGGAAGAAGCACAAGCTGGAATCAAGATTGCCGGGAGAAATATCAATAACTTCAGATATGCAGATGACACCACCCTTATGGCAGAAAGTGAAGAGGAACTAAAAACCCTCTTGATGAAAGTGAAAGTGGAGAGCAAAAAAGTTGGCCTAAAGCTCAACATTCAGAAAACGAAGATCATGGCATCTGGTCCCATCACTTCATGGAAAATAGATGGGGAAACAGTGGAAACAGTGGCAGACTTTATTCTTGGGGACTCCAAAATGGCTGCAGATGGTGACTGCAGCCATGAAATTAAAAGACGCTTACTCCTTGGAAGAAAAGTTATGAACAACCTAGATAGCGTATTGAAAAGCAGAGACATTACTTTGCCAACAAAGTTCTGTCTAGTCAAGGCTATGGTTTTTCCTGTGGTCATGTATGGATGTGAGAGTTGGACTGTGAAGAAGGCTGAGCGCCAAAGAATTGATGCTTTTGAACTGTGGTGTTGGAGAAGACTCTTGATAGTCCCTTGGACTGCAAGGAGATCCAACCAGTCCATTCTGAAGGAGATCAGCCCTGGAATATCTTTGGAAGGAATGATGCTAAAGCTGAAACTCCAGTACTTTGGCCACCTCATGCAAAGAGTTGACTCATTGGAAAAGACTCTGATGCTGGGAGGGATTGGGGGCAGGAGGAGAAGGGGATGACAGAGGATGAGATGGGTGGATGGCATCACTGACTCGATGGATGTGAGTTTGAGTGAACTCTGGGAGTTGGTGATGGACAGGGAGGCCTGGTGTGCTGCTATTCATGGTGTCGCAAAGAGTCGGACACGACTGAGCGACTGAACTGAACTGAACTGAGGAAAATCATGAATGTTTGCAGTGTTGGTTTCCCTTATTTTCCAGGCAAGAATACTGGAGCGGGTCGCCATTTGCTAGTCCAGGGGATCTTTTCAACCCAGGGACTGAACCCACATCTTTTACATCTCCTGCACTGGCAGGCAGATTCTTTGCCACTAGGGCCACCTAGGAAGACAGTAGAATGCCATGATCTTGCAGGTGTGGTCTAGTACTGAAAGATTTGTTTTACCACTATCTTACTATAAGTAAGTATTATGTGAGAAAGACAGCGATACACAGAAGCCAGGTTTTAGCAAATTTTAAGTACCTAATATGTGTCCTACCTGTAATAACCAAGTCTTATTTTCTGAGGTAGATAAATTACGATATGTATCACATGCTTTTTTTTTAAAATCTGAGAGTAGAAACTAATTTTGCAGATTCAATATTGAAAATGCAGTGCCTTCAAAGAGGTGTCAGTTATAGTCTGTGGAACCATAAAATAAGCATTTAAAATATCTCACCAGATACACCAGTATAAAAAATGCACTTTGATTTGCATTTAGATTCAGCTAAAACTATAGGGATTCAACACTAGCAGTGTATTACATCATTATTCTTTGTTCAAAGCTCCATTACATGAAAAAGAGACAGGTATGTGGAGTTATATAAGCCCATTCCAAAATTAGATACTACCCAATATTAAAAAGAAACTTTCTTGATGACTCTCTGAAAAACAAATAATGGCTAGTGAAAGACTTATTAAATATAACTATTTTTGAATGATACAGGCATTGGGAAATCCATAGCTTTATTTGTATTTTAAGTGTCTAAGATGCAGAAACTGAAGAGACTTTTTCAAATTGACTATACTGCAAAAAATCTTCCATAAAATTATATACAATTTTTCCTTTCTTCGTTTCCCACCATTGTTTCAGAGTTGTGTTTTTTTTTAATCAGAAAACATATTTTTCACTTTTCCCAGTGACTGCACACTGTGCAATGTTCAGAGTCCTCCTCTTGTCACTTAGTCAAGCTATTCTCTATTTAAAAGTAAAAATCAGTCATACAAGCCCAGGTTTAACTTGCATTTCTTTGTTCCTCTGTATTTTTCACAATAAAAATGAGATATCAAGGGAGTTTCCTCATGGTCCAATGGTTAAGTCTTTGTGCTTCCATTGCAGGGGCACAGGTTCGATCCCTGGTCAGGGAACTAAGATCCTATATACTTGTGGCAGAGTAAAGAAAAGGGAAAAAGGAAAAGTGAGATATTGAGAAAATGGGATTTGAAATAAGGAAATTATCCAAGATAATCCTCCTGGGAGAGGATTCTTTGGTTCACTGGTCCAATGATATTCATCCCATTCCCATACACAGGACTGGGCTGGAATGACCCCAAGTGTGTGGTTCTTTTTCTTTGTCACAACTGCAGCAGAGCTTGCTTGAATGTTAAGGATTCTAAAGTAGAAGAATAAAGACATTTTTTTAAAAAAGGGAATAGCAATAAAGCTTAGTTTTTGCCATCAAAGTTTAGCAATCGTATCTAATCCTTTATTAAGATTTCCTATGTGCCAGATTCTAAGTGTTTTACCTATTTACTTATTTATTCTTTCATTTAATCCACTGTCCCCTGCCCTCTCCCCACTCCATGGTTTTCTGAGGTGGGCACTATTACTATTCTCAGTTTTCATGAGAGGCTAACCAATTTGTCTATGGTCAACAACTAGATTGGGGTGCAGATGGGGGCTGAATCTATGCAGTCCTGAGGACAGCCCCAGGATTTGATGCTGCTAAAGTTCCCTCTTGGGTGATTATAATATAAAGTCAAGGCTAAAACCCACAGACTGGTTTAGATTCTAGTTTAAGGTGCTTCAACTCAAATGCTTTCAAGACCAGGCAGATAAAATAAGTGAAGCAAAGAGATACAGACCCTGTACTCTAAATAATTTGTAAAGTAATAGTTCTGAATATTTTACCTGAAAGGGAGATTGCTAAAAATGCAAATTGCTGAGCCTCAGACCTACAGAAACTTTGTTCATTTTATATCAAAGTTACCCTAGGTTTTTTAGAGAAGGAAATGGCAACCCACTCCAGTGTTCTTGCCTGGAGAATCCCGGGGACGGGGGAGCCTGGTGGGCTGCCGTCTATGGCATTGCACAGAGTTGGACCCAACTGAAGCGACTTAGAAACACCCTAGGTTTTTATTTTTAAAGGCAAATTTCTGGGTGCCAGAAATCAGTTTAAGTGGTAGTATCACCATAAGTGAAAGAAAGTGAAGTTGCTCAGGCATGTCCAACTCTTTGCAATTCCATGGACTAGCCTACCAGGCTCCTCTGTCCATGGTATTTTCCAGGTAAGAATACTGGAGTGGATTGCCATTTCCTTCCCCAAGTATCACCATAGGTGCTAGTGAATTCTAGTATTCTCAGATTTGAGTTTCAAATATTTTGTTGGTTCTAGGACTATTACTAGGCAATGATTACACGCCAGGAACTTCTAGGCACTAGGTAAACAGCAATGAACAAATCAAACGCCTTGCTCCTGAGTTCATGTTTTGTTGGGAAAGGGAAACAGAGTATGAACTACCAAAATAGATGTCAGGTGGATAGGTGCGATGGAGAAAAACAAGTCAGGAAAGGGGGATGAAGCCTGATGGGGTAGAGAGGTCTTTACATGATGAGGGAGGGCCTTCCTATAAAGTCTCTATGCCACAGAGCATGTGGTGGGATGAACCATGGAAACGGAAGAGTTCAACAATGTCCAGAATAAAGTAACAACATCAAGTTACAAAGTGCAAACAAGGGAACTAGTGTTTGGAGAAGGTTGAGAGGAAAAATGAAATAGTAGAAGACATCAGAGAGGTAGTAAGGAAATGGATCACACTGGGTGGGGAAGGCCATGGTAAGCTCACTCTGTGTGACATTAGAAAACACTGGAAAATGATGTTATCCATCTTACATTTTAATCAATCAGTCCAGTTGCTGAACAGAGACTATTCCATGTGGGGAAACTGCAGAAGCAGGAAGACCAGTTGGGGAATATGGCTGCAGTCAAGGCAGGAGAAGATGGCTGTATGGGCAGTGTGGTAGCAGAGGAAGCACTAAGAAGGGGTCAAATTCTGGATGAATTTTTAAGAGCAATCCATGATGATTTTTCAAATGGATTGGATGTGGGCTGTGAATGAAAGAGGCATCAAGATGACGAGATCTATTGTTTGGGGCAGCTGCCGCCACTGCCGCTGATTCTTAATTGCTTCGGTCATGTCAGACTCTGTGCAACCCTATGGCCAGCAGTCTACCAGGCTCCTCTGTTCATGGCATTCTCTAGGCAAGAGTACTAGAGTGGGTTGCCATGCCCTCCTCCAGGGGATCTTCCCAATCCAAGGATTGAACCTGGGTCTCCTGGATTGCAGGGAGAACTTTACTGCTGAGCCACTAGGGAAGCCTGTTTGGGCAGCTGTGTGTGTTAGTCGCTCAGTCGTGTTCGACTCTTTGCGACCCCACAGAGTGTGGCCCGCCAGGCTTCTCTGTCTATGGGATTCTCCAGGCAAGAATACTGGAGTGGATTTCCACTCCCTTCTCCAGAGGAACTTCCCAACCCAGGGATCAAATGCTGGTCTCCTGCATTGCAGGCAGGTTCTTTACCGTTTGAGCTACAGGGAAGTCCTGTTTGGGCAGCTAGTGCTCAGTAAATCTGATAAAGATAAAATACTTTTCCCTACTGGGAATTTTCCCAGTTGGGCACCAGTGTGGAGCGTCTTTTACTTATGACTAAAGTAAGTTCCTTCCCTGGAACACTGAAGGTGAAATACGGGAGCACATTAACTTGCAAAGAACTGTGATTCATTAAAACCCACATTCTTCTTGACATGAAACACTGAACACGACATCTCTTTAATTTCATTACCTGCGACTAAAAAAGAAAAAGTTAAAAAGCTAATTTTCTCAGTGATATTTATATCAGAAGGGAATTGACTTTTTTCCCCATGTTAATTCATTAATGTGTCTAATAATTCTTGAATATGCATAGCTATTTGAAACACTTTAATCATTAATAGTAAACACAAGTGCCTCATATAAGAACCAAAAGGTAGATAGCCAGTGGAAAATTCCCTTACTCTCTTTCATTTTCAAAGCTTACCTCCCACCATTCTGGATCAAGTTTTAAAATAAGTACTATTAATCCCCAAATCACTGTTGTTTCATGTGTTTAAAAATCTACCCTGTCTTCAAATTAAGGTTAATAAAAGGTTGTATCTAAAAAAAAGATGTAATTCTTATTATTTAATAAGAACTACGTAACCTGTTATATGTTCATATATTAGTATTGTTCAAAACCTGCAGTAGCCCATAGGTTTGGAATTTTGAATTGTTTTAACACTCTTCTCTTTACTTATTTAGTTCTTGTCTTCTTGCTCTATTTCCGAAGGCTGTGTCCCATGTTTCTGTTTTATTGTAAACCACATCCAACTCTTCCTTGAATAAACACAATATGAATTATAAATGAATGTAAATGCGTGAGCTGACTTTAAATGCCTACTCTGTATTCTTGATCTAACCTCCATGTAAGCTTTGATCATTGTGCAGAAGTATTTGTTAATGATTCCAAAATTTAAGGGCAAGTTTAACATTCAAGAACCATGGGGAATAAGCACATAGGACTTCCTAAGAGAAATCGTTAGTGGCTCAGTCGTGTCCAACTCTTTGCAGCCCCATGGACGGCAGCCTACCAGGACTCTCTGTCCATGGAATTTTCCAGGCAAGAATACTGGCATGGGTAGCCATTCCCTTCTCCAGGGGATCTTCTCAACCCGGGGATTGAACCTGGGTTTCCCACATTGCAGGCTTTACTGTCTGAGCCACAGGAAAGCCCATAGTACTTCCCACACAACCCCATAAAACCACAACCATGCCTACCTATCACAAGCAGTGTTTTCACCTGACTTCAGCAATTGTGATTTTTAAATGCATTACCTTTCTTATTAACACTTACAGCAACTTGGGACAGAAAATCATTTAAGAGATAGCTATACTTGGCAAGAGAAATTCTACAAAGACTTTGCCCTCTAATGGAGGACAAAAATCTGCTGAGGGATAGTTTTATGTAAAGACAAATTGGCTTTATCTGGGAATCCATATTGCACAGCAGGGAAAAATCATTCTGAAGGTACAAAAAAAAGCAAAAAATGTATATACCAGGGTTTCAGGGTTATATATGAAAAGGTACCTATTTAGAAACTGCAACAATATTTGATAGAATATTTTATTAATAGATGATAAGGCTTTCAGTAAACACATGCTCCACATCTTCAAAGTACTGTGGAATAGATGAAATAAAAGAAAATTTTCATACAAGTTGAAAATGTCTTGCTTTGACCGTTGTGGGTTAAGGTTGTCAAGTAAATTCCAACACAGTGCCCTGCAAAGTGAACTCAAAGCAGAGAATAAACGTGAGCATACACTCACATGCACACACGAATACCAATGTGACTTTGCGGCCTAGATTTCAAGGGGAACAAGACAGACATTCATCAGGATGTTGCTATGGTCTAAAAATAGTAGAGGAGTCTCTGAACTATCCATGTTTCACCAATCGGCACATCTGAGGGAATGCTCCCTTATACATTGATGTATTATCTTTATCATTGTAATTGATGCCTAATGCTTTTCTACCCATCAAAAGCAGTCTTGAATGGAAGGGACATTAATCTCCTTGTAAGATGATCATCACTTTGAAATCCTAAGTGAGCTCACGTTTCCTAAAAGCTTAAATCACAATACTGAAGGGAACAATAATACAGAGTGCTACTGATTCATTTCCTGACTACCAAAAGATATGATCTCACATACCTGAGCACCCTGGTGAGTTTTGATATTATTTCCAAGTACCAGAGGGTGGAGAAGAAAGATCACTCCGCCTTTCCTAGAGTAGGTGGGAGGCTTTGACATTATCCAGAGACCCCGAAGGGCCAAAAGAGGATGAATTTTTTTTTCATTTCACCTAAAATGATGCTCTAGAACTTAAGCGTGACTCATCATAGCCATCAAAGAGCCTGAATTTCCTAATGAAAAGCGCTACAGGAGGCATTTTCCTTTTTTTACATTAACATAACTTTTTCATAATGAATTCTTTAAAAAAGCATAGAATAATATATCAAGGCAGCTATGTCTATGGCAGAGTCTTAACCTGTATTAGGAAGTATGGACAGGCTTTCCAAATTCTGATCACTTGAAAAACCCCAGGGGGTAAGAGTGAAATGAGGTCCCAGGGGCTCAGATTTATTTAAAGGGAAAACTCTTAAAAAAACCTTTTAATTGAAGTTTTTAATAAAATTCCAGAATACTGGAGTGGGTAGCCTTTCCCTTCTCCAGGGGATCATCCCAACCTAGGTATCAAACCCAGGTCTCCCACATTGTAGGCAGATTCTTCACCAGCTGAGCCACAAGGGAAGCCCAAAGGGAAAAGAATACCAGATAAAACAGTCTAAACTGTAATAACTGCCCACTAAAACCTTACTGGATGATTACAAACAAGTTTCTCCTTATATGTGTGTGTGTGTGTTAGTCACTCAGTTGTGTCTGACTCTTTGCAACCCCATGGAATGTAGCCCACCAGGCTCTTCTCTCCATGGAATTCTCCAGGCAAGAATACTGGAGTGGATAGCCATTCCCTTCTCCAGGGAATCTTCCTGACTCAGGGATCAAACCCAGGTCTCTTGCATTGCAGGCAGATTCTTTACCATCCTGGGCTACCAAGGAAGCCCCCTTAATGTGTACTGACAAAAAAAGTCTACAAAGTGACAGAAGCAAGTTGCAGAAATATATTCGTAACATGATGCTACTTTAAAGATGTATATATATACATAGTTGTTCTCAGGAAAAACAGTCTGGGATACCAAATTATTCAAAGTGTTTTCCTCTGGGCTGCTAGTTAAACCAGCAATTATTGCAAAATTACATAGCTTATGCCGTTTCAAACTTTTACAAGTACATAGTACTTTTATTTTTAAAAAATGCTGGATAAAAGCAAAACTCAATGAAATGCATGGTCAAAATTCAAGACACTGAAAATAACTAAATAATGTAGTGTTTTTCCCAGGTACCAGTGAGTTTCCAGAAGGTAAAGAAGAGAGTTGGCTGGATTGAGAGTCCCAATTAGTGACAAACGTATGCTTTCACTTTGGAAACAAAATGGCAGTAAACTGGTAAGCAGGCGGGATGAAGATTTTGGTCCAGTCCTGTGAGTGCAAGTAGCTTGGGAGGTGGTTTAGTTGCTAAGCCCAGTTCGACTTGCTTGCAACCCCCTGGACTGTAGCTCTCAACGCTCCTCTGTCCATGGGATTTCCCAGGCGAGAGCCATTTCCTTCTCCAGGGGATCTTCCTGACTCAGGGATGGAACCTGTGTCTCCTACACTGCTGGAAGATTCTTTATTCCTGAGACACCAGGGTAGCCCCAAACTTGGGGACAGGATTCAAAAATCCAGCAGCCAGTATTGTGTGGCAACTGCTTTTCCAGGTAGTCAGACATGTATTCAGCTCCTTCTAGACTATCAACACCCACATTTCTCTATTTATTTAGAAACAACGCCCAGTGTGCAACAATGTGACCAGGGTAAAAAGAAGTGGGGAATGATGCACTCCTTGGCAGGTATAATTCCTTCAAATAAGGCTGTATGAGGGTGGCCAAAGAAACAGCCTGCGAGCAGGTACTTTCATCGTCACATCTAGATAAGGAAGGATCAACTGCCTCAGATTTTCTAAGACATGCACTCTCTTCCTCATACACAACAGGGCAGGGGTCTCAAGAGTTGATCTACTAGTGTCTGAAACAATGGAAGTTGTGGAGACTAGAAACTGAGGAAGAGGCTGAACACAAACTGTGTTCTTTGGTTTATGTAATTTAAAGTCTGGTGGGAAGTTTCTACTACAATTCACAGGCACCACAAAAGGGAAAGGGTTTCAACCTGGGCACAATGAACTATTGTCTAGTTGTTGCTCCAGAAATGGAACTCCTCTAAAACTTAGGGTTCCCGATTAGGGTAAGGTACATAGATCACTGGATAAACACTAGTGGCTGACAAACTCTTTTTGTTCAAAAGTGACAATTTTGAAAATAAAACAAACGATGACAGTTTTGGGGTTTATCAAAACAAACAAAGATAAAGCATGAAAACTCATAGGAAGAGTTACTTTATTAACAAGACAGCCCAGGCTGACACCTGTGGTACCCACTGCACCTCTGACCCCTACTCCCCTAGACTGAGTGCTTCCAAAAGGAAGAGAAAATGCCTCTCTCACTCTTGTCTCCCTAGCGTACCACCAACACTGAAACATACGACTCAACTGTATGGTTCTTAACACTTTTTTCCTCCAATGTTTTGAATCAAGAGTTTGATTTAAACTCTTTTTTTTTTAATAAATTTTTTTTTAAAATTTTAAAATCTTTAATTCTTACATGCGTTCCCAGACATGAACCCCCCTCCCACCTCCCTCCCCATAACATCTCTCTGGGTCATCCCCATGCACCAGCCCCAAGCATGCTGTATCCTGTGTCAGACATAGACTGGCGATTCGATTCTTACATGATAGTATACATGTTAGAATGCCATTCTCCCAAATCATCCCACCCTCTCCCTCTCCCTCTGAGTCCAAAAGTTCGTTATACACATCTGTGTCTTTTTTGCTGTCTTGTATACAGGGTCGTCATTGCCATCTTCCTAAATTCCATATATATGTGTTAGTATACTGTATTGGTGTTTTTCTTTCTGGCTTAAAACAGCAGCATCAGTCTCCTTCACTGTCTCGAACATGCTGACAATTTGGTGATGGGGGGAGATGGGCATTTAGGAGCTCTAATTTAGAGTTATTGTGAACAGAGGAAATCAGATATCCAATCCCTTTTTGTCAATAGTGTGTGAAAAACCTTTTAGTTAGTATAAGAGAACACATCACTGACTCCTCTTTTAACCTATCTCCAATGTTACTTCAGATATTTAAGGGAGAACTCACTTACAGAAAAATCCCATGCTAGCTTTTGCTCCAGAATCCTGGGGTGGTTATTAGCAGTGCAGCCTCTGAGCAGAGACAGTGTGAATTCAAGTGCTGACTGACAATAACTGTATACATTTAGGCAAATCAGCTTGTCAAGTCTCAGTTTTCTTATCAGGAAAATGGGTTGCCTGAAACTAAAATACATGTCACTCAGTCATGTCTGACTCTTTGTGACCCCATGACTGTAGCCCAACAGGCTCCTCTGTCCATGGCATTCTCCAGGCAAGAATACTAAAGTGAGCAGCCATTCCCTTCTCTGGGAGATCTTCCTGACCCAGCGATCAAACCTGGATCTTCTGCATTGCAGGCAGATTCTTTGCCATCTGAGCCATCAGAGAAGCCCAAAATACAAATTAAGTACTTACTTAGTATGGTACTTGGTGCATGGACAGTCCTAAATATCTGTTATATTGATACATTTGCTTTGACTCTTCACTTCCAATCATGCCTCAGCTCAACATAGGGCAAATAAATAAAAACAGTTGAAATTATATACTTATCTGTTCTTTATTAATACTGAGCTAGGCAGATCTGTATCTTTCAGTTGTCAGCAAATAACATACACAAATTTTTACATATATACAAATATATACAAGTATTTGTATAAAACTGAATACTCATGATTTTAAATTTAACAAATATCATCAGGTAAAAAGCAGACTACCATACTGAGTTAATTTTTCTCCTAATGTTCAACCTGAAATAGAAGTATATTTTACATAAGATCCTAACAAAAAGGTTAATACAGGTAAACCACGAACACTGCAAATTTGACCACTTGATTAGATTGAGAAGAAATGGAATAACTTCTAGTATCATCTAGAGAAACAAGCAATCAAAGCACATGAGTCTAAAAAAATAGAGTTATCCTCAACAGGTCAAAGTCAGCACCTGAGGAAAGCAATTCCACTACTTTCACTTAAAGCGAATCACTCTTTCAAGCACACTGCACCTCACGCAGAAAAGCACTTCTTCAAGGAGTACTTGCTTAAGCAGATCCCTTTGCACAAAAATGAAACAAATCAAGTCCTTGCATTCAGTAAAAGTTGAAGGTTTAAGGTGAGGACATTTCCTAAGTCAACAGGCTTGCTAAAATCATCCACATGGCTGATGTAATGCTGATGTTTTTTCTTCAGAAAAAGCAGTTCAACCAGGGATGGTGCATGGCAGAGAAATCAGTGGGTGACACATGGAAAAACCAACAGGGGGAGGATTTTTAGGGTGCTCATGCTCAGCAGCTCAGTTGGGTCCAACTCTTTGTGACCCCATGGACTGCAGTCCCCCAAGCTCCTTTGTCCACAGAATTTCGCAGGCAAGAATACTGGAGTGGGTTGCCATTTCCTACTCCAACTGTTAGGGCAAGGTAGCAAAATAGCTTCTCTGAAAGAAGAAGAGTCAAGAGTAAGTGAAAACACAGTCCTTATTTATTTGATGTCTCTCTTTTATACCTCTCACAGATATCATATTGGAGATTCTGAGCAATAGGAACATTTTGAACTTACAAGAGGGCATTAAGATAACACAATGCCTATTGGTCAAAACAAACAAACAAACAAAAAAACTGGCTAAAATGGAAAATAAACTATAGAATTAGATGTTTCATGTGTTTTATAGCAATCTCATAGAAAATGGTAATGTTTTCTAAAATTACAATATTTCATATGCTCTAAGCTGAATGTCAAAATTAGATAACATCATCTGCAATTGTAGTATCAAAAATCTGATAGCATATCTGCTGCTCCTTTCCACTTGTGACATTATATGACCTGATGAAGAATTCCAGCCATGGATATGCATCTACAAATCAAAAAATGAAGTGATAGTGAATCATTAAAACTAAACAAATAACTCTGAAATATGTATCTAAGCGTAACACTTAACTAGTAAAATTAACATATTTAATTTAGCTTGAGAAGTAAATAAATACACTCACCAAATTTAACATCATCTGTTCTTTCAAATACACAGTGGCTTCATGTTACTGTTTTGCAGCAATTCTGACTAATTTGAATTTTTCCCGAATAACATGAAAAAGTCACAATGTAGGGTTTTCAAAATATTTGATATCATAGGTAGTAATCTAAGTCATTCCCAACTTTTTTAAATTTTATTTTTTGGCTGTGCTGGGTCTTTGCTGTACTTGGGCTTGCTTCTCTAGTTACAGAGAGAGGGAGCTACTCTTCTTTGCAGTGCATGGGCTTCTCATTGTGGTGGCTTCTCCTGTTGCAGAGCACAGGCTCTAGAGCACATGGGCTTCAGCAGTTGAGCCACAGGAGCCTCTGAAGTGCAGGCTCAGCAGTTACAAGCACACAGGCTTAGCTGCCTCGTGGCATGTGGGATCTTCCTGAGCCGGGGATTGAACGCTTGTCTCCTGCACTGGAAGGAAGATTCTCAACCACTGGACCACCAGGGAAGTCCCTGGTGGGGACTTTTCTTTCTTTTTTTTCCTGCTGAGTGCTTACTGATCTACCCCGTTTTGTTTTTCTTGGCTGACTGAGAAGAAAACCAGCTCACCTTTACATCTGTCTAGCTGAAAGCCCTGTCAGGTACCAGGTACTCTGTCCAGGCAATATGGCAGCCACAGGTGCCATTTCCAAGCTTTGGTCATGACCACAGTGAATCTATATATAGCTTCTAGAACAGTCTGGTAATATTTCTTCAAGTTTGAATTTGAAAGACACTTAATATAATCCTAATTATTGGCAAGGGTCAAGCAAGACAGGCTTCTCCCATACTGTCGGTAGAACCATGAAGATGGAAAATACTCTTGAAAAGCCATCTGGTGGTATGTATCAAAAGCCTATCACATCTATGCTTTTTGATATGACTGTTTTACTTTCAAATATTTATCCAAAAGAATCCAAACAGCCAATAAAAATGAAAACTGACATCAAATAAAAGTATGTAAGTTAGACTTAGTTATGGATATACAAAAACTCTCTTTGGAATTGTTATAAAATGCAAAGACTGACTAGGGGAAAATAAAACCTGATTTGAGACAAACTATAAAAGTTAAACTGACAACAGCTAAATTTGCTGCTGGTAAAATCTGTTACTGATGAAAAATTGTTAGAAGAAGTCAAATTGCCTTAAAATGATTTAGATCTGCACATTTAAGGCAAAGAGAAATAATGGCCACAAAAGAAGTAGGTGTAATCAAGGCAATCTGACTTGAAGACTGGCTGATGAATCAAATATTACACAGAAAACAACAAAAGCTAGCAAAATATTTAGCAAACTAAAAACTTATAAAATCTGAAATTAGTTAATATTGAATGAACAATTTATCAGTGAACTGGCTAAGTGAGTTTTTTACAGGAAATGTTTGTCAAAATTTCGTCCGTTGGCTTAATTTCAACTGTTTGTATGCACAAGCAGCTTATCAAATGTGTTTGCAATCAAAACTGCCTCCTCCTGATACATTTCAAAATATATAAAAAATCTTTTATTCATTTCAGGAATTATGATTCATAACTGTCTTATCCTTGCTACAGTCTTCATCAGTAGGTAGGTCATACAGTATCATCAATAACTACTTTATAAATTTATTTGGATTCAAATTTTAAAACTTTTTTTACCTCTAAAAGTCCAGAGATTAGCCATAAGCTAAGTATTATTTCAAGAGAGAATGAATGGCATTAATAAGTATTACTGCCTACCAATTTTTGCTCCAGGAGGACAAAACATATCCATGATCATTTCCATACTGTGCTGAAGATTATCATTGTTTAAGACTTCTGATGCTGGAATCTGGAAGAAATTTTCCTTAAGAAAAACATGAAGAAACAAGGAAATGATCAGAAATTATAATCAATGTGAAAATATTTGAATATTATCTAATTAAAACCATCTATACTATTTCACCCTATTTATATCATAGAATTCATAAACTAGAGTGCTAAACTCTAAAATCTAATTCATTACTTTAAAGACAGCTTTGAGATACATATAAAATCAAGTTAAATTGTCTTGACATATGATAAAAGTAATAAGCAGAGCACAGTGAAGTTTACTATTCTCTTGACAGCAGACAGACTAAGCACGTACAATGACTAAGTGCCAAGTTTAAAACAGTATAATATATACTATATATTTATTTGTTTAACTTTTTCTCCTCTACTATTTGTAAGATCCAGGAGGGAAAGGAGTTTGCTTGCTTCACTCATTGCCACATTCCTATCACAAAGAAAAGCACTTGGCATAGTGCAGGTGCTCATTAACTATTTAATAAATGGATAAACTGCTTAGGCAGAAGAAAAGCTGTCCTCCTCTTTATCCCAGATTTTTTTCCCAATGTGTGTAGTAAAAAATTTAACCTCACTGGCCTTTGCCCTCAGTTTCTGAGAGGTAATCTCTAAAACCTTGGGACATCATGCCTCACAGGCGTGTCTGCATTTGCCTGGGGAACTTGGGTCACTCTAACACTGCGATTTAGGGTGGAGAGTTTGGAGTATGTGGTTTTAACTTGACCACTGGAGGGGCTGAAGACTGAGATAAGTCACATGGGCAGCCAATAATGACTACCTGATGAAGTTCCAATAAAAAACTGGACACTATGGCTCCTTTGGGCTTCCCTGGTTGGCAACACCTCATGTGTACTGCTACACATCATTACCAGGAAAGTAACACTGTCCACGACTCCACAGGAAGAGAACAAATGGAAGCTCCATGTTTGAAACTTTCCTGGATTCATTTATGCACCTCTTCCCTTGATGATTTTAACCTATACCCTTTAGCCATAATAAATTGTTAACAGTGAGCATAACGGCACACAGTAAGTTCTGTGAGTCTTTCTAGTAAAAGAGTGGTCGTGGAGACATCTGTACTTTTGATTGGTGTCAGAGGTAAGGGTCTTGGTCTCGGGAACCCCTCAACTTGAAATTGTTAGAAATGAAGGTGGTCTTGTGGATAGCTACCAAGCTTCACATAATACAAAGGATCTTCCCATAAAAGTAATTTCATTCTTTCTAATATGAAATGTTGGAGACTTAAAAAGCCCAGTGAAATGCTAATAGATATTGCCTGAGGGTATGTCCACGCCTCTGCCTTCTGTTCTTGGAGTATAACTTTGGCATGGTATGGAGGAGTCTTTCCTTAAATTCTTCTTTTTCAGTTTCTCACTATTCACATATTAAGACTACAGTGTCAAATCAAGAGAGAGTAAATACATACATAATTTAAGATTTATGTGCTTGTGTTTTATTTATTCTTCTGAGTTGCCTTACATGTTCTCAGTAATAAGGTAGGCGTGAATAAATATATTAAAATTCAAAAAAGTACTATTTTAGAAATATCTTCACTACCTCTGTTACTTACAGAATCCATGAGGTAAGCTTCCAATACTCCCGTTCCATCGTCAAGAGTAAATGTCATCACAAACACTTGTCGGAGGGGAACAATGCCCAGTGCTAATGGAGGAAAAAAGTTGAAACCATATGAATCTATGTCTTTTTTCTTTGACCACACTGTGCTCCCTCCAGTAAAAGCATGGAGTCTCACAACCACTGGACCACCAAGAAGTCCCACTATGCCTTTTAATAAAAGTGAAGAAAAAAGTTGTTTTGTGATATTATGTTCCTGTTAATCTTGTTTACTAAAATAATTCAAGAGACCAAAAAAAAATTAAAAAAGGCACTCCTTTTTGTTCCCTAATACTAATATGTTGAGCTATTTCAGAAGGGTAATTTTGGAATATTACACTACACCTATATAGAGACAATGACTCAAGAGCAACAGTATCTTTTTTTGTTAAATTTATTTTCAAAAATTTATGTTTTGGCTGCACTGGGTCTTCCTTGCTGCATGAGAGCTTTTCCAGTTGTGAGTGGCAAGCAGGGGGTACTCTCCATTGCACTGCAGGGGCTTCTCACGTGGTGGCTTCTCCTGTTGCGAAGCACAGGCTCTAGAGAGTGTGGGCTCAGTAACCGGGATGCCGGGGCTTAGCTGCTCTGCGGCATGTGGGATCTTCCCAGACGAGGGATGGAACCCATGTCCTTGTATTGGCAGGTGGATTCTTAACCACTGGACCATCAGAGAAGTCCCAGTACCTTTTTAAAAAACTAAATGTTGATATAGCATTATCTTTAAAATGAGTTACTCTTCACAGAAAATATAAAAGTGAATTCAAGAAAGGCAATTCAATGCATGTTAGCTTATGAAAGAGAAAATTTAAGTGCCAGAATGTTCTTACAACAAACAGCATACAGTTCAATGGTTAGGATTTTGTAACCTGTCTCTATCCTTTGGATTTTAAGCACAGAGATCACTTATTTTTTAAAAGACAGCATCTGGTTGAATGATGCCAGAATCTGAGATTTCATAATTTGGTTAAGATGAGGAAAAAGGAAGAAATTAAAGTGATACTAAATCATATGAAAATGTATAGGTTAAGATGAATATCTTATTTTGTGTCTATAAATGAAAGACATTCAAAATGCTTATATAATGGAATATTGTCTTCCGTCTGTGGAATTCATATTCAAATATGACTAATAAAGGGGGCAAGTAAGAAAAATAAATTAGGGCATAGAGACATGAGAGAAATCGTTAATATAGAGGAACTGATTTTAAAGATTCAAGTCCTCAATAGACTGTGGGCTAAAACCAAGAAGGATGAACATAAAACCTACTCTAAGGGACCGATAAGCAAACAAAGAACTACGTTAAGTACAGGATGACGAGATCAAGCTTGAAGTACACAGCAAGAAACTCATGCAAAAGTTAACCTGGACTTTAACTGGACCACAAACAAAACATGAATTAGTGGTATCATATAGCTAGATTAAAAGAGAAAGAAAACAAAACCAAGAATATAAACCAATATCTACACAGTAAAATTTTCAGGCAAGCAGGAGCACTGTCCAATTTTAGGGAATAAAGGTTTTCTCCATATTCCAAATTGGCCAACATCTGCAGCCCTGTTTCTAGCTTTGAGTACCAAACTTTGAGAAGAAGATCGGTAAAATGGAATGCTTATTGAAGAGGAGAAATAAAGCAATAAGAAACATGGGAAAGTACCAAAGGAAGTGTGGGCACCTGCTTGGAGAAATAAGGACTTAATGAATACTTGACAGATTACCTTCAAAGGCACAGTCTATTGATTTTATACGAGGGAACACATGGACTCTAATTCTGTTAATAGTAGACAGAATGTGGCCCATGTTGAAATTGCAGGTAAGCAGGTTTTGCCCCACTGTTAAGTACTGCATCTAAAAAGTAAGAGATTTGTTACCTTACAATGTAAATCCCGTGGACAGAGGAGCCTGGTGGGCTGCTGTCCGTGGGGTCGCTCAGAGTCATACATGACTCAAGTGACTTAGCAATGTAAATGGGTCCCCAGTCGCTGGGGAGTTTTAAGCCAAGGCTGGATGACCACAGTTAATGATGTGATATAAAAAGACTCTTATTATTCCAGTAAAGACTTGTATTAGGTAAAAAGTTGTAATAGCTAGCTCTAAAATTCTTTCCAAACCCAAGATACCATAAACTGCAGAGATTTTTCACAAGTTGTATTTATGATTAATACTAAATTACTGAAAATTAAAATGTAGTAAATGAAAAATACTGGCAGATTCTTAAAAGTACATTTTCAGGTTTTTTAAATATTTAAATTTTTATTATGATCACTGTGAATGGTTCTGCTTAAGAAAAACTAAACTTTAGCATAACCTTTGCTCTGATTTAAAAATATCCACAAATACTGAAATATTATGAGTGAGACTATCCTATACAAAGACAGTTACAATTATAGGACACAGAAATTTATCTAACCTTCTGCCACAGAAGAAGGAATCCACGATGTTTTATTAACCAGGGAATTTAGATTTTTTATTGGTCTCAAATTAGAGCAGTGTTTACATCTGAAATCAATAAAAGAAAAAATAATTTATTATAAGTAATTATTATAACTCATTTAATTATTCTAAATCTTTGCTGTGCAAGCACACACAATTTAAAAAGTATATTATTAAAAAAAAGAGCACTGCAATTTCTGTATTTTAATGTATATATTACAAACAATTATTAAAAAAATAAACTTCTTACAATAGAAGCAATCCAAAAAGAGAGTACAGTCAGAATATACATTGCTAAGCTGACAATGAGAAAGGTTCCAGGTGCAGGCTGTTAATTAATTTGGCTAATTTCCTTATTTGATAAAGTGAAAGACTCTAAAGACTCTTTTGATTTATGGCTCTGAGAACAATATGTAATACCCAAGACCTTAAATTTATAAATATAGCCAATAGGAGAAAGTTACTCTAACTAAAGAAGTTAGTAGTAGGACATATTTAGAGAATCATAGTTTATGATGCTTAATGTTAGTTAGGGGTTTCCTAGGTGGCAGAGTGGTAAAGAATCTGCCTTCAAAGAAGGAGATGTGGGTTCAATCCCTGGACTAGGAAGATCTTCTGGAGGAAATGCTAACCCACTCCAGTATTCTTGCCAGGATAATTCAATGGACAGAGGAGCTTGATGGGCTACAGTCCATGGAGTTGCAGAGATGGACAAGACTGAGCAACTGAGCATGCATGTACAATACTATATTTATTCTTTGTAATATAAATCAATCTAAAATCACATAATACACTTACATTGTACATTATCTAGTACAGATATTTTACTTTACTTATATATAAACTTATAGATAAACCCTGATGTTGGGAGGGATTGGGGGCAGGAGAAGGGGACAACAGAGGCTGAGATGGCTGAATGGCATCACCGACTCGATGGACATGAGTTTGAGTGAACTCCAGGAGCTGGTGATGGACAGGGAGGCCTGGCATATTGCGATTCATGGGGTCACAAAGAGTTGGATATGACTGAGCGACTGAACTGAACTGAACTGAAATGACTTTTTATTATATATATTAATATTTAGGAGGTGTTGATAAGAAAATAAACTTGGATAAAAATATAAAATTAACATTTAAAAGGTTCATGCAGAATACTTTTCATTTGCATTCTAGGGAGGAACAGAGGGTAACTACATTACATATTATCTCCTTCAACTCTTCAAATACACCAAAGCATCTTCTTTAACAGAAAAAGCTAACTGGGTGAGTTACCTTCAAAAATGGCTGTAATACTAAACTTTAGAGATTGATAAAGTAACTATACAAATTAAAAATTAAAGAGTAACAAGCACAAATTAGAGAATTCATTACTTCCAAAGTAATGAAAGAGGAAAAAGGAGAAAAATAAGAACATTTTTATAAATTAATCCAACAGATGACTGGAGAAAAAAAATAAAGTAATAACAAAAAAGGGTGAGAAGGGAAACAATATTATGGTAAGTGTGGAGAAGGAAACAGCAACCCACTCCAGTATTCTTGCCTGGAGAATCTCATGGACAGAGGAGCCTGGTGGGCTACAGTCTATGGAGTCGCAAGAGTTGGACACAACTTAGCAACTAAACTACCACCACCACCACCAAGTGTAAAACAACATGAAATATAATGTAGAAATAAAACCTAGATGTTTTAGTAATTAACTTATTTTAAAATCATCTACAAAAAAACAACTAAAATCTATTGGCATTTATTTATGAGACCTACTAAAATGTAACAACAAAGAAATATAAAAGCAATGGGATGAGAATAAGATACACCATGCAATTACCAACCAAAAAAAGCTGATATAGTTATAAGAATATGAAAAAAAAACATTACAGCAAAAAATCATAATAGATGAAGTTATTACATAAGGATATACAGTACACTGAATTCATCAAGAAGATGAAATGCTGAACCTGAATGAACAAACAAAAAAGACTCAAAACATATAAAGTACACACTGACAGAATAAAACGCCACAAACCCACAATCACAGAGGACATTAACCATAGCCTCTAAGAAGGTACTATATAGTTAAAATCACAAAGGAAAGAAGGTTTGAATACAATTAATAAGCTTGTCTAATGGACATAACTAAACACTATTAAACATTAAACACAACTATTAGAAAATACACATTCTTTTAAAAATCTATGTAGTATGTACAAATTATGAACAAACATATTCCTTGATAAAGCAAAGATGGATCATTATGAAATACATCAAGCTATTTGGTTAAAAAGTAATTAACTAAAATATAAATAAGAATGCAGCACATAAAATGAGTGTGTGAAAAATTTTAAATACAGAGTGAAATAATTCATGGGCCAAAGAAATAATAATGGAAATTGTGAAACATTTAGAAATGACAAGAAAAACAGTATCTATTAAACCTTTGGTTAAAGCTATGGCTACTTTCTCAGGGGAAAATTACAGAATTCAATATAAATATTTAATTGTATACTAAAAAACAGTGAATTAAGTGAGGCAAACATTCAATTTAAAACATTACATGAATGGAGTACTAAGGAAACCTACAGAAAGTAAAGGAAAGAAGTAAAGAAGAATAATAAACAAAATACAGACCATCAACAAAAACAAAAGCTAGTTGCTTTGGCAAAAAAGGCCAAGGGTTAAAAAGTTGCAAATAATATGAAGTGAATTCAAGAAGAGATAAAAAGAAGACTTAAGCACTATGAATAATTTTATGTCAATAAATTTAAACCTGAAAAACAAATAAAATACTATTTTAGAAAACTTTCATTACTAAAATAGATTCAAGGACAAACAAATTCTTAAAAGATGTGCAACTGCTAAAAAACTGAAGCAGTAGTTTCAGTTTACTAAAAAAGTAACATAATCAGAAATCTAAGTAAAGTTTTATAAAAACTTTAAGGTCTTGTCAAACATTTTGGTAAATACGACTATATTAATATTGGAAACATCTATAAAATAAAAAGAACCATAGAGTTAAAAAAGTATAGGGCGGACTAGAAGTTTGATGAGATGCATGTAACTGCATACAAAAGTTTACAAAAATTCTTTCTACATCTCTTTGTAGAATTATTACAATCGGCTAAACACACACAGGACTTCCCTGATGGCTCAGACAGTACAGAATCTGCCTGCAATGCGGGAGACATGGGTTCGATCCCTGGACTGGGAAGATCCTCTGGAGGAGGGCATGGCAACCTACTCTAGTATTCTTACCTGGAGAATCCCTATGGACAGAGGAGCCTGGCAGGCTACAGTCCATGGGGGTCACAGAGTCAAACACATGGCACAAACACACACAAGAACCAAAACAGTGACCAATAATTCAATAGGAAAAACAAGTGAAAAATGTGTATATGGAATTCACAGAAGAGAAAACCTAAACAGCCAATAAACATGAGAAATATTTAAACTCACAAAAACAGCAGATACTACTCGATGCTCATCAGTCTAACAAAATCATAATTCGGACTAATACCAAGAGCTAGGTGCCAAAGAGAATCCGAGGTAAACAAATTTTTACACATTGCTGATTCAACCACATGGCAATCCACTCCAGTACCCTTGCCTGGAGAATTCCATAGACAGAGAAATCTGGAAGGCTATAGTCCACAGAGTCACAAATGGTCAGATACAACTGAAACAACTTAGCACGCACACTGCACGACTGGACCATAATCACTGGAAAGACAATCTGGTATTTTCCAATAAAGCAGAAAATATTCTATAACCCAAGGTTTCACAAAGCAGAACCCTTTGACTGTTTGATCAGGTGGAAACACAGATGTTATCTACACTGCCTCTTTCCAAACCTAGTAAGTAGCTCCTAATGTAATTTGATAACTTCTACTTTCTCACTGGCAACTCATTTATAACTTTGTGGCACAGAAATTCTGGAATTCAATTACTTAACTTTTACTAGGATGCAGCTCTGAACTTTCTCTGTAACAAGCATCTAAATTTTTAGAAAGCAAATTAATATTAGCCTTTAGGGCAGCCTTAAACCTAGCAGAGTACAGACACTCAATATACATGCTATTCAAAGAAGAGACATATACCAAAAAAAATCTATCACCTATAAACTGGTACTCAATCACTATCCACTAAATACAGTAACAACTGGGATAAAATAATAAACAAATAAATACAATTAAAAGTTCCCATTATTGAAAACATACCCATAGTGATGTATTTTTCCTTGTATAAGAAATGGAGCTGAAAGGTCAAGGACTTCCAGGTCTTCATGGCCAGATCTTACAGGAATTACACTATGAAACTTGTCTGAGAGTTTGCAGATTTCACTGAGTGTACCTCCTATTAAAAGGGAACAAACAAACCCTTCAAATAGTACAAATATAAAGTAGACAGACTGGGGTATTTACCATGCAACGTCTTAAAGGCAGTAAAAGACTAACAGGATGGACAGAAAAAGACAACAAATGCCATGAATTTAACACGCTTATACACTTATTGTTAAAAATAGCAATTTGTAAACTTAGGATCCTATTCATTGATTAAAGAAACCACTGAGAAAAAATGGTGAGATATGAGCAAAATAAAAGGTTTGTGAAATATGAACTACCATCTTTTAAAATTTATACAAATTGCTCTTTAAGCCTGGAACACTTTGGTTCGAATGACCTAAAAAGAATAAATTTGAGAATGGAAAAATGAGGGGATTCCCATTATTAAGTCTGCTATATACTACTAATGTCTAGGCAAATTTAGTCTTGAGTTTGAAATGAATCTTTTCAGTTTTCAGTTCAGTTCACTCGCTCAGTCGTGTCTCTTTGGGACGCCATAGACTGCAGCACGCCAGGCCTCCCTGTCCATCACCAACTCCGGAGTTTACTCAAACTCATGTCCACTGAGTTGGTGATGCCATCCAACCATCTCATCCTCTGTCATCCCCTTCTCCTCCTGCCCTCAATCTGTCCCAGCAACAGGGTCTTTTCAAATGAGTCAGTTCTTCGCATCAGGTGGCCAAAGTATTGGAGTTTCAGCTTCAGCATCAGTCCTTCCAATGAAGACTCAGGGATGATCTCCTTTAGGATGGACTGGTTGGATCTCCTTGCAGTCCAAGGGACTCTCAAGAGTCTTCTCCAACACCACAGTTCAAAAGCATCAATTCTTCGGCACTCAGCCTTCTTCACAGTCCAACTCTCACATCCATACATGACTACTAGAAAAACCACAGCTTTGACTAGATGGACCTTTGCTGGCGAAGTAATGTCTCTGCTTTTTATTATGCTGTCTAGGTTGGTTATAACTTTCCTGCCAAGGAGCAAGCATCTTTTAATTTCATGGCTGTAATCACCATATGTAGTGATTTTGGAGCCCCCAATAGTAAAGTCTGCCACTGTTTCCCCATCTACTTGTCATGAAGTGATGGGACCAGATGCCATGATCTTAGTTTTCTGAATGTTGAGCTTTAAGCCAACTTTTTCACTCTGCTCTTTCACTTTCATCAAGAGGCTCTTTAATTCTTCTTCACTTTCTGCCATGAGGGTGGTGTCATCTGCATATCTGAGGCTATTGATATTTCTCCCAGCAATCTTGATTCCAGCCTGTGCTTCATCCAGCCCAGCATTTCTCATGATGTACTCTGCATGTAAGTTAAATAAGCAGGGTGACAAGATATAGCCTGGACAGACTCCTTTCCCTATTTAGAACCAGTCTGTTGTTCCATGTTCAGTTCTAACTGTTGCTTCTTGACCTGCATGCAGATTTCTCAAGAGGCAGGTCAGTTCAGTTCAGTTGCTCAGTCATGTCCAACTCTTTGCAACCCCATGAACCACAGCACACCAGGCCTCCCTATCCATCACCAACTGCTCGAGTCTACCCAAATCCATGTCCATTGAGTCCATCCAATCATCTCATCCTCTGTCGTCCCCTTCTCTTCCTGCCCTCAATCTTTCCCAGCATCAGGGTCTTTTCAAATGAGTCAGCTCTTTGCATCAGATGGCCAAAGTAATGGAGTTTCAGCTTCAACACCAGTCCTTCCAATGAACACCCAGGACTGATCTCCTTTAGGAGGCAGGTCAGGTTGTCTTGTATCCCATCTCTTTCAGAATTTTCCACAGTTTATTGTGATCCTCACAATCAATGGCTTTGGTATAGTCAATAAAGCTGAAATAGATGTTTTTCTGGAATTCTCTTGCTTTTTTGATGATCCAGCGGATGTTGGCAATTTGATCTCTGGTTCCTCTGCCTTTTCTAAAACCAACTTGAACATCTGGAAGTTCACAGTTCTTTTCAGTTTAACATTTAATTTAAATATAAATGTGAACAGTTCAAGTAATTGAAATTCCTGTATAGTGTTTCTTCATTTTTCCTATGAAAAATCATCACACTCAAATGTTATGACAGAAGGGCACTAAAACCATCAGGTTGGCTGAGAAGAAATAGAATGTTCAATGGCATACCATTATTAGAAGGCAGCCTTATCTCTGATTACTCAAACCTACCAGTATCTTTTCTGGTACACTTTTACTTAGACTGATAATTCTTCCTCTCCAGGGAAAGAGAACATGATTTATAAAAATAGTTTTGTGTATTTCCTAAAAATTTGTGTATAATTTATAGTGTTGAAATTCAATTGTGAGGGGGAAGTATTTCTGGCATAATGGAGTTAAGAACATTCAAAAATACACATCTCTATAATAGCAAAAAAGAACTTTGGCAAAAATGATCAAATTCAACTTTTTCAGAACTCTAGAATTAAAGTAAAGAAACTGCCTGCAATGTGGGAGACCTGGGTTCGATCCCTGGGTTGGGAAGATCTCCAGGAGGAGTGCATGGCAATCCACTCCAGTATTCTTGCCTGGAGAATTCCAACCACAGAGGAGTCTGGCAGCTATAGTCCATGGGGTCACAAAGAGTCAGACACGACTGAGTGACTAAGCACAGAAATCAACCAAAGGTTTGCAACAATTTAAGGAGTGTCATTCAAAAATAGTGGATAAATCTTTGTGAGAACAGCAAGCTTTGTGGCATTTTAACTTGCCCGGCTCCCATACCTCTTTTCTCAGATTTGTAATAGCCTAGGCCTGGAGGTTTTAATACTCAGAAATATGATAAAATAAAAATAGCCTGGCTGGCAACAGTCCATAGGGTTGCAAACAAAGTCAATTACACATTAGGTTTACTACTCTAGGTGTTGAAGTTACATAGATTAAAATTACATGTATTCTGACCTCAGGGAAGTTTTACATTCTAATAAAGACAACAAATCTATAAACAGACAGATAAGGCACAAATATAAGAAGAAAATGCCCTACTAGAAGTTCATATGGTATGTAATAAGAATGACTCAAATCTGCCTGATAAATCAGAAAAATGCCTGATGCATGTAGGTGTTCATTAAATATTATATATGAATTGCTGAATAAGGAGAATTGCTGCATTTACTTCTGAAGAAGTATTAGAGCAGAATTTCCCAGGAAAACAGCAATGGAATGGCAAAGAGGTACAGAGAAATACACTAGGTTTAAGATGTATCACCAGTTCAGTACGCCTACAGGGTGGGATGGGAATTGATGTAGGAGATGAGATTGAAAATTTGAGGGATAACTGGTAATTAGAGATAGAAGCAGGAGCTACGGGGACTTCTCTGTTAAACTTCCTTTGGACCCTCAAGGCCAACTTGGCTAAGAACAGAATTCTGTGGGAGGCAGCAAAGCACAAAAGGACCCGAAGGCGTATTTGACATCCTCTTAGTTGGCTCTACAAGGACAGTTCTAATATAGTCTGATAGAATCATGGCTTTATTTTATTTTTAGGGCATATAAATAGTCTTACTCCATTTGTGTGTGTGTGTGTATGTCTTTGTTTTTATGTCTATCTTCTGGTACAGGTAAAAATACTGTTAAGGAAGTAAGTTGTCACATTTCACTCATAAAAATGGAAAAGTTTTTTCAAGCTCTAGTATATCATAATGATGAGGGTAGGGGAACAGATAATTTCATATGGTACTAAGGCATATGTACACTATGCTAACTTTCCTAGAAAGAAACTGGGTAACATTTACTTAATTCTTTGTGCCCCCATAATTACACTTCATCCAGGGGGAGGTACAGTTTATCACAGAGTTACTATGTCAAAAAACAGGAAGTAACTCAGTTTCACTAGTCACTATACTGGGAACCACTATACTGTGGTTGTTTTCTCATGTATAAAATAGCTTATAATAGTACCAACTTCATAGGATTATTAAATCAGTTAAGATATAGAAATTAATTAGAATAGTTTCCTATATGCATAATATATTAAAACAAAAAATGTTCATGAAAACACCACCAATGTTTATACACATATGTATTCACATATATATATAATTATTTTTTAAAAGATTATGAATTACTTTTATATACAGAAAAACATCAGTAATAAAAATGATCATAATCCATTGTAATAAAGATCAGTTCATTTACAAAATGAAACTAAAGTTTTCTCTACTGCAAATTAGAGGCAGTCTTCTTTTATTATGTATTGTTATATAAATATTAGATAAAAATAAGACAAAAGTATAAAAGAAATGCAAAAACAAATTTGACTTAAAGCTTCATTCTTTTAAAATACTGTATGTCAAGTTATCTTTACTTGAGTCAAGGATTCCTTCCTTGGTTTAGCTGTCAACAGATGACTTTCATTTTTATGAAACAAGAGTGACATCCAGAGGCCAAGTCAACAGCAACTATATATAATAAACAGCTTCTTGATTATTATTCAGCTCAAAAATCATACTGGATCTCATTAAGATTGCATGTGGGACTCTAACAAGATGAACAAATGCAAACACTTAAGTTTAATGTATAATTTCAAAATGTCATTCAACTAAACTTAGATATGTATATGTGTATGTATATAGTTGAATCTAATTGTTACAGATATTATGTTATATGAAATTTAAAGCAACAATAGTTTGATTTTATATGTTCAAGGTTGCCCCTAAAATAAATTTAGCAATAATTAATCAGAGAAAGGCAGAAGAAAAAGCTGTATGTTAATAAAATGGTAAAAACATCATACCTTCTATCAAAATTAGACAGTCATTTGAAAGTGGAAGAATACCATTATTTTTCACAAAATGAATAGCTACTTTTCGTCCTCCTTGATCTTTAGTGGTCCAGACCTTCGAATTATATAAGGATGTATTTTGTAGCTTGGTATCTGGGGTTTTGCTTGTACCCTCTTGCAAAATCTTATCCAAATCCATCTCATGTGGCACTTCTTGCCTAAAATCATCAACAATGGAATAACACAAAAATAACTGGTATAAGCTTAGAAAGTCAAATTTAACAAATTATCCAATTAAAAGAATGTTTATATGCTTATGAACCATCTACTTATTTTAAAATATTGAGATAATTCACTCTGCAGATTAAAGGACTCATTCAATAGAAAGATATTGGATGACATTTCATGGTTAATTAGATCCATATCATAATTACATTAATAACCACCAATTTCCTTGCCTGGCTCTGTGATACCAAGATTATGTATAATTATTTCTTCACCAAATTGTTCTCTGTAAGGAATGCTAAACCTCCCAGTAGGAACCCTATCTTCACTCCAGCTAAATATTCACTTAACCATTTAAGTAATTTCACTTTCATAGGGTACCTATTTTATAGACCAGTATTTATTTTGATTCCTTTTAATCTAGAATATAATTTTATAAAATCATATGGCAAAATATGATATAGTAGAAATTGCATAATCTGGAATCAAAAGGTCTATCTCCTTTACTGTTCCATCACCAATCAAGTGTGTAACTTTAGGTAAAATCTCTTAACCTTACTAAACGTTCTACTTTTTTGTGTTGTCTTTAATATTTATCTAATTTTACAGCTATGATTGGTCTTTGTTGCTGCACATGGGCTTTCTCTAGTTGTGGCGAGTGGGGGCTACTCTTTGTTGGAGTGCGTGGGCTTCTCAGGAGATTCCCTCGTGGCTCACCTGGTAAAGAATCCACCTGCAATGCAGGAGAATCCACCTGGGTTTGATCCCTGAGTTAGGAAGATCCCCTGGAGAAGGGAACGGATACCCACTCCAGTATTCTGGCCTGCAGAATTCCATGGACTGTATAGTCCATGGGGTCACAAAGCGTCGGACACAACTGAGCAACATTCACTTCACTATGGGCTTCTCACTGAGGTCGCTTCTCTTGCTGAGGAACACAGGCTCTAAGGTGCACAGGCTTCTGTAGTTGTACATGGGCTCAGCAGTTGGGGCTTGTGGGCTCCAGAGTATAGGCTCAGAAGTTGTGGTACACAGGCCTAGCTGCCCTGAGGCATGCGGCTACCTCCCGGGCCAGGGGTCGAACCCGTGTCCCTTGCATTACAAGGCGGATTCTTAACCACTGGACTGCCAGGAAAGCCCCAAACCTCTTAACCTTTCCGAAATGTTTTCCTCATCTGAAGCCCAAATAGATAGAAAACAATCCCTTGTTTTACAGAAGGAGATCTGATGGTTAAAAATCTCCACAAACAGTACTATACTTACATTTCAGAGGGGAAACCATATGTACATTAGTGCAGAGCACACACACAAACAACATGTCCCGATGATGAAGTATATACATGTGTTTGTTACATACATAGAGGGAAGATAGTCAAATTGCATACATAGAGGAAGAGGGATTAAAAATAATTTTCAAAATATGTCTTGAGCCAATAATAAGTACATATATATTCTAATGTCCTATATATTTACTCATTTATATAAAAATTGATGCTTAGCATAAAGATTTTCAGAAACTGAGAAATCCTCAATTATTAACAAAAATTTAAATTATGTTCACTGTATTGTAGTTATTAAGCAGGACAGAAATATTTCCAACAAGGTAACAATTAGGAATTTCAACTAACCAGAAATCTTATCTATTTAAGATTAGTTAATAATGGTTTACTTTCAATATTTTTTTGTTACAAATGAGAAAGTCTGCTTAAATATTTTCATTGTCTGTTACTTGTCTGCATGTATCAGAGCTACTAAATTGAATTTCAGATCTAAAAATAGCACCTACTTTGTTTACTACTATGAAGAAATATCAAAAGGATTTACCTTTAAGGAATTAGTGTTTTCTCTTAAAAAGATTACCATTCTTTCAAAACACAATAGGTTCAAACCATAACTGATTCACTTCCATGACTTAAACTTATACATAAGAAAATATATATACACGAATTTTATGAAATGAAAACTTTGGTTTTATTACAGAAAATACTTACAGTAAATGACACTTAGGACAATAAAGTTTGACAGACTGAAAGAGTTTTCTGGGCTTATATGATCTCAGTTTTGCTCGGATACGATATTGTTGAGGAGTGTTTTGTTTCAAAATAGCACACAGTGGGGTTTTCTCCAAATATTGATGACCTGTAAGTACTATGAAGAATTTTTGGATGAAGTTAGATAAATCTATAAGGATATCAATATATTCATGACAAGAATCTCCATGAAAAAAATATACGATAAAATCTAAGTTGTATTAACTGTCAACTTTGGTAACATTTTACCACATCATCTCTGTCATTTTCTCTGTCTCTCCATATATATATATGTATATATATAAATCTTACAGATACATGGTTCACATATACATATATTCACATATTTATATATATATATATGAATCATTTGATAGTAATTTCCAAACATTATACCCCTTTACCCCCAACTACTTCAGTGTGTATTTTACAAGCACATGAAATTTCATTAATATATTATAATGCTATTTTCAACATCAAAACACTTACCAATGATTATCACTGAATCAACAGATGTTCAAATTTCTCCAACTAGCCCCATAATGCTCCTATTTAGCATTTTAATTTCAGGTCCAGGATCTAATCCTGAACTATTTGGAGTCCTTCAGTGTAGAATAGTTCCTAAGCTTTTCTTCGTCTTTCAAGATGTTGATATACTGAGAATCTGAGGCTGTTTATTTGGGTGTGTCTGGTTTTTATCACGATCAGATATCGGTCGTGCATTTTGGTAGGAGTACTACCATATAAGCGATACTGTGGCCCTCTCGGAGCATACGAAGAGCACATGGTGTCAGTGTTTTCACTCCTGCGGACGTGCAACTGCTCAGCTCATTAAGGGGGTCAGTAGGTTTCTCCACTATAACCTTATTATTCCCCCCTCCATAATTAATAAAAAAGCATTTGATAAAATATAAATATCCCAATTTCATCAAATGCTTAGAATCCTGCTAGCTTAGGATCCACCAATGATTGGCAACTTAATAAATGATCACTATCATGATTAAAAATGGTGACTTTTTTCCCTAACTTGATTACTTATTTTATGTTTATCAGCTGCCATTCTATTTGAAATAACAATTTTCTATTAAACCTCATTTATTTGTTTTCTTTCTTTACTCTCCATATGGACTAATAGATTCCTACTTTACTCAAGCAGTACTATTCCATCACTAGTAATTTTAATTTTGACACTTAAATTGTACCAGATTTGACACCTGCCACCATTAACCTGAGGACTTCTCTACTTTATGGCACAATAAGATATTCCAGAATCATCTTGCAATTCTCCTTCCCAATTTTGGAATATGTTATTTCCCCAAGAAGCCTTGGTTGGGGATATTATTTATAAACTAAGATCTGCACACTGCTGCTCCTGCTGCTGCTAAGTCGCTTCAGTTGTGTCCGACTCTGTGTGACCCCATAGACGGCAGCCCATCAGGCTGCTCTGTCCCTGGGATTCTCCAGGCAAGAGCACTGGAGTGGGTTGCCATTTCCTTCTCCAATGCATGAAAGTGAAAAGTGAAAGTGAAGTCGCTCAGTCGTGTCCGACTCTTCGCGACCCCATGGACTGCAGCCCACCAGGCTCCTATGTCCATGGGATTTTCCAGGCAAGAGTACTGGAGTGAGGTGCCATTGCCTTCTCTGAAGATCTGAACACCAGGTGTGCTCACTGCTACTGGATGTCATTGTTTCCATTCCCTTTTATCAACAGAGCTGAGGCACATATGCATATATGTTTACACCTATGCCAGTTAGGATGAGGTAGAGGAATAAAAGATAAATATGGGTATGTATGTTTTTGTTCTCATGGATATATGCTCTCAATATTAGATAGTGCTAAGTGAAAGTTGCTCAGTTGTGTCTAACTCTTTGCGATCCCCTGGACTATATAGTCTATGGAATTCTCCAGGCCAGAATACTGGAGTGGGTAGCCGTTCCCTTCTCCAGGGGATCTTCCCAACCCAGATATCGAACCCAGGTCTCCCGCATTGCAGGTGGATTCTTTATCATCTGAGCCACAAGGGAATCCCAGTGATGAGTTCCTTGATAAATATAAAGACAGACTTCATTATGCTCATTATTGTGTCTCAATTTCAAAGATGAAAATGGTCTTACTTGTAGCTGATAGCTGTTGACATCTTTCAACTTCATATAGTGACACTGATCCAGAGCCTATTTGGAAAAAGGAGAGAATTATATTTTAAAATCCATTAAAAGCTCAACGTGGCACTGAAAACTATAAAACGTTACTGAGAGAAACTGAAGAAAAGCTAAGTCAATGGAGAAATCTGTTTATAGATTCATGTCACTTGTTCATGGAACGGAAAGTTCAATATTGTTAATAACTGATATTCTTCCCAATTGATTTGTAGATTCAATGCAATCTTAATCAAAATTGCATAGGCTTTATTATAGAAACAGACAGGTGGATTCCATCAATTAAGTGAAAATGGCAAGGAATTTAAAATCTAAACATTTTAAATTTCTTGTTTAAAATTCTAAACTAATACTGAACTGTAGATAATGATGTTCATTCACTGAAGTATTTAGGAGGTGTACTTACATCTGCAAATTACTTTGAAATGCATCAAAAACTAAAATGAATTGATGGATTAAAAAAGATAAAAGACACAGCAAAGAGAGTAAAAGGTTAACTGGAGAAACTGATGGTGGGAATATGAACGCTAACTGAACAACTGTTTCAACTTTCCTATATGTTTGAAAGTTTTTCTTATGTTGAAAAAGTACACTGTGATGGAAATAAGGGATAGGTGGATAAAATAATAAATTTACTAAATTTAATAGGATGACTTGATGAATGCCATAAAATATAATTTTACTTAAACAAAAGAGCAAAAATAGTGATTACAGCAATACATTTTAACAATGCTTCCTAAAATGAAGAATTTAAGACTTAAAAAAGAGTATTCACATTTTGCACTTACATGAGTTTACCACATTCTATTACATATAATAGTATGTTACATTTTTATAATTTATTATATGAAACATCATATACAAACATATGGATTACTTGTTCTTCTTCAACACCACTAATAAATGGCAAAGGCCCATGGTAAGAGAACCTGCATGGACACCTTAAGCTGGCAAACTATAATTTCAAAGAATCTGATTACTTAATATTTGCCATTCTGCATGAAGTGAAACAATGCAAAAGCCTGATTAGTAAACAAATAATAAGAAAATAAGAGAAAAGATGTGCAAAATTGTATTAAAACAGTCTCCTACAAACTGATAAGAAAAAAGATAGAAAGCCCAACAGAAAATCAGGTAAAGAGTAAGAGTAGACAATTCAAAGAAGTAAAATGGGTCGATAAATAGAAGATTTTTTAAGTTTCCAAGTACTCAGGGAAACTAAATATACCTAAAACCTGCCAAACTGAAAAAAGTACACATATTGTTAAAGCAATACCACTGACAGTATAAGGAAGGGGCATGCTATTTGCATTTGAATCCTATGACATTCTGGCATATAACCTGGTGTCATCTATGAAAATAACATGTGTTTACTCTGTGATCCTTCAACCCCACCTTTATGAGTTTATTTTAGAGAAAAAATAAGCTTGAATGTACAATTGTTCAAGGATGTTTATTAAAACATTATTTATAAGAGTAAGAAACTGAAAACCACCTGACTGTCTATCAAATAGAAAATGGCTGAATTCATTATGTTAGATTGATGTAAAATATAATGTAGCTATTAAAAGAATGAGTTTGAGTTATATGAATTAGCCCAGAAAGAGGTCTATGATCTATCATTAAAGAAAGCAACCAGTATACTAAGGTCTCACTTTTGTGAAAACTTTAAACAGAGGAAAAAGATATATATGTTCATATAATATTTTTATAAACATGAATGGTTTGAAGAAATCATAGTCAACTGTTACCTTTCCCTCAGCAAGTGGGCATAAAGGCATGAAAAAGCTACCTAGTTTGATAACTGTCCTATGTACTATTTCTGTTATTTGAAAATAATCAGAAAAACATTTTAGGAGAAAAGAGATTTCAAAAAGTATAATTATAAATCATACTGGCTCTAAGTGATTGTCAACTGAAGTAAATTGGCCTCATAATGGGTGGTTCAAATTGTCACACATTAGGCTAAAATGCTGTCATCAAGGTGCTAGGAAATATGAAGAATTTTAAAGCACATAAAATGAAGAAATAAACATGGACAAAATAACCAATCACCAGCATCTGAATGGCACTGACTTTTCCATCAGTTAATAGTAACAGAGGTTGGGGAAATTATATGATTCCCATTACTCAAAGCCTCAGTTTCCTTTCTGCAAAAGGGAACAATAATAGCAGCCTCACAGGAGTACGGTTAGGATTAAATAATGACTGTTAGCACTTATTTGGAGAAGGCAATGGCAACCCACTCCAGTACTTTTGCCTGGAAAATCCCATGGACATAGGAGCCTGGTAGGCTGCAGTCCATGGGGTCGCTAAGAGTCGGGCAAGACTGAGTGACTTCACTTTCACTTTTCACTTTCATGCATTGGAGAAGGAAATGGCAACCCACTCCAGTGCTCTTGCCTAGAGAATCCCAGGGACGGAGGGGCCTGGTGGGCTGCCGTCTATGGGGTCGCACAGAGTCGGACATGACTGAAGCGACTTAGCAGCAGCAGCAGCACTTATTTAGTGCCTATCAAGTCACAGATGTTAATTTTAATGATTATTACTGATATAGATAGAAAGAGCATAAATATTCATTAAATAGATCACAGAAGGGAAGAAGTTAGGTTGCAGGGAAAAAAAATATAGGGGATAGAAACATGACATAGATTTTAAAGCTCAGAGTGTACAAGCAAATACTGAGACAAAATGGTAAAGGAAAAATTACAGATTGAGTAAATTTTTAAAATTTATATTTGAGTAGCCATCTATTCGGGTAGATAATAATATAAATATACCACCAATTATTTGCTAATATTTTATAATTAGGTACTTGAATAACTCAGTACAACTGGGAACTCTTAAGATATGTATGATCAAAAAATACTTGGGCTGTTGGAAGTAAAGCAGCTAGAAACTAACAAACAAATAGTTGACTGGGCAATGAATACAGATTTTAAGAAGTATATATATATTTGTTGTTATTGTTGATGTTTAGTCGCTAAAGTTGTGTGGGACTCTTCGCCACCTCATGGGCTATAGCCCGCCAGGCTCCTCAGCTCAGTTCAGTAGTTCAGTCATGTCAAACTCTTTGTGACCCCATGGACTGCAGCACACTAGGCTTCCCTGTCCATCATCAACTCCTGGAGCTTGCTCAAACTCATGTTCATTAAGTCAGTGATGCCATCCAACAACCTCATCCTCTGTCATCCCCTTCTTTTGCCTTCAATCTTTCCCAGCATCAGGGTCTTTTCCAGTGAGTCAGTTCTTTGCATCAGGTGGCCAAAGTATTGGAGCTTCAGCTTCAGCATCAGTCCTCCAATGAATATTCAGGACTGATTTCTTTTAGGATTTATTGGTTTGATCTTGCTGTCCAAGGGACTCTCACGAATTTCTCCAACACCACAGTTCAAAAGCATCAGTTCTTCAGCACTCAGAGTTCTTTATGGTCCAACTCTCACATCTATACCTGGCTACTGGTAAAACCATAGCCTTGACCAGATGAACCATTGTCGGCAAAGTAATCTCTCTGCTTTTTAATATGCTGTCTAGGTTGGCCTTCTCTTCATGGTATCTGGTCCAATCACTTCATGGCAAATAGATGGGGAAACAGTGGACACAGTGACAGACTTTATTTTTTGGGGCTCCACCACTGCAGATGGTGACTGCAGCCATGAAATTAAAAGACGCTTGCTCCTTGGAAGGAAGGCTATGACCAACCTAGATAGAGTATTAAAAAGCAGAGACATTACTTTGCTAATAAATGTTCATCTAGTCAAAGCTATGGTTTTTCCAGTAGTTACGTATGGATGTGAGAGTTGGACTATAAAGAAAGCTGAGCGCAGAAGAACTGATGCTTTTGAACTGTGGTGTTGGAGAAGACTCTTGAGAGTCCCTTGGACTGCAAGGAGATCCAACCAGTCCATCCTAAAGGAAATGAGTCCTGAATATTCATTGATGGGACTGATGCTGAAGCTGAAACTCCAATACTTTGGCCACCTGATGCGAAGAACTGACTCATTTGAAAAGATCCTGACGCTGGGAAAGATTGAGGGCAGGAGAAGAAGGGGACGACAGAGGATGAGACGGTTGGATGGCATCACCGACTCTATGGACATGAGTTTAAGCAAACTCCAGGAGTTGGTGATGGACAGGGAAGCCTGGTGTGCTGCAGTCCATGGGGTCACAAAGAGTTGGACATGACTGAGCAACTGAACGGCACTATACTGAGGTTGGTCATAGCTTTTCTTCCAAGGAGCAAGCATCTTTTAATTTCATGACTGCAGTCACCATCTGCAGTGATTTTGGAGCCCAAGAAAACAAAGTCTGTCATTGTTTCTCCAGTTTCCTCATCTATTTGACATGAAGTGATGGGACTGGATACCATGATCTTCATTTACTGAATGTTGAGTTTTAAGACAGCTTTTTCATTTTCCTCTTTCACTTTCATCAAGAGGCTCTTAAGATTTTCTTCACTTTCTGCCATAAGGGTGGTGTCATCTGCCTATCTGAGGTTATTGATATTTCTCCCGGCAATCTTGATTCCAGCTTGTGCTTCATTCAGCCTGGCACTTAGCATGATGTACTCTGCATATAAGTTAAATAAGCAGGGTGACAATATACAGGCTTGATGTACTTCTTTCCCAATTTGGGACCATTCTGTTGTTCCATGTCCAGTTCTAACTGTTGCTCCTTGACATGCGTACAGATTTCTCAGGAGGCAGGTCAGGTGGTCTCGAATTCCATCTCTAAAGAATTTGTTTATGAAGTATCACTACATAAAAACCAAGCAGACGTGATGGAGTTCCAGCTGAGCTATTTCAAATCCCAAAAGATGATGCTGTTAAAATGCTACACTCAATATGCCAGCATATCTGGAAAACTCGGCAGTGGCGACAGGACTAGAAAAGGTCAGTTTTCATTACAATCCCACTAGGCTCCTTTGTCCATGGGATATTTTCAGGCAAGAATACTGGAGTGGGTTGCCATTTCCTTCTCCAGGGGATCTTCCTGACCCGAGAATTAAACCCATGTCTCCTGCATTTCCTGTACTGGCAGGTGGATTCTTTACCATTAAGTCACCTGTGAAGCCTAATAGGTATATACACATACACATAAATGTATATACACAAATACTGCTGCTGCTGCTAACTCGCTTCAGTCGTGTCCGACTCTGTGCGACCCCATACACAGCAGCCAACCAGGTCCCCCATCCCTGGGATTGTCTAGGCAAGAATACTGGAGTGGGTTGCCATTTCCTTCTCCAATGCATGAAAGTGAAAAGTCAAAGTGAAGTCGCTCAGTCGTGTCCGACTCTTAGCGACCTCATGGACTGCAGCCTACCAGGCTCCTCCATCCATGGGATTTTCCAGGCACTAATATAACCCAAATCAAGTATTCCTTACTATTCCAATTTGAAAATGTAACTACATAATTAAGGGAGGAGTAATTTTTTTTTTGTATTAGGACACATAAAGGTTTAGCATGTCTCTTAATAATGAATATCAATTTAACAAAAAAAAGGAGATAGGGAGATATTAAAAAAGAGACTTTATGTTGATGTAGTTATTTTACTTAACAGAAACTAAACTGACAGCATCAAAAATCACCCTTAGTTATTAGGGATATGGAATTAACAGATATATACCACTATATATAAAAACTGGTAAATAACCAGAATTTACTGTATAGCACAGGGAACTATATTCAGTATCTTGTTAATAACCTATAATGGAAAAGAATCTAAAGCTGTACACCCAAAGCTAACATAATATTATAAGTCAACTACAGTTAGATAATTTATTAAAAAACTGTCCTTACTTGAAATGTTTGAAAAGCTGTCCTCTTGCTCTGATTGACACACACCACCAAAACTCTGGTTGGGGGGCAAATCTGCAGATTCTAAAATCCTACAGTTGAAAGAATACAACTTTTAATTGCATAAAGCACAGTCAAACAACAGTCAGTTTACCCACAGAAACCAAGAGCTTAGCGAAATTGCATGAAAATTCTGTGTGCGTTTTTGTGTGTGTACACATTCTGCAGTAGGTCTATAGCTTTCATCAGATTATCACGGTGTTCCAAGAGACTCTAAAATTTAAAAAACCCAAGTCTAGAAAGATACAAGCGAAAAATGGGATCATGAAATATTACAAATAAGCTGGGTATAAAATGCATGTCATTCTAAGTCAGAACAATCTCACTCTAGACTTAAGCAATGAAATACTATATGGCTATATTCTGCAATCTAAGAAATAAAGTAGGAAAACTGATATAAGGTTATTAAAATAGCTAATTTCATTGATGTTAAAGTCATCTTGATTTCAATATGCTTAAACTTAGAAAATAGTTATGTCATTTCAATTTACTGAACAGGATG
Organism: Ovis canadensis; assembly: GCF_042477335.2. NCBI lineage: Eukaryota > Metazoa > Chordata > Mammalia > Artiodactyla > Bovidae > Ovis > Ovis canadensis. Next base: position 104,088,884 of record NC_091248.1, read on the forward strand.
TTTTCTGTATCTCTTTGAAAATATGCAGAAGACTTTTTATTTCCCCAGAGTATAGGTCAAAGAGTTTCTACACACAATGACTAATAGGAATACTTCATGGAAAATGGAAGTACAAGTATAGCAGGATTTAAGGTACTACTCACTTTCTGGGCACACCTTAAAGTTTTAAAAATATGACACCTTGAAATAATTCTGCTACCTATTTTCTTAGGTATACACACTTTAGAAAGGCAGTATTTTTTCCATGGAGGACCAAGTATGTTTGGCATTCTAGGTATATATATAAATATATCAAGTTTTCCAAACTTTAGCTAAGCTCCAGTTTCCACTGTTTGTTTCCAAACTTAGAGAAGGTGGAAAATGGCAGAACATAAAGTGCGAAGAGTAAAGGTAAGAAAGAATGTAAGTAAATGTTGGAAAACTAAAGACTATAAACTCAGCTCTGCTACTGTTTAGCTATTTGAACTGACAATCACTTGATTTGTTTCATTTGGTTTAGCTATTTTAAAAAAATGGATAATGGCACAGAAGCCTCTGAGAATCAATTACAAGGGACTCATTAGATTCCCTCTCCTCACCTCGGAATTACATTATCTTAGAAATCAGCTTAATTAATACCTTATTTACAATTTCTAGATAGGTATATAATAGGCTTACTTTTTCAGCTGATCCACATCGGAGTTATTTTCAGGCAAGACTCTGATTCCCCGACCATAACTTGTGCCTCCATGAAGGTGAAACTCTAGGGCTAAAGACGTTGCCAGGTTCTCTGAACTGACTGACTGAAGTTTGGTATGGAGGCTATAAATTCTAAGGAAGCTTCCAACCTAAAAGCAGATGGTTTATTATTTAGAAAATGCATAAATTAAAAAAAAACCTCTGATACAATATTCAACAACTAATATGGGGTACAGACCAATAACCAGGGGTATTGACCCATCAGAAAGGGAACTGGTATGCCACACTGATGTATATTCAATATTGGCCCCAAGGACACCATATTGAAACCAAAATGTGTGTATGTATACATACATATGCATGTATAGATACGTATGTATGCAGTTTTTCAAATCTGAAGGCACATTTTCATTTTGGGGATATTAAGACATGAAATACAATTAAGTCTTAGCGTTAGTAAAATATAGTAGCTTAGAAACCTATTACCTAAATCAAATCCAAGCCCTCTATTTGATTAGGGTTGTTGAAAATAATCTGCTTTAGCTAATTTAAGGTATCACTGATAGCTGGCTCACTCAGTTGTGTCTGACTCTTTGCTACTCCATGGGCTGCAGCCCACCATGCTCATCTGTCCATGTGATTCTCTAGGCAAGAATTATGGAGTGAGCTGCCATTTCCTACTCCAGAGAATCTTCTTAACCAGGGATCAAATTCGTGTCTCCTGCATTGCCAGGTGGATTCTTTATCATTATACCCACTGGGAAGCCCAACTTCAGGTAACATTTAATTAAATATGACCACTAAAACACTCCCATTATAAGACTACTAGAATATTTTAAAATGTGTTATTATATCAAAATAATAAACTTCCTCTATTCCACAAGAATTCACCTGCCAGTTCAAGAGATGCAAGAGACACGGGTTCAGTTCCTGGGCTGGGAAGATCTCCTGGAGGAGGAAATGGGAACCCACTCCAGTGTTCTTGCCTGGGAAACCCCATGGACAGAGGAGCCTGGTGGGCTATAGTCCATGGGGTCTCAAAGAGTCTGATACAACTGAACAACTTTGAATGTAGCACACATTCCACAAGATTGATGGAAAGAAAACATCTGTAAAAACAATTTCTGTCAGGACACCATAACGTGAAACACATTCTGTGAGTTCAAATGTAGAATTAAACCAAATATATTTTTGAACTAAATGTCCTATTGTTAATTTTAGATGTTGTGCCAAACTTATTCTTAAAAATTTAACTCAGATGACCATTATAAGTCAGCAAAAACAAGACCGGAAGCTGACTGTGGCTCAGATCATGAACTCCTTATTGCCAAATCCAGACTTAAATTGAAGAAAGTGGGGAAAACCACTAGACCATTCAGGTATGACCTAAATCAAATCCCTTATGACTATGCAGTGGTAGTGAGAAACAGATTCAAAGGATTAGATCTGATAGAGTGCCTGAAGAACTATGGATGGAGGTTCGTGACACTGTACAAGAGGCAGTGATCAAGACCATCCCCAATAAAAAGAAAGGCAAAAAGGCAAAATGGTTGTCTGAGGAAGCCTTACAAATAGCTGAGAAAAGAAGAGATGCTGAAGGCAAAGGAGAAAAGGAAAGATATACCCATCTGAATGCAGAGTTCCAAAGAATAGCAAGGAGAGATAAGAATGCCCTCCTCAGCGATCAATGCAAAGAAATAGAGGAAAACAGTAGAATGGGAAAGACTAGAGATCTCTTCAAGAAAATTAGAGATACCAAGGGAACATTTCATGTAAAGATGGACTCAATAAAGGACAGAAATGGTAGGGACCTAACAGAAGCAGAAGATATTAAGAAGAGGTGGCAAGAATACACAGAAGAACTATACAAAAAGGATCTTCATGACACAGATAACCATGATGGTGTGATCACTAGACTAGATCCAGACAACCTGAAATGTGAAGTCAAGTGGGCCTTAGGAAGCATGACTACAAACAAAACTAGTGGAGGTGATGGAATTCCAGTGGAGCTGTTTCAAATCCTGAAAGATGATGGTGTGAAAGTGCTGCACTCAATATGCCAGCAAATTTGGAAAACTCAGCAGTGGCCACAGGACTGGAAAAGGTCAGTTTTCACTCTAATCCCAAAGGAAGGCAATGCCAAAGAATGCCCAAATTACTGCACAATTGCACTCATCTCACACGCTAGCAAAGTAATGCTCAAAATTCTCCAAGCCATGCTTCAACAGTATGCAAACTGTGAACTTCCAGATGTTCAAGCTGGATTTATAAAAGGCAGAGGAACCAGAGATCAAATTGTCAACAACCGCTGGATCATGGAAAAAGCAAGAGAGTTCCAGAAAAACATCTACTTCTGTTTTATTAATTATGTCAAAGCCTTTGACTGTGTGGATCACAATAAACTGTGGAAAATTCTGAAAGAGATGGGAATATCAGACCACCCAACCTGCCTCCTGAGAAATCTGTATGTATGTCAAGAAGCAACAGTTAGAACTGGGCATGGAACAACAGACTGGTTCCAAATAGGGAAAGGAGTCCTTCAAGACTGCATCTTGTCACCCTGCTTATTTAACTTATATGCAGAGTACTACATGCGAAATGCTGGATTGGATGAAGCACAAACTGAAATGAAGATTTCTGGGAGAAATATCAATAACCTCAGATATGCAGATGATACCCTTATGGCAGAAAGTGAAGAAGAAGTTAAGGGCCTCTTGATGAAAGTGAAAGAGGATGGTGAAAAAGTTGGCTTAAAACTCAACATTCAGAAAACAAAGATCACGGCACCTGGTCCCATCACTTCATGGGCAAATAGATGGGGAAACAATGGAAACAGTGACAGACTTTATTATTTGGGGCTCCAAAATCACTGCAGATGGTGACTGCAGCCATGAAATTAAAAGATGCTTGCTCTTTGCAAGAAAAGCTATGACCAACCTAGACAGCATATTAAAAAGCAGAGACATTACTTTGCTAATAAAGGTCCATTTAGTCAAAGCTATGGTTTTTCCAGTAGTCATGTATGGATGTAAGAGTTGGACTAAAAGAAAACTGAATGCTGAAGAATGGATGCTTTTGAACTGTGGTGTGGAGAAGACTCTTGAGAGTCCCTTGGACTGCTAAGAGATCAAACCAGTCCATCCTAAAGGAAATGAGTCCTGAATATTCATTGGAAGGACTGATGCTCTAGCTGAAGCTACAGTACTTTGGCCACCTGATGCCAAGAACTGACTCTTAAGACCCTGATGCTGGGAAAGATTGAAGGCAGGAGGAAAAGGGGACGACAGAGGATGAGATGGTTGGATGGCATCACCGATTCTATGGACATGAGTTTGATCCAGCTCCGGGAGTTCCTTATGGACAAGGAACTCTGGCATGCTGCAGTTCACTAGATCACAAAGAGTCAGACATGACTGAGCGACTGAACTGAGTCCTAAAAATACCTTTAATATACAGTATTTGATATTCTCTTAAGAAGACTTAAAAAGAGACATATACAGAATATTATTAAAGAAACTGACTTCTACTGAAGGCAGAATCTGTATAACCTAAATCACATTTATTATAAATCAGTTTCCCACCTCTGCTTATTAGTGTCTCAGTTCATTGTATTTCTTGTCATTACTCTCTGGATTTGATAGAGGAGAGAAACGGTAGGGGAAAGAAAAGGAGGGGGAAATCCATACTCCTTAAGCTACTTCTTCATTCTCAAGGATACTTTTCCCAAATAATCATGCGTTTTATAAAGAGGTAAAGCAGTTATTCTTTTTTTCCCTGATTTCTAACACTGACAGAACAGCAGGGGAGCAGGGCAAATAAACTCAGAGAAGAAAAACACAGAGGAAAAAGAACAAAAAGGATGACAAATTGATTTTCCTCATGGTCTCCAAAGTAAAATAAAAAGAAAATATAAAATATGTTTCTGTTTATGTACTTCTATCTCATTCTTTTTGAACATTTATTACTCTATAATTATTTTTAATATACTCAATATACTAGAACAGTATTTGTATGTAATCTACAAAGTAGTTAAGGCCAAACCCAGGTGAAAGATACCATATCCATAAGTGAAAAGTTTCAAAATATAATGATAATTTCCTAATTAACTATTCTCTAAAATCAATGCAATTTCTGTCAAAATCCCCAGTGCCTTTCCTGCAACTGTAAAAATTGATCTGAAAGTGAATAGTTAAGTTAGTTTTGAAGACTGAACTGGGAATGAGGGCTTAACCTATGAAGTTTCATTTAAAAATAAAGGTATAAAAATTAAGAGAGGCTGGTATCAATGGAGACACACGTATGATCATGGATAAATCTTAGAAATATAATGTCAAAGGAAAAAAGCAATTTATAGAATGGTAAATAACTATATGCATTTTTCAGAAAAAATTCATAAAAGCATACTAAACATGGGTATACATACATGTTAGGATAAATAAAAAAAGGATATTGGGAAGCAAAAAATTAGGATAGGCAGAAGTACAAAGAAGGTTTCATTTCTTAAAGTTAAAAATACCTAAAATAAGTGTGCAAAACATTTATAAATATTAAGTTTGGGTGACAGACACATGGATGTTCATTTGTGTCTACTACTGCATTTCATAAACAAAATAATATTTTAAAGATCAAGAGAGAGTTTATATATACATAGGCTATAAAAATGACAAGTTGCTATTTCCAGAAATTCCTTCTGGAGGCAGCATTGTATTTTTTTAAGCCTGCTAAATATACTATAAACTATGCCATATGCGCTGTTAAAATAGACAAATACATAATAAATAGTCTTGTTGTTAACGCGGTAAGATTCCAAAAACACAGGTGAGGGAATCATAACCCCAAAATTATAAAACATATGTCTAAACATTGTTATAAAAGTCCATTTTAATACATAAACAAAAAAAGCAAAACAAACTAGCTATTAAGAAATTATTATTCCTTTTTAAATAATTTAAATATTCCGCATAAACTTTTAAAATTTTCCCTTTAGGTTTAACATTTTTAATAAACTGTATATGTCTGAATATAATCAAACTATAGTTCTTGGGTCACTGAATGCCAAACATACTAACTAGGTATATTTTATAGTTATTTTTAAATTGTGTCAGAATAAGTCTGGGGATTGAAAATACCATGCTTTTGTTTATAGATAAAATGTTTGAAATGTCATTATGTACGTGTGTGTATTAAATATTCAGGGAATGCGAAATCTTACTTAAAAAGCAAATTTTCATAAAATGTTAACATTACAGCTAAAAAACTTAAGTTGTAAAATGTATTGTACAGAGAATTCAATTATATCGTACTTTATAACTGCCTTAATTGTTCTTTATTAAATAAAATAAAAACCACATTTTTCCTGTTCCTAGTCAACAAAAATACATGCATTCCATTATAGATATGCAACTTTAACCAGTTTTCTTCAAGCACTGATAAGAATTCATTGGCTATCAGTATCATTCGACTCTGGGGATTTCTTAAATTAGTATGAAATGGTTGGTATGGAGATTACCTCATAACAAAATATGCTATCACTGTACATTAAATAAAAGCCTACAGTTATATAATTTTTATACAGATAAAATTATTTCCATTTTTCTATAACATTACAGATAAATATGTCATGATATTTTTAGAGAAAAATTAATTGCCTACATTTCCTTAATTACGTGTGCTCAGAGCACCCTCTAGTGGGTGAGATAAAGCAGCGAAAAGGGAGATGAAAAAAATTTTTTTTAATTTCAGGAGGCTCACTGATTCATTCATTCATCAGAATATAGTATTTACTTCACCCTTACAATATGGAAAGCATTGTGGTACCTCCAGTTCAGGACTTGGACAAAAGAGAGGAACAGAATGACCTACAGAAGCAGCACAGAGACAGGGAAGGGAATTAAATGGTAAAAGTCCAATCTAAAATGTAAATTTTTTCATTTGTAAAAGAACTCTACCTGTATTTTAAAAAGATTTTAGAATTGGCTTTATCATATTTATTTTTGAAACTAATCAATGCAGATAAAATCAGGGAAAAGCATCAAAATATATCTTCAACAGTCAATTTTCTGACATAAAGTATGAACACACTCACAAAGGAAAAAGAAGTGCACTTATCACCTTCCTTGATCTGGACCTGAACCTAATGTATTGGGTTGGGTGGGCTTATTTGTAACATAGTATGAAAGTAGAAATATTTCCTCTTCAAAAACATTTATTTGCAAAAAAGAAATTAGGCACTAAAATTCATATCTAAAAAAATTGCAATTCACTTTCACTGTTTTCTTCCTATTAAGTTGGCTGTATAACTCCCTCAAGGTAGGATGGAAGCTTTATTTGCAATAAAGAAAATCATTTCTTTATACTGCTTAAGAAGATTAGCTCTGGAAGCAGACACTGTACATTCAAATACATGCTTCACCCAAGTGGCTGTGAAATCTTGGGTTTAACCTGAGTGCCTCAGTTTTCTCATTTGTAAAACAGAAATGATAGTACCTACTTCATGAGACAGTGCTAAATACATATGAAGCGCTTCATAAATGATACTATTATGATTGCTATTATTAATGATACTCTTATTGGGAAGAAAGGATACTTGCAAATATAAAATATAGTAAAATGAAGAAAAATATCTTAAAATGTTATTAATAAACAAGAAATACCATAATTAAGCAGGATGCTTTTACCTAGAAAATTTTTTCTCAAAAACTGAGCAAATTCTAATAAACTGCATGATACACACGAACAATTTACAATATATTTTAGAGGTAGATTAACAATTTCTTAGACCAATGAGTACGAAGTTAAAGACTGGATTTTATCAAACCAATTAAAAAAGCTTAGCATTTTCTAAGTTTACAAATATTTCATATATCCTCCAACAGTTTCAGCAAATTTTATTGCAGGGTAAAATTTTTCTTTCTTATTTTCATAGCAAAATTGGGCACAGCTTAAAGATATTCAGAAATGCTCTTAAATTTTAAAAAGTTGTTCAAGCCATTATAATTTAATATATCATCTAATAATTTATTTTAAACATGCATTTTACAAATTAGAAATTAAAGAAAAAATAAATTTGGAATTAATTTCTAGACCTCCAATATCACCTACCATGTGATTTACCCTAAAATTAATAAAAATACAAGACAAACAAGTTTGCAGTGTAACATCACCTTTAGAGATTTAGCCACTTGAACATGGTTATCATAGACTAAAATGTCTACTGTCAGATTCTGCAGCTGACGGATGCGACTTAAATCACCTTCAAGAGCAAGGTCCTGCATTAGGACTCTCCAAGACGGGAATGGGGTCCTGGTGCCATCCCATACCTGCACAAGAGGCAGAACAAAACTTTAATGATCTTTTTATAAAACTGTGGAGGCTAAAAGAGGTTTATTTGCTGGTGATATAGCTTAAAAGTAATGCAATATATTCCCCCAAATATCTGCTAAGGTTTAAATATAATCTATATTTTTTCCTGATTGTACAAGGACTACATATATATAGGCAGTGAATAAAATATAAGTAAAAAAAATTCAAACTGTGAGCTTAGAAAAATGATTAACACATTGCTGAATTTTATTCTTTTTTCTTTTGTGTATTTATAATATATATGCCTTTCCTTTTTATCAAACTGGCATTCTACTCTGCTTTTCATTTCTTACTTTACTGCTGGGCAGTTTTTCAAGCAACCTTATATTAGATGTAATGAACACAAATGAATGACAATCATGCGTCCTTGAAAAGGGAAAGGTATGCTGGATTGCTATTTAAGTTACCTTGAGATAGAGATGGAAAAGGAGCACAGGACAAGTGTGCACTATCCCATCCTTAAGACTTGAACTAGCTTGTGCTGTGCTAGGCTGGTAGAGATGACTGATGCTTTATTATGCTAAAAAGGCATCGCAAAAGACTTTAATCAGAGGTGGGAATGGCCCTGCATGTCCGAGTTGGGCTGTACAACAAAAAACAAGCTACTTAAGTAGAAAACACATTTCTTTCTTTAACTGTTATTGTTGCTTTTTTTTTTTTTTTTTTTCAGTTGATGTAGAGCTGATTTACAATGTGTTAGTTTCAGGTGTACAACAAAGTGACTCCGTCACACATGCGTGTGATCAGTTACACATATGTGCAATCAGTTTCACACATGTGAGCACGCACATACACACGTTATCTTTTTCATATTCTTTTCCATTATAGGTTAATACAAGATATTGAATATAGTTCTCTGTGCTATACACAGGTCCTTATTGTTTATTTTATATATACTAGTGTGTATCTATTAATTCCAAATGCCTAATTTATTCCTCCCTTTGTTCTTTCCCTTTTGGTAACCGTAAATTTGTTTTCTATGTTTTAAAGTTTATTTCTGTTTTGTAAATAAGTTCATTTGTTTTAGTTTTTTAGATTCCAATCACTAGTGATATCATCTGATGTTTGTCTTTCTCTTTACTTAGTACCATAATGTCTAGGTCCATTCATGTTGCTGCAAATGGCACTATTTCATTCTTTTTTTGGATAATATTATATTGTGTGTGTGTGTGTGCACTTAAAAATGGTATATCTTCTTTATTCATTCATCTGTTCATAGATATTTAGGCTGCTTCCATGTCTTGGGTATTGTAAATAGTGTTCCTATGAAAACTGGATGGATCTTTTCAAATTAGTTTCAGCCTTTTCCATATACATATACATAGTCATTCAGTTCAGTTCAGTTCAGTCGCTCAGTCGTGTCCAACTCTTTGTGACCCCTGAATCGCAGCACGCCAGACCTCCCTGTCCGTCACCATCTGCCGGAGTTCACTCAGACTCACATCCATCGCATCAGTAATGCCATCCAGACATCTCATCCTCTGTCGTCCCCTTCTCCTCCTGCCCCCAATCCCTCCCAGCATCAGAGTCTTTTCCAGTGAGTCAACTCTTCGCATGAGGTGGCCAAAGTACTGGAGTTTCAGCTTTAGCATCATTCCTTCCAAAGAAATCCCAGGGCTGATCTCCTTCAGAATGGACTGGTTGGATCTCCTTGCAGTCCAAGGGACTCTCAAGAGTCTTCTCCAACACCACAGTTCAAAAGCATCAATTCTTCGGCGCTCAGCCCTCTTCACAGTCCAACTCTCACATCCATACATGACTACTGGAAAAACCATAGCCTTGACTAGATGGACCTTAGTCGGCAAAGTAATGTCTCTGCTTTTCAATATGCTATCTAGGTTGGTCATAACTTTTCTTCCAAGAAGTAAGCGTCTTTTAATTTCATGGCTACAGTCACCATCTGCAGTGATTTTGGAGCCCCCCAAAATAAAGTCTGACACTGTTTCCACTGTTTCCCCATCTATTTCCCATGAAGTGATGGGACCAGATGCCATGATCTTCATTTTCTGAATGTTGAGCTTTAAGTCAACTTTTCCACTCTCCTCTTTCACTTTCATCAAGAGGCTCTTTAGTTCTTCTTCACTTTCTGCCATGAGGGTGGTGTCATTTGCATATCTGAGGTTATTGATATTTCTCCCAGCAATCTTGATTCCAGCTTGTGTTTCTTCCAGCCCAGTGTTTCTCATGATGTATTCTGCATATAAGTTAAACAAGCAGGGTGACAATATACAGCCTTGACGTACTCCTTTTCCTATTTGGAACCAGTCTGTTGTTCCATGTCCAGTTCTAACTGTTGCTTCCTGGCAGAGTTATTAGAGTACAGTATTCCATAATACATAAATAATTCACAAAATTCTCTATTACTAGGACCCAAGTTTTTTTCTGATTTTTGTCACTGTAAGAAATATATGGAGAAATATCCCCTTAAAGGCATTTTCTCACATTTTAAATTATCAGTAAAAAATAAATTTATGAAAAGAGTTGTAGAGACGTATAAAGAGACTTCTGAGATTTCTTTCAAATTGTCCTCAAGGAAATCTTATTAAAATAATTTCTTATATTCATAGCTGAATGCTATGTTTTAAAATAATCTCTACATGAAAGTTGTTCCTACTTATCTGAAAAGGCTATCAATAAAAATGGGATGCATGCATGATTTCTTGCTTTAGAGAGAAAATGCAGATTCAGCTATGTCAGCTAAAAGGTGGCAGGTTTTACCTCAGAATTACATACTAACAACATAGCAGTCAAAAGATGGAGAATACTTCTGTGCACAGCAGATTCATTATCATTAGAAGTGTTTGATGATTAACAAATGATCATTTGTTAAGTAAGTCCCTTTGGGCATAAAGTATGACTGCTGCTAAGTCACTTCAGTCGTGTCCGACTCTGTGCGACCCCATAGACGGCAGCCCACCAGGCTCCCCCGTCCCTGGGATTCTCCAGGCAAGAACACTGGAGTGGGTTGCCATTTCCTTCTCCAATGCAGGAAAGTGAAAAGTGAAAGTGAAGTCGCTCAGTCGTGTCTGACTCTTAGTGACCCCATGGACTGCAGCCTACTAGGCTCCTCTGCCCATGGGATTTTCCAGGCAAGAGTACTAGAGTGGGGTGCCATTACCTTTCCTGTAAAGTATGACTAGTTGACTTAAAATTCTCATTTTGTTTGGATGATTTTATGTTGCTTTAGCTTCAGTTTTGTCATATTTAACTCATTCACCCTTTTTTATAGCACACATTTACTTTCTCAGATTATTTCATGTATAAATATATGCTATTTTCAACTTCAGAAACTTCTTCCTATTCTATTCAATCATTACTATCTTCACTATTTTTTTTTTAATATGGGCAAGATACAACTGATAATAATGTTACACGCCAATACCTGCCCAATGCCACTGAACTCCATTTCCCATTACATTCCATCACTGCAAAGAGCAGGAAGCTAAGAAAGAACCACAGAAGCAGGGCTGAAGTAGTGCTTGTTTAACAGCATCCTGCCTTGGCAGGGCTTGGTGAAGATAATATCAGACAACTGACCTCTCCAGAAGCTATTCATAAATAAACTGGAATAGGTATAAACAAAGATTAGATGGGTCTTAGGCCACCTTTTTAATCCTGTGGATTTAAAAACAAAACAAAATACAAGAAAAATAAACACTTCAAAACCATCCATGATCTACCCGTGAAGCAGGTAGTGAAATAACCCAGAACAGAACCCAATGTCAACAAACCAAGACAGCAAATAAGTGAGAAGAAAGGCTACATCCACATAGAGCAACAAAACTACACATTTTTTGAAATGTAGTTTAAAAATAGAAAGAGGAAACAACTCTTTTTACTAGCACTAAAATAAGAAATACATAAATAGCATAAAGTATACTATATTTAAAATACAGAACTGATAATACTATTTTTCTCTAAAAGTTTAGGATGAAGAAGGAAAGTTCAAGAATAAAGACACATGGGAATACAGGATCATTAAAAAGGTTAGATTTAAGTTCTTAATACATAGCTGCTTATTTATTCCATCAGAATGCTGCAATATAAGGTCTTTTTAGGCTTCGAGGTCATGCTAACTTCCAATTTTAAGTACTTAAAAATACCTACCTTTAGAAGAAATGATGCTCCATCCACTTCAGCTTTGCCCAAGAGCTGGCAAGTCAGATCAAAATACTGCATTGGCTGGACATCACACAATTTGACTGATATTGAAGAAGGTGAAATATGAGTCGATGCCCAAATACGTAAAGCTTCTACCATTTTCTGGTCCTCAGCAGTGAAGTTAAAACACTTGCTTGCAGTACGAGGAATGATAGGAGCCCCCAAAGTTCCCTCAAATGTCAAAGATGCAAAGCCAGAGCTGGTGATACCTTGAGTCTCCTTTTTATATACTTGGATCTAAGAAAGTGGTAACGTAGAAAACAGAACAAACAAGTTACTGATATAGAACCTAGGAACTGGGAACAGGAGACTATAAAATTTTGCCAGTACAGTTATTAGAGGACATAATCTTTAAATAACTAGCATATGAAATGATAAAAATCTACTGGGCTATATCAAAGTCCTAAAGTACCATATAAACTGTAAAACATTATGCAAAATTTAAATTTTTATTTTTTAAAGAGCTAGGTGGTAGCTTCCCTAATACTATTGGTACACTTTTACTAACAAGACAATCCATTAGCTTTTTTAAAGATATAATTTATAAAAAGAAAAAGGATAATAAGAAATAGTTACTTATGAATATTGTAGGGAAAACTAGAACACTCAAAATGTGAGTCTGAAGTGGATAAGACAGTCCTAAGGCTAAGGTTTCATCAGTCTGACTGAGAGAACTCAGATAAGCCTTAAAAACATTGCCTTTCTGAATTCTGAGGCTCAGTTATTAGGTGCACATGTAACATGACTGTTGCATTGTCATAAAACAATCCTTTTGAACTTATGAATGCCTTTTAAGTCTCCTGTGATACTGTGTGATATTAATAAATATATTTATATATTTAAGGAAAATTGCAAAATGTGTTCATCTGATGGATGCTTAAACTGTGATGTGTTAAAACTTGTTTGATATAACTAAAGCAGTACATAGAGAAAAAATTTATAGATATAAGTGAATATTTTACAAAGGAATAATGGTTAAAAATCAGAAATTTAGGTTTCCATCTTAAGAAGCTACACAAAGAATATTATCTCAAATCCAAGGAAAGTAGAAGGGAAACACAGTCAAAGGTAAGAGAAATAGAAACATATAATAGAGAAAATCAAAGCTAAAAACTAGTTCTCTGAAGAGATTAACAAAAATAATAACCCTAGAAAATGGTTGATTTGGAAAAAAAGAAATAAAACACAAATTATAATATTAAGACTGCAAAAAAGGATTTATCATTACAAATCCACCAAACATCTAAAAGATGAGTAACATGACCAAATTTCTACCAATAAAGTCAACAATTTGAATGAAATAATTTTTTCTAAAAATTAAATACATTAAAGCTGATAGAAAGAATAAAAAAAAACTCATTTGTCTTAAAGAAATCTTAATTCATTAATATAATCTATCAATTAAGAAATCATCAAGCTCAGATAGCTTTACCAGTGCATTATTCCAAGCATTTAAGTAAGGAAAAAACCCAGTAATCTTGCATAAACTCTTCTAGAATTGATAAAGAAGGGCACATTTCCTGTTTCCATGATGCAGAAAAACTTTAATTTCAAAATTTGTCAAAGACATTGTAGGAAAAGGAAATTACAGATCTAAATATGAAACAAGAAAATTGTAATGACTTTGAGGAAAACTTAGAAGCTATCTTCATAAAATGAGTAGACAAAGAGTTCTTAAACAAGAAATTACAAAAGTACTGACCATAAAATAAAAGTTAATAAAGTAGACTATATTAAAATAAAGAACTTTTGTTCATCCAAAGACACCATTAAGAGGGTAAATAGGCACTAACATAGACTGAAAAAAATATTCACAATCCATATACCTGACAAAAGATCTGTAGCCTAACTATATAAAGAACTTTCACAAATCATTAAGAAATGGAGTTTAAAATCCTATAAAAAATGAGCCAAAGACTCAAATGGACACTTCAGAAGACACACAAATTTTAAAAGGTTCGCAGTTTCTTAATTTTTCAGGGAAATTCAAGTTAAAATCACAATAAGACACTAATACAAATGCAACAGAATGGTTGAAATTAAAAAAAAAATGGAAAATATCAAGTGTTGGTGAAAATGTGGAACAACTAGAATTCTTCTGTATCACTAAGAGAGTATAAGTGGTAAAAATCACTCTGGAAAATTAAATAATTAGTCTAGCTATAAACTAAAGCAAATATATGCACAGCCTTGAACTTAGGAACTATAATCCTTGTATACAATCAACTGAAATGCATATTATGTAATATATAATTACATAATTATATGTAAATGTGTATATCATATATTATAAAATTATACATATTCAGTAAAATATATGTACTAGACTGTGTATAGTAGCATAATAGCCCAAACTGGAAACTACTTAAACAACTAACAGAATAAATATATAAATTCTAGTGTATTCTAACAATGGTGTACCATTTAGCAGTGAAAATGAAGAAAGTGTACTATATGCAATAGTAGAGTTGAATCAAACAAGCATAAACCAAATGTCCAAAAAAAATGACTAATAGTGTACTCTTTTTATATAAAGAACAAATATAGAGAAACTAATAAATGTGAGAAGTTATGAGATTATTTACTGCTAGGGGTGGGGAGAGTGTGAATGGCAACCCTAGGTGAGGGTACAATGGAAGTTTCTAGAGTGTTAGATATATAAGCATGCTAATACTGTGGAAAGAGAGATGTTTATTCCACTTCAATTAAACAATAGACAAGAATTGTAAATACAGTTGTCCATGAACACTGAGGATAAGGGCACCAACCATCCATGTAACTGGAAATCCTCTTTTAACTTACAGTCAGCCCTCTATCCTCATTTCAGCATCCATGGATTCAACTAACCATGGGATCTTGTTTACTACTGAAAAGAATCTGTGCATAAGTGGGCTTGTGAAGTTTAAAACTGTGTTGTTCAAAGGTCAACTGTACTATAGGAAACAGTGATGTGTGAGAATCAGCTATTTTTTTTTGAAATGTGGATAAGCCTATAAGATAGTGCTATAATAATAATCTTTCCAGTTCTCTTTAACCAAATGTTCTCCACTATTCTTCTGCCCTCAGGAGAAAGGCATTAATAGAGCAAGAGAGTTACTTCCCACCATATCTAAGACCACTGATAGAATACACCTGGAGTACCTCACTCATTTATGAGCATCAGTGATCACAAGAAGCACAGATAAACCAAAGCATTAGAAGAAAAGACAACAACGATAGTGAAGGAGTTGCATGGAAACTCATGTAACAAGAGCAAAATAGCAAGGGACTAAAACGTGTAAAACTTAAGAGACTGAAAATATTAAAGTACCGAAAAGCTGATTATTAAAAAATCACATACTATCTAATAGTTTTGCCTTTTTACTAAAATTCTTTCACAGAATGCAGCTAGTCTGAATCGCAGCAGCTAACACTTCCAGAGACGGAGGTCAGGTAGTTTGTTCAAATGGGTGGTTCAAAGGTTTCCTAATATAAATCATTTGAAGTCTGATCTTATTTACATTTCTTATCTCTTGAAATGCCTGAAGTCATGTTCTAACAAAGCAGTCACATTAATTAGTGTTAAATAGTTTCAGTGAGCAACACTGAGTTCTCTTCAAACAAATGTAAGTTCTAAACAGTATGAGTTATACCTTCAGCCTGTGAAAGCGAACGATATCTCCATTTTTATAAATCATTGGAAGGGCTTCATAATTTCCACTAAAGAACAGGCAGGTTAGCTTTACATTTGTCTGGTCCACAATTGTTACAACTGAGCAATAATCTGGAAAACACAAAAACATTTTACCTGACTTTTCGTATTTCAAAGCATCTAATAAAACAAGACATACTGAGTTTAAAACATCAAACTTTATTCTTCCCTTTAGTCTTCTAAGAATAGGATCAAAGCATAAAGAAATATTCTTTTTTCTTGAAACACACTGCCAAATTATTTTGCAAAAATATTTTATAAAAATTAATTTTAGAAAGTTTGATAAAACAAAAATAAAAACCCTACTTAATGTAAATTGTCTGGAGGTAAAATAACATTTTTATTACCTCAAATTTATAAACTGTAAAACAAATAAAATATTTAAATAACATAATTTATAAACACAATTAAATTTAGAGTAAAAACAAACAAAAAATACCAGAAGATATTTGTAGTTAATATGATTAAGAGTGAACATACTGCAAAAAGACACTATAAAAACTGGTTATAAACCCCAGGGTTTTACAGTGAATATGAAATTCAAATGAACAATTCATAGAAAACTATATAATATCAAATTAAAAGGAAAAGCGATGATCTGCTATTAATACTTACAAAAGGTTATACATCAGAACAAGAGGGGTATTTTATACAATTTAAACTGGCAAAAGAGAAAAAAAAAACTAACCAAATTTAATGATAGTTGGGCTGCCATGAAAAACAAGTAACTTCAAACTGGTGGTAGCAAGAACTATAATAGATGTTATCATTTAAAGTACATGTTTCAGAAAAATGAACACTGAGAATATGTGTTGATTTCCTTCCTTCTCAATACTATACTCATGACAGTACAGAGGAAAAGATAAACCCAAAACAGTGAAGGGAGAGGAGAGGTGAGGAGAGGAGAGTGAAGGAGATGGAAAAAAGATATCAACATTATTTTAGGAAGTTGGGAAAGTAAACGGTTAAGGGATTAGATGGACAGAAAGGATACAAACAGAAAATACTCTGAAGCAGCTATGGCAAAGACAGGAGCCTTTGGGATTAAGACAGTGAAAAACAGCTAAAATTAGGGCTAATGAAAAGTTTACACATGGAACAACTGCTTCAATGATCACCCATCTTAACCTTCCCTTGAAGGTGATTTCAGGTAGGCAGGTAGGATATCTCAGTCTTTAACTGCACCTCTTCGTCGAACATAGACTGCTTTTCAAGGAAGTTTCACTGATAGACCAAGAAGTGGTAAGGCTTCTGATGAGGATGTTAGTACCCAGAATAAGCCCTCTGCATTATCACATTAGGAGGTCTATAACCAGATAGAAAGCTGTCTTCCCACCCACCTTAGACTGACACTTTCAATGTGCCCCGTGTGAGTACTATTTGTCTTCTATTATAAGATTCGTCTCTTATTAGAAGTTTGAACATTATATGATTTCCCTTTTTTTTTAAATTAAATTTTTATTTTTACTTTATTTTACTTTACAATACTGTATTGGTTTTGCCATACATTGACATGAATCCACCACAGGTGTACATGCATTCCCAAACATGAACCCCCCTCCCACCTCCCTCCCCATAACTTCTCTCTGGGTCATCCCCATGCACCAGCCCCAAGCATGCTGTATCCTGCATCGGACATAGACTGGCGATTCGATTCTTACATGATAGTATACATGTTTCAATGCCATTCTCCCAAATCATCCCACCCTCTCCCTCTCCCTCAGAGTCCAAAAGTTCGCTATACACATCTGCGTCTTTTTTGCTGTCTTGCATACAGGGTCATCATTGCCATCTTTCCAAATTCCATATATATGTGTTAGTATACTGTACTGGTGTTTTTCTTTCTGGCTTACTTCACTCTGTATAATTGGCTCCAGTTTCATCCATCTCATCAGAACTGATTCACATGTATTCTTTTCAACAGCTGAGTAATACTCCATTGTGTATATGTACCACAGCTTTCTTATCCATTCATCTGCTGATGGACATCTAGGTTGTTTCCATGTCCTGGCTATTATAAACAGTGCTGCGATGAACATTGGGGTACATGTGTCTCTTTCAATTCTGGTTTCCTTGGTGTGTATGCCCAGCAGTGGGATTGCTGGGTCATAAGGTAGTTCTATTTGCAATTTTTTAAGGAATCTCCACACTGTTCTCCATAGTGGCTGTACTAGTTTGCATTCCCACCAACAGTGTAGGAGGGTTCCCTTTTCTCCACACCCTCTCCAGCATTTATTGCTTGCAGATTTTTGGATCGCAGATTCTGACTGGTGTGAAGTGGTACCTCATTGTGGTTTTGATTTGTATTTCTCTAATAATGAGTGATGTTGAGCATCTTTTCATTTGTTAGCCATCCGTATGTCTTCTTTGGAGAAATGTCTATTTAGTTCTTTAGCCCATTTTTTGATTGGGTCGTTTGTTTTTCTGGGATTGAGCTGCATAAGTTGCTTGTATATTTTTGAGATTATTTGTTTGTCAGTTGCTTCATTTGCTATTATTTTCTCCCATTCTGAAGGCTGTCTTTTCACCTTGCTTATATTTTCCTTTGTTGTGCAGAAGCTTTTAATTTTAATTAGATCCCATTTGTTTATTTTTGGTATTATTTCCAGAATTCTGGGAGGTGGATCATACAGGATCCTGCTGTGATTTATGTCGGAGAGTGTTTTGCCTATGTTCTCCTCTAGGAGTTTTATAGTTTCTGGTCTTACATTTAGATCTTTAATCCATTTTGAGTTTATTTTTGTGTGCGGTGTTAGAAAGTGATCTAGTTTCATTCTTTTACAAGTGGTTGACCAGTTTTCCCAGCACCACTTGTTAAAGAGACTGCCTTTACTCCATTGTATATTCTTGCCTCCTTTGTCAAAGATAAGGTGTCCAATATGCGTGTGGATTTATCTCTGGACTTTCTATTTTTAAAAAACAGATCATGTTGAGAAAACAAACTTTTCATATACAAAGCAAAGGAAACAAATGTCTAAAACAAATGTCAAAAATCTAAAATAAATGATACCTATGTTTGTAAATGTAAAAATAAGACAGAACAAAAATAGAAGAAAAGGAAGAACACTAGGAGGGGGAAGGGAAAAGGAGATGGAAGAGAATAGAGGAGTATGGAGAAAGGGGAAGGAACGGGGAAGTGGGGAGACAGGACTGGAGGGAAAGAGGAAAAACAGAGACCTGATTTTGTGACAAGGGGACAATAATTAACTCAGAGAACATAAAAAACTTTAAAAGCAAAACCTTAACGAGCATCTTCAAAAACAGTGAAAATATATCATATCCTCATCTCTTGATGTAGTAGTTTTAACTATTTGTAAGGAGTGTTATTTCATGACATTTTTTCTCTTAGCAGTCTTCCAAAGATTAAAGGTAAATTCACTTATTTTTTAATAGAATAAAACACATTTTTTAATAGAATAAAACATATTCTTGCTTGTGATGACCATATGGCTCTTTTTTTACCCTTTTATAAATCTAAGATCTATTATGGAATTTTTAATCATGTATTTTCCTTTATCTTGAAATATTTTTCAATTTCATTCTCCTATTATTTCATCATTATTCCTACCTATGTTTAAAAAAGACTAAATTAATATCAAAATGGGAAGACGAGAGACTTGCTTAGGAGAAAGATCCAAGAGTGTAATGAGTCATCCCTGGTGCACTGCACTGCTCAATGTGCTATAACACCTTTCAAGATGATACAAAAACACAAGTTTGAAAATGATCTTTGGAATTTCTTCTTCTGCTTTAAGAATTCAGAACTGAAATTTTCTGCCAATGGTCATAGAGAAGAAAATAGATAGAATTCCTTTAACCATTATTAGATGAAGCAGAAGCTGAATGCAAAGACACGCAACAGCACATTAGATTCTATGGATAATGAGTAATGTACTTTGAATAAAACACAACTGATCTGAAGGTTTTAAGTTTCATGTAATTTCATGACAGGCAAAACATAAGGGCAGAGAGATCACTAGTCTAATGAAATCTAATTCAGGTACACAAAGATCAAACTTGGTATCTTTACATTTTTGTTTCCTGACAGCTTCTGCAAAATCATGTATCACAGATTTATTTGTACTAGAATACACAAACTCACATTTCATATTTATATCAGAGAACTAGTTACTACTTGTACTTATAGTGTTATTTTAAGTTGCAGTGATTCTAAATTACTCCTCTCATTTTAAATGCTTCACAATGAGCCACTTTTGTAAACTGGGAATACAATACATCAACAAAATTGCAAATTTAGCAGGCATAAATAACAGTAGTTGAATCTAAATGTTAGCCAGGATGAATTGCCAGAGCCCAGTCTTTGAGGCATATACATGATACTGAAGAGTGGAATAACTGAAAAAAAAACTGGGGTGTGGTTAAAAAAAATCAGGCTTAACCTAAATTTCAGAATATTGAAAACTGCCTCATGGTTTTGTTTTTCCTGGAAAATGCAGCCTTCCCACAGATAACTTGATAGGTTGCAAAGGACTCTATATGACACTCTGAGAAACAGTGTGGAGACCCGTTGTCCAGAGGGTCTAATTTAGGGTCACTATTAGCTTTTGTAGTATCTTTGTGCAAATTAGAAAAAGACTCCTCTCTCTCAAATAGAAATATTCTACAACCTAACTAGCTTTAAGAGGAACTTTACTGAGCCCAAGAGAGTAGCAGTCTTGGCACACATTTACATTCTGGCCTTTCTATCCAATGCTTTGGTCACTGGATGTGAAGAGCTGACTAGAAAAGACTGTGATGCTGGGAAATATTGAGGTCAGGAGGCGAAGGGGTCAACAAAGGATGAGATGGTTGAATGGTTCAATGGACAGGAGTATGAGCAAGAGACAGGGAGATATCCAGGAGACAGTGAAGGACAGGGAAGCCTGGTGTGCTGCAGTCCATGGGGTCACAAACAGTTGGACACGACTTAGTGACTGAACAACTCTCTATCCAAACCTTCAGAAACAGGGACACTTGTACACGTGACCCTGCGCTGCACAGATTCCTTCTCGAGGTCCTTCCTCCTCCCCACTCCCCTTGAAGTGTCTGTGTCAGGTTTGGAGTTAGGTAGGAACGGACTGCCAAGAAAGGAAGAAGTGACCTCGGGACCGCCCAAAGAACAACACAACGGTTGTGTGTGCCAGGGTGTGCAGAGATACATGCTCCGAATTCTAAGTGGGTAAAAGGAATGGCTCCACATGCTCTAGATTTATGTAGCAGAGGGCATTCCCAAGTGGCAGCAGAACTTGGCCTGAAATCTACACAGCTGTGTTTTCATCTAAGTGACTCCATGTGGATGAAAAAGGCATCTCCTTAGACAGTGCACACCTGTGCACTGCACACAAGCTATCACATGCCAAGTCCTGGTTCTTTCCTTTCTTTCTCTTTCATTGGAAGTACTACCAATGGTTTTTCACAAGTGTAAGCCAAATAGATCTACCTAGTGCTCAAATCCTTTAATAAAAATAAGGTTTTATTAACAGAGAAAAAAGAGAATCTTTCCATAGAGCAAAGACTTCCTTGAAAGCAAAAAAAAAAAAACAAAACCCCCCCCAAAAAAACCCTATACTATATACATATATACAGTGATAAAATACTGACATTTGTAAGCATATAAGACTTAGTTCAGTAAGGATCTAAATATTATGGAACAGTAGAATCACCATAGATACTAAATATAGGTGAATGACAAAGCTCTCTAGAACATAAACCTCCTTAGGAATTCCCTCCACCACCACAGAATGGTGAATATTTCAGTGGTGGTTAGTAGTTTGTATTTCAGCAGCAAGGAACTCTACTTGGGTCTCTGCTATTTTCCAATCCATTTTTTTTTAATTAGTACATAAGCTAATCTGAATTTTATCGAGTGTCTACGTAATGCTAGGTGTATATATATGTACTAGTCAGGAAGACTACTAAATGAACAGAGCATGGCACCTTCTCTTATGAAGTTTACATTTTCCTTACATTGACTTACGTCTTTAAACGCTAATGCTGTGATCTCAGTTTGTGTGTTATTTTATATGCGAACATTTGCTAGTGTATAGAGTTTATACTCTCTGTATATGTAATGGTTCATCACAAAACTCTGTATATGTAATGATTCATCACCGCAAAACTAATGATCCAGATGACATTTTCTAGAATAACTGGAAACTGACATTTAAGCTTGACACTGGATAAACAGACAGGCTTAAGATGGCCCTGGATCCTTGGTGAGCAGTAAAATAAGCATTCATATTTCAGAAAAGTGGTGAAAACAAAAATTTTTCATACATTTCATACCCAGCTTTGGAGTTCAAAACATAAGAGACCTTAAAATAAATTTCAAACCATGACTGAAGCTTAACCAGTCTGAAATTATGTTTAACATTAAAGGATATACACTTTGGTAAAAGATATTTATAGTCCTAAATATAGTTTGAGTTATCAAATAATAATAATGTGTAAAATAAAATGTCAACATTCCAAATTAATTTATGAAATGGAATAATGTATTTGATGTTGAAGCTGAAACTCCAATACTCTGGCCACCTGATGAGAAGAGCTGACTCATTTGAAAAGACTCTGATGCTGGGAAAGATTGAGGGCAGGAGAAGGGGACAACAGAGGATGAGATGGCTGGATGGCATCACTGACTCGATGGACATGGGTTTGGGTAGACTCTGGGAGTTGGTGACAGACAGGGAGGGCTGGCATGCTGTGGTTCATGGGGTCACAAAGAGTCGGACACGACTGAGAGAATGAACTGAACTGAATGTATTTGACTTCTTAGACAGAAAACAAAACAAAACCGCAGTACCTATGTTATGCAAGGTATCTTATTCCCAGGTCTAAAAATGGGGGTGGGGGGTGGGGAGGGAATTATGTTAATTAGCAGTCAGTAACTACTGAGGGCTTACTAAATACCAGGTTCCTGCTAAACAATTTAAATGCATTGTCTCCCTGAATTTTTAGATAGTTGTATACTGCAATTAACAAACAAGAGAACTTAAGTTTCTTAAAAGGTCTAGGTAAGATATCCAAGTATGAAAGTCACATGTAGCTTAGCATAATTGATTCCTGTGTTTCTATATTTAACCAGAAAACTGTACTGTCTCCATATTACATGTTTTTCAAACATAAACAGTAATTTCAAAGAAAGTAAAATATTATGCTTAAAACTGTGATGGAGGCTTGAGAATTTTTCTGAATAGGAAAAATTATACTGTATCTTAACTCTATATTATCTACCATTTCATGCATCTCCTATTAAAGAATTCATTACTAAAGAAATAAACTATCATTCATCATAATGTAACTTCCTTCACCTATAAATTATTCCAGAAACAGACCTCACAGACATCATAGAAAAAGTCTATAAAAACTCATTATGATGATGCTTGAATTTGTTTTTACATTCTTTGCAACAATTATTTTTTGACTCATAAGTTAAAAGAAGAAAAGGAAACAAAAAAGAGCATCTTCTGAGGCAGTTGAACAAGAGTTAAATCCTAGTGAAAAGACAAAGGCAATAAAAGAAGATATATGGTTAAGTGTGAGGCTACTTAGAGAGGTATTTTGAGTGGTTAGAAGAAAAGAAGAGAGCACAGTATTATAAATTAGGAGCTGGCAAACTATCGTCCACAGCCAAATCCAGCCTACTGTCTGTTGATTATCTTTCCAAAGCATTCAACTTTCAAAAAACCCACAAAAAACCATCTTTTCACATTCATATTCATCTGTCTCCATAAGATTTAATGAAATTACTTAATCAAAATAACAAGGAAAAAGAGTACAAAGAGATTTGGGAACAAAACTGTAAGAACACAACTCTTGAGAGAATACAGTTCCACTAGTAGGAGCAGAAATGAGCAGGAGCATTAGGGCTGGTCAATTCCAGATCGCCAATTCCCAGTCGTGAGAGCTCAGGATGATAAAAGCATCAGTAACAGGGTTTAATGAGGGAGTGAAACACTTTGCTCATTGTCAAGTTAGACAATAGGTTAAGAAAGTTTCTTATTTAAATAAGGACATAGCTGTAGGAAGACACCCAATGTGCCTTGAAATAGATCACATATATTTATTATGTAATGAATGACATATGCGAACACAGCAAATATTTTTCAGAATAGTGATTGTATATAGATTTCTAAAGCATGCCAGAAGCAGACATTCTTTAACCAGACAACACAGACAACAGGCTTCCAGATTTAGTATTAAGTCTTCACAGTTCACAGATTCTATAAGACACAGTAGTTGACCAACCATCTTTACTAAATTAATGCACATCATTGTGTGTTCAGTCGTGTCTGACTCTTTGCAGGACCTGCCAAGTTCCTCTGCCCATGGAATTGTCCAGGCAAGCATACTGGAGTGGGGTGTCATGTCCTATTCCAAGGGATCTTCCTGACCCAGAGATTGAACCCAAGTCTCTGGCAATGTCTCCTGAATTGGCAGGCAATTCATTGCCACTAGCGCCACCTGGGAAGCACCACCTACAGTGAATATATGATACTTGTAAAAATTCTGCCTCTGAAGCCTCCTGGAGACACTGAAAATCATTTAGCCTCTTTATGCCTCAATTTCCCTATTTGAAAAATGGGGGAAATTAGTATCCACCTCATATGATTGCTAAAATTAAATATGTAATCACATGTAAAGTGCTTAAAACTGCACCTAGAACATGGCTAAATGGTATATATAAGAGCTGGTCAGTGGTGGTGATGGTGGTGGTATCAGCAGCAGCAACAGCAGCATGTCTATTACTGTTAATAAATTGTAACATTCTTACCTAATGAACTTAGATATACTCTTAGCATCTGCCTTAACAAAGAACCTAAAGACACTGCCAATATACAGTGTCAAACTGATTGCAGTTGGTACATGAAAAGAAAAGTACAGATGTAAGAGACTGCAAAAGAATTCTAATTTGACTTTCCACTGGAATTTCAAATAGTGGCTATTAGGTATTCATCAATCAACCTTCCAAAGAGAAATATCTTATAGTTAACAAGATAATCTGGTTCTCAAGTGAAATATCACTTGGGACACAAAGAGTTTCCGAGAAGCTGTAAGGTGGAAAATAACATTAACCACTTATTCAAAAACTAAAATGTTGAAGATAATACAGAACTGCTAAAGAGATAAGAGAATCCTGCTACTTTTATTATGTGTTAAAGATAAAAATACTTTCAAAAAATGTGAAACAATACCACATTCCATATTTTTGGAAAATATATTTTTCATTAAAAATTTTATTTATGTTTACATGTTTACATGTAATAGGCTATTACACATAGTAGGCTATTTTTGGTTTAAATGTTAGTCTTTCACTTTTAATTTCCAGTATGTTTAAATATATGTAACTACAACCCATAAAAAATACAAGCTCCTTGAGATCCTGATAATTTTTAGGATAATAGAAAACTTAAAAACCACTGATTTAGGGCATCAACAATATTATACTCTTTGAAAGTGAAAATTCACAAAGTACTACATTTTATATAGAAAACTACAGAGACAAGGCCCTTGCAATTCTACCATAATCAAATTGCAAAGATATAGATGTTTACTTATGGCTGATTCATGCTGATGTATGGCAGAAACCAATGAAACACTGTAAACCAATTATCCTCTAATTAACAATAAATAAATTTTTTAAAACCGCAAAAAAAAAAAGAATTGGCCCTAACCCTTCCTAGTTGCTAATCTCTAAACTTGACTCCACAGAACAAGTTTCAGCAAACAAAAATCAGTACACTAAAAAGGGTTCCATGTTCAAGTAATTCCAAGTAAAATATGCTAAAAATAGAGTTAAACAGGTTCCTCTCTTAAAACTTTTCAGAGGTGACAATGTGCTAATAATGCATTGTGAACCTCAAGAGCCAGATACAGTATGCAAAATTTACCACTTTTTCATAGAATGTTTCACAGAATTGGCATTTCTTCCACTGAAAATGCTTTGCTAAAAGTGTACGAAGATTAGATCTGCAAGTTATTTTAAGGGAAGTATTACTGAGAAAACGGAGAACTTACAGACTTACTTGATGAAGAGGCAGACAACTTTCAGGACTGCAGTTCACTGTTGTCTTGGGATATTCTCTTTAGCAGTTCCCACCCCTCCATTATCCACCTATCTCCTGGCTAGCCACTGTTTTACACTTTTGTCTCTTCTTTTTTGCCTTCTTATCTCCCTCTTTGTTGTTACTTACAAGAGAACAATTTAAAATAAAAATTAAAAAAGTAAAATTTCATTTTGATGCTTCTTGATATCAAACCAATTTCTACACTGACTTCTCTTAATCCTCCAAAAGGGATGTCAAAAGGCTGTCCTTATGTGCCCATAAAATGAATATGGGGCAACTGCCACATTGAAGAATATTCCCAATTTACATAAACTATAAAACTAAGTAACCAAAATAACCTAGACAGTGTGTTGAAAAGCAGAGATACTACTCTGCTGACAAAGGTCCATATAGTCTAGGCTATGGTCTTCCCAGTGGTCATGTACATGTGTGAGAGCTGGACTGTAAAGAAGGCAAAGTGCCAAAGAATCGATGCCTTGGAACTGTGGTGTTGGAGAAGACTCCTAAGAGTCCCTTAACAGCAAGGAGATCAAACCAATCATCTTAAAGGAAATCAACAATGAATACTCGTTGGAAAGACTGATGCTCAAGCGCCAGTATTTTGGTCATCCAATACAAACAGCCAACTCATTGGAAAAGTCTCTGATGCTGGGAAAGATTGAGAATAGAAGAAGAGGGTGTCAAGGATGAGATGGCTGGATAGCATCACTGATGCAACGGACATGAACTTGGGCAAACTCCATGAGATGGTGAGGGACAAGGAGGCCTGGCATGCTGCAGTCCATGGGTCACAAAGAGTCAGACATGACTGGGTGACTGAACAACAAAAACAACCAGAATAAACTTTGAAACAACTGGGTGAACTAAAACCCAGTGAAATATGTAGCCTTATAACTTGTCCCTAATAATACAAGTAACTAGCAACCTTCTTGGCAAAAGCTTAAAGACCATCAGAAAAGTCTAAGATTCAGGTTCCATCTTCTTTATCGTCTTTAAAGTTTATAGACCTTTTTTTAGTATTTTCTATACAAATGAGTATTTTCAAGCAATAAAGTGATTTCATTTAAATAAAGCTTTTCATTTTTTGAATATCCAATAGTACTATAGTATCTGACTTTATATTATTATGGATAGACAAAAACATATTCATAAACTTGTACTACATATAATGGATTTAAGTGGATCAACATGAACAAAACCCTCATACATTTCATTGCATGTAATAGTTTCCCCCCACAAAAAAAGAACTGCATATAAACACTGAACTCTAGTTGATAGTGACATACATCCTAAAATATTTAGGGATAATGTATACTGATATCTTCAAGTTACTC
Source organism: Ovis canadensis (assembly GCF_042477335.2). NCBI lineage: Eukaryota > Metazoa > Chordata > Mammalia > Artiodactyla > Bovidae > Ovis > Ovis canadensis. Next base: position 104,116,177 of record NC_091248.1, read on the forward strand.
TGAAAAGGATCAAAAAAGAAATTAACTAATGGACTCACCAACAATGGCCAGTATATATGGGTGTTCACTGCATAATCCCTTCAAATATTTTGTATATTTAAATATTTTTATTAAAATGCTGAGAAAAACAAGTAGTTTTTAAATATCTCCTTATAACAGTATTTTCATTAGCTCTTTGACTAGAACACCTTTATAGAATCTTTTGACCTATTAAATTCTCAAAAAATCCTGAATTAGGTATATCAGAAATTAAAAGATATTAATAAACTTATCTCAAAAGTACCAAGAATGAAAGAAAATAGTTTGACAGTATTATGGAAGACATAAATCAATAAACCATAGTTTTGATCTTTCTTCTTTTTCAATTTGAAGTGCTTTCTTATCTATAATGCTATATGAATCTTATTTCAGTTATAGAAGGTGATTGTGGGTGATGATATCAGTTTCTCAAAAGTATTATATGTACTAGGAAATTGAGAGGAGTTAAGAGAAGCTTGAAGAGTCTGCTAAAAACTGATGGACAGCTGTTGGGCTTTTGGTAGGGAGTGGGGTATTCACACTTTGTTTATGATTAAATGATCAAAATTGTTTTTAGTGGTAACAGAAATTCATGTGTACTTCTAAGTTCTTATTCTGTTGCTGGTACATGGTTCCATTAACGTTTTGCTTTAAATCTAATTTATAAAATGCATTCAACAACAAATCTTTCAAATATTTAGCATAAAATATGAGGTTTCTTATCATGAAATTTCTGCAGAGAATATGTATTTGGTTTATCATTCCACCCGAAAAATCAAATTCACTGGTTTTCAACTGGTAACAACATCCAGGTATACACACAAATTCTATGAAGTCCTGATACTGTTTTCTAAGTAAAGCAAAAATTTTCAAATTTCTAAAAGTAAAAAACTAAAATTATAAAAAAACTGTAAGAAATAATCCAAGGCATAAGTTAATTTTCATTGGTTTTTCTATTCCAAACTTCTTTTTAAAAAAAATCCTTCTCATTTTTTAACCAAAAAAGAATTTTTTTGAATCTGTTTTCACTCAAAGAGGAGATGGGAAAGTGAGGTTATCATACAACTCTCAGAAAGTTGGAAGTTTATAAAGAAACTTGAAAAACAATCTACTTTTAAGCCATTTGGGTAGAAGTTATACATTTCAGCAGAATGTGTCTTGTTTCAAAAACAACTTTGCACTCAAATTTATACTATACATTCAAAAGGTAGCATTAATATATCCATGTGTGGTAAGTCATTTTAGTTCTGTCTGACTTTTTGCAACCCTATGGACTGTGGCCTACCAGGCTCCTCTGTACATGAGATCCTCCAGACAAGAATAATGGAGTGGTTGCCAAGCCCTTCATCAGGGAATCTTCCCAAACCTGGGTCTCCTGCACCACGGGCAATGTTCTTCAAAACATCATCTACTGGCTACAAAACAAGCTCTCTAGAAGAGCATAACTAAACATGAGGAAGTTCTCAGACTCTGCTAAGATTATATACAAAAATAATGAGGAGTTTCAAACTAAAATTTTATATATTTTGGTGTTTAGATACGCATACAGTTATAAAAGAAACAAAACTTCAGATCCAAGGCATTAAAAAAAAATCTGTCCAATAATTTTCCCTGAAGAACAATAAAGTAGCAATACAAATGAAATATTAAACAGCTTTCAGGTTCTTTCAAAAATTACCATTAGATTCCTAACATAACTGGAAACCTAGCTACTCATCTTAACAAACACTAACAGGGCAAACTGTCAAACAAGTGTTCTACCAGATAATCCTTCAATAATAACTACTTAAAATAATAAAAATAGTTATTTTCCCCATGCCTCATTTTTGACTCCAAAACGAATGAAAACAAAAAACAACTGTGAAGTCACAGTCAACCTAGAACTTTGTATTTTAATAACAGTTACAAAACAAAGGTTCAGTTCAGTTCAGTTGCTCAGTCGTGTCTGACTCTTTGTGACACTGTGAACCACAGATCGCCAGGCCTCCCTGTCCATCACCAACTCCTGGTTTACTCAAACTCATGTCCATTGAGTTGGTAATGCCATCCAACTATCTCATTCTCTGTAGTCCCCTTCTCCTCCTGCCCTCAATCTTTCCCAGCATCAGGGTCTTTTCAAATGACTCAGCTCTTCGCATCAGGTGGCCAAAGTACTGGAGTTTCAGCTTCAACATCAGTCCTTCCAATGAACACCCAGGACAGATCTCCTTTAGGATGGACTGGTTAGATCACCTTGCAGTCCAACAGACTCTCAAGAGTCTTTTCCAACACCACAGTTCAAAAGCATCAATTCTTCAGCGCTCAGCTTTCTTTATAGCCCAACTCTTTGGAAAAAACATAGCCTTGACTGGACAGACCTTTGTTGGCAAAGTAATCTGTCTGCTTTTTAATATGCTGTCTAGGTTGGTCATAACTTTCCTTCCAAGGAGTAAGCGTCTTTTAATTTCATGGCTATAGTCACCATCTACAGTGATTTTGGAGCCCAGAAAAATAAAGTCAGCCACTGTTTCCCATCTATTTGCCTTGAAGTGATGGGACTGGATGCCATGATCTTAGTTTTCTGAATGTTGAGCTTTAAGCCAACTTTTTCACTCTCCTCTTTCACCTTCATCAAGAGGTTCTTTAGTTCCTCTTCACTTTCTGCCATGAGGGTGGTGTCATCTGCATATCTGAGGTTATTGATATTTCTCCTGGCAATCTTGATTCCAGCTTGTGTTTCTTCCAGCCCAGTGTTTCTCATGATGTACTCTGCATGTAAGTTAAATAAGCAGGGTGACAATGTACAGCCTTGATGTACACCTTTTCCTATTTGGAACCAGTCTGTTGTTCCATGTCCAGTTCTAACTGTTGCTTCCTGACCTGCATACAGATTTCTCAAGAGAGAGGTCAGGTGGTCTGGTATTCTCATCTCTTTCAGAATTTTCCACAGTTTATTGTGATCCACACAGTCAAAGGCTTTGGCATAGTCAATGGAGCAGAAATAGATGTTTTTCTGGAACTCTCTTGCTTTTTCCATGATCCAGATGTTGGCAAATTTGGTCTCTTGTTCCTCTGCATTTTCTAAAACCAGCCTGAACAGCTGGAAGTTCACGGTTCACGTACTGCTGAAGCCTGGCTTGGAGTATTTTAAGCATTACTTTACTAGTGTGTGAGATGAGTGCAATTGTGTGGTAGTTTGAGCATTCTTTGGCATTGCCTTTCTTTGGGATTGCAATGAAAACTGACCTTTTCCAGTCCTGTGGCCACTGCCAAGTTTTCCAAATTTGCTGGCATATTGAGTGCAGCACTTTCACAACATCATCTTTCAGGATTTGAAATAGCTCAACTGGAATTCCATCACCTCCACTAGCTTTGTTTGTAGTGATGCTTCCTAAGGCCCACTTGCCTTCACATTCCAGGATGTCTGGCTCTAGGTGAGTGATCATACCATCGTGATTATCTGGATTGTGAAGATCTTTTTCGTACAGTTCTTCTGTGTATTCTTGCCACCTCTTCTTAATATCTTCTGCTTCTGTTAGGTCCCTACCATTTCTGTCCTTTACTGTGCCCATCTTTACATGAAATGTTCCCTTGGTATCTCTAATTTTCTTGAAGAGATCTCTAGTCTTTCTGGTCTACTGGAGAAGGGAATGGCAAACCACTTCAGTATTCTTGCCTTGAGAACCCCATGAACAGTATGAAAAACAAAGGTAACTTAAGTTTCTTTTCTTGAAAGCTAATACCAGTAGAGAAACTACGGAGAGTAGAAAGACATCTAATAAATCATTATTCTTATCTAAATAACATATTAATATAATGTCTGTGTATGTGTACATGTGTGTGCTCATTTGTGTCTGCCTCTTTGTGACCCCACAGCCAGGCTCCTCTGTCCATGGGATTCTATAGGCAAGAATACTGGAGTGGGTTGCCATTTCCTCCTCCAGGGGGTCCTCCTGCCCCAGGGATCAAACCTGAATCTCTGGTGTCCCCTGCAGTGGCAGGCAGATTCTCTACGACTGAGCCACCTGGAATCCCCAAATAACCTCTAAAACACATATTTAAACTTTTTTTTTTTAATATTTAAACTTTTGATACAGGATTTATTTTAACTACTTTAATGCTTCAGTAAGACTTCATGTTTAACCTGACAAAGTGTTCTAACTACTTTAACACTTAGGTAATACTTCATGTAACTTGATATAAATCTAGAAAAGGTAACAAATGATAAATTAAGCCCTATAGTCTGCAATCACCTAATTTCCTCAGTATGATTAAGTGTAAATTGCCTTGGAGTTATATTATAAGGAAAAGCTGGTAGTTCATCTAAGCAAGGTCTTTAATCAAAGAAGCATGCATGCATGCATACATTATATAATCCACAAAAAATTCCTCCATGAAAGCTGCTTTACCATCTTTTATCTATTATCAGTACTAGAGCTGCGTTGCTTTTAAACCAATCAGTGTTTCCCCCACAGTTTTCTATCTGTATGAAAGTTTATTATTGAAACACTAAAGTAAAAGCCATGAAGGCAAATCACTGAACTCAGGTGACACTATATGCTACAATCTTATCTGTTTACAAGGATACTTGCTATATAATACGTAACAGCACTCTTTAACTATGCTGGCATGAAGTTAACATAATTTCCACTCATGTTTTTATAATATTGGAAAAGACCATGGGAAGCAGGAAGAGAAGAAAGCATAAACAGGATGACAGACATATGGGCTCTAAACACATGTGTGCACATACACACAGATTAGATAGGAAAGTAAGTAGGTAGGTAAACAGATACTCGACAAGTTTATAAATGTTATTCTAGAATTACGCCTGGAGGCATTTTCCTCTTATGTTTTACTCTAGGTATTAAGCAACCACAGGTCATAGATGGTATACTAGGTTTAAGGATTTATATTAAAACTAGCAGTGGTTTTTATCTTTCCAGAGTTTGTGCTTATAATAAGGCAGATAAAATAAAAAGAATGACTTTTAAAATAACTATAAAAGTATATTGATATTCATCAATAAAAAGGAATAAACTACTAATACATGCTATAACATGGAGCCTCAAAATCATTATCTAGATGAAAGAAGCCAGAAGCAAAGTGACGCTCTCTAAATGAAATGTACATAAAGGCATAAAAATATTAGTTTGGTGCAAAAGTAACCACGGTTTTGCTTTATCGAATTTTGCTATTTGATTGGAATACATTCTTAAATAAATATGGTTATATTATCCATCATTTTAACGCACATTTCTCCCTTTATGTTTTTTGCTGTCTTACTATTGTTGTTGTTCAGTTGCTAAGTCACATCCAGCTCTTTCCAACCCCATGGACTACAGCACGTCAGGCTTCCTTGTCCCTCACCATCTCCCAGAGTTTGCTCAAATTCATGTCCATCGAGTCAGTGATGCTTCTAACTCTCTCATCCTCTGTCGCCCCCTTTTCTTCCTGCCCTCAATCTTTCCCAGCATCAGGGTCTTTTCCAATGAGTCAGCTCTTCTCATCAGATAGTCAAAGTATTGGAGCTTCAGCTTCAGCATCAGTCCTTCCAATGAGTATTCAGGGTTGCTTTCATGTAGGACTGACTGGTTTGACTTATTACTTGCTGCTTATTGCATATTTATTTTAGACTATGGAAATGATGCTAGACAAAAAGCAAATTTGAGTAATTTTCTTATTCAAGTTCAAATGGGCTGTAAAGCAGTGGCGACAACTTGCAACAACAACAACACACGTGACCTAGGAACTGCTAACGAACATACAGTGCAGTGGTGGTTCAAGAAGTTTTGCAAAGGGGACAAAAGCCTCGAAGATGAGGAGCACAGTGGCATAAAAAACTGATGTAGAGACGGTAGTAAATACTCTGCCTAATGATTACAAATTGGGCAACATCTGAATAGTCCTCTTTTTTGAGGAGACCTGTTGCAGATCATACACTGGGAGAAGAGAATTCCCCCCTGGCTCTCTGTTAGCTGTTCTTCCACAGATCCTTATATGGAGGTACAGATAATATACATGACTTACATACATCATATTTAATAGATGATTTTGAAACAAGGCAGTTACCAACAAAAAGTGAGATCAATTCCAGGCAATACATCCAGTTTTAAAAAATATAAAATAATTTTAAAGAAAAAAATCTTTTTGCAGATCTTCTATGGGTAAGACTCTCCAAATAAACTAATTATGACTCCACAAGCACCATAAACATCTATATTTCAAAAACTATCAGCACAAAACTAAAATGCTGGGGAAATCATCTATAACATATATGATGAAAAAGAGTACGAAGCTGCTAGAAATCACTGAAAAAGGACAACCAAACTGAAAAATATGGAAGAGAATATATTTTTATTTTCTTAATTGATGTATGTGAAGTAGGGAGGGAAAAGTAATATACTGAAGTAGAAGAAAATCTTAAAAATGCAGATAGAAATCAAAGTTTTTTGTAACTTACAAGTAATTTTTGTGAGCCCAATATTAATAGAATCTATTAGGCCAGTGAAATAATATAATGAAGTATTGCATTGATAGCCACTTAAAATACGAGTGTGAGTTGTGTCCGATTCTTTGTGACCCCATGGACTGTAGCCCACCAGACTCCTCTGTCCATGGAATTCTCCAGGCAAGAATATGGGGTGGGTTGCCATTTCCTTCTCCAGGGGATCTTTCTGACCCAAGGATCAAACCTGGGTCTGTTGCACTGCAGGCAGATTCTTCACCATCTGAGCTATAGGGAAGTCCACTTAAAATATATTTGTAATAATTCTGAATAACCTTGCAAAGACCAACTGTCAATGATTGATACATGACAGTTTTAGCATATAAAGATGTTGACTGTATATATAACCAATACAATCTGAACAAGCCAGTTTTACCACATATGAAAAACATAAATACAAATTTTTTTAAAATTTTATTCAAGAATATAAACAAGCAGTGTATCACACAGTGTATCATAGGTCCTTAATAATGATCCCTAAAAAAGCCTGCTACAAGAGCATAAAAGTATGCATCAATATACTGCTGACATTCTATTGCTTCAAATTATATTTAAGTTGACTGCTTCAGCCCTAGTACACATGTTTATTATAAAACTGACAACTGTTGTTGCTATTTTCAAAGTCTCGAATGTTACCTCTTCTTCCTCTTCTATCAAAATCCAATATCCTTTAAAGTTCAGCTCAACGGGCTACATCTCCTAGAAACTTTTCTCTATTAGCATTAATCTCTGCATTCCCACTCTAAAAGCACCTTGTTTATTCCTTTAGTCACAGCATAATACAACTGTGCCTCGTATTAACTAGCTGATTACCTTTGGATCTCTCTCACTTATAAACTCTCTGAGAGTTATTTTATCTATGGACAACAATGTATTACTTTCCATCTTTAGAAAACAACTAACTATAGTATAATGCTACACAGGCTAGCAAAGACATTTTCTAATTGAATGAATAAAAGAATGTAACACAAGTTTCTTGAAAGAATGAGAAAACACTTATATTATTCACTGAAATAATTAAAACTATAAACTCATGAAACATAGTAAGTGGGCTAATAATTTTTTAGAGGAAAAGGTTCTGAGAGACATATTCCTAGGATATGGACAGGAAAGAGGGGATGCCACAAACCTCAAAGAAGTCATCTTGAATATAACAAAGCAATCCATACAAAGGTTCAGTGACAGAATAAGAAAGATCTTTCTTCACCGTCACTCTCTAAGTGGAAACCTAAATATTTCCTACTGGCCTGGACAGAATAGCCTGAAAACAGTGAAGAGAGGCTTAGCTCTCCTTTCTAAATCCTTAAAGAGATAAGTGATGACTAGCCGTGCTCTGGCTGCCCTCCCGTCATGAAAGTAAGACAGCCAAGCAATTGAGAAGTCTCAACTCACTCAACTAGACATAATGCTTTAGCTCGAGAGAAATGGAAAACTCCATACCTGCCCACAACCTTCACCTCATTTATAAGGTAAATCCACCATTCAGCTTTAAAATACACATTCAAAAAGTTTAGTATGCTTCACAATGATGATTCTGTTCATTTTTAACAATAAAATGGACAACTAGAATTTTACAAATTGGGGAAAGACTAAAACCAAAGTGAAATCATGAATAATTATAATTATTGTACTGTAATGATTATCTGTCTAAACTGTAATTTTAATTTCTTGAGGGTGGAAAACAATTACATAAATCTTTGAATGTCTCATGTCTAATACAACACCTGGCACATAGAAAGTTGTCAATGTTTGTTGAATAAATGCAAATGAGTGAACTGAAAAAAAAATCCCTATATATTTATTTTGTTTTAAATGCCATACATTAAACCAATACATATTCTGTAGCTTTGACATTAACTGAATATTCAGATAAGTGAGTCTAAACGTATCACAGATCAGGAGTTTCCAATGTGAAGCTCAAAGGAAGCAGGGAATGAATCTTTGATATTGTATGTTGAAGTCTTTACACATGCATATGTATTTTTCTAGAGCAAGTTCTACATAGCTGTCATCATTCTTTCATAAAGGCTGAAGACTACAAAACAATCAAAACGTCTAAAGATGCATTATCAATTGTAAAAAATTAAAAATATAATTAAATATTACACACAATTTATGTAACACCAGATGTTTTAATCTTTGATGAATCAGAAAAGCTCCTGGATTTACATGGAGTACCAAGAGTCATGAATCATTCAGTATTTAATAAATGCTTTTTCAATCATTTAAATGTAGAAAATGTGGGAATTTATTATTATACTTTGTGAAATTAAAAGATACTAGCTACATCATCATTAATAGGCAACCAATATTACTCATGCAAAACAAAAATATTCAAACAATTATGCCACATGACATTAGTGCATAAATGGTTAAGACATTTTTGTAAGTGAAAATAGCATTTTTACAAAACCAAAACTAGTAATCCAGAGTTAGCTAGAACATTTAACAAAACAGGAAAAGATAAAGTCCTGGGGCTCTATATCCTAGCACTCTAACCTAAAAACTAAAAGTAAGTAAAATAGATAGGAGCTCTCAGAAATCCAATGTTGTAGACACAAGTTAGTAATTTGATTATACTGCTCAGGAAGGAGCTGCAACAGGTGTCCTTTTTCTAAGAAACTGAATAGAATACGTCCCCTTCTAGAATCACAGCAACATCCAAAACTGGTCAGTTGAACCAAGCAGTTTTTTTCTGATATTGAGAATTTTTGATGGAAGGTGAGGTATGAAAATAATTTCACAACATAAAGCATTCCTGAGGAAAGCTTGTAAGCCACAGGTGATGGGCCATACTACATGGCACAAAAAGGCTGAGACCTCTAGGGCCTCAGAGGTGGAGAGAGAATGGAAAAAGGAGAGGTAAACAATAAAAACAGATGATACGAATACTCTGACTATTCTCTCCCTTCCTCTGGACTCAGATATTAGGAAGAATAAGCACAAACAAGAGTTGCCCCTACTCATCCCATTTGCTCTGTGAGCAGGGATTATATTAACCAAGCAAGCATCACTATACACTGTTAACAGGTCTGGATGGAAATGATTAATGGCCTGCCTCTATGCACTTTACTCAGTAAGAACAGACAATAAGAACAGAGTAAAGGTGTCTCAAGTTTAAAGTAAGTATTAAGCTATTTCTTAAAATCTGAGACAAAGTTAAAAATAAATTCCTTTATATGTGTTATATAAAAAAATATGCCCAATGTTATCTGTATAAGATGAAACACTGCATACCTAGCTCTCTATATCCAGCTCTGTAAAGTGAAAGTAACTGTAATGCTTTCACAGGAGGTAACTGCTATAAATCTCAAAATCCCAAGAAGGTGACAATAACCTTGTCTTCCTACATGAAAGAGGCCATATTAAGTACCCCAATGAGTGATTATCAAAATAAATTTTGATGATACAATGATCTTTCAATACATGGTGTTCTCATTATCCCTGAGATATTCTTGGTTTTCATGACATCTTATCACAAATGAGTAAGAGACTGAGTATCTGTAGTGCTTTTAACACAGGATTGATGAGACCTCTGGAAGAATAAAAGCTGCAACTGCCCTGAGACTGAATACAAAGCTTAGGAAATAAAGCATGTGCAATGGTTTATTTGCACAAGATGGCAATGTGCTACAGGTCAGGTGTAATCATTATCACAGAGGAGGGAAGTCTTCAAGAAAAGTTCCAGCCAAGTAGTAAGGATGCAAAATTGCACCAAATTGCCTCTACTGCACTGAACTGAACATTTATAAAATGAATTTTAATGAAAAATTCTAGCTGATGATATGTAAGAGAGTTTTTTTCCACCTACCTAAGTTTGAGTTGCATAAAGGTAACTGTCCTCCACATAACTATTTTGTACATTAAGATGTAATATTTAGGTTGGGGCTATGTATTTGTGAAATAAGGTTGCTTTATATCATAAAACAGGCACAGCTGTGGGTTATTCCTGTACATTTATTCTAGTACTTCTCAGGGGTAATACCAATGAAGTTGATCCTTTCCTAAACACAAAAATCAGAGCTTTCTGTCTGACTCTCCTGCAGCATGTTGAAGGATGAACTCTATCAAACAGAAATAAAAATGTAAGTATAACAAAAATGAAAAGACAGATAGTTTGCAAATGCTACTATCTTGCTATTATCTTGCTTGTAAAGATATCTCCCTACATCTTCAGACATATTTTAGAGTTTCAATGAATATTTTCAGAAAAAATTGATGACATTCATTTTAAATTAGTATCTCAGAAGAAACAGAGAAATGTAGGGACTGGATATCTGAGAAACATATAAGATGCATAGAATAAACATATTATTATATAGTTTCCTAGTGCTTTCACTATATACACATGAATTAATAACACTGTCAGAAGAAAATGATTATGCTATATAAAATTAGTGTTGAGTCATCATAGCTATTTTAAAAACAGCTATCTATTTTCTAATTTCAAGTTATTTTTTAACATAATATACTTGCTGATTAATTTACTATAAACTTTTAATGAAAAGCATTTGCAACACACGAAGTGCAAATGGTATATCTTCTACCAAGTTAGAGGAACATTATTACCAATATGTCACTTATTGCTAAATTTGGCAGGCCAATGAAAGCCAGCGGGTAACACACACCATTGGAAGAGGATCACAGTAACAGAATTCTCAGAATGAGCAATGTAAAATTCAGGGGGGGAAACTGAATGAGAAGAAACTACTAAAGAGAAAGTATGCATGTGTATTTTGAATGGTATGATGGGGTATGGAATGTAGACTTTGCAAAAAGGTAAAGTTGAATGAAAATATTTGAGAAATTAAAACAAAAATTTCTCTGCTTCAACCTTAGGGTTTAATTTTTTCCCCTCCTCCTAAAACAACAGAAATCAGGGTTTTCAATAAAACATCCCTTGGGCTCTTCAAACTTAGCTACCTTCTATTTCAAACTTCTTATCTCTAGATTTAATAGGCTTCACATAATCGTTCTCACATAAACTAAGTTGTACCTATAAATTAACAAAATATTCGGACCACATGAAAATAAAATTTTCCCCTATCCAACAAAGCAAGGAGTAAACTTAGAGGCCATTTCATAATAAAATTTACATATGTAATCTAATTAGGGCTTACCAGGTGGCTCAGTAAAGAATCTGTCTACAATGTAGGAGACATGGGTTCGATACTTGGGTCAGGAAGGTCCCCTGAAGAAGGAAATGGAAACCCACTCGAGTATTCTCGCCTAGGAAATCCCATGAACAGAGGAGCCTGGCAGGCTACAGTCCACGGAGTCACAAAAGAGTCAGATACAACTTAGTGACTGAATAACAATTTAATAAATTAAATATTAAAGAATATTAACTCACTAGGAACACCTTAGTGTTCTCAGCTTGAGCCACAGCAGTTGGCAGACACACAGTAGATAAAGAAAATGTTTCATTACCACCACCCGTTTCATATTTTTACATCTTAAAATATGGCTACATCTTAAAACTGACAGTAAAGTATAGCTTTTATTAATAATACATAAAACAATGATGAGTTTTACAAACCGTTGTTTAAAATTAGACTCAACAGAGTAATAAATGTGAAATTTAATGCTGAACTGAATTAAACCGAGATGAAAGTGCTATGTCTGTTAAATACATTAACTCTCAGAAAACTGAAATTCAGGCTTTTTGAACACATAATTTTACGTTAGTCTGTTTAAAAGTTTGCACTTTTATATAGAATAGGTTCAGTTCAGTTCAGTTGTTCAGTCGTGTCTGATTCTTTGCAACCCCATGAACCATAGCACGCCAGGCCTCCCTGTCCATCACCAACTTCTGGAGTCCACTCAAACCCATGTCCATTGAGTCGGTGATGCCATCCAACCATCTCATCCTCTGTCATCCCCTTCTCCTCCTGCCCTCAATCTTTCCCAGCATCACAGTCTTTTCAAATGAGTCAGCTCTTCACATCAAGTGGCCAAATTATTGGAGTTTCAGCTTCAAGATCAGTCCTTCCAATGAACACCCAGGACTGATCTCCTTTAGGATGGACTGGTTGGATCACCTTGCAGTTCAAGGGACTCTCAAGAGTCTTCTCCAACACCACAGTTCAAAAGCATCAATTCTTTGGCACTCAGTTTTCTGTATAGTCCAACTCTCACATCCATACATGACTACTGGAAAAACCATAGCCTTGACTAGATGGACCTTTGTGGACAAAGAAATGTCTCTGCTTTTTAATATGCTTTCTAGGTTGCTCATAACTTTCCTTCCAAGGAGTAAGCGTCTTTTAATACCATGGCTGCAATCACCATCTGCAGTGATTTTGGAGCCCAAAAATATAAAATCAGCCACTGTTTACACTGTTTCCCCATCTATTTCCCATGAAGTGATGGGACCAGATGCCATGATCTTCGTTTTCTGAATGTTGAGCTTTAAGCCATCTTTTTCACTCTCATCTTTCACTTTCATCAAGAGGTTCTTTACTACTTCTTCACTTTCTGAAATAAGGGTGGTGTCATCTGCATATCTGAGGTTACTGATATTTCTCCAGGCAATCTTGATTCCAGCTTGTGCTTCTTCCAGCCCAGCATTTCTCATGACGTACTCTGCATAGAAGTTAAATAAGCAGGGTGACAATATACAGCCTTGACGTACTCCTTCTCCTATTTGGAACCAGTCTGTTGTTCCATGTCCAGTTTTAACTGTTGCTTCCTGACCTGCATACAGGTTTCTCAAGAGGCAGGTCAGGTGGTCTGGTAGTCCCATCTCTTTCAGAATTTTCCAGTTTATTGTGATCCACACAGTCAAAGGCTTTGGCATAGTCAATAAAGCAGAAATAGATGTTTTTCTGGCACTCTCTTGCTTTTTCGATGATCCATCGGATGTTGGCAATTTGATCTCTGGTTCCTCTGCCTTTTCTAAAATCAGCTTGAACATCTGGAAGTTCATGGTTCACATATTGCTGAAGCCTGGCTTGGAGAATTTTGAGCATTACTTTACTAGCGTGTGAGATGAATGCAATTGTGCGGTAGTTTGGGCACTCTTTGGCATTGCCTTTCTTTGGGACTGGAATGAAAACTGACCTTTTCCAGTCCTGCGGCCATTGCTGAGAATAGGTTATATCTTTTCAATTAGCTCTAAAAACAACCCAAGTCTTTTGAATAGGGTGTTTAACCCTTTTACATTTAAAGAACTTACTCTTGCCATTTTGCTAATTCTTTTCTGACTTGTAGCTCTTTTGATCCCTGTTTCCTCTTCTGATCTTCCTTTGTATTTCATTGGTTTTTTTTTTTTTTTTCTCATTACATAAGGTCTGATTCCTTTCCCATTTTCTTTTGAGTATCATCCATAGATATTTTCTTTTTGGTTAACACAAAACTTATGCAAGACATTTTACAGTTAAAATTGTCTCAAGCTAATAAAAAATAAACTATCACACACAAAAATGCTACACTTTTACTCTTCCCTACACATACTCTATGTCACTGATGTTACAGCATTACATCGTTACCCTTTTATACTGTGCACCCACTAACATGTATTTACAGGTGGTTCTTTTATATATATTTGTTATTTAACTTCTATACCAGAATTAAAATGATTTACAAATCATCATTACAGTATTACAGTATTCTGTAATTGGCTATATATTTACCTCTTCTATCGTATTCTATTCTTTTGTATATACTTTCATATGCTGTCACGTTACTGTTTAGCATCCTTTTAATTTCTTTATACTTTAGAACCTAAAGACAACACTTATTTTATAAATAAAACTGGCCAAAAAATCTGCATAAGTATTGTTTGACAATGACAAATCAGAATTGAGCCTGCAAGACTTAAGAGTACCGAAGGGGCTGTGTTGAAACCAATAAAGCAGATCCAGTCCATTAAAATCTTCACCCAATACCTACCAGTTCCTCTGCTTAAGTACGGAGGTTTAAAGAACTTCACAACACCATAGACATTCACAATCATGCCACCTTTAAGTTGATTCAGGGGTGTATATACATAATGTGTGGCTGGAGCCTAAAGAAAGACAGTGAACATATCAATATTATTAAGTATTTATTTAGATTTTAGAATCATGTTATGATCAATTTGTAAGTTAGTAAATTGATCTGCATCTATTTCTTTGTGTCTAAAAAGAGATGCACAGCTTATAAAGATTACTGTATAAACTGTATAAACTAGCTTTTCTTATAAATAGCTTTAATTATTAATGTTGCAATCTATATACAACTTAAAAAAAAAAAGCAGTTTAAGAGATTTTAGTTCTAGTTTTTAACCTTAACTAGAATCACTTCAAAACTTATGGCATATATTTGTTTTTCTTATACTGCTACGAAGATTTTACTAAGGCCTAAATAAATGCAGATTTGAATACAAATGATATAAAGACATTAAAATGGTAATAGAAGAAGAAAATATAAGAAATAACTGTACATAAGTTTGGAAATAAAAGGGGAAGTGATTTACAGGTGTTAGGTAAACCATTTCTTAAAATCAGCAGTAAAACAATAACCCAGGAGATGTCCCTGGGATGGAAGAAGGCTTTGCCAATAGCTCTCCTCCACATCTGTACTGCACCTAAGAAACAGGTTGGTCTTAGTCCTTATGAGAGGCTATATGGGAGACCTTTTGTTTATGTCAGTGACTTCTTCCAAGATTCAGAGGCTCAGACCTTCCAGTCTTATTATACCATGGCCATTGTGAAATTCCAACAAGATATACACCTGTGGGGTGTCAACTAGGGCCCAAAAGATTTTAAACAGCTACCATTATATGCTCTAGGGACTTAAGTCCTGATTAAAGTCTGAAAAGATGGGTCCCAAAGGCTTAACTCCAGCCCACATGGAAGGGCCCCTACCCTGTAATACTTTCTACCCTCGCAGGAGTCAAGGTACTCAGACATGACTCCTGGATTCACTCATGAGTCAAGCCATGGGAAAAAACAGAAAAGGACACTCAGTATACCTGTGAGCCCCTGGGAGGTCTTAGATACCTATTCAGGACTACAGATGAGTGTCATTCCAATGAATACACCAAAATTGTTTCTGGGGATAAGATTTCTCAGGACAGTTCTAAAGAGCAAACACAGCTTGGCAGGGGCTGTACTCCAAAACAGACATGAGATAGATCTCCTGATCCCTGAACAAGGAGGGACTTGAGTCATCTTGAATGAGATGTGTTGTTTCTGGGTAAATACCTCCAAGTAAGTTAGTAAAGTAATGCTCAAAATTCTCCAAGCCAGGCTTCAGCAGTACATGAACCATGAACTTCCAGATGTTCAAGCTGGTTTTAGAAAATGCAGAGGAACCAGAGATCAAATTGCCAACATCTGATGGATCATCGAAAAAGCAAGAGAGTGCCAGAAAAACATCTATTTCTGCTTTATTGACTATGCCAAAGCCTTTGACTGTGTGGATCACAATAAACTATGGAAAATTCTGAAAGAGATGGGAATACCAGACCACCTGACCTGCCTCTTGAGAAACCTATATGCAGGTCAGGAAGCAACAGTTAAAATTGGACATGGAACAACACACTGGTTCCAAATAGGGAAAGGAGTACGTCAAGGCTGTATATTGTCACCCTGCTCATTTAACTTATATGCAGAATACATCATGAGAAATGCTGGACTGGAAGAAACACAAGCTGGAATCAAGATTGCTGGGAGAAATATCAATAACCTCAGATATGCAGATGACACCACCTTTATGGCAGAAAGTAAAGGGGAACTAAAAAGCCTCTATATGAAAGTGAAAGATGAGAGTGAAAAAGATGGCTTAAAGCTCAACATTCAGAAAACAAAGATCATGGCATCTGGTCCCATCACTTCATGGGAAACAGATGGGGAAAGAGTGGAAACAGTGTCAGACTTTATTTTTGGGGAGTCCAAAATCACTGCAGATGGTGATTGCAGCCACGAAATTAAAAGACGCTTACTCCTTGGAAAAAAAAAGTTATGACCAACCTAGATAGTATACTGAAAAGCAGAGTCTTTTTCCTAAGTTCAGAGGCTTTCCTTTTCTTCTGCCTTATTTACAGGTGCATGGATGAATCAAATATTTGAACTTGACCTATTTATAACAATTTTGAAAAATACTAATATCAGAGTTAATTGATATTTTTTAAAAAGTATATCAATCCTCTTATTGGTTATTGTTTCCCTAAATAACAAATTTAAATTATACCATTATGGTAGTATTCAGAATTTAAAGCCTATACCCTGAAGTTACTGTTAACTAGAAACAAAGTTGACAAACTCTGTCCAATAGAAAGTAAAGGTTTAAGAACAGGTAGAACATAAACTTTATATTAAACTTTATCAACATATTACCTTTGTTCTAGTTTCACTGAGCTATAAGTAGTTTACTTGAAAAAATGGGAACCTTTCCATTGCTATGAGATAACAGTATTTTTAAAAATATTGAAAAAATGATTGTAAAAGAAAAGCAAAATGTGTCACAAGTGTAAAAAACTTATTTACTGAAAATTACATAATTTATCAAATCACAGGTTAGTGTATAATAATCAGTTTTATACATAAGCTGATGAAAAGCAAAAGAAATGACTAAGATTTAGAAGTAGCAAAAATCCTAGTGTCTTCACACAATACAACTTTTTTTTCCACTTTAATTTTCTTGTGCACATAAGTTTTGCAAAATATAAGCAAATATTCCAGGTAACAGACAAACCAGATATTAATTATTACGCAAATATATAACTCAAATGTAATATCATCGTGTATTGAAAAAGCAGAGATTTATGTTTTCCCACTGTACTATTTCAAACTTTATAGCTAGCTATAAAGTTGCCTGAATACATATTTGTATGTATATATAGGTATGTGTGTGTGGGAGGGTGTGCCTTTCTAAATTAAAATGAACATCATCTTACCAAAGACATTGATTCTGTAGAACAATCTCTTACGGATTTCACATAAACCTGAAAAAAATAAAAGGATTTATTTGTATACAAACATGTCCAATGTGATTACAGACATTTAACTGTATTAAACCTACAATCTTAATTTTATAATATTAAAGTTCACTAGAATGGCTTAATAGCTTACAAATGAACAGTGACAGTTACAAAATTGTCTAAGCTAAGCTTCAGTTTAATTCATTAATTTTAATATCCTAGGACGACACTGGTCTATATAATGCCCTGTTCAGACAAACTGAACACAACAAAACAGGTAGATGTTGGCCTGCAGGCACATGGCTTGACCCAATTTTGCTTCTCTACCTGACAGCCTTGACCAAACAGGTAGTCTTCAACTGTGTGTGTGTGTATGGTTGTGTGCATGGAGTGGGGGGTGGTGGAGGGGGCGGTGAAGAGAGAGGGAGAGGATGAACACCTTCGTGTGTGTGGTGGGGGTGGGTCAGGGGGTTGGTAAAGAGAGAGGGAAAGGATGATCATAAAGAATGAAACAGGAGGAAATATCAACCAGGAGAAATATCAACAACCTCAGATATGCATATGACACCACTCTAGTGGCAGAAAGCAAAGAGAAACTAAAGAGCTGCTAGGTAAGGATGAAAGAGGAGAGTGAAAAAGCTAGCTTGAAACTCAAAATTCAAAAAACTAAGATCATGGCATCTGGTCTCATCACTTTATGGCAAATATTAGATTGGTGCAAAAGTAATTGCAGTTTTGCATTGCTGAATTTTGCTGTTTGATATTGGAATATGTTATTAAATGAATGTGGTTATGTCATACATCATTTTAATGTGCATTTTTAGCTGTGGTTTTGCTAATGACTTATTATTTGGTGTTTATTTTATATTTATTTTAGAATATAGAATAATGTTAGACAAAAAGCAAAATTCAAGACAACTTTTTTATTCGAGTTCAAAATGGGTCACAAAGCAGAGAAGACAGCTTTCAACATCAACAACAAATTTGGCCTAGGAACTGCTAACTGCTAACATACAGTGCAATATGTTAGCAGTGGTTCAAGAAGTTTTGCAAAAGAGACAAGAGCCTTGAAGATGAGGAACATAGAGGCTAGTGGTCAGAAGTTGACAACCGAGAGCAATCACAGAAGCTGATCCTCTTACAACTACACAAGAAGTTGTCAAAGAACTCAGTGTTGTTCATGCTACAGTCGTTCGGCATTTGAAGTAAACTGGAAAGGTGAAAAAGATCAATAAGGGGCGCCTCATGAGCTGAATGAAAATCAAAAAGGTCATTGTTTTGAAGTGTCATTTTCTCTTATTCGACACAATAACAATGAACCATGTTTTAATTGGATTGTGACGTGTAAGGAAAAGTAGATTTTATATGACAACCGGTGATGACCAGCTCTGTGATTGGACCAAGAAACTCCAAAGCACTTACCAAAGCCAAACTTGCACCAAAAAAAGGTCGTGGTCACTGTTTGGTGGTCTGCTACTGGTCTGATCCTCTACAGCTTTCTGAATCCCAGCAAAACCATTACAACTGAGAAGTATGCTCAGCCAATCCATGGCTGCAAAGCCTGCAGCCAGCGCTGCTCAACAGAAAGGGTCCAATTCTTCTCCACAATACCTGACTGCACCAATACTTCAAAAGTTGAACAAACTGGGCTATGAAGCTTTGCCTCATCTGCCATATCCAACTGACTACCACTTCTTCAAGCATCTCAACAACTTTTTGCAGGAAAACACTTCCACAATGAGAAGGAGGCAGAAAATGCTTTCCAAGAGTTCATCGAATCCCGATGCACAGATTTTTATGCTACAGGAATAAAGAGACTTATTTCTTATTGGCAAAAATGTGTTGATTATAATCATTCCTATTTTGATTAATAAAGATGTTTGAGTCTAGTTATAATGATTTAAAATTCATAGTCCAAAACTGCAATTACTTTTGAACCAATCTAACAGAAGGGGAAAAAGTGCAAGCAGTGACAGATCTTATTTTCTTGGGCTACAAAATCACATGGTGACTGTTGCCACAAAATTAAAAGATGCTTGCTCCTTGGAAGGAAAGCTATGACAAACCTAGATAGTGTATTAAAAAGCAGAGACATCACTTTGCCAACAGAAGTCTGTTTAGTCAAAGCTATGGTTTTACCAGCAGTCATATATGGATGTGAGAATTGGACCATAAAAAAGGTTGAGCACCAAAGAATTGATGCTTTTGAACTGTGGTGCTGGAGAAGACTGTCCAGAGTCCTTTGGATAGCAAGGATATCAAACCAGGTAATCCTAAAGGAAATCAACCCCGAATATTCATTGGAAGAATTGATACTGAAGCTGTGATCACCTGATGTGAAGAGCCAACTCACTGGAAAAGATCTTGATTCCAGGAAAGATTGAAGGCAAAAGAAGGGGGCAAACAGAGAATGAGATGGTTAGATAGCAGCAATGACTCAATGGACATGAATCTGAGCAAACTCTGGGAGACACCAGAGAAGGAAGGAGACTGGTGGGTTCCAGTCCATAGGGTCGCAGAGTTGGACAAGATTTAGCGACTGAACAACAACAGAAGGAAATCAATTTCATCGAAAAAGGGGAATCTGATTAATTCAAGGTAAAATCAAGCAGTCCATCAAAAAAGGATGACAGTACAATTGCAGAGAATAGGATCAGGTTTAAACTTATCTTTAAGGGATATTATGTTTAGAATGACGTCATTCTAAACATAAAGCTAAGAAAAGGACTTCTATTTTCTAAACTTAAAATATTTAATTACAATAATTCAGTCAGACAAAATAGTTTATCTGCAGATATACAGAAATACTTCTATTCCATTTTAGCTCATTAAAATCATAAAATGATTAGACTAAAAAAATTGCACACTTACATAAACAGTCGATTTGAAGTTCTCAGATGCTTTCAAAAATAAGCAATGTTTACCATCTCTGCTTGGAGATGAAGACGCTGACAAAACAACAAATCCAGCCACTGCAATGGTGTCCTATATAGAATAAAATAATTTAAAACCATCAGTATAACATAATTTGGAAAGCCACATAGATTTTTATTTTTATTACTATGTAAAAAAGGAAATCATTTCTGTAAAATGGAAAACAGGTTTCCCTAAACTTGCTTTATGTTTTCTGACTCTAAGATTTAGAATACCATCTCCTACAAAAATGAGTATCAGTAATGTAGGCATAGACAAGTACAATGCCTCTCTGAATGGACCAGGAAAACACTAAATCACATAGAGATTTTTATTTATCAAATAGAGCAACAAAAATGAACATTTATCTCACTTTATGTGCATAAATACACATGAATAAACACAATGAAGAGATAGTGATGAGCCAACAATATTAAGCATGGATATTAAATGAAACTAAATCTCAAGAGTGACTAAATGGAGAAACATGTCATTAGTGCAAAAACTCCATATTGTTATAAAACTAACCTGTATAAAGATGTAAGGTAAAAGACATTAATAAGAAATTTCCATTTCTATACTAATAAGAACAAAGATACTTTCTTTCCACTCAGGTTTATAATAGTAATAAGTCAATCTCGATTTATTCCTGCCTCTCTCATTTTTTAGTTAAATCTCCCTGTTTTATTTCCCAAATAGTGGAACATCCATATTCAATGAATTTTGTCTTGCTCTATTATAAAAATATATGTATATATTTTTTACCTTACTCTTCTAATTTTAACACCAAAACCTTAAGATATATAGAAATCATATATAGAAATCCTTGAGTGTTAGGCAGTTTCCTTCAATAATTTTAATCTCTACCAAAAAAAAGTCTTCTGCATTGCTGATTTTTTATTTACAAGAGTATAGTGTCAATTCCCAGGATTCTCTATTTAGATTCATTAACTGGGCCACGAGCACCTTGAAGACAAAGTGGTGTCTTATTCTGCTTTGTATTTAGAGGGCTTGGCACAAAGTAGGCCCTCCGTAAACTATCCATGAATCAAAGGAAGGATCATAAATTGTCTTTCTAAAGTCTCTGGCTCTATCTAGATATTTTAGCTGCGCAAATTTCTCCATCTTATTTTCTTCAGGTGAGACTGCAAACATAATTGTGTCTGCACTGCTAATGCTATAGTTAAATGGGAGAAAATTTTCCTTCCCACCGAAGATTTTCCATTATCCTGTTTTAGGGAGCTCTAAAGACTCCTTCAGGAAAAAATTACTTTTATAACTAAAAAATATGAAATTTTTTCCAATATACCTTAGAACAGTATACTCTGATTTAAATGAAAACAATATTTTTGCCAAAGATGTGAAGTTATTTAATCAAACTAACACAAGAAAATAAACATAAGTAGGGAAGTCACTGGTTTGTCAGTTCTATATTCTTCAAAATACAAATAATAACCCATCTCATATTATTTTCTATTTTACTTTAAAATGTCTTAAACATAAACCTATATACTAAATGAAAATGTTAGGGGTAGAGATGCATTTTTCTATTTTTCTGTGTAAACTAAACTTTTAAATAAAAAATATTTTTTTTATCATGGCAAAAATAAAGAGACAAATTATTAAAAGCAGGACATAAGTATTCATAATAAAACTTTTTCCAAATGTATTCTATTTTAACATTAGCAACACAACTCAAAAAAGTTACAACTTTTCCTGTAACATATAATCAACAAAATGGAAATAACCAAAAATAATCTAAGAGAGGAAAAATAACATGTCTAATTTATTATACTTTTTTAAAAATTTTACTTTTAATTTTCATTGCAGTATAATTGATTTACAATGTGTTAGTTTCGGGTGTACAGCCCTCTTTTTGGACTATTTTGCCTTGTATCACATTACAGAGTGCTGAGCGCTATACAGAGTGCTGTGCTATACAGTAGGTCCTCACAGTTATCTATTTTACATACAGTAGTGTGTATATCGGAGAAGGCGATGGCACCCCACTCCAGTACTCTTGCCTGGGAAATCCCAGGGACAGAGGAGGCTGGTAGGCTGCAGTCCATGGGGTCACGAAGAGTTGGACATGACTGAGCGACTTCACTTTCACTTTTCACTTTCATGCATTGGAGAAGGCAATGGCAACCCACTCCAGTGTTCTTGCCTGGAGAATCCCAGGGACGGGGAGCCTGGTGAGCTGCCGTCTATGGGGTCACACAGAGTTGGACACGACTGACGTGACTTACCAGCAATGTGTATATGTCCATCCCAATCTCCCAATGTATCCCTCTCCCATTTATATATTTATATATATATATATATAATAAACGTGTATGTCGTGTGTTCAGTCGCTTTAGTCGTGTCAGACTCTTTACAACCCATGGACTGTAACACACCAATCTCCTCTGTCCATGGGATTCTCCAGGCAAGAATACTGGAGCGGGTTGCCATTCCCTCTTTCAGGAGATCCTCCCGGGATCAAACCCACGTCTCCTGAATTTGCAGACAGATTCTTTATTGCTGAGCCACCCGGGAAGCCCTATAAACATTAATTTATGTTTAATTTACACATATAAATTGCACTGAAGGGGCTTGGTGATCTCATCCCAACTGAATTTGCCTGTTTTATCTCCAGATACTGCCATTCAATACTACATAAATCATATTCTCTTAAATATCTAGTGCTTTTCTACATACATTTTTGGAATATTCTGAGCCCCCACTAATAATAAATAGCATTTTTCTCTTCTGCACGTATCTATCTATCTATCTTTGAAAATCTAGGCTGTAAATGTTTCTTCCCTGTGAGGTTTATCTTGGATTGTACCCCAAAGAAGGAAGAAGGAAAAATAATTCTTTCTTCTAAACTCTCCTATACATCATTTAAATATTTTTTATATTCTGGGTTATTTATAAACTTTCTTAATATTTTTACTGCCCTTAAAACTCTGTCAGATCCTTGGGACGAAGAATGTCTTATCAATATGGCTATCTCATACAAGTGACTGGTGGAAGCTGCTGTTCATAACCAGTGGTCAATAAATATGTGCTGAATAAATTAATCAGCACTGGTAAAAACAGAAATATTGAACTTCACAAAGAGAAAAATAAGTGGCCTAGGATTCATATTTAATGATTTATTAATCATAATGGCTCTCAAATTAATTCAAATACACAGAGGATAAGAAAGATTAATATACAATAGGCTGTTTTAGTATGTATAAACATTCATTAGACTAAGTTGGAAATGAGATTTAATATACATTGTTCTAAGCTTCTGAGAAGAGCATACTGAAGCCATTCAAACAAGAATGGGAAATACAGAGTTTAGTAGTGAGACTACAGTATTCTGATATATCAGAGTGGGCACCTATCCCAGTCTACTGAAAACAGAAATAGGAAATCAGCCTGAGAAGCATAACCCTGCTACTAAGAACGATAAGGTTTTAATCTCTATCTTTGCATCAATGTTATAAAAGTGAAAACACATGAAATGAAATCTTTGAACTAACTCAGAATACTCAGGAATCACAAAGGGGTCATTTCCCTTTTGTTACAGTGCCTTGGACTGAGTCCTCGTCATGAAACAATTTTTAGTTTAGCCAAAAGGAATATTTCTACCACAAATCAGTCTCCGAGGTAATGAAATCAGGACACATCTTTTTAACATAAGTGTTCTTTAAAAGTGAAAAATTAAAAAGAAAAAACAAAATCAGGCAACTTACTTGCATATAAACAAAAGTGGTTTTTACATGCTAATATTTCCTAATGATGAACACAATCAGTGGTGCAATAGGAAGCAAATCAATAGATATCAAAAATGTAGATCACAAAACTAGTGTATTAATTTGCTAATTTTAATGGATAATACATTAAAATTTCTCATGACTGAGCAGGAAAAGGGCAGAGAAAATATGAAGCAACTGATAATAGGAAAAGAAAAATTTATCTGACTTTACCAAGCAGTGAAGTAATTTTTACTATACAGAACTTGCAAATATTGTTAGGTTATTACACCTTAAAACACTGCTAAAGAGTGAAAGGGTACAGGGAAAAGTCAGGCACCTGATGTCACTGATAGTACAGTGACTGACAGAAAATATTTCTCTAACATAAGAAATGTATTTCATGGGTATTACCAGCATCTATTGGATCGTGAAACACCAAGGACATAACTGGAAGTAATACATGCAATATTAGCAAGAAAACCAAAATCTTTAAGTGGTCTCAAATCATTTTATGATCTGATACCCCCACCACAGTCCAACAGCCATATTTTGTGTGACTCACTATGGAATTCTGCCTTCGCATAATTCCTTAGCATTCTAGGATCCTCATGCAGGAATGATCTATTCTCCTAGTACCCCTGTGCTCATTCTGTCTGCTATTTTTCTTATTCTGCTACTCAATCTTCTCAGTACATATCTACTGCTAAGTCGCTTCAGTCATGTCCGACTCTGTGTGACCCCATACACGGCAGCCTACCAGGCTCCGCCGTCCCTGGGATTCTCCAGGCAAGAACACTGGAGTGGGTTGCCATTTCCTTCTCCAATGCATGAAAGTGAAAAGTGAAAGTGAAGTTGCTCAGTAAGTGTCCAACTCTTCGTGACCCCATGGACTGCAGCCTACCAGGCTCCTCTGTCCACGGGATTTTTCCAGACAAAAATACTTATTTATTTATAAACAAATAATATAAATATTTATTTATAATTAAATAAAATTAATTATTTTATCACATCTGGATAAAATAATTAATTACACAATAGTTGTTTAATTCCACTTTTCTCCACTGAAAATTACTACATGATGGCAAGGTTCATAACTATCTTAATCAGTAAGATTTTTCAGACATCAAGCATAGAAGACAAAAAATATTCAACAAATCTTCAGACAACTAGGTGAACACTGAAACATATGAATATACCCATGAAACATACACATATTACATTAAAAAAAACCTTCATTAAATCTTAACATAAACTATACAACTACCACAAAACTTACTTCATAGAAACCTGGCATTTTAGAATTGTAAAGGACCTGAGAAACCATCTAATCAAGTATATCTTCACTTTTCAGATAAGAAAATAAGGGCCAGAGAGGATAAATGAGCAGTCTGTGGTCACATACAGCTAACTATTGTAGAACAAGACAAGAATCCAGATCTCTGACTTCCAGGTACTACTCTACCTGCCCTTTCAAAACTAAATCCTACAGGGGTGGGAAAAATATATATTAACAAACGTCTATAATTTTGTCAGTTTTGTGGTAAGATCTTCGAAAAAAAATTGGAAAAAGTTGTATTTTATATCTACATATTAATGTTAAAACTTTCTTTGAAAGTGAAAAGTGAAAGTGAAGTAGTTCAGTCATGTCCGACTCTTTGCGACCCCTGTGGACTGTAGCCTACCAGGCTCCTCCGTCCATGGGATTCTCCAGGCAAGGATACTGGAGTGGGTTGCCATTTCCTTCTCAGGGATCTTCCCGACCCCGACTCAGGGATCAAACCCGGGTCTCCCGTATTGCAAGCAGACACTTTACAGTCTGAGCCACCAGGGAAGCCCAAACTTTCTTTATACAAAAGCTAAAACTGAAAAAAAATGCCTCAGATGAGTGGAGTTTCAGTCAGAGCATTTGTACACTTGCAAAATGTACCATTAATCTAGCAAAGATGTTTTAGGACTGCTGTACTTAAACACAGAGCTAACCTTTAGAAAACAAGTGACCAAGAACGGTATAAGAACTGAAGTATAAAGTTCATCCTTTTATGCAAAAAGTTTTACCTTTGATTTGCTACAGTCTTTACCCTAGACACTAAAAATTCTAAAATAAATAGCCTAATTAGATCTCTCGGATGACTAGCATTTATGATTTTAAATGCTGAAAGAATTTAAACTAAATTGTGACCTCAGCCTTCTCACCATTATATTTTAAAAGGAGAAACTTTGACTTACCATTATCAATATCCTGTTACCAGACAAGTATTAATTAGTTGTATGCTGCTGCTGCTGGGTCACTTCAGTCGTGTCCAACTCTGTGCGACCCCATAGACGGCAGCCCACCAGGATGCCCCGTCCCTGGGATTCTCCAGGCAAGAACGCTGGAGTGGGTTGCCATTTCCTTCTCCAATGCATGAAAGTGAAAAGTGAAAGTGAAGTCGCTCAGTCGTGTCGACCCTCAGCAACCCCATAGACTGCAGCCTTCCAGGCTTCTCCATCCATGGGATTTTCCAGATAAGAGTTACTGAAGTGGGGTGCCATTGCCTTCTCCGAATTAGTTGTATAGTTCTATCCTATTTTAATGAATACCTACTTAAAATATATTTCAATAGCAGAAAACACCTTTCTTATCAGTTAGGAAAAATACTAATATCTAATATATCACACATGTTTTATAGAATGTGTACATGCCAATTCATTTTATTATAAACTTTTTATATTGCTTTTCAAATAAGAATAAATACAAGAATTTTAAGGATAAAGATAAAAATGTATTTAAAATATAAGCAAATAGATCCCTAATATTCAATACTGTGTATTTATTTTTAAAACACTTCTCTGAGATGCCCAAGATATGTTGTGAAATAAAGCAATTTACAAAACATGGATAGTATGATGTCACTGGATAACGCACATATGAGTTTACATATACATATATATACATATGTAAGTATACATATATACATACACATACATATGTAAGTATACATATATACATACATATATAACCCTGGAAGGATACCAAAAAAATGGCACAACAGTGATATTATCTAATAATGGAAGTAAGTGATGGGAGTGAAACTTTCCCTGTTAAACACCTACTAAGTATTCTCACTTTCATTCCCCTCTCTCCCTCCCTCTCATCATTTCTGAAGAATATCTTTCTTAAAATAAGACATGATTTGGAGTCTTATGAAACACTGAATTCTTAGTAATTCAGAATTGTCATCATAAATATTAATTATTTAAACAAAGCTGAAATAAAGTCATGCCTTTAAGGGTAAGAATAATAATAAGGAATAACAGTAATAACAGGCCTCTACTGGAGCCACTCATAGCAGTGCCTCATTAAAATAGCTATACAGAGATACTGATTTTTACCCTACCTAAACAACCTCAAGCAGATTTGATTGTGTGTATGATACATTAGCTTTATAAACTTTTATTTCCTAGTTCACTTTCCTGATAAGGCTGATAGGTAGTATTTTTTTTTTTTTAGTATATTTGCCTCCAGAACTTCACAGTGCCATACCAACTATGTTAAAATTATATCACAATCAAAAACATTTAAATTGCATCAAAAATTACTCTGGTTACTATTGTGAGAGAAACAGCCTAATGAACTATCCTAGGAGTTTTAGAACATGAACTGCATGGCAACTATTTGCTTTCCTCAAGTTTTAAAGTAAGATTTTAAGATACACCACTGACTTAATAACAGCTGTTCACTGAGGAAAAAATAAATGACTACATTCTTTTCTTTGTCCCAATTAAAAATTAAGGGAAAAAATTGATTTACCACCTCTTCACAGAAACTTAGCAAAATAATCCTAGAAGAGAACATAGGCAAAACATTCTCTGACATAAATAGTAGAAATGTTTTCTCACATCAGTCTCCAAACTACAAACACAAAACACATATACAACTAATTCTATGTCAAGTCAACAAGCGCCTTATTAGTTCTCGTCTTTACAGTTTCTGAATTACTGTTAAGCTCTCACTGATTCCTCTACCTTAAATCTTTTCCTGGTAGAAGAAAATAAATTGAAAAATAATCCAGGAGATAATCAGGGAAACTGGAACAGACTTGATATTATATATATATATATATATATATATAAATTATTGTAGGCATAATGATGAAATTGTGCTTATGCATGTATACAAATACATAGGAAAAGAGAAATATACATAGATGTGTGTGTGTCTGTGTGTGTGTATACATGACTGTGCCGATGATGTCATGATTTATAAAAGCTGATGTTAACACTTCAGTAGTATAATTATATTGTGTATGTATTCATTTGTGTATATGCATAAACACATACATACATATACATATATACATAATTTTAGGATGCTTTCTCTTCTATATGCTGAAATTTTTAGGGTTTAAATTATAGTAACTCCTGCTATTTGCCTCAAAATAATCTGTGGCAGTAAAATGAGTAGATGAAATGGATTAAATAAGAGCCTAAATATTGATTACTGCTGAAGTTAGATATTCAGAATATGGACAGTCATTATTCAATTCTTACCACTTATACATATGTGTGAAATTTTTCATAATAAAAATTTTAAAGACTAACAGATAAAATGTTCCAGTAAAAACTCTGTGCCTACTGTTTGATGTTTTTCCCCAAATCCTCCAGGCAGATTCATCCTCAGTTTATTGAGATTGCTACTCCAGTTCTATTCTAGCCACCACCATTAAATGATTTCCAATAGACTAGCAATAGTGGACACCATAAGGTCAAGCACTGTGTCTTATTCATTTCGGTTTCTTTAGAGCCTAGCACAAAGTCAAGCAAAATGTCAGCCCTTAATAAATGTTTACTGAACCTAAATGAATGTAAATGAAAAAAGAGACAGAGTACAGACAATCTCATCTGACTTTGTCGTTTTACAGAAACCATTGTTTTTCCCCGTATCATTTACTTGTTAGTAACAACCATAAATCAACCACATATCTAATATTTCTGTAGCACCATTTTAGAAGTACTTTCTAATACTAAACAATTTATCTGGAGACATCAATGACTCAATAATTTTTATAGCTATATGCTTCAATATTAGTTAATTGCCAAAACTGGTTCTGCAAATATCCAGGGGATCACTAATTAACATCAAAGATGTCATATGATTCCTATTAAAAAATAATTTTAAATCATTTTCATACACATGCAGAAAAAAATCTGTATTATACACCAGAGAGTGGTTAATTTCTGTAGATGTGCTGTCCAATACAGTAAAAACTGACCATATGTGGCTATTTAATTAAAATGATACAAAGTTTAAAATTCAGTTCCTCAAGCCATATTTTAAGTGCTCACTGGCCAAGTAAGAGGAGTAGCTACCATATTGACAAGACAGATCTAGAACATTTCCAGCACATGGTTCTACTGGATGGTAGAACTGTTTTTGGTGTGTCTATCTTGTACCCTACAACATTTCTAAATTCATATATTAGCCCTCTCAGCATTTTTTTTTTCTGTTTGGATTTTTAAAGATTTTATATATATTGGATCAGGTCATCTGAGAAGACTTGTTCAGTTGCTCAGTCATTTCTGACTCTGCGACCCCACAGACTGCAGCACACCAGACTTCCCTATTCTTCATTTTCTCCCTGAGTTTGCTCAAACTCATGTTCATTGAGTTAAGGATGCCATCCAACCATCTTATCTTCTATCACCCTCTTCTCTTGCCCTCAATCTTTCCCAGCATCAGGGTCTTTTCCAATTACTTGGCTCTTCACATCAGGTAGCTTAAGTACTTCAGCATCAACCCTTGCAATGAATATTCAGAGTTGATTTCCTATAGGATTGATTGGTGTGATCTCCTTGCTGTTCAAAGAACTCTCAAGAGTCTTCTCCAGCACCACAGTTTTAAAGCATCAATTCTTCAGTGCTCAGCCTTCTTTATGGTCCAACTCTCACATCCACACATGACTACTGAAAAACCATAGCTTCGATTATATGGACCTTTGTCAGCAAAGTGATGTCTGTTTTTTAGTATGCTGTCTAGGTTTGTCATAGCTTTTCTTCCAAGGAGCAAGCATCTTTTTAAATTTCATCACTGCAGTCAGTATCTGCAGTAATTTTCAAGCCCAAGAAAATAAAGTCCCGTTTCCACTGCTTCCCATCTATTTGCCATGAAATGATGGGACCAGATGTCATGGTCTTCACTTTTCGAATATTTAGTTTTAATCCAGCTTTTTCTCTCTCCTCTTTCACCTCCATTAAAATGTTCTTTAGTTCCTCTTCACTTTCTGTCGTTAGAGTGGTGTCATCTGCATACCTGAGGTTACTGATATTTCTCATGGTAATCTTGATTCCAGCTTGTGCTTCATCCAGCCTGGCATTTCACATGATGTAACAGAAGTTAAATAAGCAGGGTGACAATATACAGCCTTGACATACTCCTTTCCCAATTTGGAACCGGTTTGTTGTTCCACGTCTGGTTCTAACTATTGATTCTTGACCTGCATAAAGATTTCTCAGGAGGCAGGTGAAGTGATCTGGTTATCTCCTCTCTTTAAGAATTTTCCAGTTTGTTCTGATCCACACAATCAAAGGCTTTAGCACAATGAAGCAGATGTTCTTCTGGAATACCCTTGCTTTTTCTATGATCCAATGGATGTTGGCAATTTGATCTCGAGTTCCTCAGCCTTTTCTAAATGCAGCTTGAACATCGGAAAGTTCTTCAATCATGTACTTACTGTTAAAGCGTAGCTTGAAGGATTTTGAGCATTACTTTGATAGCATGTGAAATGAGTGCAATTGTGCAGTAGTTTGAACATTCATGGGCATTGCCCCTTTTTGGGACTGGAATGAAAACTGATCTAGTCTTCTGGTTTCTATTGTTTTCCTCTATTTCTTTGCATTGTTCACTTAAGAAGGCTTTCTTATTTCTCCTGGCTATTCTTTGGAACTCTGCATTCAGATAGGTATATCTTTCCTTTTCTCCTTTTCCTTTTAATTCTCTTTTCTCAGCTATTTGTAAGGCCTGTTCAGACAACCATTTTGCCTTTTTTGCATTTCTTTTTCTTGGAAATGGTTTTGGTCACCACCTCCTGTACAATGTTACGAACCTCTGTCCATATTTCTTCAGGCACTCTGTCAGGTCTAATCCCTTGAATATATTTGTCACTTTCACTGTTTAATCATAAGGGATTTGATTTAGGCCATACTTGAATGGCCTACTTTCTTCAATTTAAGTCTGAATTTTGCAATAAGGAGTTCATGATCTGAGCCACAGTCAGCTCCCAGTCTTGCTTTCGCTGACTGTACAGAGCTTCTCCATCTTTGGCTGCAAAGAATATAATCAATCTAATTTTGGTATTAACCATCTGGTGATGTCCACATGTAGAGTCGTCTCTCGTGTGTTGGAAGAGGGTGTTTGCTATGACCAGTGCATTCTCTTGGCCAAACTCTTGTTAGTCTTTGCCTCGCTTTATTTGTACTCCAAAGCCAAACTTGCCTGTTATTTCAGGTATGTCTTTACTTCCTACTCTGAGAAGAGAGATAATTTTACTTCTTCTTTTATAAATTAGATGTCTTTTCTTTTCTGCTTATTTGATTGCTCTGGCTAGAAGTTCTAGTACAAGGCTGAAGAGCAGTGGTGAAAGCAAGCATCCTTTTCATGTTCCTGCCTTACAAGGAAAGCTTTCAGTCTTTCACTATTGAGTATGATGTTAGTTAGAGATTTTTCATAATTGACTTTTATTATGTTACGATGTTCCCTTCAATTTTTCTGAGTGTTCTGACTACAAAAGTATGTAGAATTTTTCAAATACCTTTTCTGCGTCAATTAAGATAATAATTTGTGTTTTTTATCCCTTTGTTCTATTATTAATGTGATGTATTTTGTTGTTGTTCAGTAGCTAAATTTGTCCAATTCTGAGACCCCACGTACTATGGCACTCAGGCTTTTCTATCCTCCACTATGTCCTGGAGTTTGCCCAAATTCATATCCATCTAGTCAGTGATGCTATTACAATGTAATACAATGTAGTATAATGATTTTCTTACATTGAACCAAACATAATTTCTGGGATAAATCCCTTTGGTCATGGTGTTTACTCTCCTTTTAATATACTGCTGGGTTTGGTTTGGTATCATCTTGCTGGGGATTTTAGCAGGCATTTATTTTATAATAACTACAGAAAATATTATAGACATACTCATATAGACTTATAGCTCATATTATTTTTTAGTTAGTAAGGATTATTTTTAAGTAAGAGAAAATGTACCTATCTTTAAGACAGTCTATTGAATATTGAAAATTAAACTTAAGTGAGAGGAAAAATTGTCCCTTTTTCTGTCAATGATAAGTTTCACTAATCTCTTTCGAGTGTTCAATTTTAAGGATGTTGCTTTTTAAAACAGTATAATTTTTCATACATCTGCAAATCTATAATGAATTTCTAAAAAATGGCTTGTAGGATACATATAGCATGATCAATAATTCTATTTCTAAAGAGATAAAGTAATATAAAAGTATTTTACCCCTTCATAGAAAACTTTAGCACAGTCCTTTGCTAAGTTTCCAAAAAATAATATATTGATCTTGCTGATGTCTGAATTCGAATTATCTTGTTCTGTAGAGAAACACACACAGAAAAACACTTCAGATACAGAAGTTTAATAGACACAAAAAAATTGCTGACAACGAAATTCTGAAACCTATAGTTACTTCAAAATAAAATTATGAAGAAGAGCAATTAAAATGTTTATAATTCACTTTTAGTTTACTCTATCACCTTAAGAATTGCAAAAATAATGTACAGAATGCTACTAGGCATTAAAACCAAAATTATAACAGTTTCAACTATAATATGTTTTACAAATTTCTGTAAATACCACATTAATATCACATAATGATCACTTTCAATTTATTTTCCTATGGTTACCATCAAACCAAAAGAACTGAATAAGATACTGAATAAGAACTAAATAAAAATAATTCAATTTTTGTACTGTACAACATCATTCTCCAAATACTTTATTTTTACTGAATTTCTGGTAATATATAATTATTAGAACTTTAAGTTTTAATCTAGACAAATGAGCTCTCTGCAGCACTCATACATTGAAGAGTAAAAGAGCAGTGTGTGTGTAAAAACTGAGCTTTTTGTGATTTTGACAATAAGAATTATTTGGAAAAGAAGAAACAGATATGCTATGAGGAATCTCATTTGGAAATTCTAGGCTTTGGGGAAGACTCTCCATAATCTTTGTTCTCCAGAGGTCACCTCCTAGAACCACTGAAGCAAGGCCAAATGCTAAGATTCAATTACTGTAACATCTGAGAGAAGTCTCGTTAATACCAGCTTTCAAACATTCAATTACTCCAATGGCTCTCATATCAGACTTTCATGTATCTATGAAGTACATGAAACATCTTTCCAAAACTTACAAAACTTGTAACTTATAACTCTTGAATCTGCTACTTTATCACCAGCAATGAAAATACTATCACACATCTGCCTATTGCCTCCTTTCACTTACTTCTGTCATCTAATTCTTCAAAATAAGTAAACACATAAATTGAAACACTAATGTTCTCAAAAACAAAAATACAATGGTTTCTAATCAAGATATAACTTACTTCCTTAATAGAGTAAAGGCCCTGTCAGATGTCTATTTCTGGCCATGACAGAGTAATGGGAACTGGATTTGTTCTGTCCTTAAAGAAACTAGAAAACTAACAAAAACAACAACTATATATATATATACACACACACAACTATTATATATATATACACAACTATTGTATATATTGTGTATATATATACATACAATATATATTGTATATTATACAACTATTATATATATACAACTATATATATACACAACTATATATATACAACTATTTTTATATATATACAAAACTATTTATATATATATAAAATTATATATATATACAATTGTATATATATACACAACTATATATACAACTATATATACACATATACAACTATTGTGTATATATATATAAAACTATTATATATATGTACAACTATATATATATATACAACTATTTTTATATATATATACACAAAACAACTATATATATACAACAACTATATATATATACAACTATATATATATACACACACACACACAACAGCTATTTATATATATACACACAACATCCGCTGGATCATGGAAAAAGCAAGAGAGTGCCAGAAAAACATCTATTTCTGCTTGATTGACTATGCCAAGGCCTTTGACTGTGTGGATCACAATAAACTGTGGAAAATTCTGAAAGAGATGGGAATACCAGACCACCTAACCTGCCTCTTGAGAAATCTGTATGCAGGTCAGGAAGCAACAGTTAGAACTGGACACGGAACAATAGACTGGTTCCAAATAGGAAAAGGAGTACGTCAAGGCTGTATATCGTCACCCTGCTCATTTAACTTATATGCAGAGTACATCATGAGAAATGCTGGACTGGAAGAAACACAAGCTGGAATCAAGATTGCTGGGAGAAATATCAATAACCTCAGATATGCAGATGACACCATCCTTATGGCAGAAAGTGAAGAGGAGCTAAAAAGCCTCTTAATGAAAGTGAAAGAGGAGAGTGAAAAAGTTGGCTTGAAGCTCAACATTCAGAAAACGAAGATCATGGCATCTGGTCCCATCACTTCATGGGAAATAGACGGGGAAACAGTGGAAACAGTGTCAGACTTTATTTTTTGGGCTCCAAAATCACTGCAGATGGTGACTGCAGCCATGAAATTAAAAGACGCTTACTCCTTGGAAGAAAAGTTATGACCAACCTAGACAGCATAGAAAAGCAGAGACATTGCTTTGCTGACTAAGGTCCATCTAGTCAAGGGTATGGTTTTTCCTGTGGTCATGTATGGATGTGAGAGTTGGACTGTGAAGAAGGCTGAGCGCTGAAGAAGTGATGTGTCTGAACTGTGGTGTTGGAGAAGACTCTTGAGGGTCCCTTGGACTGCAAGGAGATCCAACCAGTCCATTCTGAAGGAGATCAACCCTGGAATTTCTTTGGAAGGAATGATGCTAAAGCTGAAGCTCCAGTACTTTGGCCACCTCATGAGAAGAGTTGACTCATTGGGAAAGACTCTGATGCTGGGAGAGATTGGGAGCAGGAGGAGAAGGTGACGAACCAGGATGAGATGGCTGGATGGCATCACAGACTCAATGGACGTGGGTCTGGGTGAACTCTGGGAGATGGTGATGGACAGGGAGGCCTGGCATGCTGAGATTCATGGGGTCGCAAAGAGTCGGACACGACTGAGCGACTGAACTGAACTGAACTGATTATATATATATATACATACACACAACTATTGTATGTACTATATTGTATATACATACACATCCTATATAAATTGTATATACTGTATACTATACAACTATTATATATATACTACTATTGTATATACTATATTGTATATATATATACATACTATATATAGTGTGTATATATATATAACTATCGTAATATATAACTATTATATATATACACAACTGTATATATAAATATATATACAACTATTTATATATATATATAAACAACAGTTTGCAGACACTGGACAACAGGAAGTGCAGGAAACTATTTTCTTTGAGAAGGAAAGCAAAGCCAGAGCCCTGTTTATTTCCTGGAGGTTCTAGGCAACAGAAAATGGAGGTAAAATCCAAAGAAAGCCCAGCAACCTCACTGAATTCAGAAGAGTTCAGATTTGAGGACAGCAAAGTGGACAGAATTTGTGCAACATGTTGTTGAAAGGAAGACAGCAGCATAGACAAGTGCTCTGGAGATGAGTGCCTTTGGGTCTTTGGCTGAGTACTGATCTCCAAAAGCACAGGAGGAAAGACTCCCAGGAAGGAATTAGAACCACTTGAAAGAAAGAGGCAGAATAATTCTGAGACTCACACAGTGCTGTGAACTGTTCTGGCTCCAGAGTGGAATCCTCATACACAAAGCACGTGGTACACTTGTCAGAAGGGCACCTCCTTGGTTATCAGGACAAATTAGTCCCGACATACAGGCTGCTCTAGACCCACCCTAACAAAGTTAATCAAATGGATTCCAAGAGAATTTATAGTATTCCAAAATGAAGACATATAATATTTAAAGAATTACAAATAAATCCAATGTTTGATAATATAAAATTCTGAATGTCCAGCATTCAGTTAAAAAAACTACCAACGATGACTACATAAGAACTGGGGCAGGGAGGATACATGGTCGGGGGGTGAGGGGATCAATAGAAAATAACTCAGAAATAACAGTGATAATAGCATTGACATAGAAGATTTTGAAACCGTTATTAAAATTGCATGTTCAAGAAAGTAGAAGACAATAGGTGAGGAGAACTGAGAGACATAAAAAAACTAAATAGGAACTTAAAGAGTTGAAAACCACAATATTAGAAGCTAACAATACAATGACTGAAGTTAACAGCAAAGAAATGTTAACAGAAAAGAAATGTTAACTGAAAATAGGAAAACAGAAAAATCAACATCAATTAAAACAAAAGCTGACTTTCAAAATCAATAAAATAAATCTCCAGCCAGAATGATCAGGAAAAAAGTAAGACAGAGAAGACAGAAGTCATGAATTATCAAATCAATGGAATACAACATCATTACAGATCCTACCAACAATAAAAGCATGTAAAAAGTATTTTATGAATGACTTTACACCAACATACTGACAACCAAGATGATCTGGATAAATTCCTTTAGAAACACAATCTACCAATGCTGACTCAAGAAAGAAAGAGATAATTTCAATAGCCCTATATCAATTAAAGGGGCTGAATTTATAATTAAATCTTCCTAATGAAAAAATCTCCATATAAAAGTGGCTTCACCAGTGAATTCTATAAACAATTAAGGAGGAAATAAACAATTCCAGGTAAAGTCTTCCAGAAAATAGGAAAGGAGGGACCATAAACAACTCTTCACTAAGGACAGCATTACCCCAACATCAAAACCAATCAAAATCACTACAGGAAAAGACAGACTCCTACCATATTTTTCATAAATTTAAATGCAAAAATTCTTAACAAAACATTAGCAAATCAAACCTAGAAATATATAAAAGGATAATACATCAGGCACGCCACTACACTCTGCTCTATTTTTCTTCAAACCAAATTTCTGTCAATTATTACTTTGTACAATTATTTGCTGAATTTACTTATTCCCCTACAATGTAAACTCCATGAATGCAAGAACCTTGTTTTGGTCATTGTTATATTGCTAGCTACACTGCTGTACCTAGAACAGTGTCTGTTATGTATATGGTTTCCAATAGTTTTGGAAATATATTTCAAAGTTTATTTCCCATTCCCTGCTGTAGACCATTCTTCATTCATTCAACTAATTTCAGACTTCAGATGAGACTTACTTTGGTCTCCAAGTATTCTAAACTATTACCAAGATTATTTAAGGGTTACTAGGGAGAAAAATTACCTCATGTAACACCTAGGAAAGAAATATGCTGAAAATAGCATTATCTTACAATTTGCTATTTGGGTCACACTAATGAAACTAGAAAATAGGGAGATGAATTAGCCATTGTAATATCTGGGTAGGACATTAAAGGAATCTGAAGTAAAACAGAAGCCATGGGGGAGTGGAGAGTGGACAGACTTTGAAGAAAAAGATTTAGAGATTAATAACTTTTCATTCCATATATTTGATGCTAGAGTAAAAGAATAAATTTTCACTCCATAGATGTTCACACTAAAAATGATTTTGGGGGCTATATGTGCATGTATACATAAAGTTACCCATTTCTAGATTATAAGCCAAAAGTTAAGCAGAAATGGTCTTGTCATTTACCTTGCAGTCCAATCTTTAAAACAGCTCTTCTGTTTTCACCACAAATTAAAGAAGAGATAAGTGAGAGTTTTCCCTGAAGTGAAAGAAAAATAGTTATAGATAAATCCAAGAGACTATAATAACATATCTAAAATTAGAATAAATTTTTAAGGCTACTTTACTCATCATTACAAAATACTGGAAAGAATCCAAGTACTGCTACACTGGGGAATGTTATAAACAGACTGTAGTGGAATTCTAGCAATCAATAAAATGTAATACTATTGATAAACGTAACAACTTGCAGAATTGCAAGGAGTGAAAAGAAGCCACAATCAAAAGGCTACGTACTGATACATGTAACATATAACATTGTACATCAACTATACTTTAAAAGGAAAAAGCTACATACAGTTCAGTTCAGTTGCTCAATCATGTGTGACTCTACTCAGTCATGTGTGACTCTACATAAATGACTCAATTTACATGGCATTCTTGAAAGGCAAAAAGTACTGTATAACCTGAGGAAGCTGGTCAAAAGTGGCTGCCATGGATTGAAATTAAGGTAGCAGCTGACTATAAAATTTGGGGGGAGTGAAAGCCTGTTCTACAGCTTGATCATGGTTGCAGTTACATGTTTTTATACATCTGTCAAAACTCACAGACCTATATATAGTAAAAACCAGTGAATTTCATAGTAAAATGCATTTAATAAAATTCAAGAAACGTTGAGATACCTGCAGACATGTGCAGTTTAGAAAAAGGAATGTAAGAATTCAAACTGACAGTTCATTTATATCTAAACTTAATAACACCAATAAAAATGCTAGACTTTTAAAAATATTTCACTTAAATTCTTCTATATCAAACACACAAAATAGGAATGATGAAGTTAGGTACAGCCCAGTAATAATTAACATTAATGATCCATCAGAAAGAAAATTAATTTAATCGAATCATTGATAAACACAAGTATGCAAGAAGATGGGGAAACAGTGGCAGACTTAATTTTGGGGGGCTCCAAAATCACTGTAGACGGTGATTGCAGCCATGAAATTAAAAGACGCTTACTCCTTGGAAGAAAAATTACGACCAACTTAGATAGCATATTCAAAAGCAGAGACATTACTTTGCCAACAAAGGTCTGTCTAGTCAAGGCTATGGTTTTTCCAGTGGTCATGTATGGATGTGAGAGTTGGACTGTGAAGAAAGCTGAGCGCTGAAGAACAGCTGTTTTTGAACTGTGGTGTTGGAGAAGACTCTTGAGGGTCCCTTGGACTGCAAGGAGATCCAACCAGTCCATTCTGAAGGAGATCAGCCCTGGGATTTCTTTGGAAGGAATGATGCTAAAGCTGAAACTCCAATACTTTGGCCACCTCATGCGAAGAGTTGACTCATTGGGAAAGACTCTGATGCTGGGAGGGATTGGGGGCAGGAGGAGAAGGGGACGACAGAGGATGAGATGGCTGGATAGCATCACCAACTGGATGGACGTGAGTTTGGGTGAACTCCGGGAGTTGGCGATGGACAGGGAGGCCTGGCTTCATAGGGTTGCAAAGAGTCGGACATGACTGAGAGACTGAACAAACTGAACTGATGGAAGAAGCATCATCCTAATCAACCAAATGTGAAGTGAGTTTGCAAATACTAAAAAACGTTTGATTAGGAATTTAAATACAGTGAAGTAGAAAAGACCAGCTGTAATACATAGAACTTTATTTCATATGACAAAAAATATCAGGAAAATGGAAAACAAAAAAAAAAAAAGAAAGATAAACAAATGTCTACATGGAGAATATTGATTTTTCATATGACAGGAAATATCAGGAAAATGGAAAACAAAAAAAATGAAAGATAACAAATGTCTACGTGGAGAATATTGATTACCGGGTAAAACTGAAAAGTGACATCATTTCTCTTTTACTATATGACACATTTTGTCAGAAAGCTCTTTACCTGCTTCCTAACACTCTTAACTTTGACCCAAAATTAACTATACAACAACTAAAATTTTAAAATTCACTGCTGCTGCTGCTAAGTCGCTTCAGTCGTGTCCGACTCTGTGCGACCCCATAGATGGAAGCCCACCAGGCTTCCCCGTCCCACTAAATATGCATAAAAAATATTGGATATAACCCCCCCAAAATTTCAGGAACTTAAAAGACAAAATCAACAGAAATTCTACAATCTGAAATCCTCTGCGAAAACAAAACAGTACTGAAGAAAGACAAACAGTATCTGACAGACCAGAAGGACAATATCAAAGAACCCAACATGCCACCATACATGTAAGTGACATCCAGAAAAAGAGTAATAATATGCAAGAAAAAAAAAATCCAAGAAACATTAGTCAATAATGTCCCTAATTTGATAAAAACTGTTTATGCATCCAAGAAGTTCAGTTGCTCACATCTGGATAAGTTCAAATAAAAACCACACCAAGGCACTCGACAATCCAACTTCGGAAAACAAACGCTAACTATTCTGAGTTGTGTCAGTTCTTACCTGGATATATTTCTTGTCATAATCACAACCTGGCTGTAGGGATCTGATATCTACTTTGTGTAATTTATTTAGCAGATCAACTTCAGGCACTCCATTGACTTCTTTTATTAATTCAAGTGGCATATCAGATCTGCTTCATAGTGTGATGGAAAGCAAATTCGGTTAGGGAAGTTGATAACTTACTGCTGAAAACACAAAAACCAGTATTTTATCCAAAGTAGTAAATAATTTGCTTTAAGCGTCTTTGATTTGCTTTTCCTTTTTAGTTAGTCATCACTGTTGGGGGAGAAGAAGGACGGGTGAATTATTCTGTAATTTTATTACGATGATCAATACACACATTCTCCTAAGGCATTCAAAATTAACCATTTTCTATTAGTCTTGTATTTTAAGAACTACTTGTATAATTCAGCTTTAGAATCTGTGAAAAGGGCACTAACAACTGCCTTTACCACTGTGCTTTGAAAGGTACAAACTACTGAGGAAGGGAAAGGAGGCTGAAAAGTTTTGCGCTTGTTTTTAAATCCCTTTGGCAGTTGTAACGTTGTGTAGGTAAACTGTGCCCCAAAAGTTTATGACTTCAAAATATATCTGTTGCCTCCTCCCTCCAGCCCCTATGCAGTCGAAAGAAACTACTGAACAGCTGTTAACCTGAGCATTTTCAGATTCTTTTTTTCCCCCAAACTTATTGCCTGGGACACGCACTAGTATCGATATTTAATATTTAGTTTTAGTGTGTGCGCGCCAAGCTTCTCCAAGCCAGGCGACAGTCTTGAGGGCGGAGACGTGGATTAACTGAAGTCAGGTGCTCACAAAACGCTAAAATGCTCAACACAAGTAAGCTCACGAGAAAGACAAGTATGAACAGTTTCCCTGCAATAACTCCTCCAAATGTTGATCTAAACTAAACCAGGCTCTTCATAATACCGGTTCAGGTCCCGACTCACCTCGTAACGACTTCAAGATCTCCAAATTTAGCTTGGAAATTGACTGACCCGCTCTTTTAAAAGAGAAACTAGGAAGAGTTCGGACTGGCGCGCTGGTGACGTCACGCGCACGGCAGCAACCCAGTCCCACGCATGCGTACACGACCGCTAGGGCATAGAGCGGCTCGTTCTCGGGCCTTTGGAGGACGAACTGCGGCATGGTGTCTAGGCCTAAAATGCGCTGGAAGTTTCTCGGAATACCTAGAGAGGATCCAGCGCGTGGCGGGGAGGGTGGCGGCTGTACTACTCCCGCTCCCCGAATTCCCGCGGATCCACTTAGGGCGGCTCCCGCCGATTTCGAGCGGTCTCTCTGGCGGGTGGCAGAGGGAGGAGAGGCGGTGCTACACATTTCCTAAATCCAATAGCCAATGAAAAGCCTTTCGCAGACCTAGGCGGGTTTGGTAGATTTGGAAGCTCCTGGGGACCGGGCCCTTATTTTAGTTCCCAATTGTCTTCCCCTAAAGGAAAGAGCTCTAACGCAGTTTTTACAGTGAAATAAATCTAGCAATGAGGAATGCTACTTTTCAGATTTGATTAACCACTTCAATGATTTATAGGACTATGATTTTATGCTATAATTAATGAGCTGTTTAGTTGCTAAGTCTTGTCAGACT
The DNA here is from genome assembly GCF_042477335.2 of Ovis canadensis. Taxonomy (NCBI): domain Eukaryota; kingdom Metazoa; phylum Chordata; class Mammalia; order Artiodactyla; family Bovidae; genus Ovis; species Ovis canadensis. The sequence continues at coordinate 104,158,140 of NC_091248.1, forward strand.
CTTGCGACCCCATGTGTAGCTGGCCAGGCTCCTGTCTGTCGGATTTCCCAGAAAAGAAAATTAGAGTGGGCTGCCGGTTTCCTTTGCCAGGGGAATCGTCCCCTCCTGGGGATCAAACCTGCCTCCCCTGCATTGGCATTTGAGTTCTTTACCACTGAACCACCGTAATTAGTGAGATGCTGTTAAATGTGAATCTTTTGCTTATTTTTGACTTATCCCTCCAGTCATTTAAGTGAAACCACCCAGTGCAAAACTAGAATGAAATATTCACATAAATATTTCCAATGCTATTTGGACTGAAACATCTGCTGTACGTATATATTTGCAGGAAGAAATAGCTAACATATTTGAAGAAAAAAAATTTTTTTCAGCAGGAATCACGTGTGTTAGTCCATCTTCCCTTTCTCTCCCATCCTTTTATTCATATACCACCAGTTGTGATAACAGTTTGAGCTCTGCAGCTGGTAGGAAAACTATCCAAGGGGTCAATTACACATCTTTTCTCAACCTGTTTTCAACTTTTCCTTCTTACTCACTGTGTTGATCTGAAACAAGTAAGACTACCAGATAATTCTCCAACAAGGATGTGTTTATTTGGGATCAGTAGCACGTGGCAACTCAAGGTTTGCAAAAATGAGGAAACATGCAAGGAAAGGACTGGAAAGGGAAGAAGAAAGCTGGTATAGAGGGGGAAAGAGAGGTGGCAGAATTTTAATAAGCAAAGAATTCATGGCTTTTCATTGAGTCTTCTTTTAACCTTATTTTATATTGGAGTATAGTCACTTAATAAACAATGTTGTGATTGGTTTCAGGTGAACAGTGAAGGGACTCAGCCATACATATATACCTATCAGTTCACCCCCAAACTCGTTTCCTGTAACATTGAGCAGAGTTCCATGTGCTATACAATAGGTCCTTGTTGGTTATCTGTTTGAAATATAGCAGTGTGTATGTCATCCCCAACTCTCTACCTATCCCTTCCCTCCATCCTCCTCCCTGCAACCACAAGTTCATTCTTTAAATCTGTGAGTCTCTGTTTTGTAAGTTCATTTGTATCAAATATCTTTGCCAGGAGAGGGAACTCTGTCTTCTTCCTGTTGAGGTCAACAGGGTGTGAGATCTCACTTTTCTAGTCTCCCAACTCTAGAGACTAACTGAATTTTTATCCAATATCTAACTGAATTAACAATCACCCAAATTATAGTGTTCTGGAAACATAAAGGTAATTACTATCTTTTTTAACTTATCCAAATGTGAACTTATTGGAAAGAAAAAAAAGTTTATAGAAGATATTTTCATAAGCTTCCTGTTTAACATAGGCCCAAAGCCTTGGTGGTCATCTTATAGGGTCCTTATAAATATATAGGACTGAGACAGGATTTACTATTGGGTTCTACAGGGAAGTACACAGGAGCAATTCATTTCTTTGGAAGTGAAACTATCCACTGATCTTATGACTATCGGTTCTCCAAGTTTACTAAAGCCCCAGATTTTAACACCATGATCATTACAAGGGAATTTTTTTTTTCAACTGCCGTATATAAACTTGGTAACACAGAATCTATATACATGTTCTTAGTTTTAAAAATACACAGCATCTGAACTATCTTTTTAGTTAATCCTGCAAGTTATCCTTTGCCCTAAAATGAGAAAAAAAACTTACTTTCAATTAAAAAAAAAAGGGGGAAAGTGCCAAATTGATCTTTTTGAAAGGGGAGTAAAACACTGTGGGGTTCAAACAGTATAGTTATCAATTCCCTATATACAAAAAATGAGAGAGATGATTAGTCCTTATTGATATATAGATATGTCCACCTATCACTCCCAGCAAATCTTAATACAAACATAATAGTTCATCTCCATAAACCCTAAGACAATTTACTCAACAATAAAGTTATATAAATCAGGTATATGTTGGAAAAGTTTAGAACACAAGGACTGTTTTGAAAGGTCAGTTTGACTGTGGAGAATAATATGTCATTGTATCTAATGGTAATTCCAATTGTATCCAATCCAACTCTATTTAATTGAGGTTTCTGCTTATTTTATTTTATTTTAATTTTTTTACATGCAATTGGCATTTAAACACCTTCTTCTACAGCCTAAGCTTACTACAGGCAAGGAGAATTGTTTGCTATTGTGACCAATGTGACCAATTGTGACCAATGTCTGGCACATTGTAGGTGCTGAATATTTGTTGAATGAACAAATGTTAAGAAAAAAAAAATTCTCTTTCCTCATCTCTGGCTTCCATCATTCCATTTCACCCTAATTTACTGTATTACATTGAAATTGTCATTCCAAGATAACTGAAGATTTCTTTGTTGCTAAGCCAAAAGGATACTTTTCAGTCTTTCTTACTCATATTTTTAAAAAGTATTTTCATCTTGCTACTGTAACTGCACAAGGCCTTATGGGGCCTCTCTGGGACAGGCCCTCCCCCTTCATGTCCTCCACTTGCCTCTTGTCTGTGAAAAAAACTTTAGCCAAATAATAAATTTAATCAGAGAAATGAGAAAATGCAGAAACAAAGGAAAACTGTCAAGCAAGACTAAATAATGATAGTTTAGCTATTAAACAAAGTCAAAGACAGTTTTTCTTAAGGGCTATATAAAACATTCTGCACCATATCTTTTGAACTGTTTTGCAGATACTAAAACCCCTGTCAGATGAGTTTGCCCACAAACGTGCTGACCACAAGCATGTAGACCCACAGACCATTTGGAACCAGAAGTTGATGATGTAGACTCCTGCTTATCTCATCACCAGCCAAACAAAAAGATGTCCATGAACTGAGCATATACCCTGAAACCTTCTCACGAGCATGTAGCTGTTTTTTCTCTTTCTCCTGTATAACCTCCAAGCAAACCATGGGGAGTAGGAACTCAGTTCTTTGGTCCATGAGTCAACCTTCTCTTTGGGATTGCCAGCTTCCTCAATAATGCTCTTTCTTTTTACCCCATATTGGCCTCTCAGTATCAGATTCTTGAGCCATGAGCAGCCAAATTTAACTTTGGTAACACTACCACATGTTCTTAGTTTTTCTTTTGCCCTCTCTCAACAGAAACTTTTAAAGTTTTCTTTTTTTCTTTCCTGTTAAAGTCTATGAATGTCCATATTCTACTATGGTGAAGATATCTAAGAAAGGTGTACAAAACTGCTTTTTTCGTTGTGATTGTTCTCAATTACTCTAGGACTCAAATGCTCACTACACATTCAAGCTTCTAATCTTGTTCTTCTTCATAACCTCCCAGTTACTGGCTGAGTTTGGGATAGGTCTGGTTCCAGATCCTACACTTTTCTTCCTCACATTAGCAATTAGTTTGTCCTACAAGTAAAAAAAAAACTTAATATGAAATACAGTATAATTTAAGATAATAAAAGGGGGGAAAAAGAGATTGAATCAACTAGATAGGGTAATGAACTCATATGAAGCCAAAACGATCCATTATTGTTTTTCTACCTTTACTGAAGCAATATAAAAAGCTACATTAAGACTAACAATCAATGTAACAGCTATTTCAAGTTATAATTTTTAAAGGTGCAAAAAAGGAAGTTTGGGTATAAAATCTACAATGTAAAAATGTTCAATTTTAAGAAAAGCTAAAATGAGATTCTCACTAATAAAAAATAAGTGCTAAAAGTAGAATTTTTTAACTAAGAAAAGCATGAATATAGGATTCAGTGCTCCCCTAGTGGCTCAGGTAAAGAATCCACCTGCCATTGTAAGAGATGCAGGAGATGTGAGTTTAATCCCTGGGTCTGGAAGATTCCCTGGAGTAGAAAATGACAACACACTCCAGTGTTCTTATTTGGAGAATCTCATGGACAGAGGAGCCTGCAAGGCTACAGTCCATGGCGTCGCAAAGAGTTGGACACAACTGAGCATAATGGATGGACACTGTTTTCCTAAGTAACTGACCAGAAGGAAAGAAATTAATCTACAAGATTCTGGTACTTCTTATCTCTCATAAGCATTTTTAAACTGCTCTTACCTATTTATTTTTTAATGTTGATATTTTGAGTTGAATTTTCTAGTCACTCAATACTCCAAATTTATTTCCTGTGCATTAATTGTGGGGTTGTTACCCATTCCTATTGCAATCAGCTATCTTCCTGCAAGCATTTAGTATCATGTTGCATCCCAAGCACTTGACAATATCATGTTCTACTTATTCCTTAATTTTCCTAACAGTAATAACTAAACTAGATTACATTGTTTAGAATTCATTTCTTTGCAGTCTAATAGCATTTGTGTCCATTCCTAATAAACATATCAGTAACTATAAAATCTTATTTCTAAAGCATCAACTTTTTATATTGTTATATAGTTTAAAAGATGTTTCCAACATAAATTTATAGCAACTTTATATTTCAAGCATAAATTTAAATAAAGAATGTAATCATAGGGTATATTATGAAAAGAATAAAGATATTTTTAAAACATAATATTGAATATCACAAATTGAGAAGAAATTAGAGTCTATTGAAGAGATTCCACCACAATTCCTGTATTTTAGTAGTATTTTTTAAAAATTACATATAACTTCCAGTTATCATCACATTAAGTTCAGTGAAAAGCTCTGTCTGAGAGGAATACTAAGGGACAAATCACACACTAAGGAAAAAGTGAATGACTGGAAAAAGAACATAACAGCCTGAACGTTTAGTAAACATTACAGGGATACAGATACATGAAGGAAGGGTGAGCAAACCAAGAAGGACCATGATCTTATCAGAAAGAAGAGTGAGACACTCTCCTTTTTGAACTAAGCCATTAGGCACCTAGGTAACTCATAGACTCTAACAGGTACAGGGTTGATTGAAACAGGCTGTCTCAACAGAGATAAATTTTAGTTAAGTTACACTAAAGATAAATACTGGGGAAAAAAATCTGCATTTACAATATCAACATAAGTTAATTCAGAATAAGATTCTGTGAGAAAACAGTTTATCAAGAAAAAAATATTTAAAAAAAGAAACCTCGAGGTGCCAATGTGTGAGATGAAACATGTTGCCTAAGAAAATGGTTCTTTGTTTCTCTGTAGAGGTGGAGAAGAGAGAGGAATTGAGAGGGAACTAGCAAAACGCCAGAGAGTATACATGAGTCCCTGAAGAGATGGCATTTTTTGATGCCTGTGTTGTCTTTCATTAACTCATTTAATAAAATTTCTAATTTGGTAAAGTTGTTGATCACATGAAATTAAAAGATGCTTATTCCTTGGGAGAAAAGTTGTGACCAACCTAGACAACATATTAAAAAGCAGAGACATTACTGTGTCAACAAAGATCCATCTAATCAAGGTTATAGTTTTTCCAGTAGTCATGCATGGATGTGAGAGTTGGACTATAAAGAAAGCTGACCACTGAAGAATTGATGCTTTTAAACTGTGGTGTTGCAGAAGACTCTTGAGAGTCTCTTGGACTGCAAGGAGATCCGACCAGTCCATCCTAAAGGAAATCAGTCCTGAATGTTCATTGGAAGGTCTGATGTTGAAGCTGAAACTCTAATACTTTGGCCACCTGATGTGAAAAGCTGACTCATTTGAAAAGGCCCTGATGCTGGGAAAGATTGAAGGCGGGAGGAGAAGGGGACGACGAAGGATGAGATGGTTGGATGGCATCACTGACTCAGTGGACATGAGTTTGAGTAAACTCCAGGCATTGGTGATGGACAGGGAGGCCTGGTGTGCTGCAGTCCATGGGGTCACAAAGAGTCAGACATGACTGAACTAAACTGAACAGCCATCAGATTGTAGCCGATCCCTACAGTGAGCCCTGAGGAAAGGAAGCTCAGGATGTGAAAACAGGATAGTGGCCCCAAATAGATTAGGTGCACATGAAAGAAATTATTTCAGTAAGCCTGGCTTGCACCTTCCCATACATAGAAAAGCATTAAATTCTTTGAGATACCTGGTTTTCCTTAATTAACAATCAAGCACTAATCTGGGTACTGCTGTGAAGGGATTTTACAAATCAATTGATGTTAAGTATGGAGGTTATCTTTTAGCATTAATAGACACAACTTAGTGACTAAACCAGAGAAGGCAATGGCACCCCACTCCAGTACTCTTGCCTGGAAAATCCCATGAACAGAGAAGCCTGGTAGACTGCAGTCCATGGGGTTGCGAAGAGTCAGACATGACTGAATGACTTCACTTTCACTTTTCACTTTCATGCATTGGAGAAGGAAATGGCAACCCACTTCAGTGTTCTTGCCTGGAGAATCCCAGTGACGGGGGAGCCTGGTGGGCTGCCGTCTATGGGGTCGCACAGAGTCGGACACGACTGAAGTGACAGCAGCAGCAGCAGCCGCAGTGACTAAACAACACAAAATGGAGGTAATCTTGGGGCCTGACCCAATCAGGCAGGAAGCAAAGAAGAACTTACGGCAGAAAGCGAAGAACTAAAGGGCCTTTTGATAAAAATGAAAGAGGAGAGTGAAAAAGTTGGTTTAAAACTTAACATTCAGAAAACTAAGATCATGGCATCTGGTCCCATCACTTCATGCCAAATAGATGGGGAAACAATGGAAACAGTGACAGACTTTATCTTTGGGGGCTCCAAAATCACTGCAGATGGTGACTGCATCCATGAAATTAAAAGACACTTACTCCTTGGAAGAAAAGTTATGACCAACTTAGCATATTAAAAAGCAGAGACATTACTTTGCCAACAAAGTTCCATCTAGTCAAAATTATGGTTTTTCCAGTAGTCATGTACAGATGTAAGAGTTGGACTATAAAGAAAGCTGAGCGCCGAAGAATTGATGCTTTTGAACTGTGGTGTTGAGACTCTTGAGAGTCCCTTGGACTGCAAGGAGATCCAACCAGTCCATTCTAAAGGAAATCAGTCCTGAATATTCATTGGAAGGACTGTTGCTGAAGCTGAAACTCTAATACTTGGCCACCTGGTGTGAAGAACTGACTCATTGGAAAAGCCCCTGATGCTGGGAAAGATTGAAGGTGGGAGGAGAAGGTGATGACAGAGGATGAGATGGTTGGATGGCATCACTGACTCAATGGACGAGTTCGAGTAACCTCTGGGCATTGGTGATGGAGAGGGAGGCCTGGTGTGCTGCAGTCCATAGGGTCACAAAGAGTGAGACACGACTGAGGGACTGAACTGAACCGAACTGATTGATCACAGTAAGGAAGTAAGGCTCTTGGTCTATGTTCAGACTGATACAAGTATAATTGAGGCAGCACACACTGAAGAGAGAGAAAGAAAAATAAGAATGAAAGACCAGCTGAAAATTAGCAGACATGAAGGATTGATTAGTCAAAGAGGAACTTTCAATTTCTTAACACTGTAGATATATAGGTTTATGCCTTGAGTTTAGAGTCACTATTTTCTGAATGTCGTGCAGAGCATATATAGTTCTGAAAAATATCCTGCATGCAATAATACTAACATATAGAACTTTTTATAATCTTAGGATAAAAAAAAAATGTGTTAGACTTCAACATATGTGTTTTTAAAAGACTCTGATCCAGTTCTGAAAGTTGGAGAGCGTGGCATCAGGTAGTAAAGTGTGATCTGATTTTTTTTCTCTTTTTTACCCATCTTTTTTGAGTGGTCACAAATAGGCACACTTTTAAATCCTTCATAATGAATAGTTTAAATGATGGAAAATTGATTAGGAGGTTGTATTTTTTTTTAGTTCATCATGGTTATTCGGCACAATTGAGAACCATTTGCTTTAGGTTTAAAACATACTTTTAACACAAAAAGACATTTTTTACTTCTGTCAGATCTTTCTTCTATTAGTTTAAATAGAATCTGCATTTATTCATTACATTCATACATTTTTTGAGGAAATGGAAAATTCAACATCATAGAGTCCCTTTGATGAAAATTGAGGATATGCTATTCTTTTCTCACTTGTATACAATAACATTGAGAAGTTCTGCAGCTAAATGACAGTTTATCTTTTCTCCCTACAGTGCTAAGCTATAGCTACTGTATTAGAGGATGAAGTATCATTTGTGTTGGTTCTAGTTTTATCTAGTCCTCAGTATAAAAAAATTAGTCCAAAGCATCTTTCCTGTGATTAAAGTAGAATAGAAATGATTGCCGTATAATCATATTTGAAAACCTTCTAGTTTAATTAGGGTATATTCAACCCAGAGTACAGTGTCAAAATCTGGCATAGTCAAAGGAATAGAACAGACGGAGAAAAACAAATACTTTGCTTTTCCTACTTATTTTCATATTAAGATGGTGTAAATGAGTCCAAAGTCTAGATCCATGTTTGTTTACCAGTTTTGTAACTCCATCAAAAAGAAAGGAATTGGTAAAAAGAAAATTTATTCTTTCTGCTTTGTCATTTATACTGACCATGAAGAATTGTTTATGTACTCCAAGTAATCCACTAATCAATTTTATTCATATTAAATTTATAATACTAATAATATTAATCTGGATAAATCTCAATTTTCCCTCATAGTAAACATTCTTCTTTTCTTTCAATTTTTGCCCATTAGCCTTTATATCAAACCATTCATTCCTCCCTCAGAAAAATTCTATCCTCTTTGCCACAATTACACATTCAGGAGTGAGCATGTGGCCCAACGACAGATGAAAAGGTATTTGCTGGGGACTTCTGGGAGAAAATTTTTTCCTCTCTCTGTTGTCACAGCAACAGTATGGCAAACCAGCCTCCCATCTTTCTGATACAATGTGAGGAAACATGTAGATCAATTAATCCTGTATGCCATTCCATGGCCAAAAGGGAAACAAATTTAAGATGAAGCCAGTCTGTGGTAAAGGAGCAGAATGTCAGATTTTTAAAAAATTTGCATTTGGTAACTTTAAGCCCTTATATCAACTAACTCTGAAATTCACATGCCTCTGAATTTCAAGTTTTATGAACTTGTTTCAATTTTACATGACTGGCAGTCAAAAGACTTCTTTCAGGCTAGCACCAGGGAATTCATAGGTGTAAGACATCTAACATTGCTAATAATAATCTAATATTTTCATATGCATCCTAGATATCTCCACTATGTCTGGAAGATATCTCCAACTTTCAAACCAGAACAGGCTCAAAACAGAACTCCAGATGTTATGAACTCCAAATTGTTCCTTTTTAATATTCTCTAATTCAATGAATGGCGCCACTTTCATGCAATTAATTACTCAGGCTAAACCACCTTGAGGATGCTCTTACTTCTTCTCACTCTCCACAACCAATCTGAAAGTTCTCTCTGTTTTCAGATCATATCTACTATTCTGGATCCAGGCATTTGCCATAACCTCCATCAAGTCAATTAGGCTGTTTCAAAGTAACAGCCTTCTAAAATGGATGACTAATCATCATTCTTATCATTTTACATCTATTCCCCACATGGGACCCAAAGGGATTCTTTAAAAATATATTGAGAAAATGTCACTTCCGCTAACAATATCTTTCAGTGGTTTTTCACCACACTTAAAAAAAAAAAACAACAAACTAGCCTCTCACCACTTCCACTTTTACATTCAGATACTCCCCCCAGTCTCTCTGCTAAAAAGTACTGACATCTGCTGCTTTGGAAACAGACTAAACACACTGAAATTCTCTTCTCCAAATATTCAAGAAACTTGGCTCTCTTCCTTGAGGTCTCTACTGAAAAGTTACCTGCTGAAGGGTGGTTTCCTAACCATTTGTTCACTATTCTTTACTATCTTGTATTAGTTCTAAAGCAAATAGGTGACTATATATTATCAGTCCAAATGGCAATATTTGACCATCCGATCTATTGGTAACTGATCATCTGCTTTTAGATTTTTCAGTGATAAGAGCTATAATCCATTTTTGCTTACAACATTTTGACATGAGGTTGTTTTTTGTTTTATTTTGTTTTCAGTTGCAACAAAATAGTACGAGTGTTTAACTCTCCATGAACCAAAATCTGAGGTTGGCTACATTATGTAAACCTCACTATTAGAACTACTGCCATCTCCTTTTCGTTTTCAGTTCCATTACTCTTTCCTTTGTGAAACTTGAGACCGCTTAGGTCAGCAGTAAGGAGAAGGAGCAGATACTAGATCTTAGAAGGAGAAAGTCACATAGAGAAGACTGTGTTGAGCAGAGATGTGACTTTCAGTGTAGTGATGAAGCCAGCTTCAAAATAAACCACAGATCCCTAGGCTTAGGAAAACAGAAGGGATGTGGTACAAATGATTTGGTCTATACATGTAAGGCTCTTCTGGAAGAGAGCAGGTCAAAGAAGAGTGAGAAGGTCTAAAAAAGCAAAGAGAGGGCATATGGTATATGCTAGGTATCTCTATCTCACTTTTTGAAAACTGAATTACAGCTGTCTATTCCAGGACACAGAATTAGAAGGTAAAGCACTTACCCTTGGGGAATATTAAGCAAAAAAGAAAAAGTCCAGACAGTAAAAACCTCAAGGTAAAACAAACCTCATCACAAACCTCATCTAAACTATTTGTTTTTGAGGATGAATCAGCAATCCGTGAGAAAACAGTAATATGAACACTTTTCAGAACATTCTGGGACCTGTAATTGATAATCTAATCTGGTTTCTTAGAGGCCCTTTGGCAAATGCAATTATCTATTACCCTAGTTTAGCATTGTTGTTAATCTTGGAGAACTGTAAAAAGAAAAAGAAAAAACTCATATAAGCTATTAATATAAGATGAAATATGAAAATGATAAGACTTTCCAGAATAGTATTTAGGGCAATTTCCACAGGCCTGTATATACTTCACAATTTTCCAGCTTTCTCCAGGTTCAAATAATAAAATACACACTACAGCTAGAGTAATATTTGTAGATTGATGGCCTAAGCACATTCTAATTTTAATTGCATACTTTGATTACTTTCTGATAGCTCCAAGTTGAACTGTTAGACTTTTGAAGCTATCTTTGACATATCCCCAATTTTTTAATGAAAGCAAATATTAAAACAACACTCATTTAAGTGAGAGAGTAAATATCCACAGTTTTGCATGGATTCATTGAGTCTTCCCTGGTGGCTCAGATGGTAAAGCATCTGCCCGCAATGCAGGAGACCCAGGTTCGATCCCTGGGTTGGGAAGATCTCCTGGAGAAGGAAACAGCAACCCACTCCAGTACTCTCACCTGGAGAATCCCACAGGTGGAGGAGGCTGGTAGGCTACGGTCCATGGGGTCGCAAAGAGTCGGACATGAATGAGCGACTTCTCTTTCATCTATACCATGTCTGTGACCTGATATTTGTATTCTGTGGCGGTGACCACCACAGAGATGAAAAACAAAGTCGTTATTAAATATCAAAAATCCTCATGTAGTGTGCCTAGTCAGGTATGAGTCTTTGCACCTCCACGGACTATAGCCTGCCAGGCCCTTCCCTCTGTGGAATTCTCTAGGCAAAAATACTGGAGTGGGTTGCCATTTTCTCCTCCAGGGGAATCGTCCCGATCCTGGGATGGAACCAGTATTTCTTGTGTCTCCTGCATAGGCAGGTTGATTCTTTACCACTAGTGCCACCTGGGAAGTCCTAAAACCCCTAAAGTTAATTAAATTACAAGCTTTAAAGGGCCCCCTTCAATTAGGACTGCTAGATAATACAATATCTAATGATACTCTTCAGAACTTTGCACCACATATTATTGTGTTTTAATGTGTAAGCCATAATAAGGCCATTCTGGGCTTTGCAATCTGCCCCATCTCTTAAATGCACATGGAAAAAACATTCTGCAAGTGACAAATTCCCTCACCAAAAATAATGCTAACACAATCTCCTAAATTTCTAGAATAAATAAATCCACAAAGATACTATACAATTTCTTAGGAAAGTTCAATCCAGACCAGAGGAAAAAATCAGGCTTCTAATCAGTAATCATAGGAAGTGCAGAACAAGGACATTGGATGAAGGTGGCTGACTAAATATAAGAACCCTCTCCTGGCCAAATCCCTTTTAAATGGCCATATATATATATATATATATATATATATATATATATATATATATTTTACAAAATAATAAATATAAAGTGGTGATGGAAAACTAGAATATCTTTTATCAATTAGCCATGCAATTTGAGGAATTAGTTACATACATAAAACAGAGAAAAGAGGCTCGTGCAAACTATAGCCCAAAAGACATTGGGAGGAGGATAGAGGGACAGATGTGAAATCTTTACCAAAGGATGATTCAGTAACAGAGCAACACATTTAAATGGTTGGGGAGATCCCCAGAGAAGGGATTACTTGGGTGAGTGCATGTGGAATAGCTGGGCAGAATCTTCTCCTTTTCTGGGGATCAGCTGCTTTTGCCCTCAGAGCAAAGAGGTGACAGTCAGTGCCTGCGTCACTGAAACCGGACATAATCAGACAGAAATCTTAGGCAGTCAACCAGCATTTCAATCCCATGGTTTCCTGAGGCCAGCTCTGATGTTAGAGCATATATACACAGCCAGCCAAACAGAAATTAACAAACAAAATTGTAAGGAACTAGTGTGAGGAAAATATACTCTGTTAGGGCTTCCCAGGTAGCTCAGCATGTAAAGAATCTAGCTGCAATTCGGGAAACACAGGAAACGTGGGTTCTATCTGTAGCTCATGAAGATCCCCTGGAGGAGGGCTTGGCAACCCACTCCAGTACTCTTGCCTGGAGAATCCCACAGAGAGCCTGGTGAACTACAGTCCCTAGGGTTACAAAGAGTCAGACACAACTGAAACAACTGAGCAAGCACACGTGCTTTGTTACATACGTTGCCAAACCCAATTTTGGAAGAAATTCGTCTCAATATTTAAGAGACCAAACAGGAGACTTTGAAAGGCATTTAATTAACATCTTTAGACTGAACCAAGATGTTATAAAAATATCAAAAATAGTAACATAACCTATCACATATTGCCTGGTGACTCAATGGTAAAGAATCTGCCTGCCAGTGAAGGAGGACCAGGTTTGATCCCGGGTAGAGAAGATCATCTGAAGAAGGAAATGGCAACCCACTATAGTATTCTTGCCTGGGAAGTCCTATAGATATAGGAGCCTGGAGGGCTACAGTCCACAGGATCACAAAACAGTCAGATACGACTTAGTGAATAAACAACAACAGAATATCATAGATGTAGATTACTCAGTTCAGTTCGGTTCAATCATTCAGTCATGTTTGACTCTTTGCAACCCCAGGGACTGCAGCACTCCAACCTCCCTATTCATCACCAACTCCCGAAATTTATTCAAACTCACGTTCATTGAGTCGGTGATGCCATCCAACCATCTAATCCTCTGTCGTCCCCTTCACCTCTCGCCTTCAATCTTTCCCAGCCTCAGGGTCTTTTCAAATGAATCAGCTCTCCTCATCAGGTGGCCAAAGTATTGGAGTTTCAGCTTTAGCATCACTCCTTCCAGTGAACACCCAGGACTGATCTCCTTTAGAATGGACTGGTTGGATCTCCTTGCAGTCCAAGGGACTCTCAAGGTCTTCTCTAACACCACTGTTCAAAAGCATCAGTTCTTCGGCGCTCAACTTTCTTTGTAGTCCAACTCTCACATCCATACATGGCCACTGGAAAAACCATAGCCTTGACTAGATGGACCTTTGTTGACAAAGTAATGTCTCTGCTGTTTAATATGCTGTCGAGGCTGGTCATAACTTGCCTTCCAAGGAGTAAGTGTCTTTTTATTTCATGCAGTCACTGCATCTGCAGTGATTTTGGAGCCCCCAAAAATAAAGTCAGCCACTGTTTCCCCATCTGTTTGCCATGAAGTGATGGGACCAGATGCCATGATCTTCGTTTTCTGAATGTTGAGCTTTAAGTCAAATTTTCATCTCCTCCTTCACTTTCATCAAGAGGCTCTTTAGTTCCTCTTCACTTTCTGCCATGAGGGTGGTGTCATCTGCATATCTGAGGTTATTGATATTTCTCCCAGCTATCTTGATTCCAGCTTGTGCTTCCTCCAGCCCAGCGTTTCTCATGATGTACTCTGCATATAAGTTAAATAAGCAGGGTGACGATACACAGCCGTGATGTGTTCCTTTTTCTATTTGGATCCAGGCTGTTGTTTCATGTCCAGTTCTAACTGGTGCTTCCTGACCTGCATATAGGTTTCTCAAGAGGCAGATCAGGTGGTCTGGTATTCCCATCTCTTTCAGAATTTTCCACAGTTTCTTGTGATCCACACAGTCAAAGGCTTTGGCATAGTCAATAAAGCAGAAATAGGTGTATTTCTGTCACTCTCTTGCTTTTCTGATGATCCAGCGGATGTTGGCAATTTGATTTCTGGTTCCTCTGCCTTTTCTAAAACCAGCTTGAACATCTGGAAGTTCACGGTTCATGTATTGTTGAAGCCTGGCTTGGAGAATTTTGAGCATTACTTTACTAGCATGTGAGATGAGTGCAATTGTGCAGTAGTTGGAGCATTCTTTGGCATTGCCTTTCTTTGGGATTGGAATAAAACTGACCTTTTCCAGTCCTGTGGCCGCTGCTTAATTTTCCAAATTTGCTGGCATATTGAGCGTAGCACTTTCACAGCATCGTCTTCCTTCTTAATGAAAACTATCTGCCTTGATATTACTCATTAGTAAGTAGATAAAAACCAAACATCTTTACTGTATAGCTCAGGAAACCCAGCTCAGTGCTCTGTGGTGACCTAAATGGGAAAGAAATCCAAAAAAGAGACGATTTATATATATATGTGTGTGTGTGTGTGTGTGTGTGTGTGTGTGTGTGTGTGTGTGTGGCTGGTTCACTTTTTGCTGTACAGTAGAAACTAATACACAATTGTAAAACAACTATACATCAAAAATTAATTTAACAATGCTTGTTTCTCTCTTTGTGATTTTGTTTAGTTGCTAAGGTATGTCCCACTCTTTGCAACCTCATGGACTGTAGTCCACCAGGCTCCTCTGTCCATGGGATTTCCCAAGCAAGAATCCTGGACAGGGTTCCTATTTCCTTCTCCATGATTTCTCTGTTTAGCTGCTTATTTTTCTGCATCTTAAGTCTGATGATAAATGGCAGAGATTTTTCTTTGCTTTTCCCCTTTCTATTTCCGATTATACTATAAATGCATACATAAATTAAAAATAAGAGATAATTATCCATGTTGAAAATAAAGGAGAGACTTCCATTACCCCTTTTCTTAGAATACTTACTTTATAAAGCCACAGTTGATAAGCTTTTCTTTTTTCTCTGAAACATGTAAATCTTTTAGAAACAAAACAAAATCTTGAAGAGTTTTATGACCCAGCTACGTGTCTGTCTAAGAAACTGGAACACATCTCCTTGAAATGAAATCAACAAGGAAGAAAATGTCCCAATCCTCCTAGAATGAGAACAGAACTCTTTCATAGAGGGGAAAAGGAAGTTGAGAGGGTAATGGAAAACAAAGCATCCAAGCATTTTCATTGGTTGACTTGTGACCATTCTCACTGGCTGACTTCTCACTGCCAAGAGATAAGGAGTCTGTCTTTTTCCTGTTAAGCTTCATTAGATACTGGTCACAGGGTGTGAGAGCTCCCCTTCTGGTCTCCTGACTTTTTAAAATTCAGCTTTCTGTTTATTAACTTACAGTCCAGTAAAATCTCACTGGAGACCCAATGTTTTATAACCAAGTTCGGTTTCTGTTCTAAGCCAATGTCTAACTATGCATAACATTGCAATTTTATTACAGGATAGACAAATTCAAGGTTATTATTGATAAAAAATCTTTGGCTGTATGGTAAAATGTTTTTGTGCTTTGCTCAGAAATATATTTTAACAATTATTGTCATCAGTCCCAGAGAATTCTTTTTTATAGTAGTAGTTACACGGCAGAACCTAAGAAAGCCTGAAGAATGAAAAGTGACTTAATTAAGTTGCCATAACTGGATCTGAGCATTTTTTATTTTGAAATAAAACTGAAAACATGTAAATATTTTGAAGTTAACACTTTATTAGGATAAAAAGGAAATTCCCACATTTCTTGGTATTAAATTGTTCTTGGCTGTTTGGCTTCAAAGCTATTTACAAGTAGCTAGTGTGTAGATTTATAGCATAAACGCTCTCTCTGCAATCAGAGAGGCTAGTTATTTTATTACTTGGTAACTAGAATTATAGGTTTTGAAAATGAAGCAAAGTCTACATTGAGAAGTGTATGCCCTCACAATCTGTAGTTCATATACAGAGTTTGTGTAAAATATATAGTAAGTCAGCTGAAAAATGAAGATATTTTGAAATGAAAACAGTCATATTACTTTGAATTCTTATGTTCAACCATTACCTCACAGTGATTTCAAAATTTTTCTGTGAACACTTATATAACAGAAAAAGTGGTAGGTAAACTATAACACCAATGGAAATCTTTTATAGAATATTTAAATTTATGAAGTGACAAAAACATATACATTGTATTTTGTACTTGACATTATTCTTTCATGTCTGATAATTTATATAAAAATACTTAAGATTTTGAAGACTAATTTTTAATTGCTGGTGTCTAGGAAACTGTTATCATTTTCACAGTCTCTATTGTGATGGTTCAGATACTAAATTTTCATTGTAATGGAAAAACTGCAGGCAGTGATACTTTTTCTTTTCGACTTAACAGAAAAGTTCTGAGATAAATACAAGGCTTTTTTCCCCCTTGTTCTTTTGGGGAGAATGTCATTTTCCATTTATCAATAAGTAATTGAAAGGCTATTGAAGCTTATGCATCTTTAATGAGAAGCCCTTATATTCACTTTGTGGTGCTACTGTTATTTGACATCCCGACAACTCAATGGAAACTTTTAAATAATGGATATAGAAAAGTGAATGAGCTGCAAAACCCAATATGCTTAAAACAAAAATATTACACTTTCACTTAAATGTGAAAAATGAGTCGATTATTTCTACAAGGTTGAAAAAAAAAGGTCCTTTAGAAGGTAATTCAGTCAGTTCAGTTCAGTCGCTCAGTCGTGTCGGACTCTGTGTGACCCCATGAATCGCAGCATGCCAGGCCTCCCTGTCCATCACCAACTCCCGGTTTTCACTCAAACTCATGTCCATCGAATCAGTGATGCCATCCAGCCATCTTATCCTCTGTCAGCCCCTTCTCCTCCTGCCCCTAATCCCTCCCAGCGTCAGAGTCTTTTCCAATGAGTCAACTCTTGGCATGAGTTGGCCAAAGTATTGGAGTTTCATCTTCAGCATCACTCCTTCCAGTGAACACCCAGACCTGATCTCCTTTAGAATGGACTGGTTGGATCTCTTTGCAGTCCAAGGGATTCTCAAGAGTCTTCTCCAACACCACAGTTCAAAAGCATCAACTCTTCAGTGCTCAGCTTTTTTCACAGTCCAACTCTCACATTCATATATGACCACTGGAAAAACCATAGCCTTGACTAGACGGACCTTTGTTGGCAAAGTAATGTCTCTGCTTTTCAATATGCTATCTAGGTTGGTCATAACTTTCCTTCCAAGGAGTAAGCATCTTTTAAATTCATGGCTGCAATCACCATCTGCAGTGATTTTGGAGCCCAGAAAAATAAAGTCTGACACTGTTTGCACTGTTTCCCCATCTATTTCCCATGAAATGATGGGACCAGATGCCATGATCTTCATTTTCTGAATGTTGAGCTTTACACCAACTTTTTCACTCTCCTCTTTCACTTTCATCAAGAGGCCTTTTAGTTCCTCTTCACTTTCTGCTGTAAGGGTGGTGTCATCTGCATATCTGAGGCTATTGATATTTCTCTCAGCAATCTTGATTCTAGCTTGTGCTTCTTCCAGCCCAGCATTTCTCATGATGTACTCTGCATATAAGTTAAATAAGCAGGGTGACAATATACAGCCTTGATGTACTCCTTTTCCTATTTGGAACCAGTCTGTTGTTCCATGCCCAGTTCTAACTGTTGCTTCCTGACCTGCATACAGGTTTCTCAAGAGGAAGGTCAGGGGGTCTGGAATTACCATCTCTTTCAGGATTTTCCACAATTTATTGTGATCCACACAGTCAAAGGCTTTGGCATAGTCAATAAAGCAGAAATAGATGTTTTTCTGGAAATCTCCTGGTTTTTCTATGATCCAGCGGATGTTGGCAATTTGATCTCTGGTTCCTCTGCCTTTTGTAAAACTAGCTGGAACATCAGGAAGTTCACGTTTCACATATTGCTGAAGCCTGGCTTGGAGAATTTTGAGCATTGCTTTACTAGCCTGTAAGGTATTAACATAATAATAATAACATCACTTGTAAAGATTTTAAAAGATTAAATTATGAGAATATGAGATTAAAATCTACTGGGATATGCAACAGAGCAAAACAACTCTTTATGAAATGAGCTCACAGCTAAGGCAGGCAATATCAGCTCTTAATTTTGTTGCAATGGCATGCTTAAATCTTCATCCTACAACACTGAACCTGTAGAATTACACAAAATCAAATACATATTTTAATAAATTTGAAGTGTGCTTCCCAGGTGACTCAGTGGTAAAGAACCAGCCAGCCAAAGCAGGGGACTTTAGAGACTCCAGTTTGATCCTTGGGTCAGGAAGATCCCTTGAAGAAGGAAATGGTTAACCCACTCCAGTATTCCCACCTGGAAAATCCCATGGAAAGAGGAGCCTAGAGGATTACAGTCCATGTGTTAGGTGAAGAACACTGATTGAAACCACCCACCCTAGCCAGGCACCATAGTAACCATTTGCATGAGTTGCTTTATGACAGGAGGTCCCTAAGAAACATAGAACTAATGAGCCACCACCAACCACAAGAGTTCAGGAAAAGTTAAAAGGTGATACCATGCGTCCAACCGCCTCCCAGAATCCTTCTCACTGGCATCTATCTTGGCTGAGCAATGCGTACGCCACCAGGAAGGACTCTTCATCAGAATGATTGGCCAAAGACAACCCAGAAGCTAATCCCATCACCGTAAAACCCAAGACTGCTATCCAGAGCTGGCAGAGCAGTGCTCCTCGGGTTCCTTACCCTACTGCTCTCCTCCTGGGAGCCCCTTCCCAATAAAATATGTTGCTTTGTCAGCGCATGTGTCTCCTCAGATTTATTTCCAAGTGTTAGACAAGAGTGCACTTTCGGCCCTGGAAGGAGTCCCCCTTCCTGCAACTCATGGGGTCGCAAAGACTCAGATAAGAGTGAGTACACTCACATGCCGAAGTTTAAATTAGATCAACTTTCAACCAAAATACAAGTTCAAAAATATTTAAAAAAAAAGTCAGCACGTAATGTAAAACAAAGTGCTATGTTCTGTAAAACCTCTGAGAATTGGAGTGTTTCCTGCCATACTAATAAAAAGGATTTCACAGTCATCAACAATTGCAGCCCTTCCGTGTGAGCTGGTGAGCCCTGAGGGAACTCAGGAAGGAGAAAAATATCTGCCATTTAGCAGCCATCAAACTAGAGGCACTCCTTAAGGTGAACGCTGAGGGAGTCAAATCAAACTGATCACAAGGACCACAGCCTTGTTTAACTCAGTGAAACTATGAGCCAAGCCGTGTAGGACCACCCAAGACAGATGGGTCAAGGTGGAAAGTTCTGACAAAATGTGTTCCACTGCAGAAAGGGATGGCAAACTGCTTCAGTATTCTTGTCTTGAGAACCCCATGAACAGTATGAAAATGCAAAAAGATAGAACATTGAAAGATGAACTCCCCAGGTCAGTAGGTGCCCAATATGCTACAGGAGATCAGTGGAGAAATAACTCCAGAAAGAATGAAGAGATGGAGCCAAAGCAAAAACAAGGCCCAGTTGTGGATGTGACTTGTGATGGAAGTAAAGTCCCATGCTGTAAAGAAAAATATTGCATAGGAACCTGGAATGTTAGGTTCATGAATAAAGGCAAATTAGAAGTGGTCAATAGAGAAGGCAATGGCACCCCACTCCAGTACTCTTGCCTGGAAAATCCCCTGGACGGAGGAGCGTGGTAGGGGGTTGCTGAGTGTTGGACATGACTCAGTGACTTCACTTTCACTTTTCACTTTCATGCATTGGAGAAGGAAATGGCAACCCACTGCAGTGTTCTTGCCTGGAGAATCCCAGGGACGGTGGAGCCTGGTGGGCTGCTGTCTATGGGGTTGCACAGAGTCGGACACAACTGAAGTGACTTAGCAGCAGCAACAGCAGCAGAAGTGGTCAAACAGGAGATGGCAAGAGTGAACATCGACACTTCAGGAATCAGTGAATTTGTTGTAGCCATGCGTTCTGGGAAACAAACTCACTCAGAAGGACAATGCAGATAGTGGAGAGCAGTTTATTATACCAGTGGGCCCAAGGCAGAATCTCCTCTTGGCCAAGGACCCCGACCAGCGTTTGTGAAAATCTTTTATACCCCTCGTGTATGTGTCCGAACTCACCACCCAAAATTCCTTGAGACTTGCATAAAGAAAGAAAGGGTAAATACAATCACAATAACCCTATCATTCATGTGTTATGTGTTCTAACAGTTAATAATCAATAAACATGTGATTACATTCCAAAGAGTTAATAATCTATAAGCCTGCAGTTACATTACAAACAGTTAATAATCAATAAGCCTGTGGTTACATTCCAAAAGATAGAGAAAGAATTTATGACCTGTCTGGAGGCAGGGGTGATTAGATTTTGTTTTCTCTTTGGCAGTGAGTAACTTGGATATGATCTTCAAGTTTCCCCTGTCTAGAGGGGGTCTTATCTTTCTGTTGTAGTTTCCATAGGCACTAAGCACAGAGTTCAGAGTCCACTGGAGAGGTGGCCGAGCATAATCAGCATGAACAGGTCTAAGATGGAGCCCAGCTCTGTCTGTTTCCTCCTTCAAACTAAAATGGACTGGAATGGGTGAATTTAACTCAGATGACCATTATATATACTACTGTAGGCAAGAATCCCTTAGAAGAAATGGAGTAGCCATCATAGTCAACAAAAGAGTCCTAAATGCAGTTCTCGGGTGCAATTTCAAAAACAACAGAATGATCTCTGTTTGTTTCCAAGGCAAACCATTCAATATCAGAGTAATCCAAGTCTATGCCCTGACCAGTAAGGCTGAAGAAGCTGAAGTTGAACAGTTCTATGAAGACCTACAAGACCTTCTAGAACTAGCACCCAAAAAAGATGTCCCTTTCATCATAAGGGATTGGAGTGCAAACGTAGGAAGTCAATAAATATGAAGTAACAGGGAAATTTGGTTTGGAGTACAAAATGAAGCAGGGGAAAGGCTAAAGAGTTCTGCCAAGAAAATGCACTGGTCATAGCAAACACCTTCTTCCAACGCACAAGAGAAGACTCTACACATGAACATCACCAGATGGTCAACACCAAAATCAGATTGATTATATTCTTTGCAGCAAAAGACAGAGAAGCTCTATACGGTCAGCAAAAGCAAAACCAGGAGCTGACTGTGGCTCAGATATTGCAAAATTCAGACTTAAATTGAAAAAAGTACTCAAAACCAATAGACTATTCAGGTATGACATAAATCAAATCCCTTATGATTATACAGTGGAAGTGACAAATAGATTCAAGGGATTAGATCTGATAGAGTGTCTGAAGAATTGTAGATGGAGGTTTTTGACCTTGTACAGGAGGCAGCGGTCAAGAACATCCCCAAGAAAAAGAAATACAAAAAGGCAAAATGGTTGTCTGAGGAGGCCTTGCAAACAGCTGAGAAAAGAGAAGCTAAAGACAAAGGAGAAAAGGAAAGATATACCTATCAGAATGCAGTGTTCTACAGAAAAACAAGGAGCGATAAGAAAGCTTGCTTCAAGATCATGGCAAAGAAACAGAGGGAAACAATAGAATGGGAAAGGCCAGAGATCTCTTCAAGAAAATTAAAGATATCAAGGGAACATTTCATGGAATGACGGGCACAATAAAGGACAGAAACGGTATGGACTTAACAAAAGCAGAAGCTATTAAGAAGAGGTGGCAAGAATACACAGAAGAACTATACAGAAAAGATCTTCATGACCCAGATAATCATGATGGTGTGATTACTCACCTAGAGCCAGACATCCTGGAATGTGAAGTCAAGTGGACCTTAGGAGCCATCACTATGAACAAAGCTAGTGGAAGTGATGGAATTCCAGTTGAGCTATTTCAAATCCTAAAAGATGATGCTGTGAAAGTGCTGCACTCAATATGCCAGCAAATTTGGAAAACTCAGCAGTGTCTACAAGACTGAAAAAGATCAGTTTTCATTTAAAACCCAAAGGAAGGCAATGCCCAAAATGTTCAAACTACGACACAACTGCACTCATCTCACATGCTACCAAAGTAATTGTCAACATTCTCCAAGCTAGACTTCAACTGTATGTGAACTGTAAACTTCCAGATGTTCAAGCTGGATTTAGAAAAGGCAGAGAAACCAGAATTCAAATTTCCAACATCAACTGAATCATCAAAAAAGCAAGAGAATACTAGACACTCTTCTACTTCTGCTTTATTGATTATGCAAAAGCCTTTGACTGTGTAGATCACAACAAACTGTGGAAAATTCTGAAAGAGATGGGAATACCAGACCACGTGACCTACCTCCTAAGAAATCTGTATGCAGGTCAGGAAGCAACAGTTAGAACTGGACTTGGAACAACAGACTGGTTCCAGATCGGAAAGGAATATATCAAGGCTATATATTGTCACCCTGCTTATTTAACTTTTATGCACAGTACATCATGCTAAATGCCTGGCTGGATGAAGAACAAGCTGGAATCAAGATTGCCAGGAAAATATAAATAACCTCAGATATGCAGATGACACCACCTTTATGGCAGAAAGTAAAGAAGAACTAAAGAGCCTCTCGATGAAAGTGAAAGAGCAGAGTGAAAAAGCTGGCTTAAAACTCAGCCTTCAGGAAACGAAGATCATGGCATCTGGTCCCATCACTTGATACCAAATAGTTTGGGAAACAGAGGAAACAGTGAGAGACTTTATTTTGAGGGGCTCCAAAATCACTGCAGATGGTGACTGCAGCCATGACATTAAACAATGCTTGCTCCTGGGAAGAATAGCTTTGACCAACCTAGACAGCATATTAAAAAGCAGAGATGTTACTTTCTGGCAAAGGTTTATCTAGTCAAAGCTATGGTTTTTCCAGTAGTCATGTGTGGATGTGAGAGTTGGACTATAAAGAAAGTTGGGTGCCAAAGAATTGATGCTTTTGAACTGTGATGTTGGAAAAAACTCTTGAGAGCCTTTTGAACTTCAAGGAGATCAAACTAGTAAATCCTAACAGAAATTAGTCCTGACTATTCATTAGAAGGACTGATGCTGAAGCTGAAACTCCAATACTTTGGCCATCTGATTCAACGAACTCACTCATTGGAAAAGACTCTGATGCTGGGAAAGATTAAAGGCAGGAGGAGAAGGGGACAACAGAGGATAAGATGGTTGGATGACAGATCGACTGGAAAGTCATGAGTTTGAGCAAGCTCCAGTAATTGGTGATGGACTGGGAAGCCTGGAGTGCTGCAGTCCATGGAGTCACAAAGAATCGTAAATGAGCCATGGAGGGAACTGATACTGCAGCCACTCCCTAAGGTGAGCCCTGAGGGAGTATCTAAGGAGCTCAGGATGTGAAAACAGGATCCTGGCTTCAGATAGCTGAGGTCCATATCAAAGGAATGATTTTAGTGTTCTCAGACTCTTTCATTTCTACTACAAAGAAGAACAAAATTCCTTAACTTGTTATATCTGTTTTTCTTTAATTTACAAAAAACTTTTGACGTTTACACCACCTGCCTTTTGTTGCAAAACTTCTATTTACTTGGCTAGTCTGCTTGCCTCCTTGAGTAGTTCTTTCACCTAGGTCATTTGAGATGCTGTCTCCTGGGCTTGAAATTCTAAAATTCCCACTGAATATAACAAAACTCTCAACTTTTAGGTTGTCAATATTTTTTAAGTCAACATCTTTGTGTTGAAGCTAAGAAAAATTATAGTTATACCATATGGTATCTACATTTATTAGATGTATGACTTCACAAACATTCTAATTGATGAAGTAAGTCACATATATAAATTCATACAAACTATGCCAAAGCCTTTGACTGTGTGGATCACAATAAACTGTGGAAAATTCTGAAAGAGATGGGAATACCAGACCACCTGACCTGCCTCTTGAGAAACCTATATGCAGGTCAGGAAGCACCAGTTAGAACTGGACATGAGACAACAGACTGGTTCCAAATAGGAAAAGGAGTATGTCAAGGGTGTATATTGTCACCCTGCTTACTTAACTTATATGCAGAGTACATCATAAGAAACGCTGGGCTGGAAGAAACACAAGCTGGAATCAAGATTGCTGGGAGAAATATCAATAACCTTAGATATGCAGATGACACCACCCTTATGGCAGAAAGTGAAGAACTAAAGAGCCTCTTGATGAAAGTGAAAAAGTTTGACTTAAGCTCAACATTCAGAAAACTAAGTGATTGGACCTTACATCTTGTCCCATCACTTCATGGCAAATAGATGGGGAAACAGTGGAAATAGTGGCTGACTTTATTTTTGGGGGGAGGGGCTTCAAAATCACTACAGATTGTGACTGCAGCCTTGAAATTAAAAGATACTTGCTCCTTGGCAGAAAAGTTATGACCCACCTAGACAGCATATTAAAAAGTAAAGACATTACTTTGCCAACAAATGTCCATCTAGTCAAGGCTATGGTTTTTCCAATAGTCATGTAGGGATGTCAGAATTGGACTATAAAGAAAGCTGAGCACTGAAGAATTGATGCTTTTGAACCGTGGTGTTGGAGAAGACTCTTGAGAGTCTCTTGGCCTGCAAGGAGATCCAACCAGTCCATCCTAAAGAAAATCAGACTGAATGTTCATTGGAAGAAGTGATATTGAAGCTGAAATTCCCATACTTTGGCCACCTGATGCAAAGAACTGACTCATCTGAAAAGACACTGTTGCTGGGAAAGGTTGAGGGCAGGAGGAGAAGGGGCCAACAGAGGATGAGATGGTTGGCTGGCATCACCGACTCAATGGACATGAGCTTGAGTAAACTCCAGAATTTGGTGATTGACAGGGAGGCCTGGCATGCTGTAGTCCATGGGGTTGCAATGAGTTGGACATGACTGAGCCACTGAACTTAACTGAACTGAAACATGTTGTATACCTTGATTTCTGCTTGTCTTCTTTTGTGAAAATCCATATATATTTAATGCAGATATCCAGCTTCTTACCTTTCTCACCAGTTAAAATGAAGGTCGTCAAGGCTGTATGGCTAGAAGATGTTTTGGAACTATGTGAAATCACTCATGTTTTGTAAGAAGACCTGGATTTGTAATAAATATTTTGTTGTGATACTTATCTGGAAGAATAATTTCGGTTTTAAAATGCAATTTATTGCTTCTTAACATGTATTTGGCAGCAAAAAAAATAAGCCTGCTAGAAAGAAAACTATTTTGACAAGAGAAAATTTAAATATTTAATATTTTAGTTTAAAAGTGTATTTCATCAATAATCATATAAAATAACATTGTCATCAATGTGAATGAAATCAGAACTTTAAAATAAAAATATTAAAGGTAAGTATTTACCTTAACTACTCTTCAGTATATTTGAAAATAAGGGGAAGAAAAATGTTGTATTTGATACATATTAACCACAGAAGATTCTGTGACTATGTAACTCTCAGGGAAAACAGTTTAAGGAAGGAAACATTAATCAGGTTAAAAAGGTCATTGTAAAATGATTAAAAAAAAAACTCACTAGGAAGATATAACAAGAAAAATGGTTTAAAATCCATTTTCCTCTTACTTATGGATGTATAATTCTCAAAAGGCTTGTTACTAGATTAGTCCTACTTGAACAAACTTCTTTTTATTCCTTGACATCTCTCTTTGAAAGTTGAGAACACATTTCTCCCACTAAGCCTACCAGTATTGATTTTTTTCTAGCCCATTTCTGCTTCCCCCTATGCTCTTATATAGTGTACCCTATATTGAGTTAGATAGAAAATCTCACAGGAGCTTTGTATTTTATGTGTTTATAAGTGCCATGTACCCTTACAACTATTATAAATAAATAATAATGACCATCTTGGGGAACAATAAAACATAAAAGTGTCAACCTTTCAAACAAAAATGAGTTACCTTCCTTTCTTTAACTGGGCCTTAGAGATACATTCTTGTAAAATTCCAGAAAGTCTTTCAAGCATATTATTTAAGTTAGAAAAGAAAAAATAATGCTATGTCAGTGTAAGGTGAACAACCATTTGGTCTGCCTCATTCTAGCACTGGAAGTCAAGTTTCTCAGGTTGTAATTCAATCTCAAGGAAACTGGGATATTTTGTTGCCCAACAATCTCACTCTTCTTTTAAGAAATCTATAGCACATACAACTCATATATGTTTGGACAACCACCGAATTAATATCCATAATAGAGAAAAATATAACAATTTTTAAAAGTCAAAGTCTTCTATTTCTATTGCTACAAAAGGAAAATGTGTATGCTTTTGTAGCCTACATATCTTCTTCTAATTTGGTTAAATATAGAGAGTTTTTACTGAATGGAAATTTGCAAAATGGTGGAACATGACTTCCTTTAGATTAATATGCATTGTCAAGTCTCTAGTACTCCTTCAGTTTTTATGAAACATTGTAGAGAAACTCAGTTATTTTCAGGCATCTTACCATCTGATAAATTCAAGAAAGTGAAAAAGCTATTAAGCTATTTATCAATTTTTAGAAAGAATACTTCAGAGTTTGATAGCATTGCATTTGCCTATATTGACAGCTATTTTTTTTAGCTAAGGAAGTGATTAAAATAGAGTATAGGGTTTACAAGTAAAGAAATATATGTAATTAAAATGTGACATATTTTCATAAGTAAATAATATAAACCTCTCTGCTATCTGAATTATAAAGTATATTTTTCATATTTGATAACTTAGAAAATTTGAATTTTCTCTTGCAGTCAGGATGGTTCTGGGCCCCCAATAATATAGTCTCAAAAATGTTCATCTAATCACAAAATCATACCCTAAGTGGGAGTTCCAAAGAGAAACAATACATGACCCAGCCTTTAAGGGACAAATATTCTGTTAGAAGTCAAAAGTGAAAAAATGAATTTCTTAAGGTAGAACACAATACAACTGAATATAGAAGGTACCATCACTGTAAGAAGTTACTAAGGTATATAGTAAAAGCTCTACAAAGGATATGATGCTTGAATTAGACTTTGAACTCATCCATTAATTCCTTCATTTATGCAAGCATGCATGTATGTCTCAAAATTATTACGCATCAATATTGTGCCAGGCCCCATGCTTAGTGCTGGCTATATGTTGTAAACAAGAGAGCCTTCTGACATCACACAACATATACTCTATTAGGAAAAAGAGCTGATAAACATGTTCACAAATAAATACAACACATTAGATACAGATGCTATCAAATGTTATCAAAAAATAAGGTGATATGAGACAGACAGGTGGAAGGAGCTGAGGAACATACGAATTATTCAGGCAGATTGGAATGGGGTGGACAAAGGTATTCAAAGAGAAAGATAGGCCCTATTAAGTTTTCTGACTTACTTCTACAACGCAGTTGGCACTCTACATAAGTGGTCACCAACATCCTTCCTTCTTTCTTGGTAACTCTCTTAAAAAGTAAATCTCAATATTACAGCCATCACATTCTAATTTGTCTCTGATTGTTCAGCCTTTTAATTTCACATCATTTCCCCCCATTTATTGCCTTGCCAGACTTTTAATTTAATAACATTTTCCTACCTACAAACTTTCCTTAATGCTGCTTCCTATTCTTTCTCTGGTATGACCAAACATAGAGGAAGTTGGAGAGTAATGGGATGAATATCAAACCAGAAAGCCAAATCTTCTATATAACTTCCAGAGAAATACACATAGGGGCAGGAAGAGCTATATAAAATTAATAAAAGACCTGGATAGAGGTGAAAATGATGTAGAAGAGAGAAAAAGAAAAAGATCAGAGCAAGAAAAGCAGGTCCAAAATTTTCCCATTAACAGGGATGAAACAAAGTTCTACCAAATAAGGCAGAGGGTCAGCTTCAGACAAAAGTTTAGGATTGTTAGAAACTCACCAACACTTTGACCTTGGGTACCAGTTCCTGGCTTTATATGAATTCTAGAAATTATTATCCTAAGCAACATTTACTTCTAGAATGCTCTATCAGTGTAGATCTATGTTTTCTCCTGCTAAGTAGACCTCTGTGAGGTCTGCCCAATACATTCACTATCTGCCCAAACAACTGAAAATGAAGAATTGGAGTGCACAGTACATGAGGGCTTATATTCCTGCTGCCATAATCCTCTGCTTTAGAACCAAGACCTGAAGAGAATGGTTATCTTCCTCATACATGCTGCTTGGGGTCTACCTTGCTTCTGTGTGTGCAAGCCAACTCGCTTCAGTTTGTGTCCAACTCTGTGAACAACATCTTTTAGGATGTGAAATAGCTCAACTGGAATTCCATCACCTCCACTAGCTTTGTTCATAGTGATGCTTCCTGAGGCCCACTTGACTTCGCATTCCAGGATCTGGCTCTAGGTTGGTGATCGCACCATCGTGATTATTTGGGTAGTGAAATCTTTTTTGTATAGTTCTTCTGTGTATTCTTACCACCTCTTCTTAATATCTTCTTCTTCTATTAGGTCCATACCATTTCTGTTCTTTATCGAGCCCATCTTTGCATGAAATATTCCCTTGGTATCTCTAATTTTCTTGAAGAGATCTCTAGTCTTTCCCATTCTGTTGATTTCCTCTATTTCTTTTCACTGATAACTGAGGAAGACTTTCTTATCTCTCCTTGCTATTCTTTGGAACTCTGCATTCAAATGGGTATCTTTCCTGTTCTCCTTTGCCTTTCACTTCTCTTCTATTCACCGATAGTCGTAAGGCCTACTCAGACAACCATTTTGCTTTTTTGCATTTCTTTTTCTTGGGGATGGTCTTCATCCCTGCCTCCTGTACAATGTCATGAACCTCTGTCCACAGTTCATCAGGCACTCTGTCTATCAGATCTAGTCCCTTACATCTATTTCTCACTTCCACTGTATAATCATAAGGGATTTGATTTAGGTCATACTTGAATGGTCTAGTGGTTTCCCCTACTTTCTTCAATTTAAGTCTGAATTTGGCAATAAGGAGTTCATGGTCTGTGCTACAGTCAGCTCCCGGTCTTGTTTTTGCTGACTATATAGAGCTTCTCCATGTTTGGCTGCAGAGAATATAATCAGTCTGATTTCGGTGTTGAGCATCTGGTGATGTCCATGTGTAGAGTCTTCTCTTGTGTTGTTGGAAGAGGGTGTTGTCATGCACTATGACCAGTGCATTCTCTTGGCAAAACTCTGTTAGCCTCTGCCCTGATTCATTCTGTTTTCCAAGGCCAAATTTGCCTATTACTCCAGGTATTTCTAGACTTCCTACTTTTGCATTCCAGTCCCCTATAATGCCCAACATATGTCCTATAATGGAAAGGACATCTTTTTGGGGTGTTAGTTCTATAAGGTCCTGCAGGTCTTCATAGAACCACTCAACTTTAGCTTCTTCAGCACTGCTGGTCGGGGCATAGACTTGGCTTACTCTTATATTGAATGGTTTGCCTTGGAAGTGAGCAGAGATCATTCTGTCATTTTTGAGATTGCACCCAAGTACTGAGTTTAGGACTCTTTTATTGACTATGATGGCGACTCCATTTCTTCTAAGGGATTCTTGCCCACAGTAGTATATATAATGATCATCTGAGTTAAATTCACCCATTCCAGTCCATTTTAGTTCATTGATTCCTAAAATGTCAGTGTTCACTCTTGTCATCTTCTGTTTGACCACTTCCAATTTGCCTTGATTCATGGACCTAATATTCCAGGTTCCTATGCAATATCACTCTTTACAGCATGATACTGTACTTCCATCACCAGTCACATCCTCAACTGGGTGTTGCTTTTGCTTTGGATCCATATCTTCATTCTTTCTGGAGTTATTTCTCCACTGATCTCCAGTAACATATTGGGCACCTACTGACCTGGGGAGTTCATCTTTCAGTGTCCTATATTTTTCCCTTTTCATATGGTTCATGGGGTTCTCAAGGCAAGAATACTGAAGTGGTTTGCCATTCCCTCCTCCAGTGGACCATGTTCAAGTAGGCCTTAGAAAGCATTACTATGAACAAAGCTAGTGGAGGTGATGGAATCCCAGTTGAGCTATTTCAAATCCTAAAAGATCATGCTGTGAGGGTGCTGCACTCAATATATCAGCAAATTTGGAAAACTCAGCAGTGGCCACAGGACTGGAAAATGTAAGTTTTCATTCCAATTCCAAAGAAAAGCAATGTCAAAGAATGTTCAAACTACCACACAATCTCACACACTAGTAAAGTAATGCTCAAAATTCTCCAAGCCAGGCTTCAATAGCGCGTGAACTGTGAACTTTCAGATGTTCAAGCTGAATTTAGAAAAGGCAGAAGAACCAGAGACCAAATTGCCAATATCAGTTGGATCATAAAAAAACCAAGAGAGTTCCAGAAAAACATCTATTTCTGCTTTATTGAGTATGCCAAAGCCTTTGACTGTGTGGACCACAACAAATTCTGGAAAATTCTGAAAGAGATGGGAATACCAGACCACCTGACCTGCCTCCTGAGAAATCTGTATGCAGGTCAGGAATTAACAGTTAGAACTGGACATGGCACAACAGGCTGGTTTCAAATAGGGAAAGGAGTATGTCAAAGCTATATGTTGTCACCCTGCTTATTTAACTTGTATGCAGAGTACATTATGAGAAATGCTGGACTGGGTGAAGCCCAAGCTGGAATTAAGTTTGCTAGGAGAAAGATCAATAACCTCAGATATGCCAATGATATCACCCTTACGGTAGAAAGCAGAGAAATAAAGAGCCTCTTGATGAAAGTGAAAGAAGAGAGTGAAAAAGTTGTCTTAAAACTCAACATTCAGGAAATTAAGATCATGGCATCTGGTCCCATCACTTCATGGCAAATAGATGGGGAAACAGTGGAAACAGTGACACACTTTATTTTCTTGGGCTCCAAAATCACTGCAGATGGTGACTTCAGCCATGAGATTAAAAAATACTTGTTCCTTGGAAGAAACGTTATGACCAATCAAGACAGCATATTAAAAAGAAGAGACATTACTTTGCCAACAAAGGTCCATCTAGTCAAGGCTATGGTTTTCCCAGTAGTTGTGTATGGATGTGAGAGTTGGACTATAAGGAAAACTGATCATTGAAGAATTGCTGCTTTTGAACTGTGGTGTTGGAGAAGACTCTTGAGAGTCTCTTGGACAGCAAGGAGATTCAACCAGTCCTTCCTAAAGAAACCAGTCCTGAATATTCATGGGAAGGACTGATGCTGAAGCTGAAACTCCAATACTTTGGCCACCTGATGCGATGAACTGACTCATTTGGAAAGAGACTGATGCTGGGAAAGTTTGAAGGCAGAAGGAGAAGGGGACGACAGAGGATGAGATGGCTGGATGACATTACCGACTCAACGGAAATGAGTTTGAGTAAATTCCGGGAGCTGGCCATGGACAGGGAGGTTGTCATGCTGCAGTCCATAGGGTTGCAAAGACACGACTGAGCGAATGAACTGATCTCCATTTAACTGCGACCATAAGAACTGTAACCCAGCAGGCTCCTCTGTCTGTGTGATTCTCCAGGCAAGAATGCTAGAGTGGGTTGCCGTTTCCTCCAAGGGATCCTCCCTATCGAGGGATCAAACTCATATCCCGCATGTCTCCTGCATTGGCGGTCTGGGTCTTTATCACATGTGCCACCTGGGAAGCCCTTGATGCTGCCTTGAGCAAATTCCACTGATATCAGTTGCTTGGATAAAAGACTTTAGTAGGTTATAACAATACTTTTAAAAATTATGTTTCAAGGTACTACTGTCTTAATTGTTTTTTAAAAAATGGCCTTACAGTGAGGGGAGAAAATGGTTACTTAAATAGAACTGTTAAATGATTCACAATCTCACTGATGCTTGTGATACTTTTATATCCTCTTCACTGTTAGTGTTTTATTTATGGGGTAAGTGAAGCATTCATTTAGAGATTGTCAGTTCCTTCACATTTTTTAAAAGGGAGCAGAAGAGCCTGTTTAAAAGGAGATATCTTGGCTTGGTGCCCAATTCTGCATTCCTTTTAGTTAGTGTTGTACTAATTAGTTCAGCATGATCATCCAATTGTCAGATAGTACTTAATTCAATTAATTTCATTTCCACTCAACACCTTTCCATAAAAGTGAACAATGACTTATTGTTTGTTTTCATCAATAATTTGTCACAGTGAATGCTCTACATTCAGGGATAGCATTTGTTACTCTGGCAGATAAAAAATTCTGTACACATACAGAGACAAGTAAATACCAGTTTGCTGATAAATTCTAGCATGAAAAATGCACTCACTTTACTAATGAACTATTTAATAAACAATGAATTTTTATTATATAACTTTTTAAGTGTCTTTAGGAACATTTCATTTTGACTTTCTAAATAAAGGTGTACAGTGTAGGGCATATGATTTTTTCAATACAAACTTAAAAGTATTTTTATTATACTTTCACTGAGCACTTAACATTATAAATATTTGCCCTCATTGTCTCTTTGTATGATATTTAAAAGTTACTTGTGACTTTATTATCTATGACATGGCAGTTTAGTAGCCAATTAAATTCTAAAAGTCAGCGTTCTTCTAAAAGTGAAAAAAAGCAGGCATGGGAGAAAGATTCTGTACTGAGCAATTATGAGTAAGATGTTTTAAGAATGTATAAAGTTATTTTTGTGAATGCAATTTTACTTCCAAATTCTGGCAGAATTTTAATGTCTGTCTATGTATCAAGAGATTCATATTTTATAATATTGTCAAATTTTTATCTATTTGGTATGAATTTGCTCCCAAATGTGTTCTAATTCTCTCAGTGCATCTGGATAAAGACATTTGCCAAGAAGATAAGCAGGCAAGACTCCTAAAATGGCGAATTTTTTGGTCCAGAGAGGAATGAGGTTTGTTAATGAATAGAAATGTAAACATTTGTTGAATAAGATGTAAGCCTGTCTATAGTACAAATGTGAAACTATTTGTAGCTATAGCCAACAAAATAAACAGAACTACTGAATCCCACTAATATTCACGAGACATTAAGACTGAGAAGATTACTCTGTTCAGAGAATTCTTGGCTTTCTTGATTTTAGATAAATGTTCACCTAGGACTGGTTTAATGTAAGGGAGGTATAGGAGTCTAGTCTGAATGGTTTTGAGATATTATTTCTGGTCTACACTTAAAATCCTTCGAGTCTCCTTGGGAATAAAGGCAAAACACATGATAATGGGTTTGCCAAGATGGCGTCAGTGGGAGGTGAGGAGCACCCAGGGCACCTAAGATAGGGAGGCAAGTAGACCATGAATAGAGAATTTCATATTTGCTGTAGATTTTTATTCTTAGAATTAATGTTTAACTTCCATAAATGTTGACAAGATTTCCTATATCTTAGTATTCATTGGGAAAACTAGATCTTAATGCCAGTAAAAGGATCATATTCTGTTCTAAAATATAGCATTTAGAGATCTGTTCTCATAAAATTTTTTAAAAATTCAACCCTTTTAATAAGTTGAGTGACACCTGGTATTCGAGAATAGTTGAGAAGGTAAAAACTGATATTTATGATTACTTCTTCAGGCAGTGGGTAGAGAAGCCCCTAAAGGACTGTACAGAAGGAAGCCAAAGACAGACAAATAGTAGGTCCAGGCAAGAGAAGTACCCAATGCCGTGTAAAAGCAAATAGAAGAAACCAAGCAGAGCAGGACTTCTAAGGCTCATGTAAGTGATCAGGAACAAAGAGATCTGGAGAAGTTGAAGCAGCAGTAGGAGACGGGTTGGTCAAAATATTGCTGAATCAGAAATATTTATCAGTTGAAGGAGCGAGGGCAATGTAACTGGAGAACAGAGACACAGAGCCAGAGTAATGGAGAAAGAAATGATTCTGAAACTGGGGCTATACGCTCCTGCACAACCCAACTTTCTTTCTTCTTATCTTACGCCAATGAGTTTCAGTACTGAGTAACTCTTGCCTGGATGCCTTTAGGTATTAGCATCCAAAAACAAAGACCTGGCTTCTGTGGGATTGCTAGAGCAGGAAGTCACAATTTTCTGGGAGAAGTAGTTCTTATATTGACCATTTAAGCCTGTGTCTTCATAAAATATTAATATGACAAGGTTTAGTTAGTAGATGTTAACTGCTGAGAGTGTCTGGTGAGATCCGAGCACATGTCAGAGAATAACTCCAACATAATGCTTTTCTTTTAAATCAGTGAACACAAAGATCCTTTTCCTTTTTGCTGCATAGGAAAATTCAGAATGTGATTGTGGAATACCCTGCAGTTATTGCACATCAAAGAAATGTTTTTCATTTTAGTCTGGCATCTGAAACTCCACATACGCCTAAAAGTATATAATAGTTATTGTCAACATCTCATCTCTCCAACTTTAATCTTCAGCATTTAGAGTGCAGTTGGTGTGATGTTCTGCCCAGAGACTGTTCTTAAAATCCCAAATGAAAAGAAATTGTGTGGTGCTTTTGGGCATGAACACACAATGCTGTGGTGAAGCACCAGGAGATAAATATATGAGGAAGTCTCAGAAGAATTTTTCAGAGCTTTATGATCCTAGGATCATACTTGGGTGCTCAAATGGCAAAGTAGACATGTGGCAGAAGATCCCAGAGGATGTTTTCCCCCATTTACATAAGATGGAAGTTCAAGCCTCCAAAGACAGTCTGAGGTTTTGTTCATTTATTTTAAAATAAAGGATATTTAAATGTAACATTGAGTTCCTAGTCTGCTTAGTTAAATTCCACAAGCCTTTCAAATAGAAATGAGATACAAAGTGACAAAAATATAACTCCTTACTTTTAGAACTATATATAGGGAAGAGATAGATAAATACAATTAACTATGATTTATGGCAAAAAGTGTTGAGTCAGCTATAGAGTCAACTCAAGATCTATATGTGCAAAAAGAGTATAATGCTTGCTAGGAAATCAGGGGTATTTCCTTGGAAGATATGGAATTTGAGTATTTATACTAAGTGTTAAAAATTACGTAAGATTTCAGCAGTCAGAAGTGGAGAGAGAGAAAGGACTTCATGGAAAGAGACTAGCAGTGAAGGCTAGCAGGCAATGTGTAGCCATCAAAAACTGGACTAGTGTAACTGGAATGTAGGGAACAAGGAATAAGACTGGAAAGGCAAATGGGGTTGAGATCACAGAGGGCCAAGTAGATGGATGGTATTCCTTAAGAAATATCAAGTCATTGCACAGTTGAATATTTGCAATTATATTCTATGTGTAAACTAAGATTATGGCACCTGGTTCCATCACTTCATGGCAGATAGATGGGGAAACAGTGGATACAGTGACAGAGTTTATTTTTTAGGGCTCCAAAATCACTGCAGATGGTGACTGCAGCCATGAAATTAAAAGACACTTGCTCCTTGGAAGAAAACCTATGACCAACCCAGACAGCTTATTAAAAAGCAGACACATTACTTTGCCGACAAAGCTATGGTTTTTCCATCCAGTCAAAGCTATGGTTTTTCCAGTAGTCATGTATGGATGTGAGAATTGGACTATAAAAAAAGCTGAGCATCAAAGAATTGATGTTTTTGAACTGTGATATTGGAGAAAACTCTTGAGAGTCCTTTGGATTGCAGGGAGATCCAAACAGTCCATTCTTAAGGAAATCAGTCCTGAATATTCATTGGAAGGACTGATGCTGAAGCTGAAACTCTAATACTTTGACCACCTGATGTGAAGAACTGACTCATTTGAAAGACCCTGATGCTGGGAAAGATTGAAGGTGGGAGGAGAAGAGGATGACAGAGGATTAGATGGTTGGCTGGCATCACTGACTCAATGGGCACTGACTCAATGGGCATCACTACTCAATGAGTCTGAGTAAGCTCTGGGAGTTGGTGATGGACAGGGAGGTCTGGGGTGCTGCAGTTCCATGGAGTCGCAAAGAGTCTGATACGACTGAGCAACTGAACTGAACTGAACTGAACTGAACTGATATTCTATGCTGAGTATCCTGCTGTGACAGAATAAAATCCGAATCTGGACACAGAGGGGGAAAAACGAAATGTTAAGTCATAAAAATATTTTAGTGCATGACAGAATTGAGTTTTGAAAAAATCATGTTCCACTCAACATGTCAACTGTACACTTGTTTCTTGATCTCATTGCCCAGATGGCAGATTGCAGGCTTTAGTCTGCTGTCAGAGAATTACTGCTTTTTCCCTATTTTCAGATAGATTTTCCCTTTAGATTCTAACTTTTGAAGATCTATTACAAGTCTCTGAACTATGGTATTGAATTATTTGACTAAGCCATAGCCTTAAACCTGTTTATTATAAATTTTTGTCTTAAACCTTGGTTAAAAATAAGCTTAGTTTATGGTATAATTTTGGCATGAATGTCATCTTGCTCTGATGACATTAACTAAATTTATGTTTCAAAATCAATCTGACTCGTGTTACTTTAACCTGATCCTTAGCATGAGACCCATGGAGATTACTCATCTTGCATCAAAATGTGATGTAGGAATAAGATAACTGAATTGACAAGTATTCCTTAGAGCAACCCTATCCACTACATCTCTCTCCAAAAGAGTTTTGACAGCTTGTCAAACATCTTCTTATAAAGAAATCATATGACTACCTTCATCAGACTACCTGTCGGTTCACACCCATTCAAGCTTGAAACAGAATCAGGGTTTCCCCACTGGTTTCTAGTGCCGTAAGAATTACCCAACCCCACATATCCTGAGAGGCAACACGGTCTATTCAGTCAGGCAACAAAGATAAAGTCTGGGCATCTGTTTTATTTTCCCCCACAAATTTGTCATGTGACTTTATAATAAATTTCTTCATTCTATTTTCTCTTGCCTAGTTTCTAAACTTCCCTTATGGAATTGATATTTGCCATCTGTCATTAAAAAGATGAGGCTGATGTATAAGGTATACCCTATAGAGGAGAGTATTATTTCTAAAAGCTCTTGAGAAGATATTTATTGAGAAAATACTTACTCTCTTTGCTCCTCCAATTGTTAAGTTCTTACATGGTGATTCACTGCATATCTCCATATAAAAATACTTGTTACATTTTGCCTTTCTTTTTAAGATGCTAGATCTGTCAAAGGGCAATGATCCATATAATTCTTCTGTTTTGGGGATAAAAATGAAACCTCAGTTAATTTTAAAGAAATAAAAATGGATTCCTCTACTCTCTCTCTTTCTCTCTCTTTTATTCTTGAGAATGGTTACAAGTGTTTACATTCATGCAATACCCCTACCTAATTTTGAGATGTATATATTTGTTTTTTAAATCTTAATTCTCTTGCTGATGAGCTTATTTAGTAGTTCAATTTTACTCTGAATATGCATGAGAGACAGAAGATTCAGGGTCAGATTTGAACAACTCAATCCTTACTATCACAGAAAATAGCTTCAAGTTCTATATGCATAGCAATCTATCTTTAAGAAACAAAATGGTTTGCAATATATCAATAAAGACTTTAAAGGGATATCTGAAAATTAAATTATCAATGTAAAATTGTTTTTCAGTTACATGGTGTTCTGCAAATTTTTATTACTATTATCATTTTAAATAATTCTGTTGCAAGTTTTCTGCATTAGAGAAAGAAGTAAGTTTTAGAACTGCTACCTGTTTTTTTCTTTAAAAAATCAGGGAGAAAATAAATAAAAGAGAAAACATGAAATGCCAACTAGAGTAAAAGGTGGTCAGATGTGGCCTTTTAGTCCTCTTAACTTACTGGTGGGCGACCACTGGAACATGGTTTGTAAACTCTGGGGTAATTATTTATGTATTATTTCCACCCCTAGCCTTTTAAGAGAACTGATGGTAAACACTTTACATTTCTGTACTAATCAAATGATTTCTTCCATACATTTATGCATACATATGTTGAGTCTATTTACCTGAAGTAATATGATTGACTTTTATATCATCATTTAAAAATGCTTTCACTTCTGATAGATTTGACCTGTCTTTCTTAATGTTAATTGTAGAAAACTTCAATTTCTATCTGGAGAGTGGGTTTCAGAAAAATTTAGACACATCTAAGTTCTTCCAAACATTTTAAGTCTTAGTAACAAGGAAGCTCTTGATTCTTTGGATTTGAAGCAACTACTAGAGAAGAAATGAAGTTCACAGATTTTTTGAGCATTTCCTTCCCTGTAATTATTTTTATTGTATTACATTATACTCACTTGAAAACCTGATAATTTGCTTAGATTTCAGAATTTCATCATCATTTTCTTTCTGGGATTGAGATACATTTCTATCAACAAATACAAAATCTATAGAAACTAATTTGTCAGCGTTGAATATGATTCATTGTCATCTGTCTAATATCTATGAATTTTCAACATGGAAGTTATTATCTTTTTAGGAGATGTCATAATTCATACACAGAATGATTAATGCATATTGTATTTGAAAGTTGTTTACTTTCCTCTATCCTAGAATAAAAATAATTAGGGTGAAGGGATTCTTTGTGATCTCTAGTACTATTCATTTAAGCTGGTCTTTACATATGAAATTTCTCTACATTTTTCTAAAGTTCCAAGTAACTGAAAATTCTCAAGGGATAAAAAGATGCTATTTCAGTACAAAGATCAGCAGCATATCACAAGGACTAAAGAACAATACAAAGAACCTGAGATTATAATGGTTTTCTTTTCAAATATTTACCTAATGTCTACTGCAGTGCTGCACACAGATAAGTTGATTAAACCTTGTTTAATAAATGAAAGAACTTTGTAGAAAACTTTGCATTTAATTTTTTTCAACTTTAGTTTACTTATTGTGGTATTAACACATTTTACTACATTATCAAATGCCTACATGATTTTTTTTTAATTTTGCAGGGGAGAAATTTTTATAATTAATTTGATTTTATAATGCACAGCTTATGACATGACTATACTTGGAAGGTATTAAATAAATAGCAGTCAATAGAAAAAACTAGTCACTTTCCACAAAACAAGTTTTAAGTTATTCAGAATAGTTTTTTTTTAACATTTTAATATTTATTTAATATACTATTTTAAAAGTTCTATTAGTTTTATTAAAGATTGAATTGAATTAGGCAAGAGTTCTACAATCTGAAAGGATGATGACAAAAGTTTATGGTGCAAATAATAGACTATGTAAGACACTAACACAATATTATGATATTAATATATTCATAAACAATGATACTAATAATTGAGGAAAATATTATGCATAAGAAAGAACTTTTATATATAACTAGTATTAGAAAAGAAAATAATATACACTAAAGGGATACATCAATTATTTTCTATTCACATATCAAAATGTGTTGATAAATTATTTGTTTAATGGGAAATAGATGGGGAAACAGTGTCAGACTTTCTTTATTTGGGCTCCAAAATCACTCAGAAGGTGATTGCAGCCATGAAATTAAGATGCTTACTCCTAGGAAGGAAAGTTATGACCAACCTAGATAGTATATTCAAAAGCAGAGACATTACTTTGCCAACAAAGATCCGTCTAGTCAAGGCTATGGTTTTTCCAGTAGTCATGTATGGATGTGAGAGTTGGACTGTGAAGAAGGCTGAGTGCTGAAGAATTGATGCTGTTGAACTGTGGTGTTGGAGAAGACTCTTGAGAGTCCCTTGGACTGCAAGGAGATCCAACCAGTCCATTCTAAAGGAGATCAGTTCTGGGTGTTCACTGGAAGGACTAATGCTAAAGCTGAAACTCCAATACTTTGGCCACCTCATGCGTAGAGTTGACTGATTGGAAAAGACTCTGATGCTGGGAGGGATTGGGGACAGGAGGAGAAGTGGATGACAGAGGATGAGATGGCTGGAGGGCATCACTGACTCAATGGACATGAGTTCTGGTGAACTCCGGGAGTTGGTGATGGACAGGGAGGTCTGGCGTGCTGCATTTCATGGGGTCACAAAGAGTTGGACACGACTGAGTGACTGAACTGAACTGAACTGATGTCCCATTATTCATCTTTGTTTTTGGATAGCATAGTCACTGTTGATTTCTAAAAGAGCTCTATTTAATTGGCTTCAATAAAAATAACTGCTTACAAACCACTAGCTTTGTTCTTAGTTATGTTTCCTAAGGCCCATTGGATTAAGTACAAGCTGTAATCAAGATTGCCAGGAGAAGTATCAAAACCCTCAGATATGCAGATGACACTATCCTTATGGCAGCAAGTGAAGATGAACTAAAGAGCCTCTTGATGAAAGTCAAAGAGGATAGTGAAAATGTTGACTTAAAGCTCAACATTCAGGAAACTAAGATCATGACATCAGGTCCCATCACTTCATGGCAAATAGATTGGTAAACAATGGAAATAGTGAGAGACATTATTTTGAGGGCTCCAGAATCACTGCAGGTGGTGACTGCAGCCATGAAATTAAAAGATGCTTGCTCCTTGGAAGAAAACTTATGACCAAAATAGACAGTATATTAAAAAGCAGAGATATTACTTTGCCAACAAAGGTCAGTCTAGTCAAAGCTAAGATTTTTCCAGTATTCACGTTGGATGTGAGAGTTGGACTATAAAGAAAGCTGAGCATCAAAAAATTGATGGATTTGAACTGTGGTGTTGGAGAAGACTTTCAAGAGTCTTTTGGACAGCAAAGAGATCCAACCAGTCCTTCCTAAAGAAATCAGTCCTGAATATTCTTTGGAAGGACTGATGTTGAACCTGAAACCCTAATATTTTGGCCAACTGATACAAAGAATTGACTCACTTTAAAAAGACCCTGATTTTTAAAGGAAAAGTTGAAGGCAGGAGGAGAAGGTGCTGACAGAGGATTAGATGGTTGGATGACATCACCAACTCAGTGGACATGAGTTTAGGTAAACTCCGGGTATTTGTGATGGACAGAGAGTTCTGCTGTGCTGCAGCCTGTGGGGTTGCAAAGAGTGGGACATGACTGAGCGACTGAATTGAATTGAACTGAATACTCTCTTTGTAATACATTATGTGACCTGCCCACCAGTGGGTGGGGGCTCAATCAATGCAAAGAAACTTTTAAAGAAATGGAAATGAAATAAGAGGCTTCCCCTGTGGCTCAGAGAGTAAATAATTGGTCTGCAAAGTAGGAGATCCAATTTTGATTCCAGGTTTGGGAAGATTGCCTCGAGAATAGTATGGCTACCCAGGCTGGTATTCTTCCCTGGAGAATTCCATGAATAGAGGAGTCTGGTGGGCTACAGTCCATGGGGTCTCAAAGAGTCAGACATGATTGAGCAACTAATATATTCTCATGTCCCATCATTTATCATTTTGTTGCAGGGATGTTCTTTTGTCCATATCTTTTATTATGGTAATGGTATATATCCAATTACCATATGGTATTCATTTAAAATTCTAGAATAAATTTACTTTTCTCAAAAAAACTACTGGATTACTCACTTCATAGATGATCAAAGCATTTTACATTTTAATAAGATCTTAAATACAGTGTAGCTTAACTCCATATTCTCTTCTCCCAATTCTCCTAACCACACTTTGCTCATTGATAAATTGAGGATGGATGAATTTATATGTATTGAAGGTCATACTTGGACTATTGAAGGGAGAGGACCAGAATTTCCTGATCTCCAATTTTTGTGGCTTTACCCACTGCATCATTCCGTTTCTTCCCCAAATCTGGGCTCTAAAATATCTGACTTATGGTGAAAATTCATCCCTTGAAAGCACAGTTTTCCATTAGTTTCCTTCAATCTCTAAATGAATATTAGAGAAACCAGAAAAATTGGTTGTGATAAAAGTCACTCACAAAGGTTAAGGGACATGTTTGAGATTGTGAATATACTTAATATAAGAGATGGGATCACAAGTCAAATCTAAGACTCTATATTTAGTACACTTTTCAGTAGGTCAGACAGTTTTTCATCTAAATGTGCATTCAAGCCAGAGCATCGTGCCATGCTGGGGGAAAGACGAGGAAGGTTATGGCCAAAATATGTAAATGAGCACCTGCTGAAGACCACCAGAGCCATCTGCTGCTTAGTCTTAGCTTTCCCCTCATTTGTTCAGGATGTGAAGGAAGAGACACATTTTCTAATTATGGATTTTCAGGCATTAGCAATCATTGTGACCTCCTCATAATGAACTTGTCAAAGAAGTGTCTGCTTGATTTAGTGCTCTACTATCCTAAGGTACTTGAAGACTCCAGGTTATTCCTAAATTGAAGCTTGTGCAAATACTTAAAGTTGATACTTTGGAATCCCAGAGTCCTTTGTTCTAGTATTCATGTTAGTATTGGCTATAAACTCTGATTTATGACTCCTGGATACTTTAGAACCTTAATTTTCAAATCAAATCAAATCAAATCAAATCAATGTACTCACTAAATGCTGTTTTAGTCCTATTAGTAACTATTAAAAAATCCTTTAGGAGATCATTCAATGGCTAGTAACATTATAAAAATACAATAGTCACATGGAAAATTTGAAATATACAGACAAGAAAAAATGAAAGTATAAAAAGCATAAATAATCACCACTCAGATACAGTTGTTAATTTTAGGCATATATTTTTCATTACGTGTGTGTATAATTTGTATATAAATTTTAAAATATAAATGAGTTATATATTTATATATATATATTTAAGACATAGCTAAATAATCCCAGATGTTTAAATTGTGCCATTTAATAATATACTAAAATGTACTTTCTTTTCCAATATTATTCTTCAGCAGCATTTAAAACAACTGCACAGTGTTTCCTTTTATAAATAAATCATGATAGATTTAACCATTTCCCATTTGTAAAATATTTAGGTTGCTAACAAAGTTATGACCAACCTAGACAGCATATTAAAAAGCAGAGACACTACTTTGCCTACAAAGTTCATCTAGTAAAAGTTATGGTTTTTCCAGTAGTCATGTATGGATGTGAGAATTGGACTATAAAGAAAGCTGAGTGCTGAAGAATTGATGCTTTTGAACTGCAATGTTAGAGAAGACTCTTGAGAGTCCCTTGGACTGCAAGGAGATCCAACCAGTCCATCCTAAAGAAGATCAGTCCTGAATATTCATTGGAGGGACTGATGTTGAAGCTGAAACTCCAATACTTTGGCCACCTGATGTGAAGAACTGACTCATTTGAAAAGAGCCTGATGCTGGGAAAGATTGAAGGCAGGAGGAGAAGGGGCTGACAGGGGATTAGATGGTTGGCTGGCATCGCCAACTCAATGGACATGAGTTTGAGCAAGCTCGGAGAATGGTGATGGATGGGGAAACCTGGCGTGCTGCAGTCCGTGGGGTCACAACAGTCTGACATGACTGAGCA
Source organism: Ovis canadensis (assembly GCF_042477335.2). Lineage (NCBI taxonomy): Eukaryota > Metazoa > Chordata > Mammalia > Artiodactyla > Bovidae > Ovis > Ovis canadensis. The sequence goes on from NC_091248.1 coordinate 104,201,398, forward strand.
ACTGAACTAAACTGAACTGAACAATATATTTGGTTTAATTAACTTCTATGATAATTGTTACATATAAATCTTAGCATACATATCTAATTATTTTGTTAGGAGAAGTTTCTCAAAGTGGAAAATGCTGGGTCAGAGCATGACAGTTACTCATAAAAGATACTTCACGTATGGAAAGACATTTGAGGTGACTTCATTATTCCTTCTCTCATTAGAGTCTCCATTCTTGATCATTTATTATGTGCTCACATGGCATGAATTTTTTTATTTGGAACAAAAAAATCTTTGGTGTTTACTATTATGTACAACTTACTCATCTGGAAGAATGTAGCTGAAATTTCTCACTTTTAAAAATATAACTGATCATGTCAGTAGTATGTATTCTTATCTTTCATGGAAGTTGGTATAGAAAGCATTAACTTAATACTGTTAACATTTCCTTATGCCTCAAAGATCTTTAATATTCTAACAGAGGATCACTAGACAGTGACTCTGCCAACTCACTCACACACTCATGACAAGGGCCTTCTTTCAAACCAAATTGTAGATGCATTTCTCCTATCATTCCCTTTCTCTCTAGCTATTATCTCTAAGCCATATGGATAATTCATACCCATGTGCTCATTAAGAACCTGTGCATGGAATCATTCTGTCTCTGAATCAGACACTTGAAGACCATAACTGACTTCTAAAGAAAATTGATGAGAATTAATCCTACTATCAAATAAAGAGGCAGAATGGAGGAGAATTTAAGGGATGGTTAAGTACCTAGAGTGAAAACTATTCATTCTACATCTTACATTACATGGGGGTGACATAACATAATGCATCGCATATTCAAGACAATGTGACAACAAAACTTTTTTTTAAAGAATTATATCACTATAGCTGGTAACTCTTTTCTAACTAGCAATATAGGATCAAGCTCAAAAGGATTTTGGGAAATATTGCTTTCAAAGATTAAATCATTTTATGTAATTTAGTTCATTCTATTTTTAGTTTTTATGCTTCTAGGTAGATCTTTTATTCCTCTGAATTAGTATGTTATGTTGGATATCAATGCTTGTCAATGGATAGTGATAAATATTTGTTAATTTTTTAACCAATATACTATTTCAACAAGAATAACTTAATTATTCTACCCTTTCTATACATGAATCAATAAAGAATATGAAACATGCAGATAAATGAGGTTCTTAAATATAGAGCTGAATTATGAAAAATAAGTAAGTTAATTTCACTCTACATTCTTTTTTTGTTGTTGTTGAATTATTTTTTTATTTTTATTTTTTAAAATTTATTTATTTTAATTGGAGGCTAATTACTTAACAATATTGTAGTGGTTGTTGCCATACATTCATGTGTACATGTGTTCCCCATCCTGAATCCCTCTCCCACCTCCCTCCCCACCCCACCCCTCAGGGTCATCCCAGTGCATCAGCGCTGAGCACCCTGTCTCATACATCAAAGCTGGACTGGTGATCTATTTCACATATGATAATATACATATTTCAATGCTATCCTCTCAAATCATCCCACCCTCGCCTTCTCCCACAGAGTCCAAAAGTCTGTTCTTTACACCTGTATCTCTTTCACTGTCTTGCATATAGGGTCATTGTTACCATCTTTCTAAATTCCATATATGCATTAATATACTGTATTGGTGTTTTTCTTTCTGACTTACTTCACTCTGTATAATAGGCTCCAGTTTCATCCACCTCATTAGAACTGATTCAAACACATTCTTTTTAATAGCTGAGTAATATTCCGCTGAGCATATGTACCACAGCTTTCTTATCCATTCATCTGCCAATGCACATGTAGGTTGCTTCCATGTCCTGGCTATTGTAAACAGTGCTGCGATCAACATTGGGGTATACATTCTTGAGAGTATTGTTTACTAGTAATTGCAAGAAAATTCATCTCTTTTTAAAATATTAACTTGAAAGATAAATACACTTTCAATCAATTCTCGTGATATTTCACTATTAACCATCATGCTTCTCTAATTTTAAAAGGATTTCTACCTCTTAGGTAGAAATATAACCACGATTATATTTATGGTTAGCCATTTACAGTGTCATTTCAGTACATAGAACATTTCTTTCAAGTTATTTTCAACAAGTTCAATAAAGCTTAAACTTTAAAAAATTTATTTTAATTGAAGGATAATTGCTTTACAGAATTTTGTTGCTTTGAGGTTTGAAAGCTTAAACTTTTAATGAGAGTAGCTTGGGGTTTGATTAGCTAGACTTGTTAATGGACTGTCACTGAGAGTGTAATGAAAGGCTTCTATGGGCTTGGAGAGGGAGATCATGCTGGCAGAGCAATTTATCACTTAGGCTCACAAGCCAAAAAACACTTTGGCTCCCATCAAACCACTTTTGAGAGTGACACTGAGAAACAACCAGTGCGCTAATGTCACAGGTGTAGAAATCACATCTTTTAATTCTGCAGTTTAATGTTGGTTTTCCTAAGGATTTAGCAAAATTTCATGTTTGGTCAGGTTATCTTTTCATTGTAGAGTGATTTCATCTCTCCTCCTTATTTAAAATTTTCCTACTAGGAATGGTGTTTTACCAGCAAATGTTATGATGGCTTCATTTTGTTTTCCCTAATGTATTTTTTTATTAGCTTTATAGCAATAAAAACAAATTTTATTTTCACCTTTTATTATATGAACTATTCACACATGTTTAGTTCAGTTCTAGAAACCCATGGATAACATCTTATTTTCCACATACCTATTTTTTTTAATTGCACCAGATTTATCAGAATATTTTGGAACTAGCAAAACAACTTGTTATAGTTGAGATCAGCATGCTTTCTGTTGAAACCTACTGGGTTTGAAGCATCAGTTATCCAAGATCCCAGATCAGCTGTGGGCCCTATATTTTCATATTCCCAACAGTTGATGTAGTCATGGAGGATTACAGAATAACTAAGCTGGAAGGGATGTTTAAAAATCATTTAATTCCAATCTTTGTGGAAAATTCCAATGTAACTCTTCCCTAATGCCATCAAACAGTGGTTCTAAATTATCCTATTTTGATAAAGTATTAAGCAGTCAACAAGATTTTATTAAACTATCTATATTCCTCTGGGTCTAATTTTTCCTACTATTCTACTTTTAAATGTTTAAAACGCATAATGGCTTGCCTTTGCACTTAGCTTGGCATCAAACATTGTTAGAATAGCCTGTGAAGCACTGTGTCATTTGACCCTATGAGTAAAAGACCTGGTTTGAACAAGCATGTAAAAGCTAAACTTTCAGGAATTTTGTGAGCTGGTTGTTAAATCTAGATGTTATTGTAAAGCCTACAGACATTATTATATAAACTTATAATTAAATGCATTAGATTTGAAACAATGGTTTCAGTGGCTCAGTCATGTCCAATTCTTTGCAAGCCCATGAACTGTAGCCTACCAGGCTCCTCTGTCCATGGGATTATCCAGGCAAGACTACTGGTAGTAAATATTCAAAACCCATCACTTCCTATTTGACTACATTTTACTATTATCTTGAATTTATTTAGACCTATTGTGTCTAAATCATGGAAAAAAATAATATCATGGAATGCTATTATCCACTTGTTAACTCAGTATTTAGTGATGTAATGTTGAAGCCAGAACTTGGCTTCCCAGGTGGCTGTGTGGTAAAGAATCTGCCTGTGATGTAGGAGACATGTGTTCAATCTCTGGGTGGGGACGATTCCCCTGGAGAAGGAAATGGCAACCCACTCCAATATTCCTGCCTGGGAACTGCCATGGACAAAGGAGCCTGATAGGCTGCAGTCCATGGGATTGCAAAGGGTCTGACATGACTTAAGAGACTGATCACACAAATGCCTGCAGAACTTGATACACTGTTTTATTGGCCATCTAAACTCAAGCAAACAACAGAAAAATGTTAAGAAAACAGATGAAATTTAAATAGTGTCTTGTATGTTGCTGTTACATTGAAAATATTAAAAAATTAAGTAAATATTTTTCCAATTAAAAAATTATTATATGATTCAACAAAGAAGTCCCTCATGTCATTGACCAAGTAACATTCATATATAGCTCTTCAGTGATTCCCTTTCATCTTCCTTGTTAACAGAAATGAAAATCAGCCAACATTAATGTTGAAGCTACATTTGTTCAGTTACAACCATAAGTTAGCCATGGACAGAACACTTCAGCAAAAATCAACAAAATCGTTCTGTGTGAAAGAACTGAATTTATAGGAAAGAGTATTTTATATGATCTTCGTAGATGTTTTTCTGGAACTCTCTTGCTTTTTTGATGATCCAGCAGATGTTGGCAATTTGATCTCTGGTTCCTCTGCCTTTTCTAAATCCAACTCGAACATCTGGAAGTTCACGGTTCATGTACTGTTGAAGCCTGGCTTGGAGAATTTTGAGCATTACTTTACCAGCGTGTGAGATGAGTGCAATTGTGCGGTAGTTTGAACATTCTTTGGCATTGCCTTTCTTTGGGATTGGAATGAAAACTGATCTTTTCCAGTTCTGTGGCCACTGCTGTTTTCCAAATTTGCTGACATATTGAGTGCAGCACTTTCACAGCATCATCTTTTGGGATTTGAAGTAGTTCAGCTGGAATTCCATCACCTCCACTAGCTTTGTTCATAGTAATGTTTCCTAAGGCCCACTTAACTTTGCAATCCAGGATGTCTGGCTCTAGGTGAGTGATCACACTGTCGTGATTATCTGGGTCATGAAGATCTTTTTTTGTATAGCTCTTCTGTGTATTCTTGCCACCCTCCTTAATATCTTCTGATTCTGTTATGTATGGACCTTTATTGTATCCATCTTTGTATGAAAAGTTCCCTTTGTATCTCTAATTTTCTTGAATAAATCTTCAGTTTTTGACATTTATTGTTTTCCTCTATTTCTTTGCATTGATCACTGAGGAAGGCTTTTTCATCTCTCCTTGTTATTCTTTGGAACTCTAATCTTTGGAACTCTTCTTTCTAATCTCTTGAATCTATTTGTCACTTCCACTGTATCGTTTTAAGGAATTTGATTTAGGTCATACCTGAATGGTCTAGTGATTTCCCCTACTTTCTTCAATTTATTTTTGAATTGGCCAATAAGGATTTCATGATCTGAGCCACAGTCAGCTCCTGATCTCTTTTGCTGACTGTAAAGAATTTAATCAATCTGATTTTGGTATTGACCATCTGGTGATGTCCATGTGTAGAGTCTTCTCTTGTGATATGCTTTAGCATATACAACCATAAAAACAAAAACAAAACTTACTCTTTTTTTGACTGAAAAACTTATATTTCACAATGCTTTTTTTTATAATTCCTATTACTTTTTTTTAATTTTTTAAAACAGTTATTTATTTATTTACTTATTTACTTTATTTTACTTTACAATACTGTATTGGTTTTGCCATACATTGACATGAATCCACCACGGGTGTACATGCGTTCCCAAACATGAACCCCCCTCCCACCTCCCTCTCCATAACATCTCTCTGGGTCATCACCGTGCACCAGCCCCAAGCATGCTGTATCCTGCTTTGGACATAGACTGGCGATTCGATTCTTACATGATAGTATACATGTTACAATGCCATTCTCCCAAATCATCCCACCCTCTCCCTCTCCCTCTGAGTCCAAAAGTCCATTATACACATCTGTGTCTTTTTTGCTGTCTTGCATACAGGGTCGTCATTGCCATCTTTCTAAATTCCATATATATGTGTTAGTATACTGTACTGGTGTTTTTCTTTCTGGCTTACTTCGCTCTGTATAATCGGCTCCAGTTTCATCCATCTCATCAGAGCTGATTCAAATGTATTCTTTTTAACAGCTGAGTAATACTCCATTGTGTATATGTACCATATATATCTTATATATTATATATATTTCTTATCCATTCATCTGCTGATGGACATCTAGATTGTTTCCATGTCCTGGCTATTATAAACAGTGCTGCGATGAACATTGGGGTACATGTGTCTCTTTCAATTCTGGTTTCCTTGGTGTGTATGCCCAGCAGTGGGATTGCTGGGTCATAAGGTAGTTCTATTTGCAATTTTTTAAGGAATCTCCACACTGTTCTCCAAAGTGGCTGTACTAGTTTGCATTCCCACCAACAGTGTAGGAGGGTTCCCTTTACATTGATTGATTTGCGGATATTGAAGAATCTTGCATCCCTGGGATAAAGCCCACTTGGTCATGGTGTATGATCTTTTTAATGTGTTGTTGGATTCTGATTGCTAGAATTTTGTTGAGGATTTTTGCATCTATGTTCATCAGTGATATTGGCCTGTAGTTTTCTTTTTTTGTAGTATCTTTGTCAGGTTTTGGTATTAGGGTGATGGTGGCCTCATAGAATGAGTTTGGAAGTTTACCTTCCTCTGCAATTTTCTGGAAGAGTTTGAGGAGGATAGGTGTTAGCTCTTCTCGAAATTTTTGGTAGAATTCAGCTGTGAAGCCGTCTGGACCTGGGCTTTTGTTTGCTGGAAGATTTCTGATTACAGTTTCAATTTCCGTGCTTGTGATGGGTCTGTTAAGATTTTCTATTTCTTCCTGGTTCAGTTTTGGAAAATTGTACTTTTCTAGGAATTTGTCCATTTCTTCCACGTTGTCCATTTTATTGGCATACAATAAATGCTGATAGTAGTCTCTTATGATCCTTTGTATTTCTGTGTTGTCTGTTGTGATCTCTCCATTTTCATTTCTAATTTTATTGATCTGATTTTTCTCTCTTTGCTTCTTGATGAGTCTGGCTAATGGTTTGTCAATTTTATTTATCCTTTCAAAGAACCAGCTTTTGGCTTTGTCGATTTTTGCTATGGTCTCTTTTGTTTCTTTTGCATTTATTTCTGCCCTAATTTTTAAGATTTCTTTCCTTCTACTAACTCTGGGGTTCTCCAATTCTTCCTTTTCTAGTTGCTTTAGGTGTAGAGTTAGGTTATTTATTTGACTTTTTTCTTGTTTCTTGAGGTATGCCTGTATTGCTATGAACTTTCCTCTTAGCACTGCTTTTATAGTGTCCCACAGGTTTTGGGTTGTTGTGTTTTCATTTTCATTAGTTTCTATGCATATTTTGATTTCTTTTTTGATTTCTTCTGTGATTTGTTGGTTATTCAGAAGTGTGTTGTTCAACCTCCATATGTTGGAATTTTTAATAGTTTTTCTCCTGTAATTGAGATCTAATCTTAATGCATTATGGTCAGAAAAGATGCTTGGAATGATTTCGATTTTTTTGAATTTATCAAGTTTAGATTTATGGCCCAGGATGTGACCTATCCTGGAGAAGGTTCCATGAGCACTTGAAAAAAAGGTGAAATTCGTTGTTTTGGGGTGAAATGTCCTATAGATATCAATTAGGTCTAACTGATCTAATGTATCATTTAAAGTTTGCGTTTCTTTGTTAATTTTCTGTTTAGCTGATCTGTCCATAGGTGTGAGTGGGGTATTAAAGTCTCCCACTATTATTGTGTTATTGTTGATTTCCCCTTTCATACTTGTTAGCATTTGTCTTACATATTGTGGTGCTCCTATATTGGGTGCATATATATTTATAATTGTTATATCTTCTTCTTGGATTGATCCTTTGATCATTATGTAGTGGCCTTCTTTGTCTCTTTTCACAGCCTTTGTTTTAAAGTCTATTTTATCCGATATGAGTATTGCCACTCCTGCTTTCTTTTGGTCTCTATTTGTGTGGTATATCTTTTTCCAGCCCTTCACTTTCAGTCTGTATGTGTCCCTTGTTTTGAGGTGGGTCTCTTGTAAGCAGCATATAGAGGGGTCTTGTTTTTGTATCCATTCGGCCAGTGTTTGTCTTTTGGTTGGGGCGTTCAACCCATTTACATTTAAGGAATTATTGATAAGTATGATCCCATTACCATTTACTTTATTGTTTTGGGTTCTGGTTTATACACCCTTTTTGTGTTTCCTGTCTAGAGAATATCTTTAGAATTTGTTGGAGAGCTGGTTTGGTGGTGCTGAATTCTCTCAGCTTTTGCTTGTCTGTAAAGCTTTTGATTTCTCCTTCGTATTTGAATGAGATCCTTGCTGGGTACAGTAATCTGGACTGTAGGTTATTGTCTTTCATCACTTTAAGTATGTCTTGCCATTCCCTCCTGGCCTGAAGAGTTTCTATTGAAAGATCAGCTGTTATCCTTATGGGAACCCCCTTGTGTGTTATTTGTTGTTTTTCCCTTGCTGCTTTTAATATTTGTTCTTTGTGTTTGATCTTTGTTAATTTGATTAATATGTGTCTTGGGGTGTTTCACCTTGGGTTTATCCTGTTTGGAACTCTCTGTGTTTCTTGGACTTGGGTGATTATTTCCTTCCCCATTTTAGGGAAGTTTTCAACTATTATCTCCTCAAGGATTTTCTCATGATCTTTCTTTCTGTCTTCTTCTTCTGGGACTCCTATAATTAGAATGTTGGAGCATTTCATATTGTCCTGGAGGTTTCTGAGATTGTCCTCATTTCTTTTAATTCGTTTTTCTTGTTTCCTCTCTGATTCATTTATTTCTACCATTCTATCTTCTATTTCACTAATCCTATCTTCTGCCTCCGTTATTCTGCTATTTGTTGCTTCCAGAGTGTTTCTGATCTCATTTATTGCATTATTCATTATATATTGACTCTTTTTTATTTCTTCTAGGTCCTTGTTAAACCTTTCTTGCATATTCTCAATCCTTGTCTCTAGGCTATTTATCTGTGATTCCATTTTGATTTCAAGATTTTGGATCATTTTCACTATCAATATTCAGAATTCTTTCTCAGGTAGATTCCCTACCTCTTTCTCTTTTGTTTGGTTTGGTGGGCAACCCTCCTGTTCCTTTACCTGCTGAGTATTCCTCTGTCTCTTCATCTTGATTATATTGCTGCGTTTGGGGTGGCCTTTTATATTCTGGTAATTTGTGGAGTTCTCTTTATTATGGAACTTCCTCACTGCGGGTGGGGTTGTATCAGTGGCTTATCTAGGTTTCCTGGTTAGGGAGGCTTGTGTTGGAGTTCTGGTGGGTGGAGCTGGGTTTCTTCGCTCTGGAGTGCAGTGGAGTGATCAGTAATGGGTTATGAGACGTCAAAGGTTTGGAGTAACTTTGAGCTGCCTGTATATTGAAGCTCAGGAGTGTGTTCCTGTGTTGCTAGAGAATTTGTGTGGTATGTCTTGTTCTGAAACTTGTTGGTCCTTGGGTGGAGCTTGGTTTCAGTGTAGGTATGGAGGCAGGACCGATGATAAAACATCTAGGTTAAAGATGAAAAGTTTCTCCACATTGAGGGACACCCAGAGAGGTTCACTGAGTTACAAGGAGAAGAGAAGAGGGAGGGGTAGTTAGAGGTGACTGGAATGAGATGCGGTGAGATCAAGAGAGGAGAGAGCAAGCTAGCCAGTAGTCACTTCCTTATGTGTGCTCCATAGTCTGGACCGCTCAGAGGTATTTACGGAGTTATACAGGGAAGAGGAGAGGGAGGAAGTAGACAGAGGTGGCCAGGAGGATAAGAGAGAGGAATGAGAAGGAGAGAGACAAATCCTGCCAGTAACCAGTTCCTTAGGTGTTCTCCACCGTCTGGAACACACAGAGATTCACAGAGTTGGATAGAGAAGAGATGGGGGAGAAAAGAGACAGAGGCCACCTGGTGGAGAAAAAGGAGAGTCCAAAGGAGGAGAGAGTGGTCAAGCCAGTAATCTCGCTCTCAGGTAAACTTGGGTAGTGAAGTTTGGGTTTTTAAATGTACAAAATTGACAACAAAAACCGAAGAGCAAAGATTAAAAATCTAGAGTAGAGGTTGGATTTTCAAAAATACAATATTAAAGAAAAGAAGCAGAAGGAAAAAGGAAAAAAGAAAAAAAAAGCCACAAGAATTATTAAAAAACAGACAAACAAACAAAAAACAAACACCAATAACCACCCAAAGACTATATATGGTGTTTGCCTTAAAAAAAAGTCTTTTTTTTGAATATTAATAATAGGTTATAGAAATAAAAATCAGAGGAGAAATAGAAGACTTAACTATTAAAAAAAAGTCAGAAAAAAAAAGAGGGGAAAAAAAAGGAATGATTTTAAAAATAGTAAAAATATTTCTGGCCCTTCTCTGATGTTGTGGGCATTGTGGGGTCACTTCCAAGGCAGTTCCCTCTGTTTAACTTCTTCTTTATGCTGGTTTTTTAGGCTCACTAGTTCAGTTGCGCTGTGGGGAGGGGGGATGCTGCAAACAAATAGCGCTGTTGTGTGCACACAGTGTCTCAGCCCCGCTGGACCTGTCCCTTCTTGCGGCGTACAAACCGCTCCGGCTCTACGATGCTCAGCCGGGAACCGTCTGAGGCCTGCCCTAGGCTGCGTGCACTTCCCCGGTCTAAGCCGCTCAGGTTCGGCGCTCAGGTAGCCCTCAGAGGCACAGATTCGGTTGGGACTGCGTTTTGTGCCCTTCCCAGGTCCGAGTAGCTCAGGAGTTTGGCGAGCGCAATAGCTGGGACTTGTCACCTTTTCTGCCTCTGCTGCTCAGTTTTCTGGGTGGACCGCTGGCGCCCCCTGTGAGGCAGATGATGACTGTCCAGCACCCCCAGAAGTCTTAGCAAAGAAGCCTGCTTGCAGTTTGGTAAGTGAAATCTCTCCGGTTCTGCAATTGCCCCTTTCCAGCCCTTACGGCTCTGGCTGCCTGTCCCTGGCGGGGGATGGTCTGCAGCCGGCTTTTTCCGTTCTGTCCTTTGTTCTGTGCTCGGTCCTGGAGTCGTCTTATGTTTGAGCTTTTCGAGTGGTAGCTATCCCACAGTCTGGTTTGCTAGCCCAAGTTAGATCGTTCTGGTTGTGCGTGGGGCATTCCTGCCTGATTCTTACAAAGCACTGCAGCCCACGCCTCCTGCTCTTCCCTGCCCTGCCCCCACTTCCCAGTGGCAGATGCAGGCGTCTGTGCTGCTTTTCTGCTGGGGGAGTTACTGGTGGGCTTGTAATCTCTTGGTTTTAATTATTTCTTTATTTTCCCCTTCCTGTTATCTTGCCCTCTGTGTTTCCAAGGCTCGCCACAGACTCGGCAGGGAGAGTGTTTCCTGGTGTTTGGAAACCTCTCTTCTTAAAATTCCCTTCCCGGGACAGGCTTTCCTTGCCGGGACGGAGCTCCCTCCCCACCTCCTTTGTCTCCTTTTTCATCTTTTATATTTTTTCCTACCTGTTTTTGAAGACAATGGTCTGCTTTTCTGGTTGCCTGATGTCCTCTGCCAGCCTACAGAAGTTGTTTTGTGGAGTTTGCTCAGTGTTGAAATGTTCTTTTGAGGAATTTGTGAGGGAGAAAGTGGTCTTCACATCCTATTCCTCCGCCATCTTAGGACCGCCCTTCCACAATACTTTTTTGAATCTTTTGACAGCAAGACTTATTAAGGAAGCTTCTTTACTATCTGCAAAGTTTCACATTTCCATTCTCACTTCAGAGACTCTGGATGACCTATCATCTGATATTTCCAGTGAAATAGCCCTTGCACATTGATAGCCTCTTTGTAACTTTTCTGTCTTCATCGTACTACATTCTCTGCAGCATTAGACACAATTAACCATTACTGTCTTTCTGGACCATTTTATTTTCTTCACTTCCCTGCTACTACACTTTTTCAGTGACTGCTCCTTCTCGTCTTTCATTTCTGGTTCCTTCTCTTATCCGAAATGTCTCAGAATTTGTCTACCCCATAGATCAGACAGTCACCCTTTCCCTCTTCTCCCTTACTCTTCTTTCACAAATTATTTCATCCAGTTCTAAGGCTCTACATACTGTTTATGTTCAGTTGACTCTCAAACTTGCATCTTTAACTGAACATTCCTGAATTTCAGATCATATAGTTTATCTGCAATTTAGACATCTAATAGGAACCTGAAATTTCATATACAAAACAACAACAAAGAAATGATTCCCACAATCCTTTCCCCGACATTACAAACTTTCTCAAGTTGCAAACATAGTGGCAATCTTTGAATTCTTTTTTTTTCCCCTTGAATTCTGTATGAAAGTTCATCAGTAAAACATATTAACATGACTAATGAAACTAATCCAAAATTGTAGCAGATTTACTAGGTGTAAATTACCCCCTAATTATATCTCTAAAGAAAAAATGACGTAACATTTTCTTCCTCTAGGCCATGACAATTAAGTGGTGAGTAGAGTGCCAACATCTTTCAGAAATGACTTAGTAATTGTTTTCCCTAAGGTGGGGATACTCATGGATTACTTCTTGATAGAAATAAAAATATCAACCAGCAAAACATCCAAGCTACCATGCATTAGTGCTGGATAAAAGAGTGAAGCAAAAATCAATAAGATGGGAGATTTTTGTCTCCATGAGAGACACTGCAGATGACAAGAATGTCCTAATTTCTGTGAGAAGTTCAGTCCACAAGATGTGGCAGACAAAGAGAGACTGTTAACCAACAGAGGCAAAAGAAGTATAGATGGCTCAAAAGAAGGTAGCACCCATGTGGCAATTAAGGTTACCTAACTTACCAGCTATTGGTGATAGTTAATTAAAGATGAAATCAAGACTGAAATACACAGACAGCTCCTCTAATAAAGGAGATGTTGCAATAATAACACGTATGTCTATGAATTTCCCTCTTAGCCATGCATGGGGGGACCTGTGGCCATTTCCAGGCAAATGATGGGGAAATGTATGGTGAGAAAAGAAACATACTCAGAATTCTTGATTGCTTTGGACACTTGATTTTATCCCAAGTGAGCAGCAGAGATATTCCATTAGAAGACTGTGAGTATTGGATCTTCATCCAAATATATGTGAAACCTAGTAGAACCCAGACCCATTTCTGTGCTTTTCTGGTGGGAACTGGGTGAGGTGATACATGCACTGATTTTTCAATTTGAGTCTCAAGGGCAAGCAGAACATTTAAATTAGGATACTTTTTGATATTTTAATTTAATTTTTTAGGTTGTTTTTAAAGTATAGGGGCTAATTTCAAAGGCATAGGAAGGAGGGAGAAACACCACATAGGACAGTGAGGGAAACTAGGGCTAGAAACAGTGTGGTTATTACCACCCCTAGAGCCAAAGGTATAAGGGAAGGGAGACGTCATCAAAACCTGAAGGGAAGATAGGAGTTCAGACGTGGCTGCCTTGAGAACAGCAGGTTTCTATCAAGAAATGTAGCTAGTGGGACTTGAACTCAAGGAGAAGAAACCAGGAAAAGAAATACCCTGACTTCACTCCCTTGCAAAGAATTCTTATTGGCTAAAACAAACCATATATCAGAGGACTTCAGAAGTCCATGGTGTAATTCATACAGGTCAGCCTCCTGGGATGGTGAAGATGGTGGGAAAGGATGGAAAATGAATCTAGAAGGCTATACCAGGTACATCCAGCAACTGACAAACTCCTCACTTTTGTTCTCTGACTTCATAATGTAGGGACGGTGTGGAGCAAGGGAAGATCCCAGAGTTTTTCTTTGCAAAAGCAGTATATCAGAAGTAGTATCAATCACTGACTCAGTACTGCTAAGATCATGGCAATGATACTCCTAAGATCATGGCAAAAACCTATGATCACAGCATCCACTTGCATTACTTTATGGCAAATAGATGGGGAAACAATAGAAACTGTGACAGAATTTATTTTCTTGGGCTCCAGAATCACTGCACATTGTGACTACAACCATGAAATTAAAAGACGCTTGCTCCTTAGAAGAAAAGCTATGACCAACCTAGACAGCACATTAAAAAGCAAAGACATTACTTTGCCAACAAAAGTCTGTATAGTCAAAGCTATTGTTTTTCCAATAGTCATATATGCATGTGAGTGTTGGACCATACAGAAGGTCCAATTTGATACTTTCAAATTGTGGTGCTGGAGAAGACTCTTTGAGTCCCTTAGACTGCAAGGAGATCAAATCAGTCAATCCTGAAGGAAATCAAACCTGAATATTCATTGGAAGGACTGATGCTGAAGTTGAAGCTCCAATACTTTGGCCACCTCATGCATGCAGAGATCTGACTCATTAGAAAATACCCTGATGCTGGGAAAGACTGAGAGCAGGAGGAGAAGGGGATGGCAGAGGATGAGATGGTTGGATGGCCTCATGACTCAACGGACACGAGTTTGAGTGTACTCCGAGAGATGGTGAAGAACATGGAAGCCTGGAGTGCTGTGGTCCATGGGCTCACAAAGAGTCAGATGTGACTGAGCAACTAAATATCAACAAGTATCAATCATTTGAAAGTTGCAATTTTGGCTATTCTTGTCATATCCTTATTTCACCATCTGGCTTGGCAAATGCAGAAGATGGGTATTTTGAAGAATGTTAATGGATTATCATGTGAAAGCCTCGCAACTGTGTCTGGCTCTTTGTGACCCCATTGACTATACTTTCCATGGAATTCTCCAGGACAGAACACTGGTGTGGGTAGTCTTTTCCTTTTCCAGGGGATCTTCCCAACCCAGGGATTGAAACCAGGTCTCCCACATCACAGGGGGATTCTTTTACCAGCTAAGCCACAAGGGAAGCCCAAGAATACTGCAATGGGTAGCCTATCCCTTTTTCAGTTGATCTTCCCAACCCAGGAATCCAACCTGGGTCTCTTGCATTGCAGGCAGATTCTTCACTAACTGAACTATCAGGGAAGCCCATGTTAATGGATTATCATAAATGTAGTTAATTGCTTATCAAATTGTCAAACTGCTTATTCAAATCCTTATTGAAGAAAGTATTACCACCTCTGGTAAACGTTAACTAGAAATTAAGCTTGGAAATAATGTTTTTTCTTTCTCAACATATTAATACTTGAAAAATGCAGGAGAAGGTTGATTACATTAAGCAGGAGCAGTAATAGAAATTCAGTGTTATCTCAGTGGTTCATGCCAAAGAGAGCCAAAGCCTGTAGGAATCTTCATTATGTTATCATCCCATAGGCTACCAGTTGGGCCCACTGATGGCTCACTGACAAGACATGAAAAGCCAGATATCATTTGTGCTTTCAATGCCCATGTAGGATAAGTACATAACAAAGGATAGGCAATAAACCCCATGAAAATATGCTTCTGCAAGCTCAGTGGAGTTTCTGGGGGACCAGTTATCAGGATGGATGTCCTCTCCACAGGGAAAGTTGCTTCATCATGTATCACTTATTCTAAGAGAGGAACAATGCTTGCTAGATCACTTGTTATTTTGATGACAGAGTACAGCTTTATGTAATTCCGAAAGGAAAAAACTCTATAAATAAGTTTAAAAAGTACAGTTATCAATGGTTTCTATATAGGACAAAAGATTCCTTTGTGTAAAGAAAGGTTTTTTTTTTTTTTTTTCCCCTGCTTAGATTACTATTGTACTTTTCAAAATAAACTCATTCAAGTTAAACCTCTTAAACTGGCTGAAAACTTCAAAGCACTTGCAGAAATATTTAAGTGCCTTGATCTTTATAGACATAGATTTTCCCTACATTTTATTGTTGTCTCATGCCGATATGATAATTTTGAAGACTTTAATTTTACTGAGTATGTCAATATATTCAACTTAGTTTTTAAAGAATCAACTTACTCTTCACATTCATGTTTCACTAGTTTATATAGTAGTAGGTTAACTTAAGTAATTTTAGATCGATGGACAACATACACAAAAGGTATTAGAACAAATATAATGGAATTTTGGCAAGCAGATAAGTCAACTAGTACACACAGAAGTATATGTATACATAAGTGCAAGTAGATAAAAATAAAGGCTTCCCAGGTGGTGCAGTGGTAAAGAACCTGCATGCCAATGCAGAAGATGCCGGAGACACAGGTTTGATCCCTGGGTTGAGAAGATCCTCTGAAGAAGAAAATGGCAACCCACTCCAGTATTCTTGCCTGGAAAATTCCATGGGCAGAGGAGCCCTGGTGGGCTACAGTCCATGGAGTTGCAAAGAGTTGGGCACACTGAACACAGTACAATCTCAACTTAAGGTAAAAGGTAAGTAGAAATAGATTAATAAGGATTCTGGCACACCATATGTGTGTGTGTGTGTGTGTGTGTGTGTGTGTGTGTGTGTGTGTGTGTGCTCATCTAGAATATCTACCAGGTGATTTGAAAGGACCAAGAGAAGCATACATAAGGGTCAAGAGAAGTGTATGTAAGGGCTAAGAAACTCTACTTCTTAGCCCTTATGACCCAGTAAACAGGTGCATGAGTGCTAAGTCATTACAGTTGTGTTCGATTCTTTGTGACCCTATGGACTGTAGCCCTCCAGGCTCCCCTGTACATGGGATTCTCCAGGCAAGAATGCTGGAGTGGATTGTCATGCCCTCCATCAGGAGATCTTCCCGACCCAAGGATTGAAACTGCCTCTCCTATGTCTCCTGCATTGGTGGGAGGTCCTTTAACACTAGCACCACCTGGGAAGCCTGTATTAGGGCCATAGCTAAAGATATTTAATTTTGAGGTTATGAGGCAAAGAAGGTGACACCATGCGTATTCATTCTTGCATTGATGACTGGGTACTTGTGAGGCCAGTGGAACAGTGCTGAATGTTCACTCATAGCGATGAGCCACAGGAAGGCAGTAAGAAATCAGTTACTCTGTTCTTGATCTCTCATGATTTTACTTATTTTCCAAGCTTGCTTATCTGCATACCAACAGATTCTGTGGACTATCTCTAAGTCCTTTTACAAATTCCTCCTCTCTTTTGGTTGGCCAGAACTCAACACTCTTGCTTACAATGAAGAACTCTGACTGGTAGAGTTTTGTTTAAAAAAACAACATAACATGTTTGCCTTTCACAACAAGCATAGACTTAGCACTTTTATGTGGCAAGAATTCCAACTAAGCTGAAAATTCTTCAAAATAATTTTATCCAATTCTTAGAATTATAGTTTTACTTGATATTTTCTTTCTCTTAGTAAAGATATCCTCCCAGTCCATTCATATGTATATACAACAACTCCAACTACTTTTATACATTAGTTTCTATTTCCACAAATGTTCTAATACTTGCAAAGTGGGCTCGCAGTTTTCCCCATTCAGTATTCGGCTAGGAGTAAATATATATATACCTTTAAAACTAAAACTACATCTACTATTGCAAAAGTAGCATATGGTCTACATTCTTTTTTTTTTTTTTGGCTTATTGATTTTTAAATAAGTTAGATATTTATTGAGCTAATACAGGCTTACCTTGGGTTTAACTTGCATTATTTTATTTCTAGTATATAAAATCGAACAATAAAAATGTTATTTACATTTCTTCTTCTGCAAATTATCTTTAAAGTTACTTATATATTAAATACATTATGTATGTTGCACCCATTTACCCCCATTTTTTAAGGCTTAAATTATTTTTATAATTTTTGAATATTAAAGTTTAAAATTGTTACTTTAGTTAACACAACAATATTTTCCCAGTGTTTTTCTCCTTTATCTTTGATCCTGGGCCCTGGTAATATTGCCACTACCCTCTGTCCTTCAATCACAAAGGAGTAATAAAAGCTTTCTGCTGTTGATTCATTTTCAGCATAGGAAAATCTAATTCTCTGTATTAAATTTCCTCTGTTTGCAATGTATAGATTTTGAGGATATTTTTTAAATTTACTGGAAAGTGTTTGGAATTTTGGAGAAAGCAATGGCACCCCACTCCAGTACTCCTGCCTGGAAAATCCCATGGACGGAGGAGCCTGGTGGGCTGCAGTCCATGGGGTCACTGAGGGTCGGACACCACAGAGCGACTTCACTTTCACTTTTCGATTTCATGCATTGGAGAAGAAAATGGCAACCCACTCCAGTGTTCTTGCCTGGAGAATCCCAGGGATGGATGAGCCTGGTGGGCTGCCGTCTATGGGATCACACAGAGTAGGACACGACTGAAGTGACTTAGCAGCAGCAGTTTGGAATTTGCTTCTCTAAATAGAGTAAGATGTTTTTCTGGGACTCTCTTGCCTTTTCCATGATCCAGCGGATGTTGGCAATTTGATCTCTGGTTCCACTGCCTTTTCTAAAACCAGCTTGAACATCAGGGAGTTCACAGTTCACTTATTGCTGAAGCCTGGCTTGGAGAATTTTGAGCACTACTTTACTAGCATGTGAGATGAGTGCAATTGTGCGGTAGTTTGAGCATTCTTTTGCGTTTCCTTTCTTTGGAATTGGAATGAAAACTAACCTTTTCCAGTCCTGTGGCCACTGCTGAGTTTTCCAAATTTGCTAGCATATTGATTGCAGCACTTTCACAGCATCATCTTTCAGGATTTGAAACAGCTCAACTGGAATTCCATCACCTCCACTAGCTTTGTTCATAGTGATGCTTTCTAAGGCCCACTTGACTTCACTTTCCAAGGTGTCTGGCTCTAGATTAGTGATCACATCATCATGATTATCTGGGTTGGGAAGATCTTTTTTGCACAGTTCTTCTGTGTATTCTTCCCACCTCTTCTTAAAATCTTCTGCTTCTGTTAGGTCCATACCATTTCTGTCCTTTATCAAGCCCATCCTTGCATGAAATGTTCCCTTATTTATTAACCACAATAAACTGTGGAAAATTCTGAAAGAGATGGGAATACCAGCCCACCTAACCTGCCTTTTGAGAAATTTGTATGCAGGTCAGGAAGAACCAGTTAGAACTGGACATGGAACAACAGACTGGTTCCAAATAGGAAAAGGAGTATGTCAAGGCTGCATACTGTCACCCTGCTTATTTAACTTATATGTAGACTACATCATGAGAAACGTTGGACTGGAAGAAGCACAAGCTGGAATCAAGATTGCCAGGAGAAATAACAATAACCTCAGATATGCAGATAACACCACCCTTATGGCAGAAAGTGAAGAGGAACTAAAAAGCCTCTTGATGAAAGTGAAAGAGGAGAGCAAAGAAGTTGTCTTAAAGCTCAACATTCAGAAAACGAAGATCATGGCATCCGGTCCCATCACTTCATGGCAAATAGATGGGGAAACAGTGGAAACAGTCAGACTTTATTTTTGGGGGCTCCAAAATTACTGCAGATGGTGATTGCAGCAATGAAATTAAAAGATACTTACTCCTTGGAAGAAAAGTTATGACCAACCTAGATAGCATATTCAAAAGCAGAGACATTACTTTGCTGTCTAAGGTCCGTCTAGTCAAGGCTATGGTTTTTCCTGTGGTCATGTATGGATGTGAGAGTTGGACTGTGAAGAAGGCTGAGCACCAAAGAATTGATGCTTTTGAACTGTGGTGTTGGAGAAGACTCTTGAGAGTCCCTTGGACTGCAAGGAGATCCAATCAGTCCATTGTAAAGGAGATCAGCCCTGGGTGTTCTTTGGAAGGAATGATGCTAAAGCTGAAACTCCAGTACTTTGGCCACCTCATGTGAAGAGTTGACTCATTGGAAAAGACTCTGATGCTGGGAGGGATTGTGGGCAGGAGGAGAAGGGGACGACAGAGGATGAGATGGCTGGATGGCATCACGGACTCGATGGATGTGAGTCTGAGTGAACTCCGGGAGTTGGTGATGGACAGGGAGGCCTGGCGTGCTGCGATTCATGGGGTCGCAAAAAGTCGGACACGACTGAGCGACTGACCTGAACTGAAATTGAGTAAGAAAGGGGTTTAACTTAATCATTTCCTAAGAATTTGACCAGCTGTTAAAAAAGAGTTGTTTAATCATCCAATCTTATACTGAGAGTTAAAAATGCCACTTTAAAAAAATGCTAAGGAAATCTGTTTCTGTACTTTCTATCTGATTCTATTAATGTTTCTCTAATGTGTGCCCTCTGCAGTCTATTTACTAAATTTTAAAATATCTGGAAGTTTAAGATTGTTATCATCTGATGCAATTTTCAAAATTATCTTTCTTTTTTCTTCCATTTATATTACTTTATTATATTCTTCTACTATATTATTATTATATAATACATTATTATATATTATATAATATATAATACAATATATATTAGATATTATTATATTATTATATCATCCTTCCATTATATTATCATTTCCAAAAAATTTGCTATCATTTTTGTTATTTGATACAAAGTCCTTTGGGATATTTATAGGAATGGCAGTATTATAGGTAGAATCAACATCTTTATAATATCCTACTTTTGTAGCTAGGAACCTGAAACTCTTTATTCAAGTTTTGTTTTAGACATTTAAAATTTTTAATAAAATTTAAAATTTTTTTTAAGGTGAGCACAGAAAGATCTTTTATTTATTTTTTTTTAAAATTGTGATATTAATTCTATTTTTAATTTTAAAATCTTTAATTCTTACATGCGTTCCCAAACATGAACCCCCCTCCCACCTCCCTCCCCATAACATCTCTCTGGGTCATCCCCATGCACCAGCCCCAAGCATGCTGTATCCTGCGTCAGACATAGACTGGCGATTCAATTCTTACATGATAGTATACGTTAGAATGCCATTCTCCCAAATCATCCCATCCTCTCCCTCTCCCTCTGAGTCCAAAAGTCCGTTATATGTATTCTTTGCATTTATTCCTAGATATTTGCTGTTAATAGTTTTTGCTAAAAACCTAGACCATTTTATTATATTTTCTAACATGCATTGATATTTTAGGAAAGTACTCTATTAAGATGTATTTTATTTAAAACTCAATACAAGAATGTACTGAAAATAACAAATTGAATCCTCTATATCCACCACCCAGTTATCAAGATTTTATGACACTGCATTATCTAACCTTTGTTATTGCTACTACTATCTAATTCAACTCTGCATGACTCATTAGAATGTCTTTTTACTATTGTTTTAGTTAACATCAATATGTCAAATTAATGTGTCTTAAGACTCTTGAATAATATAGATCAGTTCTTCCCACTGCTCTACTTCTCCCAACTCTCCCCTCCTTTTTCTCTCTGTATACTACTGCTTGCTGTAAAAACTAAATCAGTTGCTTTTAGCAACTGGATTTTGGATTTTTGTTTGCTTCCTTGGAATTAATTTAACTTGTTTTTGTCTTATATTTCCTTTGGCAGCTGGCTCTAAAAATTTGATTTGATTCAGCATCAATTATTATACATAGTAGTGTATATATGTCAATACCATTCTGTCAGTTCATTCCACCCCTTGCCCCCATACCCGTAAGTCCATTCTCTACTTCTGCTTTGCAAATAAGTTCATCCCTATCACTTTTCTAGATTCTATATATAAGTGATATTATATATTTGTTTTTCTCTTTCTGACTTACTTCACTCTATATGGCAGTCTCCAGGTCTCTCCTGCTGCTGCTGCTGCTGCTGCTAAATCGCTTCAGTCGTGTCCAACTCTGTGCGACCCCATAGACGGCAACCAACCAGGGTTCCCCGACCCTGGGATTCTCCAGGCAAGAACACTGGAGTGGGTTGCCATTTCCTTCTCCAATGCATGAAAGTGAAAAGTGAAAGTGAAGTCACTCAGTAGTGTCTGACTCTTAGCGACCCCATGGACTGCAGCCTACCAGGCTCCTTCGTCCATGGATTTTCCAGGCAAGAGTACTGGAGTAGGGTTCCATTGCCTTCTCTGCTAGGTCTCTCCAAGTCTCTGCAAATTGCACAATTTCTTTCCTTTTTATGGCTGAGTAATATTCCACTATATATACGTTGCTTTTGTTATTGTTTGGGTGCTAAGTCATGTCTGACTGTTTTGTGACCCCATGGACTGTAGCCCAGGCTCCTTTGACAACGGGATTTCTCAGGCAAGAATACTGGAGTGGGTTGCCATTTCCTTCTCCAGGGGATCTTCCTGCCCCAGAGATTGAATCTGTGTCTCCTGCATTGGCAGGCGGATTCTTTACCACAGAGCCAGAAGAAAAGCCCATTGTATCACATATTTATCCACTCCTCTTTTGATGGACATTTGTTTCCATGTTCTAGCTATTGTAAATAGTGCTGCAATGAAAATTAGGGTTCATGGATCTTTTTGAACCTGGTTTTGTCTAAGTACATGATCAGGAGTGGGATTTCTGGGTCATATGTATAGTTCTATTTTTAGTTTAGTTTTGTTTTTTTTTTAAGGAACCTCCATATGGTTCTCCTTAGTGGTTGTATCTGGAGAAGGCAATGGCCTCCCACTCCAGCACTCTTGCCTGGAAAATCCCATGGACGGAGGAGCCTGGAAGGCTGCAGCCCACGGGGTCGATAAGAGTCTGACACGACTCAGCGACTTCACTTTCACTTTTCACTTTCATGCATTGGAGAAGGAAATGGCAACTCACTCCAGTATTCTTGCCTGAAGAATCTCAGGGATGGGGGAGCCTGGTGGGCTGCCGTCTATGGGGTCGCACAGAGTCGGACACTACTAACACAACTTAGCAGCAGCAGCAGCAGTGGTTGCATCAATTTACACCCCCACCAACAATGTAAAAGGGTTCCCTTTTCTCCATACCATCTCCAGTGCTTATTGTTTGTGGATATTTTGGTGACGGCCATTCTGACCGGTGAGAGGTGATACCTCATTGTGGTTTTGATTTGCATTTTCTAATAATTAGTGATGCTGAGCATGTTTCCATGTGTTTGTTGGCCATCTGTATGTCTTCTTTGGAGAAATGTCTATTTAAGCCTTCTATTTTTTAAAATTTTTATATGTATATATATATATATAGAGAGAGAGAGAGAGAGAGAGAGCTGCATGAGTTGTTTGCACTGTATTTTGGAGATTAATACCTTGTCAGTTGCTTCATTTGCAAATGTGTTCTCCCATTCTGAGGGTTATCTTCTCATATCATTTATGGTTTCCTTTGCCATGCCAAAGCTTTTAAGTTCATTAGGTCCCATTTGTTTATTTTTGTTTTTATTTTCATTATTCTAGGAGGTGGGTCAAAAAAAAAAGAGAAATCCCATCATTCTTCTATTCTTAATTTAAAAAATTTTAAATAAAATAATACATAACATGCTACTGAAACCCCTTGCAGACCATTTGTCAACTTGTCAACATTTTCCTTCCTCCCCTTCTCTCAGAAACAGCAACCCACTTGAATTTATTCATCAAATCTGTGCATAAATCAGGCTATTACTTTGCATGTACTTATTCACAATGAATATACCACCTTGTGTGTTTTCACAATTTTGTCATCATTCTACATGTGTCATTTTGTAACCTGTTTGTCATTTTCATTTTTTCTCATTTAAAATGTTAGATTTGCATTTCATGGATATTAGGCCTTTATGTTTGTGAATAGCTAACATTGTTATTTTTAAAGTTATTATCTGTTTTTTTCTAATAAAATATATAGTAAATTCATGTTCTGATTTTTATTCTGACAGCTGGCTTTCTTTATGAGCATTCTAAGCTTTGCACGCTGATATAGTTGATTGTATTTTGAGCCTTTTCTCTCATTTCCTTCCTTTCTCTACCTACACGTCCTTCTCATTCCCTTTCCTCTCTTTTAATTGCACTTTTCCTTTGGAGGATTTAGAAAATTGTTATTACTTTTACCAGGATCTTTGCTTCAGACTAGAGCCTACTAATGTCTCATAAGAATGTTTCAGTCCTCTTGATGACACTGCAATGGTGCATCAGTTATTATTGCTTTTGGTTCTGTAATGGAGTCAGTGGTAGAGAAAACATCAATGGATCATACCAGCTGCAAGGGTTTCATCAAATATCTTTTTTTTTCCTCACAAAAGATACAAGCTATCCATGATATCATAGATGTATAAACTTCTTTCAAATCTGTTTCCCCGTTGTTACCTTGTGATTTTCATCCTCAAATACTCCAGAGGACTCTTGTACTTACATGCATTTGTGATATTGAGGATGAAAGGGAAGTGAAAAAAGCAAATGCCTGTGTAGCATGTCAGCTATAATTATACCTTCTAAAATTCCTGGGAATCCCATTAAGTACTTTGCTTTTACCTTCTTGGCCACTGATACGTATGTGATTATTTGACCTCCAAGGGACTCAGAAAGCAAGTAATTTTTTTTATTTTTAAATTTTTGTTTAATATTAAATTTTAGAAGACAAATAATTTTATTTGGATTTTTTTTAGCCAAAGGAAAATTGGAAACATCTTGAAAGAAGAGGAGAAGGGGTGAGAGGATGAGGAAAAGGAGGAGAGGAGAGATGGGAAATTAGAAGTGGTGTGACAGAGATACTGTGATTATTTCAGGTTTATCCTCCAGGACAAGGGCAACTTGGCTTAGTATCTGGTCAGATGGCTGCCTCTCCATCCTCTCACCTCATCTACGCTCACAACTTCTTATAAAACAGGATCAGAAACTGCTGCTGGTAGGTCACTTTCAGTTTTGCATGGCCTTTGAACTAAAAATATATTTTTATATTTTTAAAGACTTGTTCAAAAACAGAAGGCCCACAAAGCCTAAGATATTTACTCTGAGGCTCTTTGTAAAAAAGTCTGTGATATCTTTTAAAGGTTCAGACTCAAGTTCCAGCAGGCTTTCCCCTCATCTTTTTGTTAACTCTGGCTACCTGATATTGTGAAACATTTTAATTTTCTTGTAGTTCCATGGGAATTATGTTTCCTGCTCTCGCCTTCTGCTTTAGCTTGGGTATCCAGAATCCCTGCAGCTTCAACCCACTCATTAGCTTGTGTTTATGTCTCATTTCTGAAACATTTTACACATATATTTTATAACTATATATATTTGCACATCTACATGTTCATGACTATATGTGTGTCTACAAATATAGGTTCATAACAATGGCACTGGCCATACATTTTCATTTTATTCTTTTCATGTTTCCTCTGTTCCTATTGCTTCATATTTCAAAGTTTCTATCATGTAAAATATTTTAATATAATGTAAAAGTCTGTGGTTATAATAAGTAAATCTCATTCATCTCTTTTAATTTTTTGTTATTTCCCCTCTTTTGTTGATTTTTTGATTGACAGTTGTATTTTAGGGCGTCCCTTGTGGCTCAGATGGTAAAGAATCGGCCTGCGGGAGACCCCTCTGTTCTTAAACATTAGAAAAAGTTCTAACTCCATTATTTTAATCATTGCTCCATTTCCAGCACTTTAATTATTACTGGAAATTAATTATTATCTATTTATTTAACACTCATTTTTTTGGTTCTTCCTATTCCTTCCTTTTTGGTGTTGTAATTTCCACATTTATTTTTCATATTCCCTCCTTGGAAGAAAAGTTATGACCAACCTAGACAGTATATTAAAAAGCAGAGGCTTTACTTTGCCAACAAAGGTCAGTCTAGTAAAAGCTATGGTTTTTCCAGTAGTCATGTATGAATGTGAGAGTTGAAGTATAAAGAAAGCTGAGCACCAAAGAATTGATGCTTTTGAATTGCGGTATTGGAGAAGACTTTTGAGATTCCCTCAGACAGTAAGGAGATCAAACCAGTCAATCCTAAAAGAAACCAATCCTGACTATTAATTGGAAAGACTGATGCTGAAGCTGGAATTCCAGTACTTTGGCCACCTGATGTGAAGAACTAACTTATTTGAAAAGACCCTGATGCTGGAAAAGATTGAAGGTGGGAAGAGAAGGAGATGACAGAAGATGAGATGGTTGGATGGCATCACCACTTGATGGACATGAGTTTGAACAGGCTTCAGGGTCTGGTGTTGGTCAGGGAGGCCTGGCATGCTGCAGTCCATGGGGTCGCAAAGAGTTGGACAAGTGACTGAAGTAAAGCAATGTTTATATAATTCACCCTTTTATTTTTTATGCTAATTTAAGCAAAATTTGTTGGTCAATGTTATACCTCACCATTTAGCTTTTCAATTAATTAGAATAAATCATCTATCCCCAACACAGTGAATGACTCACAGACCCCAGCTCTGAGCCAAGCAAGCTCTGAGCCAATCACACATGGCATTTTTCTGGCTACAAAAATTAGTTTAAGAGGTTCAGAAGTGTACACTGAAGCCTTTGGGTTGGAAGTGCTTTTACCAGCTGGACATCAGTGAGAGAAGTATAAAGCTCAGATGTTTCTTATAAGACATCCCATAATTGAAGAGCGAAATCAGTCTTAGAACAAAACTGACATTGTGATGGCAGTGTAGAGAAAGAGAATAATAGATATACAGAGAACAACAACAGGGTAAACCAGTCATGAATTCTCTGACTCTGGATTCAAGAGAATTGATTATGTCCTCATTGCTTAAATTTTGCTACTCAAAAAGTGATTCATGGACCATCAGCATTAACATTGCCTGGAAGCTTGTTAGAAATGAAGAATCTTAGGTTCCATCCCAGACCAACCAAATCACAACCTACACAGAATTCCCAAGAGATTAATGTAAGACATCAAAATTTAGGAAGCATTATCCATAGCAGTGGCTCTCAACATGTGGCTCATGGATGCCTGGGAGTTTCCACGCATTTCCCTGAAGTTGGTGAGGTCACACCTGTTTTTATAAACTACTGTACCTGGAACCACAACAGTTTTCACATTCTTAGTGAGGAATAATGCTGAAGGCTGAGCATCGATTCATGTGATTTGGAGGTTTTCTCTCTTCTTACTCTATAACAGACTTGTGTTGTTTGATTTTCAGCATCTTTTTCTCTTTCTTTTTATACAGCTGACTTGATTATATTTGGAAGAGCCCAGTCTCAATCTGGTTCAGATGTGATTGACATCTTACCCTTAGTACTCTTTTCCCAGGCACACAGATATAACCTAAGTCTGGCCCATTAACCATTTTATTCTCTTGGCCAGAATGATTGATTCAGAAAGTGGCATATGACCCATGTTAGTGCATTCAGAAGAAATACTGACACTTGTTTTTCCTGGAACATATTGAGAATGAGAATCTCTCTTTAAACTGCTTTCTTTTTAAAAAGATGATGTAAACTAGCACGGCCGGGAACTCCCTTTCGGGATGGCTTCCCTGTTATAGATAGGTATAGAGTTTAGGTCTAAAATAATTTTTCTCAGAATCTTAAAGCACATGCCATGTGACTGCAGGGTGAGTCTATTTTGTGAAACAAAGTCAAGATATAATATTAACTAAATATTGAAAAATACCAGTTCACATTCATTTCCTTCCAGAAACTAGTATAGATGATTGGATATAATTTTGAACTGAAGGTTCTAGTGATTCTTTCTTATTCATCTTTCAATCTCAGTACCTAGCACACTGCCCGGTTCATAGTCATTACTGAAATGAATAAGGACTTTTGAATATAGGCATTGTAACATCAAACCTTTTCTTCACTACACAGAACTAAACTGTTTTTAATTTTGTAAGGAATTGAAAACATTTTTTCAAGGTTGACATCATGTTATCTTTCAAGGCTCCTCAGCTATAATTTGGCTTCTAGAGGTTCAATGAATATTATTAAAAACCTCATAGGAAAGATTTTCCTTTAATTTATAACTACTGTGTACTTAATATGCTTGGACTTACACTGGTTGAATAAGACACAATCCACACTGTCTGTACTCAGAGAGATCCTATTTAGCAGATAAGGTGGACAGAAGCACACTTTTATCTCTATGTTGTAACAGCAGCAGATGTAAAACATGGAGGGAGTGGAGTGATTAACTTTATCTGTGAAGATCAGAAAAGTGTACTTGAAGGATGTGACAAGTGCAGGTGGAGGATATCATAAGCAAAGGAAAGGAATGTTTAAATACACCAGCATTTGATGCACCAATATTTGGGGGGAACTGAAGACAGAGTTGGGGCTTCCCAGGTGGCACTAGTGGTAAAGAACCTGCCTGCCAATGCAGGAGACACGAGGCCCAGGTTTGATTCCTTGGTCAGTAAGGCCCCCTGGAGGAGAGAATGGCAACCCACTCCAGTATTCTTGCCTGAGAATCCCATGGATAGAGGAGCCTGGGGGGGTTCAGTCCATAGGGTCACAAAGAGTTGGACACGACTGAAGTGACTTGGTATGTACTTAGCACACATGTAGACCACGTTGGGCTTCCCAGGTAGTTCAGTGGGCAAAGAATCCACCTGCAATGCAGGAGACACAGGAGACGTGGGTTCAGTCCCTGAGTCTGGAAGATCCTCTGGAGAAGGGCATGGCAACTCAATCCAATATTCTTCCTGGAGAATTCCATGGACAGAGGAGCCTAGTGAGCTATAGTCCATAGAGTTACAAAGAGTTGGACAGGACTGAAGTAATCAAGCATGCATGCATGCAGACAGTTTACTATCCATTTCCAATATGGATAACAAGAGAAAAGACTAAAGAGAAACGCTGAGGGCATATCAAGAAGGACTTTGTGTGCCATATCAAAGAACTTTGACTTTAGAAAGCTGACCAGTGTCATTAATTCTTAAATAAAATCTACTTGAAAAACATACAAATCCCTCCCTAAAACATTTTTGAGGCTATAGTAGCTTGCATATTTATCCTTCAGTGAAAGCCATTTCTATAGGCAAAGTGGATCCTTAAAAACGCTTTGCAGAGTACAGAGAAGCATTCTGGAAACAATGGGGAGGTGGACTGGATGATAGACATGAAAGACAGACATTGCAGGTGGACAGATTTGAGCAACTTGAGGGATGGTAGGTAGGACCGACAGGAGTTCTTATATAAATCAGGGCTCTGACCCAATTTATTTACTTATATTTAAGTCAGAATAAGAAAGCTTTAAAAATAATTATCCACAGCACTGTTTATAATAGCCAGGACATGGAAGCAACCTAGATGTCCATCAGCAGATGAATGGATAAGAAAGCTGTGGTACATATACATAATGGAGTATTACACAGCCATTAAAAAGAATATATTTGAATCAGTTCTAATGAGGTGGATGAAACTGGAGCCGATTATATAGAGTGAAGTAAGCCAGAAAGAAAAACACCAATACAGTATACTAACACATATATAAGGAATTTAGAAAGATGGTAACAATAACCCTGTATGTGAGACAGCAAAAGAGACACAGATGTATAGAACAGTCTTTTGGACTCTGTGGGAGAAGGAGAGGGTGGGATGATTAGGGAGAATGGCATTGAAACATGTATAATATCATATATAAAAAGAATTGCCAGTCCAGGTTCGATGCATGATACTGGATGCTTGGGGCTGGTGCACTGAGACGACCCAGAGGGATGGTACGGGGAGGGGGCAGTGGTTCAGGATGGGGAACACTTGTATACCTGTGGCAGATTCATGTTGATGTATGGCAAAACCAATACAATATTGTAAAGTAAAACAAAATAATAATTATTATTCTTTAGGTTGAAAGGGATGTAATCAGTGGAATTTAGATTTGGTAATGTATATTTTTCAACTTTATAAACATAGAGGCTATTTATAACACTTTTAGAGAATGATTATAAACACTTTTAGAGAATGATTATTTATAAACATATTTTAAAAAGGGGAAGTGGACATTGCTTCATAAACTGAAATAATTAATTTATAGCTTGAGACTTCTGACAAAAGATGCTACTTATTCCTTCACTTTAGATTTGATGGCATAATTATGTATAGTTTTGTATTCTCTGAAACAGTCTAATATCTGTTGGTTCCAATTTTATGTAGATAATATTAAATTAGTTTTGGTGCTGTAAAAGACATTTAGAACTTGACAGTAACTACTTCCTAATTTTTTTCTGCTCTTATATTTGCTTTTTTCTTTAATACTTTGTAATATTTGCATTTTTATTTTGCAAATTTGTTGGGTAGAGTAATACTTCCCAATTTCTTTCACATCATGGTATACCTAGAAAATGAAATACGTATACAATACAATAAAGGAGATATATGAGGGTGTTTCCTTTAGGAGATCACAAGCCAGTTACTCTAACCTAGCATATCCTTATCAGACTACTCTAAAGCTGGAGGGAACTACAATCATCTCCCACTCCCACAGCCCATTCACACTGGTTGGAATGCTCTGAGTTAGTTCAGGTGATGGAATGGACATGTGCATTGTTTAGTGAGTACCCTGATAGCATCTGACATATTACAGAATACCAGTTGGCTCAAGAAACAGTTGCTAGTGGTCACATAAGAACTTTGCAACAGGACAACCTATAATTATTATGAAGAACATATGAAAACATGTGTTTTATTGATAAGGACTCAGGATAGGATATTATAAATACCCAATTCTTTCATTTAAAAATGAAAACACTCGAGACTAAAAAAAAAATTGTGTCTTGACTAGAAAGTAAATGAATAGAAGTTAAATGATTGTATTGTAAGTTTTATGAGTTTGGGGACATTTTGTTAATTGCTACATCCCATTCCTTGGTACAGTGCATAGCACATGGGAGAAATTTCCCAAGATTTTGTTGAATGAATGAATGAATGAATTGACTAAGGTCAAAAGGTAATGACAGAGCCAAAATGAGAATTACAATCTTCCATTTCCCAGTTCAGTGATTTCTTGTGTATAAGCCTTATGTGTCACACTGTTATCAGTGTTCTATGAACAATTCATCACATTGGCACAGGGCACAAAAGGTCATGGACACATTCCAAAATTGAATATTTTAAGGATTTACCTTTTCTTCTGTTTTGTAGCAGTTCCTATCAATCATATTCAGAAGTCAACAGGAAATATCTGGGTTTTCATAAAGCTGATATTTATCTTAATATAGCTCTGTAAATACAGATATTTATAAAATAACAGAAGTGGTATTAAATGAGCTTTCACAATTTTTTTCTTTTTGGTATTCATAATATTTTGTCATTTTTCCAATAATTTAATATATTCATGTTTGTCTTTATTTCCACTAATTAAATGATGACAGATGAAAGTTTAAATAAGTAATTACTGATGTATCTTATATGCAAGCATGAAAATCAGAGATAGCACCATCACTGAAAGGTTATGTCGCTCAAGAATTCATTAAACATTCATTAGCCTCACCTTAGCTAAAGTGTCCTTGTTTACATATTTGCAGATTTGCATACTCATGCCCTGAACAAGATTTCAAAAATGTTTATGATCCTATGACCATCTTAATTATAAATCATCAAATAGATAAATAATAAATAAATAAATCTTAATGAATAATTTTTTTTCAACCTGGCCCTTCTTGCAGTTCCAAGTACAAGATGACATGAAGATAAATGAAGTTCCAGTTTGGGTGCCTCCATCTCCCTCCTATGAATCCTGATCCAAATCCAGAATGGGTTTGGGGTAGGCTTCTTGGTCATGGGGAAAGCTGTAGTGGTTGGCACAGAACATGGGGAAAGAGAAGGTTTACATGTCAGAATGACATTCTTATTTCCCAACCATTAACCATTTTCGTGTGTGTCTCTCACACGAACATATTTAAATTCTTTGGTAATAT